>NC_091684.1:156640000-157265000 GCF_041296265.1 Equus caballus | reverse complement strand
GGTACAGCAGTAGGCACATAGTTGTCACTCATTACATGATAGATAATATTATCTTAGGTCGATGCTAGATACAGTTTACATGGTTGTGTCTTCTTAATTTCATAACATTTCCACAAACATTATTTCTTTTGATTCTTTCATCAACTTTGGGCTTCAGTTATCTATTTGCAATTTTTTAATGAATACTTTTTAAGTAACTAATATGTACTCAGTAAGTGCACTGTACTCCATAAGGTCATTCATTAAGTATGTGGTTTTAGACATTGAAAACATACAAAAGAAGCATACCATTTCTCTTCTATAGCATTTTAAAATGTAAATAAATGAGACAAACACATATGAAAACAGATGAGAACAATACCAGCCAGGATATGATTAGGTGCCAGAAGGAGTGAGGCAGATGCTGGGAGGGCCTGAGAACAAAGCTCAGTGCTCGAAGGGCACTCATACTGGAGGGGAGTGTCCCAGGGGCCAGGGTGGGCACTCTGGGGTGGGGAGTCGCACCCTCTTGAATCTGACTCGTTTCTCCTTGTTTATAGACAGAGGCACCTCTGCTCATTCGACCATACCTTGCAGATATGACGCTCTCCGAAATCCATGCTGTGATGACTGGAGGGTTTGCCACCATTTCGGGCACTGTGTTGGGAAGCTTCATATCCTTCGGGGTAGGCATAGTTTGTTTGATCACACTTGGGTGAGCCCAAGTCTGGGTTCTACAGATGCTGATTTCTAGGTCTGGCCTTACAGATTGACGCGTCATCCTTGATTTCTGCCTCTGTGATGGCTGCCCCTTCTGCTCTTGCCTTGTCAAAGCTTGTGTATCCAGAAGTGGAGGAGTCCAAGTTCAAGAATGAGGAGGGGGTAAAATTGCCCCGTGGGTGAGTCCAATGAGGCATATAATTGGGAGATGGTGATGTCAGGTGCAGAGTCAAGAGTGGTGGTGCTGTGGTGGCAGAGGCTTCAAGTCTCCTGGAGAAGGAATAATACGATTCCATATCCCCTCTTGTCTACCTCAGCCTCTAGCTAATCATGTGGATTTTCTCATCTTGTTTAACCCTCCCACCTGCCTCTGTCTTCTGCATACCCGTATCCTCTGTCCTTGGTGTCAGTGTTATTCCATGGCAGTTAAATCTGATACTGCTTCAGTATAATTCCACCAGAAGGGTCACTAAAGAACCCCCATCACCTCTTGAGCTGGTCTTGTACTCTTCCTCTGTACTCTTGCATAGTGGGATTTCTCTTCTCTGAGGGTCTGAGACTACTCTAGACACCGTATTCTTCCCCTATGCCCAATAACCACAGGAAAGAGAAGAATATCTTGGAAGCTGCCAGCAGTGGAGCCACAGATGCCATAGGCCTTGCTGCTAATGTAGCAGCCAATCTGATTGCCTTTTTGGCTGTGTTGGCCTTCATCAATGCTGCTCTCTCCTGGCTAGGGGAACTGGTAGACATACAGGGACTCACTTTCCAGGTAAAGGATTACATTTGTTGGGCTGTCCTCTAGGGTGTGGTTAAGTAGTCCTTGAACTGTGCTGTCCTCCTGACCCATAGTGAGCTAAGAGAGATCATGGATAGAAGGGTGGAGGAGACTGAGGCAAGGCTCCAGAGAAAGTCCTTGGCTCCTGACCTGTGTTATTTGTTCTTCCTTTTCCTGAGATATCTCTTTCTTTCACCCAGGTCATCTGCTCCTATATCCTAAGGCCCATGGTTTTCATGATGGGTGTAGAGTGGGCAGATTGCCCAATAGTGGCTGAGATGGTGGGGATCAAGTTCTTCACAAATGAGTTTGTGGCCTATCAGCAACTGTCTCAATACAAGAACAAACGTCTCTCTGGAGTAGAAGAATGGATTGGGGGCGAGAAACAGTGGATTTCTGTAAGTGACGATTCAGAAGAGCATAAATAGTCTGTAGGCAGACAGAAAGTGTTACACAGAAGTTGGTTCACACCCACAGATCCCTTCCCAGTGTCCTAGGCCTAACTACGAACAAGCTTAGCTCCAGTGCCCACTCTGCCCTGAGGTCTGTGTGCCAGTCCTTCCTCATACTCTACTTCTCTCTATAAAGTACTTGTTGGGTCTTTACAGTTGGGATAGTCCAGGATGCACACTGCTTTTTTTTTTTCTAAGGTGTGCTTTTTGGTGAGGAAGATTGGCCCTGAGCTAACATCTGTTGCCAATCTTCCTCTTTTTAAAAAATTTTTCTTCCCAAAGCCGTAGTACATAGTTGTATATTCTAGTTGTAAGTCATTCTAGTTCTTCTATGTGGATGCCACCACAGCATGGCTTGATGAGTGGTGTTTAGGTCTGCACCCAGGATCCAAACCCGTGAAACCTAGGCCACCGAAGCAGAGTGCGCAAACTTAACCACTCAGCCATGGAATGGCCCCATGCACACTATTTTATTTATTTTATTTATTTTTGAGGAAGATTAGCTCTGAGCTAACATCTGCCACAAATCCTCCTCTTTTAGCTGAGGAAGATTGGCCCTGAGCTAACATCTGTGCCCATCTTCCTCTATTTTATATGTGGGACACCTGCCACAGCATGGCTTGACAAGTGGTGCATAGGTCTGTGCCCAGGATCTGAACTGGCGAATCCTGGGCTGCTGACGTGGAGGACATGAACTTAACCTCTACCTGACAGGGCTGGCCCCATGCACACAATTTTTGAAGGTCTAAGACCCCTTTATTCATTTCTAAGTTTAAATTGCTATAAATTGATCTCCTTTTCACTCTTCCTCTGTCTTTTCCCTCTCAATCATCCTCACTCCTAGGTCTTCTTCTTATTCATAGGCTTCAACAAGAAGAGTGTTGGGCAGAGAGGCCCATGGTGCTTTCCATATCATTATCCCTGTGATAACTCAGGGAGCAATTATTTTCTGAGCATCCTTTCCACATTCCTTAGGGTAGTGTGGACAACATTGGGGGTTCCAAGTACTCTGGAACTTCTATCATGATTACATGACTGCACACGTGAGACTGAGTTTATTTACTTATTTATTCTTGTTTTCCGTAGGTGAGAGCTGAAATCATTACAACATTTTCACTCTGTGGATTTGCCAATCTTAGTTCCATAGGAATCACACTGGGAGGCTTGAGTGAGTTAATTCATTTTCTTAGATACCCAATAAGCCAGACAGATCCCAGCTTCTGTAGTGGGCAGTCCTGGTGCATCAGTACAAGTTGAGCCCAGATTGAGAAGCTGATGTGAAATGGACCCTCTCAGGCGGCAGTTGCTTGGGAGTTAAGGCAACCACGCTACCTGGCTGTGCAAGGAGCCCAGGCTGGGTTTATAATCTCAACTTCTGTTACATTTTTTCCTTTTGACTGCAGCCCCAAAATACCAATTTTATTTTTATTTCCCCTATGAAGAAGATTATAATGATTTTATTTTGCTGTTAAATGGGCATAGTACATACATAAGTAAAGCTATTTTGTTTTCTATTCGGTAGAGAAGGTACTTTATGAAATTAGGCTGCTCACCAGTTGTTGTCACAGAAGTACGAGTTGCACAAAGAATCCAAAGATTAAAAAACAACAACAGACATATAGGTCAGAGAGAGAGTAACAGTGAGTGGGTGAACTGTTGCATTAAAAGCTACAAGTCACTAGGTGTGGGCGGAGTGAGTATCTGAAGCAGACACAGATACATTTAGACAGCTGAAGACATTGCTGAATGTGGGTGATGCCTCGCGGAAGTAATATGAGGAAAGTGGAACTGTCCTTGAGGCCAGGGGCAGGGAGAATGACTAGCAGATTCCAAGAGTTTAGAAGCTTCAAGTCAGAAATGGAAAATAAGAAGAAATACAGCTCGGTGTGTCCCTTTTTTATGGCACTCATATTCTGGGGTAAAATCATTAAGTTGATTTATTTGGTAACTGATTGAACAATTTAAAGGTGAAACCATTTCCTTTCAGTTTATCTTTTTCTGTTCCGTTAAACACGTCTGTATTATTCTAATTCTGATGCATGACTACTGTCTGATTGTGAGATTGCCCTCTAGTAGTGGGATATGCATCATGTAGCTAAGGCTTAGGTGAATTTTGCCTTCCTTATCCCTCTGGCTCAAAATAGTCCCTCGAATTCTGGCCCCAGCTTAAGAGTGCAGATCCCAACTAATGAACATCTGTCCAGAACAGCCCAGAGCTTTGCTTGATCCAGATACACCTTGGGAGTGTTTACAGAACCACTGAAGTCAGGGTCAGACACACAATCTTTGACCTGGGGAATGTCTGAGTTAGTGACCTCTCAGGACTAATGTGTATAGACACTTCTTAGGGTACCATTGGCCAGCCTCTCGTGGTTGGTGGTAAGGATGCTATTCACCTGCCTGTGTTTTGTTCCTCTGCATTCTTCTAAATGGGGGCTCATGGGATATACTGATTGCCTGGTGGGGAGGAGATCATGTTATTTTGTTGTTTTTGTCTGCAGCATCAATTGTACCCAACCGGAAGAGTGACTTGTCCAAGGTTGTGATCAGCGCCCTCCTCACAGGGGCCTGTGTATCCCTTATCAGTGCCTGTGTGGCAGGTAGGTGCCTCAGCTTAGTCTCTTGGCAGAAATCACTCACCTAGATCCTGACAAGATCTCTCTCAGAATATTGATTTAACCATCCATCTCACAGATACATAGAAAAGGCAACTAATCTACAATGTTCTCAGTTCACGCCCAAAGAATTAGGAGCCTTAAGGAACATGTGTAAAATCTTCCCCTTAGTATCTCTGTCTCCTTTATCCAGGAATCCTCTACATCCCCAGGGGAGCTGAAACTGACTGTGTCTCCTTCCTAAACACAGTTTTCACCAATAGAACCTATGAGACCTATGTGTGCTGCAGAGAGCTCTTTCAGAGGTGAGTGAGCGCCAAAATCCCTGCTCTCTCCTCTTATACACTATCCTCTACTCAGAAATCTCCTGGGAGTGGAGAGAAATAAAGTCCTGAGGGTAATCATGTGGATGCTGAATAGAGTATATAAGAAGGGACATGGGTATGTGTGCTGGGCTAGATCTGTGTTCTTTTCTCTTATCAGATGCATCCTCAGTATTCCTCTAGTATGGACAAGTGACAGATTTTATCTGTATTGGTGGGATACTGAGAAGTGGAGGGGCAGGGGAAGAAGTAAGGAATGGTGGTTTCCCTGATAAGAAGTTACCATATTTATCATGATTGAGATATAGTTAGGTTGTAGGTGAAGACTTGGCAATGGTTCCAAGTGGCTAAAAAATTATGGGCTCCTTCAGACAGAAATGACGAAGACAGAGAGAAGATAAAGTTGAATTGATAAAATCACGATGCATTCAGACAGTGTAAAAATGAACTTATTTATCATTTTCTGGGATATTATTAGAATAGTTTTCTGGTTCAACACATGAGGAGCTTGGAAGGTACCACTCTATCCTAACAAGTAAAAATTTGAACAGTCCGAAAAATAAATAACTCTCTTGGATCCATAAGAGAGGTGATGACACAGGGAAAACTGCTGGTCCCCAGGACTAGAGAGACAGACAGGTGCATACAGGGATACATGGCTTCCTGGAGCAGTGATTCATGAGTGAAAACTGCCACAGAAATCTGTGTAGGAAAATCTGAAACTGCAATTGCCAGAGGCTCAGTGAGGGCAAGTCTGACTGTTAAAAACTCTGAGGGGACCCAGTCGTAGAGGCACCCCCCCCAAAACTTTTTGTGAGTTTTACTTCCAGGAGCTGGAACTGGTTCTCACAGTAAATATCAAACAAAAATCCCTTTGTGCTTCCGGCAGTGGGAAGAGAAAAGGAACCATTTTGAAATGCACCACTCTTCTTCTCAAGGAGTTGATCAGAGCCTCACCTGCTGGGGTATTATCAGAACCTAACTAACCTGGGGAAGGGAAATACCCAATTCCAGCCCTTTCTAGCTATCCTGTCCCACCTGAGGGGGGAGAAAAAACTGAGAAACACTTGTGAAGTTCACAGTCCAGAGGCATAGGCTCACTAAAAGACTGAGACCTAATCACAGGATCCTTCCCCTCCCCCGACACCTACAACCACATTACAAAAATCCTATTTACAGCAGTTCCTTTTACGGGTACATATCACGTCTGGCTATCAAGAAGAGATTACAAGGCACACTAAAAGGCAAAACCCCCCACAATTTTAAGAGACAGAGCAAGTAGCAGAACCAGACATGGCAGGGATGTTGGAATTATCAGACTGGGAATTTTAAACAACTATGATAAATATGCTAAGGGCTGTAATGAATAAAACTAGAGAGTACACAAGAACAGATGGGCAATGTAAGCAGAGATGTAGGAATCCTAAGAAAGAACCAAAAAGAAATGCTACAGATAAAAAAACACTATAACAGAAACGAAGAATGCCCTTGATCGGCTTATTAGTCTGGACACAGCTGAGGAAAGAATCTCAGAGCCTGAAGATATATCAAGAGGAAGCTTCCAAACTGAAAAGCAAAGAGAACAAAGACTGAAGAAAAAAAAAAACCAGAATAAAATATCCAAGGACTGTGGGACAACTACAAAAGGTGTAACATACACATAATGGGAATACCAGAAGGAGAAGAGAGGAATAGAAGAAATATCTGAACAATAATCTCACCAAATTAATGTCAGACATCAAACCACAGATCCAGGAAGCTCAGAGAACACCAAGCAGGATAAATGCCAAAAAAAAAAACTCACTTAGGTGTATCATTTTCAAACTAGAGAAAATCAAAGATAAAGAAAAAATACTGAAAGAAGTTAGTGGGGGAAAAAAAGAATATATAAAAGAACTAGTTATAGGATGAACAAAAGGAAAGGTTTGAGGAAGTAGAATATTTGGTCCTGCCAAAGCATAAGATGTGTATATTAATAGTGATATATGGGTGAATGAAGAGAGTTCTGGGTGATGAGGCTGAAAGATCTTAAAAGGCCTTGTATTAAATGATAAGGTATTTAGATTTTGACTTAGAGAATTATAAACACTGGCATGATAAGATGTTTTTTCAAAAGATCATTCTGGTAGCCATTTGAATGTCAGGGAGACCAATAAACACACTGCTATAGTAGATGATGAGACGCTGATACCAAGTGATTGTGAGGATGGAGATGCACTAGACCAAGGGGGATCAGTAGGCCTGGTCATCGCTAGAAAGGAGGGAAAGGTGGGATGAGGAAGGGAAAGGAGGCTCAAATGAGAGTCTCCTTTCTGGCTTAGGCAAGTGGGTCTAAGCAGTGCCATTCATTCATTGAGAGGAAGATGACTAGTTCCAGGAATGAGAGTAAAGGGGAGAGATTATGGCTTAATTCAGCTGGATATGTTGATTTGGAAGTACCTATGGGACTACCACGTGAAGCTACTCACAAGCCAACTGAGCCCTGGAGTTCAGGAGAGAAACCGGAACTGGAGATAGATTTGGTAAGTATCATTAAGCAAGTGATCTGTTCACTATATAGATAGATGATGGGGGTGCTAGCTGCTTTACAGGTTACTATTGTCGATGTAAATAATCCATAACCAATCTATAAATAAAAATTGGGGTGAGTTTATTATGAGCCAGATCTGAGGGCTAGCCCAGGGCCTTCCTTCCCCAAGGAAGGAAGGGCATCAAAGAAGTGGGGTGTACAAAGTAGTTATATACTGTCCTGGAACAAAGAGCATACATCACATATGATAGGAATGTCCCTTTTACCACAGACATGAGATTGCCTAGCTGGCACAGCAGAGCTATTCACACAGCAGGTAGCAGGTCTGTTGTCTTGAGGGGGGTGGTCACAGGGTGGGTGTAGCAATCAATTCCTAGCTTAGGGAGAGATGCTTATCTTTAAGGAAATGCCAATGTGGGGGAATTTGTATCTTTATCTTAAGGGCATTGTTCTTGTCTTCGGGACATAGCAAATGCTTAAAGCAGATATACAATGCATGCTCAACAGCCACACCAGGCCCTTTTGGAAAAACAAGGTCAGGCCAAATTAGTTTTACACCCAATGGCTGCCTCATATATTCTAATATATCTTATTGCTTGCCATTTGTTTATCACTATGCCAAGTTAACAGATGTTACCCTCCTGTGTTTGGAGGTTATCATCAGAGAAGCAACCAATATCCTCTGAAAAAATAATCCTTTTGATGTACTACTGAAGATGAATTATAAACTAGATAGATTGTTGGTCTGACATAGTTATGATTCCTATGTGCTTGTGGCAGTTCAGTGGACGTCACTGTAAGCATAATCTAAAGTAAATGAATAAAGTAAAAATTGCTGATTTCACATTTTGTTGAACAGTGAATTGTCTTTACATCACTAAAAACTTCACTAAAAAATCCACAGAATATCCTTTCCTGCTGATTTCTGCCTTCAAAGCTATGACTAACTTTTTGCCCAAAGTCATTTACTAAGTGTCATTAGTATCCAGAATCTAAAGCAGATAATGTTTTCACCCAATTTATTTATACTAAATAAGCCTAGAGTGACTCCAGACCAGGATGGCGACACAGGAGGCTCCTGAATTTCCCTTCTTCCATGGATGCACCAATCTACAGCTACACGTGGAGTAATTCTCTCTCAAGGAAATCCGGAAACTAGCTGAGTGACTCCTACACATCAGGCAACTGAGAAAATTCTCAGATCGAATTGGGTAGGAAAGGCAGAGACACACTCTCACCATAAACCCCACCCCTGGCACAGCATCATACCATTGACGGGAACTCCCAACTCCCAGCTTCTCCCTGAGGAGAGAACAGTTTGGACTGCACACTTTAAAAGTGCCCCAACTTTTAAGGCTCCTACCCGAGGGATGGGCTCCCAAAACACCTAGCTCTGAAAGCCTATGGGCCTTGGGTTCCCACAAGCCACAGAACTAAAGCAAACAAAGAAGCAGCTCTTAACAGGCACAAGAGCGCTCACTGCGGCTATTCCCCCAAGGATCAGTACAGAAAGAGCAGGCAAAAATGCCCATCTCCCAGTCTTTCTTTGGAAGGAATTTGACTGCATACTTTACAAGCTGGTGCCTGAGGATCTGACTTCTAATTAGTATGCATCTAAGAGCTGACTGGAACCTTGCCTGGAGCCCCACCTTCTCCCTTAGGCTTGCTCCAGTGATAAAACCGGGTTAACAGCATCTCTCTGGAAGGAGTTTGTACACATGTCTGGGCCATAGCTTTTGTGCTGGCTGCCACTGGCAGGACAAGCCACCAGATCCCTGGCCCTGATAGCCAACAGGGGCTTGTATTCATGAATCCCACTGGATTGTAGTAGACAAAGAAGCTGTTGTTAATGGTTGTGTGCATGAGCACTCACTGTGGCTTTCCCCCCAGGGCTCAGCGCAGAGGGAGTAGGCAAAAACACCCATTTCCCAGTCTTTCCCTGGAAGAGGTTCCACTGCATACTTAACAAGCCACTGCCTGAGGATCAGGCTTCTAATTAGCATGCATCTAGGGGATGACTGTGATTCTCCCTGGAGCCTACCTTCTCACTCCAACAACAAAACCAAGTTGCCTGTATCTTCCTGGAAGGAGCTTGTACACACATCTAGCGCCCCAACCTTTATGGCTGCCTTCCAAGGGATGGGCCCTCAAATCACCCAGTTCTAATTGTAAATGGGGCTTGCATTCACAACTCCAACAGGACTATAACAAACAAAGACTCAGTTTTTAAACAGGCACAGGATCATCCCTTCAACAGCTAAACACCCAGGCTCAGCACTCAGGGAGCAGACAAATATACCCACCTCCCAGTTTCTCCCTGGAAGGGGTTTGACAGCATACTTTCTCAGCTGCTGCCTGAGGGTCCAGCTTCTAATCAGCCTGCATCTAGGATGACTGCATGCCTCCTCTTTGGGACACTAAAGAGATGCACACTGAGATACATTGTAATTAAACTGTCAAAAGTTAAAGACAAAGACAAAATCTTAAAAGCAGCAAAAGAAAAGCAACTTGTTACTTGTCAAGGGAACCTCCGTAAGACTATCGGCAGATTTTTTAGCAGAAACTTGGCAGGCCAGAACAGAGTAGGATGACATACTCAAAAGGAAAACCACCAACTAAGAATACTTTACAGGACAAAGTTGTCCTTCAGAATTGTAGGAGGGATAAAGAGTTTTCCAGACAAGTGAAAGCTGAAGGAGTTCATTATCACTAGACCAGTCTTACAAGAAATGTTAAAGGAAGTTCTTCAAGCTGAAACAAAAGGACACTAATTAGTAACATGAAAACACAAGAAAAAATCCACTGGTAAAGGTAAATATATAGTTAAATTCAGACTACTCTAATAATGGTGACAGGTAAATCACTTATAATTCTAGTATAAAGGTTAAAAGACAAAAGTATTAAAAATAAATAACTACAATAATTTATTGAGGGATACACAATATAAAAAGATGCAAATTGTGATAGCAAAAACATAAAATGTTGGGGTGGGGGAAAGTATATATGTAGAGCTTTTGTATGCATTCAAAGTTAAGTTGTTATCAGCTTAAAATAGACTATTATAACTATACGATGTCTTGTGTAAGCCTTATGGTAACCACAAAACAAAAACCTATAGTAGATACACAAATGATAAAGAGAAAGGAATCAAAGCATACCACTACAGAAAACCATCAAATCAGGACCAAAGGAACTACAAAACAGCCAGAAAACAATTAACAAAATTGCAATAGTAAGTCTATACCTACCAATAATTACTTTAAATGTAAATAGACTAAATTCTCCACTCAAAAGGCAGAAAGTGGCTGAATGGATTAAAAAAAAAGGCCCAATTATATGCTGCCTACCAGAGACTCATTTCAGCTTTAAGGACACACATAGATTGAAAGTGAAAGGATGGGAAAAGATATTCCATGGAAATAGAGACCAAAAGAAAGCAGAAGTAGCTGCACTTATATCAGAAAAAAATAGACTTAAGCCAAAAACAGTAACAAGAAACAAAGAAGGTCATTACATAATGATAAAGGGATCAATTTATCAACAGGATATAATAACTGTAAGTATTTCTGCACCCAACATAGAGCACCTAAAAATATAAAGCAAATATTAATAGATCTGAAGGGAGAAATAGACAGCAATACAATAATAGCAGGGGACTTCAATGCTCCATTTTCAACAATGAATAGATCATCCAGATTTAAAATCCACAAAGAAACATTTGACTTAAACTACATGTTAGACCAGATGGGGCCTACAGACATTTACAGAACAGCCTATCCAACAGCAGCAGAATACACATTCTTCTCAAGTATACATGGAAAGTATCTGATAGATCATATGTTTGGCCACAAAACAAATCTTAATAAATTTTAAAATACTGAAAGTAGATCAAGCTTCTTTTCCAATCACAATGGTATGAAACTAGAAATCAATCACAAGAAAAAAACTAGTAAATTCACAAATATGTGGAGATTAAACAACATGCTCCTGAGCAACGGGTCAAAAAAGAAATCAAAAGAGAAACTAAAAACATACATTGACTCATCACAAGGAAAATAAAATTATAACTAAGTGAGGTGATGGACTTTAACAAAACTCGTGATAATTGCTTCACAATACTTACATATATCAAATCATTATGTTGCACACCTTATACAATGTTATATGTCAATTATACCTCAATAAAACTGGAAAAAACTTGAAAAAATATCTTGAGACAAATGAAAATGGAAACATAACATATCAAAACTTATGAGATGCAGCAAAAGCAGTTCTAAGAAGGAGGTTTATGGTGATGAACACCTACGTTAAGAAAAAAGAAAGCTCTCAAATAAACAAGCTAATTTAACACCTCAAGGAACTAGGGAAAGAAGAACAAACTAAGCCCAAAGTTAGCAGAAGGAAGGAAATAACAAAGATCAGAGCAGAAATTAATGAAATAGAGACAAAAAAGACAATAGAAAAGATCAATGAAAGTAAGAGCTGTTTTCTTGAAAAGATAAGCAAAATAGACAAACCTTTAGCTAAGCTAAGAAAAAGAAAGAGAAGACTCAAATAAATAAGGAGCAGATATTACAACTGAACATAGAAATACTAAGGATCATAAGAAACTACCATGAACAACTATACCCCTACAAATTAGATAACCTAGAAGAAAAAGCAAATTCCTAGAAACGTACAACCTACCAAGACTGAATCATGAAGAAACAGAAAATGTGAACAGACCAATTGTTAGTAAGGAGATTGAATGAGTAATCAAAAACCTCTCAACAAAGCAAAGCCCAGGACAAGATGGCTTCACTGGTGTTCTACCAAACAGTTAAAGAACAATTAATACCAATCTTCTCAAACTCTTCCAAAAAGCACAAGAGGAGTAAACACTTCTGAACTCATTTTATGAGGCCAGCACTACTCTGATACCAGAGACAAAGAGGAACACTACAAGAAAAGAAAATTACAAGCCAATATTCCTAATGAATACAGATGCAAAAATCCTCAACAAAATATTAGCAAACCAAACTCAACAGTACATTAAAAGGATCATACACTATGATCAGGTGGGATTTATTCTTGGGAAGCAAGGATTGTTTGACATACACAAAGCAATAAATGTGACCTACCACTTTAACAAAATGAAGGATAAAAATCATATGATCATCTCAATAGATGCAGAAAAAGCACTTGACAAAATTCAACATCCTTTCATGATAAAAACTCTCCACAAACTGGGTATGGAAGAAATGTACCTCAAAATAATAAAGGCCATATATGACAAGCCCAAAGCTAACATTATACTCAATGGTGAAAACCTCAACACTTTTCCTCTAAGATCATGGATAAGAAAATGATGCCCACTCTCACCACTTTTATTCAACACAGTACTGGAAGTCATAGCCAGAGCAATTAGGCAAGAAAGAGAAATAAAAGCCACCCAAATCAGAAAAGAAGTAAAATTGTCTGTGTTTGCAGATGACATGATCTTATCTACAGAAAACCCTAGACTCCACCAAAATACTGTTAGAACTAATAAGTGAATTCAGTAAGTTGCAGGATACAAAATCAACATACAAAAATCAGTTGCTTTTCTGTACACTAACAATGAACTATTAGAAAGAAAAATTAAGGAAACAATCCCATTTACAATAGCATCAAAAAGAATAAAATACTTAGGAAAAAACATAACCAAGGAGATGAAGGATCTGTACATTGAAAATTATAAAAAAATGATGAAACAAAATGTAGAAAACACAAATAAATGGAAAGATACTCTGTGTTCATGGATTAGAAGAATTAATACTGTTAAAATGTCCATACTAATGAATGCAATCTACAGGAGTGGATAATCTTCTCAATAAGTGGTTTTGGGAAAGCTGCATATCCACATGAAAAAGAATAAAACTGGACCCCTATCTTACACCATACACAAAAATCAACCTGAAGTGGATTATAGACTTGAACAAAAGACCTGAAACCTTAAAACTCCTAGAAGAAAACACAGGGAGTAAGCTCCTTGACATTGGTCTCGAAAATGATGTTTTGAATTTTTGTTGCAAAGGCAACAACAGCAAAAATAAACAAGTGGGACTTCATCAAACTAAAAAGTTTCTGCACAGCAAAGGAAACCATCAACAGAATGAAAAGTCAACCTACAGAATAGGAGAAAATATTCACAAACCACATATCCAGTAAGAGATTAACACCCAAGATATACAAGGAAATTATACAACTCAATAGCAAAAAAACAAATAATCTGATTTAAAAATGAGTAGAGGAACTAAATAGACATTTTTCCAAAGAAGACATCCAAATGGCCAACAGGTACATGAAAATGTGTTCAACATCACTAATTAGCAGGGAAATGCAAATCAAAAACACAATGAGATAGGGGCCGGCCCCGTAGTGTAGTGGTTAAGTTCACACACTCCGCTTTGGCGGCCGGAGGTTTGCAGGTTCTGATCCCAAGTGCAGACCTGCACATTGCTCATCAAGCTATGCTGTGGTGCCATCCCACCTACAAAATGGAGGAAGAGTGGCACAGATGTTAGCTCAGTGACTCAGGGCCAATCTTCCTCACACACACAAAAATCACAACAAGATATCACTTTGCACCTGTTAGGACTGCTATTATTAAAAAGACAAGTGATCAAAAAATGCTGGCAAGGATGTGGAGAAAAGGAAACCCTTATACACTGTTGGTGGAAATATAAAATGGTATAGCCACTATGGAAAAGAGTATGGAGGTTCCTGAAGAAATTAAAAATAGAACTACCATACAATCCAGCAATCCCACTTCTGGGTATATATTCAAAGGAACCAAAATCAGTATGTGCGTTCCCATGTTTATTGCAGCATTATTCCCAGTCGCCACGGTATGGAAACAACCTACATGTTCACTGATGAATGAATGGGTAAAGAAAATATGGTATATCTATATATACAGTGGAATATTATTCATCCTTATAAAAGAAGGAAATCCTGGTATTTGCAACAACATGGACGAGCAATTATGCTTAGTGAAATAAGCCAGACAAAGGCAAATACTGCATGGTTTGACTTAAAAAAAAAAAGTCAAACTCAAGGAAATTGAGAGTAGAGGTGGTTGCCTGGAACTGGGACGTGGGAGAAATAGCGAGAGGCTGGTATAAAGGTACAAAGTTTCAGATATAAGATGAACGAGGTCTGAGGATCCAATGTATAACAAGGTGACTATAGTTGATAATACTGTATAATTGAAATTTGCTGAGAGAGTAGAACTTGTGTTCTCACCAAAAAAATTAATAAATAAAAGGTAAACATGCTAGGTGATGGATGTGTTAACTCAATGTTGGGAATCCTTTCACGATGTATACGTATGTCAAATCATCATGTTGTACACCTTAAATATATTACAATTTTATTTGTCAACTATACCGCAATAAAGCTGAAACAATAAATAAGCCTGAGCTGTTCTTTCTCAAGAGGAAAGTGGCTTTGGAATACCAGCTCACTTTTTAGAATAAATTCAACTCTGACTCACATTACAAGGTGTAAATTTTGCCTCAGTGATGTTTGGAAAGGAAATTCCCAAAAGGACTATGGTTAGGAATTGGGCACAGAAGCAGACACATTGTATAGGGTTTCTTGCTAGCATTATCTTGGGGATGAACGAGAAAATACATTTAATTCTGTCCTATTTATTTGGTCATTGTGATCGGATTCGTTCATAGGTTTTTGTTTTTGTCTTTTCGGCTGCTTGGTAGAACTTAGTGCATTGTTTTTATCTGACCCACTCTGTATCTCTCTGGCTTTTCATTTCAGTACTTCTCTGAATGGCACCGACTCTCCTTCTTTTTCCAGTCCCTGGGAAGATAAAGAGTTCAGCGCTCTGGCCCTTGCTAACTGCTGTGAACTCTACACCAATGCTGTCTGTGCCTAAGGCTGGTCCATTTCCATAACAGTCCCGATCTTGATGGCTTTTATAGGGCAAAGGTGTGTGTGTACTCAGAGTTCCCACTCTACAACTAACTCACTGTGATCTTTAACAGCGAATGTAAATATTTCATTTGGTTCACTGTATGCCGATAATGAAAAGTAGCATTTGTCTTTCCATTATTTGGCTGAACCATATAGGAAATTCTTTATGGGATCTGTCTGAGCTTAGACTTGAAATAATAATCACTACAATATAAAAAAAAATCTTGCAAATCTTGCTTCTAGTTGCCATCTTAAAAATTATGTGATGCAGTGTGCTATAAATGTGATTTGGTATGTAATGTGTACTGCGGTGAAAAGCTGTATTTCTTGGAGTTCTGTGGTTGAGCTGGGTTTATGGTACTAAAGGTATATATGAAAGTTATATGAATATTTAACAAGACTTTTCTGGTTGTCACACACTTGTAAACCTGCAAACTCCTTAACATCATTACACAGCAAACAAAAAATACTTCTGGTATGCAAATTTGTAAGGAATATCTGTTTCTTAAAGGCCCTTACTTTTTGTATTCTTCTTTAGTGCCATATTTCCTTCAAGTTTACAGGAAATCCTTTAAAACAGCAGTTTTCAGTGGGAAGGGAAAGCAGTTTTGCCTCCCAGAGCACATTTGGTAATGTCTTGAGACATTATTAGTTGTCACAACTGGGGGGATGCTACTGACATTGCTGGGGAGAGGCCAGGATTCCTGCTAAACATCCTACAGTGCTCAGGTCAGCTCCCTCCAACAAAGAATTCTCAGGGCCCCAAATGTCAAAAGTGCTAAGGTTGAGACATTCTAAGTGTTTAATATATTTCTTATATCTAATATTACTTATAATATTATAGCCTTAGGGAAGAGTTTCAAAGGATGTAGGGGTTCTTCAAAAAGTTAAACAAAGAATCACCACATGGCCTCACAATTCACTCCTAGGTATACACCCCAAAGATCTGAAAACAGGTATTCAAACAAATACGTGTACATGCATATTCATGGAAGCAGTAGTCACAATAGTGAAAAGGTGGAAAGAGTTCAAACGTCCATCAATGAAGGAATGGATAAACAAATCATGTTATGTACATACAATGGAATTTTACGCAGCCATAAAAATCATAAAGTACCAATATATGCTATGCAGAGGAACCTAGAAAACATTATGCTAATTCAAAGAAGCCAGACACAAAGGCTTATTATTGTATGCTTCTATTTTGTATGATTCCATTTATATGAAATATTCAGAATAAATCCATAAAGACAGAATACAGGCTGGTGGTTGCCAAGGGCCTGGGGGGTGGGGAGGAGGATAGGGAATGACTCCTTAATGACTATGTGGTTTTACTTTGAAGTGATGGAAATGTTCTGGAACTAGATAGAGGTGGTGATTGCACAACATTGTGAATGTTCTGTCACTGATTTGTTCACTTTAAAATGGTTAAGTTTATATTACGTGATTTTCACCTCAATAAATTATATGTATATTTTAAAACATGGATGTAATTACTTGTATGTCCCCTTAGCTAAGCTACCTTCTTCCACTTCACAATTATCTGAGTTCAGAACCTCTTAGTCTTCTTTCCAGTCTTCATTCCTATCACTTCTCCCACGTTTTCCAAACTTGACATAAAAGAAAACGAAGCCTCAATAAACTGCCTCTTGACCTGAACACTGATTTCGCCCCTAGCCTGGTTCTTTAGGAGAGATAGCAGAATGCAGTGGTTAATGGAACTGGACACTAGACCAGATTACTTGGGTTTTGATTCCGGCTTCACCCCTTATCCCAGGGTGATCTTGGGCAAGCTCCTTAACTTCTCTGGGCCTTGACATCCTCACCTCTCAAATGGGGATAATGGGACCTATCTTATAGGTAAAGGATGAGAAGTTGTAAAGGGATCAAAAGAGTGAGCTGTAAGCCCAACCTAAGGGTTAGCTACTGTTATTACTATTTAAGGAAATGAGTTCACAATTATCAATTTATTGAGTTATGTGTGAAATTTAGTTCACAAAAGGAAGCATGTGAGAAGCATCTCCTTTCTGGTGGAAGGGCCCACTTCCTAATTCCCAATTTCCTATTTAAAACAAATCTGGTGTAAACTCTTGCACTTAGAGGGCCGAGCTGTAACAGCAGGAAGCATGACAGTCTTAACACCATCACCTGCAGAACAGTCTCAAACGCAGGAGGAGCGAACAGGAAAAGCCGGGACTGAAGGCGACACAGCAAACACAACGCCGACTCGTTGGGCTAAGGGGCGCCCGCAGGGGAACACTCAAGGGACCCACGCGGAAGTGGGCTGGGCGGCCCGGGCTGGGCGCGTAGCTCCGGTCAATCCTGGGAGGCGCGCAAGGGGGACCAATCGCTCTCGGGCTCTGTCCTGGAGGCGGGGCAAACAGGTTGACTCCGCGTTATGGGAGGCGCCATGGCGCATGCGCTTGGCTCCCGCAAACAAATCTCCCCCCATCCCTGGGAGCGGAGGCCCAGGCAGAGGGAAGAGAGGAGGCTGAGAAGAGAGTAGTTCAGAGAACTACTGGGAAAGATTCACCCTGAGCTAACATCTGTTGCCAATCTTTCTCTTTTTTTCTTTTTTATTCCTCAACAAAGCCTCAGTACCTAGTTATATATTCTAGTTGTAAGTCCGTCTAGTTCTTTGATGTGAGCCACCGCCACAGCATAGCTACTGACAGACAAGTGGTGTGGTTCCACACCCGGGAACCAAATCTGGGCCACCAAAGCCTAGCGTGCCAAACTTTAAGCAATAGGCCATCAGGGCCGGCTCCAAAGGCCTTGGTCTTAATCACTATGTCTATTCTCATAACATCCCAGCCTTCTCTGCCTGCCTTCCACTTGCTCCAATCCAGTGCCTCAAGGCCCACTGGTTCAACTCAAGTGATCTCATCAGCTTCTAAAGTATTTATACTTTCTGAACTACTTGTGTGCCAGTCAATCCTGCTGCGTGGCATCTTCTGTATTTTTGCCTTATTTTGCTATTGTCTTATTGTTATCTTGTGTTGCAGCAAGTAGAAAAATGGCTGCTATAAAAGCTGATAATTCCCTCAAAGACAGAATTGTCTTTATTTAACAAGTTACTTTTACCAGCTCTTTGAATATGGAGCTCCATGAAGGCAGAGACCAAGTCTGTTTTATTTGTTACCAACGCCCTAGGAGCTAGCACTATGCCTCGCAAAAAAAAAAAAAAAAAAAAAAAAAAAAAAAAAAAAAATCCAAAAGAGATGTCTGATATTTGTTGAGGAGTAAAAACGATGAAGCTCCAATACCTGGGCCTGAATACCTGGGGCAAAACAGAAGGAGAGAAAATGTCTGCTAAATAAAGAACATATAAAGCACTTATACTTCCTGGTACAAAGTAAGCTTTTAATCAGTGTTAGTTATTATTGCTACTTGAGGAATGGTGGGGAGTGAGAGCTTATGGGTAGCAGGTAGAAAATGGGAAGGCAAAAGAAAGAAAAAATGGATAAAAATGATGCTGGGCTAGGGTTGTTGGTGAAGAGATGGCCAGAGAGGACTTCTCAGAGGCAGAAATGGGCAAAAGAGCATTTAAGACCAGGGATACCTAATATTTACCCTGTTGTAACCCCACCAGCTTTGGCCTCAAATCTTCAGTAAAATTTTGCTCTACATATGGCCTAGTACCAGTGGTATTTTGAAGAATTCAAGAATCCAGGTGGTGTCGGATGTAGATGGTGTGGTGTAGGCAGTCCAGGCAAAGCAGTCAGCGGAAGGAGTAAAACAGAACCACAGATTATAAGGAGAGAAGTAGGGTGTCCAAGAAACCTCAGAAATATTGGGAACAATGCTGGTTTTTCTCATTTTATATAGAACGAGGGTTCAAGAACATTTCCATTAAACCTTAAAGGATGGAGGATTCTCCAGTAGGCTGGAGGATTGGGGGACATCAAGACAACTAAACCTTGAGTTACACTTCTGTGGTTATTCTATGTAAGTTATGTTTATGTCATGTCCTTCCAGCTGGATTGTAAATTTTTGCAACTAGAAACGATGAGAAAAGTTGAATTTGTATGGAATTTTTCCATGTATGAATTTCTTTTCTTTACATTAACTCATTGGAAATAACAAAACCTTCTGTAGTAGGTATGACGACCTCACATTTCTCCCCTCTATTTCAAAGACAAGGAAATTCAGGCAGAGAGAGGTTAAGTACACTTGCCTTTGTTTACAGAGCTAACAAAGACCTAAGCCAGCCTAGTATAGTGAAAAGGACATGGTTTAATAAGGCTTTTCACTGTCTGGGCAAAATCTAGCTTTCTAATCTCTTTCTTAATACTGTTTCATACCACCCATCCATGTACACAATCACTAAACAGAACTACCAACTTTCCCTAAGAAATCTACACCTAAGTGACTTGGAAAAATTACCTAATCTCTTGGAGCCTCTGTTCTCACAGTTATATAAATGAAGCTGATAATGGCTTCATTAAAGGGTTGCCGTGAAGATTAAATGTCTTAACTTTAAAGCACTTGGAACATACAGATGCTTAAGGAATATGCTCTTCTCTCCTTGGTTCCCTGGCTTGCTTTCTTTCACATCTCCCATCTTAAAGTTCAGTACTTTCTGAATAACTCTACCATGTATTTCTTATATTTCTCTGCAACCTAAATGGCAGCTGGCTCCATGTCCTGTGCATGTCCAGCTCCTCTCCTGGGGCCAACGACAATCTCAGAGATGTGGGGCTGGGGGCTGGGCTAGGTCTAGCTGGTAGTTGCTGAGGGTGGCCTGAGGCATCCAGACAGGAGCCACATGCCATGTTTAAGGTACAAGGCCAAAGATCAGAACTGATGGAGCCAAATCTGTTCTCAGGTAATGGGGTTGGTGATGCAGATCTGGGAACAGGGACAACTAGGTCATCAAGTTGTTTTAAGACAAATACCAGACACTCATGCTAAACATTTGTCATCAACAAGAAAAACATGATTTAGGAAATTTATTAGAAACCACCCATGTTACAGGTTTTATTTTTCATTAGACTGAATAACTTCTACCAGGTTTTATTTTAAAAACTCAACTCTTGCTTCCAGAAAAGCAAAAGGCATATTTTTCAAAAGCCCCAAATTCACCTCTTCTCAAAGCTCATATCTATCACATTCATCAGTACGTTGATTCACCTTGACTATAAAAATCCTCTCCATATATTTTAAGCAGGAATCAAAACAGAATATTGAAGCAGTTTTTAACATATAGAACAGCAAGTTCTTTGCTGAAATCATATTTCCACTTGTCAAGAGCTGTTGATCCCTCAAGGGGAGTAAACATTATGTCTGTGGCACTGAGTGCCTCATAAAGAAAAATTGAAGGAGACAGCCCTCTTTCCCATGGTGACAAGACTACGATTTGAATTATTCATTAAATGAGGGATATTTATTTATGATTAACCAAACTCAGAGGGCGATGTAGCAGATTTCCCCAAGAAAATATTATCCTTCAGATATTTGACATGTGAGGGCTCCTGTATTCTTGGTTTCAGAAGCAAATCTGTGACTCTGTGGATGGGAAAATTATCCTTCGGCTACACGGCTCTAATTTATAGAACAAAAAACAATACCAATTTATTTCCTTAGTGGATTTCAGAGACAACTTAAATGTTTAAAAGAATGTTTTAAGGTGGCTAGACAATGGAAGGCATTCTCACTAGTCATATTTTTATAAAGACAAAATACTCAGCTCCTTTGCATAGCTGTATGCTGCCTGGCTGGTGGCCACCACTATTGTGAATTTGTTGCAAATCCATTTGGCTGCCTGGCTGTCTCCTGCTGCTGTGGACCACAGCCCAGGGCATTGTTGAAGCACTCAGATGCGTCTGGCTCTATATCAGAGTGCTGAATGGGTCCAGTGGTGCTTAACAAAGGCTTAGAAGGGGTAGGGAAAATGCTCATACCAGTCATGTCACATAACACACACACAAATTGTACTTAATTACTATTAATAATAATTGCTAACATTTGGTGAGTACTTACTAAATGCTAGGCACCAGGTACTACTTGACTGAGACCTCACAAAAACCCTCTGAGGTATCCCCAGTCATAAGCTACAGCCACAGCCCCTGTTGCCATCTGGCCCCCACGAACTGAGGTACGGACTAGTAGTACCCCACATGTAGGAGCCACCAGGAGGAAGGACTGAAGCAGCTGAAAATTGGCCAGAATGGACTGCAGAGGTTCTGGCTTCCCAAGACGCTACCTGGAGGTGCTGGGTAATACAGTCCAGAAGTGGTGGGGAGTTAATGTTTGGGGGTGGAGTAAACCTTAACCAATGAGAGAGACGAGACAGAAAGAAGCCAGCATTGCCTACTCTTCCTCTAGTGTAATGGACTGTTCTAAGAAGCAGTAGCTTCATATGAACTCTCTGGAGGAGATACCCTGGAAGATCAAGCAACCAGCTTTGTTTGCCATGAAGCTATGGCCATCTTTTTTTTTTTTCCCCCCAAAATTGGCCCTGAGCTAACATCTGTTGCTAATCTTTTTTTTTCTTTTTCTCCTTCTCCCCAAAGCCCCCCATTACATAGTTTAGTTGTATATTCTAGTCATAGGTCCTTCTTGTTCTGCTATGTGGGATGCTGCCTCAGCATGGCTTGATGAGCAGTGCTAGGTCCATGCCCAGGATCTGAACAGGCGAAACCCTGGACCACTGAAGGGGAGTGCACAAACTTAACCACTCAACCACAGGGCCAGCCTCCAGCTATGGCCATCTTGATAACACATCTCTTATGTTTGTTTTCACTTTTCCCCTATCTTACTTCCTTTTTCACTAACACTTTCTTCCCTGGAATTTCACTCTCAATAAATCATTAGTATATAATCTTTTGCTTCAAGTTTTGTTTTCTTAGGCCCCTTGGTTTAAAAATGCTGCTACCAGGAGTGGTCTTTAAGAGAAGACCCTGAAAATGGGATTTTGGAGTTGATACACCCGCTATGTGAAGGCAATAGGAAATAGATTCATTACAAGATGATTCTTGTTTTCCTCAAAACATGCCTTCATCACCCTTTTTTGCCTCCAGTCTGATAATGAGTGTCAGAGCTCTGCACAGCCTGAGCAGGGAAGTGCAGGTCCTACTCCAGAAGGAATCTGCCTCCATTCCAAAAGAACTGTAGGACCTGAAAATATGTAAGGATAAGAATATAGGAAGGAGCTTAGCAAAAGTCAAGCTGAACCAAATCTGAAGAGACTTTGGTTCTACGTAGGATAAAAGATTGAGATAATCTCTGATGTCATGTTCTCTTGAATAATGTAGGTTGTAGGAAAAGAACCTAGGAGGGAATCTTCCACCTAAGCTGTGTTTAAATGTGTAATATTTCATTAATTCAATCATTCTATAGAAGGGTGTCTTAACTGACCTCCAAATGTATTCAGAAATTGGCAGTTTAGAGAACCAGTGGGAACAGGGCCACTTTGGTAAGCCACGTGCATCAATTAATATGCACGATGACTTCCATTGTTTTGGTAGGAGTTTGGCGCAGGTGTGCCAGGGATGGAGTGTAAGAGAAAAAGGAAATAACAATGGGGATAGAATGGGGCTCACCCATCAGCTAGAACTAATGGTGGTTTTGAACTTCTTTGGAAAGAATGTTTAGTTTTAGAAAGAGAAAAAGCTCTATATTCATGAAAAACTTTGGGACTATTCCCAAAGTTTGGGACTGAGACCCTGAGATTATTCAGTATATTCCAAAACTCAGGGGAAAAACTGTAGCCATAGAGCTGAGGAACAAGCCACTTTTTCTCTCCCTTTCCCTTCTGCCTCTGTGTAGCCTTTGGACCCTAAAGGCTCCAGAAGACCACCATCCGAAGTCTAATTGATTACCATCAATGGCTATGGTATCTAGAGGAAGGACATTCTCAGAGGGTACTGGTAGTAGAAGTGATAGCCAAGCCTCTCAATAAGGTAGCTGGAGCAAGAGAATTTAAGACCCTTGGGAACACCCACCAAAAACTGGATGAGACTTTGATATTAGTAGCTGAGGTCCTAAGGTGTGATAAACTGAATAATGGTCCTCCAAAGATGTTTATGTTCTAATCCTTGGATCTGTGAATATGTTACCCTACATGGTAGAAGGGACTTTGCACATGTGATTAAGGTTGAGGACCTTGGGATGGGGAGATTATCCTGGATTATCCCAGTGGGCTCAGTGTAATCACAGGAGTCCTTAAAAGTGGACCTTTCCTGGATGTGGTCAGAAAGAAAGAGGTGTAACAACAGAAGAAGGGTCAAAGAGAGTCTACATTGCTGGTTTTGAAGATGGAGGAAGAGGGCATGAACCAAGGAATTGGGTGGCATCTAGGAGCTGGAAAAGGTAAGGAAAGGGATTCTCTTAGAGCCACCAGAAAGGAACACAGCCCTGCTGACACCTTGATTTTAGTCCATTCAGACCTGTATTGCACTTCTGACCTACAGAATTGTAAGATAATCAGTTGGTGTTGTTTTAAGCCACTAAATTTGTGGTAATTTATTATGGCAGCAATAGAAAACTAATACACAATTCATGTAGTCGATAAAAGGTCTCATAATTTGGGATTAATGCCAATGTGATGAAAGGCATGAATCCTTAGGTCCTGAGCAGGATAACTCAAAATAAATGTATAGACTGACACATTGTAGTGAAAATTCAGATCTCCAAATACAAAGAACAAAGTTTCAATGGAAGAGACAAAAGACAAATTAACTAAGAGACACAACAGTTACACTGATGATAAACTTCTCAACAGCATAATTAAAGACCAAAATATAATGGAGTAAGTTCTTCAAAGTATTGAGGGGAAAAAATGGTCAATCTAGAATTCTATCCCTAGCTAAGCCAAAGGAGAACTAAAGTTATTTTCAAACAAAAACTGAGAATTTTCCATTAATTTACCCCTGAAAGAGTAAATAGTACACCTCAAGAAGTTGATGATCCTACATCACTTACCTGTGAGTGGAGTGTCACATGGGAGACCTCAAAAGAAAGGCTGAGGGGTCAGTTGACAGATGGTTTATAAGCATAAAGAAAGAGGCATTCAATTCTATAATAGAAAATAAGCTTCTTTTACATTCATTATATACTGTTGAAAATATTCTTAAAATACTAGTTAGAAGGATGCCAAATTGTTAGTCAGTCCAGGCAAGTGCTGTCAGGACTCTGTTCATGAGGATGCAGAATGTGGATGTTACCTACTAGAGATTATAAAATTGATTTTTCTGGAATCCTCAGGGAGATATTGAAAAAGCAAGGATCTTGAAGGTAATTTTTTTTTTTTTTTTGGCTGACTTCCCTCTCCATTTTATGTTACTTTTATTTTCAAAACAATTAAAAAATTTTTTAAACGCACAGAAGAGACTCCTACTTCTGCCCATGAAGGATTAACAGTAAACAATTAGTAAACTGGACAAAATATATGAAATGACTGTTTTCAGATATTAGACAATAGTGAAGAACTGTGACCCCTGGGAGAATGGAAGTGAGCAATGTGGGCCCTAAATCAATCCTCCCTTAATGTCATGCTACCTAGGAAAGATCCTTGTCCTTTGTGGCCAAGCTTCTTGCAGAGGTAGGGCTCACTTGCTGTTTCTACTTCCTCGCATTCTATTCACTCCTTAGCCAAGTGCAATTTAATTGTCATCACAACTACTTTACTAAATGCTCTCCCTAAAGTGAGCAATGAAAACCTAATTGTTATGTACAATGTACACACACTTACCAGTCCTTACTTCATCTGTCATCTCTGCAGCAAGACCCTTTAAACAACCGCTTCCTTCTTTTTTTTCCATTTTCTCCCCAAAGCCCCCCAGTACACAGTTGTATATTCCTCATTGTGGGTCCTTCTAGTTGTGGAATGTGGGACGCTGCCTCAGCATGGCTTGATGAGCAGTGCCATGTCTGTGCCCAGGATTCAAACCAACGAAACACTGGGCTGCCTGCAGCAGAGCACGCAAACTTAACCACTCGGCCACGGGGCCAGCCCCCCTTCCTTCTTTTTTTAAAAAAATCATCGTAACTATTTTTAAGTGTACAGTACAGTAGTGTTAACTATATGCACATTGTTAAAAAGTTCTCTAGAACTTTTTCATATTGCAAAACTGAAACTCTATACCCATTGAATAACAACTTTTCCCCCTCCCCCAGCCGCTGGCAACCACTATTCTACTTTGTTTCTATGACTTTGACTATTTTAGATACCTCATATAAGTAGAATCATGCAGTATTTGTCCTTCTGTGAATGCCTTATTTCTCTCGGCATAATGTCCTCAAGGTTCTCCAAATTGTAGCATATAACAGGATTTCCTTCTTTTAAGGTTGAATAATATTCCCTTGTGTGTATTTACACTTTCTTAATCTATTCATCTGTCAATGGACATTCAGGTTGCCTCCACCCAGCCACTGTGAGTAATGCTGCAATGAACATGGATGTGCAAACTCCTTCCTTCTTGAAATTCATCTCTTTGCTTCCATTACACCAAACTTTCTTGTTCTCCTGCCTCTCTGTCTGCCCATTCTCTGCTTGTCTCATTAGCTTTTCTTTTTCCACTAGTTCTTTATATGCAGAGTGTTTTCAAGGATTTTGTCCATGGGCTTTTCTCAGTTCTCTACTTACGTCTTGATTAACAAAGCTAACTCGTCAGCTTACATTGTTCTTCTAAGCTCCTAGATGCATATTTCTAACAGGTTACAAAATATTTCCACCTGCATGTTCCAGCGATATCTCAAACTGAATATGTCCAAAATCAAACTCAAACCAATACGCATTTAGTGCTTGTCTACTGTCAGCTCTAGTTATGTTGTAGCTACACAAAGATGAATAACTTCACACTTCCTTTCCAAATATGCTCCTCCTTCTGCATTCTGTGTCCCAGTCACACTGGAAAAGTCCTCTTTGTCATCCACATCTCTTTTCTCTCTACAGCCTACTTATTCTCCCAAACATCTATTTTCTCTGCCAACTCTTCTTATTCTTTCTCCCCTGGATCATCACAGCTGCTTCCTAACTGGACATCAGTCCATCTCTCCCACCTCTGCCACCAGCATGACCCTTCTGAAACACAAATCTGGTTATGTTGATGCCTTGCTTAAAACTCTCAATGACTCTCCATTGCCTATAGGATAATTCTAATCTCCTTGGGATGGCATATAAGGCTCCTTATGACATGGCATCACATGTCATATGCTAGGCTCATTCAAGCTTCATAGACATTTCCCGTGCTGTTTTCTCTACCAGAGATGCTCCAAAGCTCTCCCTGATCCTCCTCTTACATGTTCTCTTAGCAAACTTTTCCTCCTTTTCAGCTCCTTCTTCTTAACTCTCAGCAGCCACAGCTTCAGCCACAATTTCTCTGGAATTCTGTTTCTATTTTTCTAACCGGAGGCAGTGTGGAATACTGGAAATAAGCCCACACTTTAGTCAGGTGGCCTGAGACTTTAACTCCTGACTCTGCCACCTACTGGTGGCGTTGATTTGTCCATTAGAAAACTGCAGTAGTAACACCCACCTAGCAGGGTGGCTGTGAAGATGAGGAGTAACATCCCATCTCTGCAGTACTAGGAGAAGATGCTGAAGAAAAGAGAACTTATTTTTCCTGTTGTGAAATCACCTAGATATACAAGCATCATCTCAAAGTCTATTTTTCTTTCTTTCCAAAGCAATTCCTCCTCCAGACATGTCAGTTCCCATCAGTAGCTCTGTCATTCTTTCAGCCATCCAGGCTGAAAACTTGTCATATTGCATTTCTCCTTTTTCTTTATCTGCCCATATTCAACCAGCTACTGGACCCTGCCCTTTTTCTTTCCTTCTTCCGCCACCCTAGTCTTATATTTCAGAATTTCATACCTGGACAGTTGCCATTGTCTTCAGGCTCGTCTGAAACACTTTTTTTTCTTTTTTTTATCAATGTCACTCCTTTGTGCCAAAATCTTCCATGAGTCCTTATTAGCTATGGAGTAAAGTCTAAATTCCTTAGTATATATTAAAACCTGCCACAATATGGCCATATGGTTGCCAGATTTAACAAATAAAAATACAAGGTGCCCAGTTAATTTTGAATTTTAGATAAATAACAATTTTCTTTGTATAAGTATGTCATATACAGTATTTGTGATGTACTTATACTAATAAATTATTTGCTGTTTATCTGAAATTCAAATTTAACTGAGAATCCTGTATTTTATCTGGAAAATCCATCTGCCCTAACTTCTCTCTCTTTGGCCCCATAACTCAATATTCTCCATGAATCAAGGCTATTCATGGTCTGTCCTCAGGTCTGATGTTGCTCATGACTTGTATTTTGGCCTCAGGTGCCCAAGGAGAAAAAGCACAGCCTTTGGAATCAGAAAGATCTGAGTTTGAACCTCAGTTCTCTTGTTTACCAACCTATGACTTAGGCAACTAATTTAACCTCTCTAATCTCAGTCTTCTCATCTATAAAAAGTAAGCCCTGATACTGACACATGAAGAGTGGTTGTGAGGATTAGAGGAGCTATGCAAACCTAGGACAGTCGAGGTCAGCTGTATATATTCATCATGTTAGTTTATTGTCATTGGTGCTACGATTGCCGTAAGAGCAGAACTTTGTCAGCTCTTTGGGCCCTGGGTTGTACTGTCGGCCATGATTTGCAAGAAGCAATGTATACTAGGTTAAATTTGGAAGTCAGAGAGGCTGGAGTGGAGGTCAGGGGTGTTCTCTCCTGGGTGCACTTGCCTTCCCAGGTCACACTCTACACGTGGCAGTAGGAACGCAGCAGGCTGTGCAGCAGGGAGATCTGGAGACAGGGAGCCTAGGGTCTTGTCAACACAGGGAGCCACTCCTGCCTCTACCATACAAAACCTTCTCTCTTCACCTTACTCCCTCTCAACCTATCTCCCATCCCTCTCCTTTTCTGTTTATTGCTAAATTTCTTTAAAAAGCAGTCACACTGGCTGTTTCCATTTCTACATGTGAAGTTCAGTTTATACCCTAGTAACTCTTTTGAAACAGAGCTTTCAACCCTCTTCAGTCACCTCCTGATTGCCAGATTCAGTCTATTCTTTATTGATGTATTTGAAACTGCTGGTCACTCATCTTCATGTAGACCTCCTGGCATTGGCCTCTTCTGGTCCTCCTCTAACTTCTGACTGCCCCGTCTAAGTCTCTTCTGTCTGCTACTTATTTTGACCCTTCTGAGCAGGATGGTGGTACAGTATTCAGTAGTTATTCCTACTGAAAATTAAGGTAGGGATCATCTATAACAACCTGTAGGAATTTCTTCTAGCAATAATGATGGGGTTGGATTGAAAAGAGCCAGTGAGAGCTGAGTTGAGGGAGGACAACTTAGCTAGAAGGTAAGTGGCAAAACTCCTGGCTGACTCCACCACCACTCCCTAACTTGGAAGGACTAGGGCAGTGCTGTTCAGGCGGAGAGGAGGTGAGGCAGGTTGAGGGGCCTGCTGAGAGGCCCACCACCAGATGTACCTTCTGGCCTTTGTGGACCTCTGACACTGTACCCGACTGCTAGCTTGCAAGGACTGAAGTTTGCTACAGTCTGAAACAAGCAGTAAGCAGAGAGCTGAGTGCTGTGTGTGTAAGGCCTGGGGGGCCTTTTCCAGAGCATCACAGTTGCGCACAAAGCTCCCAGCTGCAGCTTATGTTTCCTCCTCACTCACAGCCCGGACCAGTGATCTCAGTACTCATCACCTCCAGGTGTGCCCAGCCTCGACTCCAGATTTAATCTGCTTTTGCCCACGCCCACCAACGACTCCTCTCCCCTTCCCTCCCTGGTTTTCCAACTCCCATGTGGCCCTTTGACCAACCCAATCCTCTCCGTCAGGGATGTCACTTCAGCTCAGATAAACACTTAGAAACATTTATGTCTAAAGAGGCAGGACTTGGGGCTGATTATTAAATTCCCACCTCCTTTATACTTTTCTAGGGAGGTAGTCCACTAAACTCTGATACAATCTGGGTTCAAAAGAAAATCCCTCAGAGGAATCTGACGCCACAGCAAAGTAATCTCGACAATTTGCTCACTTCAAGCTATCTCCCCAAGGGCCATCCCAGCTCATCAGGACATAATTTGGCTAGTAGTTTGATAAGGATAGATAGTGCTTTCTGAGGTGAGGAAGTGAACTACAGCCAGCACCAGAGTAAAGAAATTCACAGTTTGAATTTCAAACAGTTTGTGAAAATGCAACAGGTCTCTCTGGGGGAATAGCCAAATATAAAATAAATAAATCTTTCCTTCCCAGGGACTTAAAATCCATTGTTGGTGTTTTACACACTGTGGAAGGAAGGTGTCAATAAAGACACCCTTCTTCCCTGCCCAAGTGCAGGATCAATTGAAAGACAAAGGAGTTGATTAGACAGATATTTTTTAAATGAGAGAAAAATCTGCCATCTTCTTTTAATTTTCCCTTTTCCCCCATCTCTCTTCGCTTCCACTCTCTTTCCTCCCTGGCATAGAGGCAGGGAGAGGTGAGCTGCATGGAGGTGATTTGGTAGCAAGCCCATCTACGCCAAGGACACAGAACACTAAAGTGGAGAGGAAGGAGCTGCGCAGATGCACACTGCTGTTGTGCCCACTGGTGCCCGAGAACGAAGAGATGGTGTCCATAGGTGTCCGACAGAGGAGACAACCAATATGGCTGGGAGATTGTTTACACTGAGCAAATAAGAAAATGGATTGAGCAAATCATTAAATAAATTTAGGATAAGAGAGCCAGGTCTCTCACCATTGGAGAAGGTGAAACATGGAAAGAGGCAAAGTTCAAAAGAACCCCACGATATTGTATTGGTATTAGAAGCACTGGTATAAATTCATAGATATGTATACATATACATACATACATACACTTCCTAGCTCTGTCCACTGAAAAAGTCTAGAAGCAATGACACTCTAGTAGCAATGAGCACATCTAGTTGCCAGATCTTGGTTTCTAAATACCATTCTTTAAAATACCAAGAGTCCTGGCTTACTAGTCCTGACAAACCAGTCCTGGCTGACTCCAGGGCTGGGGCAGGGAATATACAAGGTGATCCTGGCATATCTTGTTCCAGAAAGCAAGAAAGTATTCACAGAATAATGGGGACATGTCAAAAGATCATAGGAGCCCCTTGATGGAACTCCCATTGGCCAAATTTGGGTCAATTTAAGCATGAAAATAATGATAGTAACTTATTACAACCAATGAATAAAATAGGAATCCATGAGTCCGTACTAATGTAAATGAGTAAATAAAAAAATAAATAGGCAGAAGGCAAGTTCTTCTTTACAGTAGAATACCAACTAATAAATGTAGCAGGAATGCTGGAAATAGAAAATCACCATTTGATTAACCTTCATAGTAGTGGTTCATTCAGCTGCCAGTGAAAGGTAGGGCTGTAACTGGAGGTTTGAGGACATAATTTGGGAACACATCCCTACAAAGTACTAATCAACTGCAAAGATAAATGGTGACTTTACAGTAGAGAAAACTGCAGATGCCAACATGACCGGGTGATTAAAGTTAACATCACCAGTGGTGGGATGGATCGACATTGCATGCCCTTTCTCAGGTCCAAGAAGTGCGCAGGATCATTTCTGAAGAATTTCTCCCAAGAAAGCACAACCCAAGCGTGGTCATGAGGAAACATCAAACTGACTATGGTTAAGGATCATTTCTCCAGGGTATAAGGCCTATATTCCTTAAAACTGTTACAGACATAACTGGTAAAACTGTTGAAGACATAAAAGGCAGGAAATAGGAAAACTGTTTCAGACTGGAGGAAATTGCAGAGGCGTGACAAGGGCAGTGTGTGTTCCTGGAAGGGGTACTGTGCCAGAAAGAAAAAGAGACATCATTGGGGAAGTTGGTGAAACTTGAGTTGGGGCAGATGGGGGTGCGAGAGTCTGTGGATTGAATGATGGTGTCGTATCAATGTTGATTTCCTAACTTGGAGAGTTATATGGTAGTTACACAGCAAAGTGTCCTTGATCTGGGAAGTACACCCTTAAGTATTTAGGGGTGACGGTGCATCATGGATGCAACTTGTTCTCAAAAGGCTCAGAAAACAACTAATTTATATATACATATATATTACATATTATGTGTATATATATATATATATATACACATATATAGTGTGTATATACATATGTATACAAACACACATATAGAGATGAAGCAAATGTGATAAAATTTTAACAATTGGGAATCTGAGTGAGGGGAACATGGAAGTTCTTTGTAGCATACTCGCAATTTTTCTGAAAGTTTGAAAATAAATTCAAATATATTTTCAATAAATAAAATAGTAATTTATTAATTTCAAAAAAATTACTTTAAAAATTAATTAAAAGAAAATGTCAGCTTTCTTCTTTTTTTTAATTGATGAAAGCAAAGTTGAAGAATGTATAGCACTTTTCCATCCAGGACAGACAGCTGAGGACAATCTCAGGCCTCCCACTGCAGCAACAAGTCTCTTTAGTATTTAAACTAAAATATTTGCATCCTGAGATTAGCCTTGGTCCCAAAAAGAAGGAGGTTAGAGGTGGAGCCTTATATGCCCTGTCCCTTCTCCCAAACTCACCACCCACAGGAGTCTCCTCCCAGCACCTCCCAAATACAAATACCCAAGGAGGAGGGAGGGAGGGAACCTCTCTGTAGCTCTCTACTTGGAAACACAAAGATGGGACATAAGTTGTATCCCTCAACAGCCTTATTTTGAGGAGCCTTGTGTTTTTCAGGTGTTGGTGGGTTGCCCCAGGGGCTCCTCAATTATCCTGGAGGGCACTGAGCCAGGCAGTTGCCTGGGAATTCCTCTGCTCCAGTTCCCCACCCACTGAGACCAAATGTGTTGTTCTCACCATGGTGTGAATGCTCTTGCAGTTGATGTTGCTCCTCTACTACCTGCAGGTGCTAGCAACTCTCAGGCTAGCACCTCCGTGCCAAGAAGAGAGTCAGAACCACTCGGTCATCTCCCCCAACCCAATTCCCATCATGGGAAGGCCTACTTCTTAGCTCACATGGGAAAGTTCTCCCAGGAAGATAATCTGTTTGGACAATAGCTGAGCCTTTAGTGCACTGCAGCTCCTGAGTCATCTTTGGATGTTTCAGTCTAACCAGGGAGTCAGTTCCATCTTCCTTCTTCCACCTGCCCATGCTGGGCCCACCAACGGCTAGGAGGGGAGTCCTCCCAGACCCCAGTCAGCTCTTCCCCTTCCTTGGAACACGTCTTCTTTCTTTTCCCTTCTGCCAGCCATCTCCCCACTAGCGTTCAGTCAACACATTTTAATTAGGTGTCATTTTTTGCTTTTTAAAGTCTCATAGCAATCTCATTTTACAAATGAGGAAAGTGATGCTTAGAGAGGTTAAGACACTCACCTAAGATCACCCAGCTAGGACAAAGTAGAACTAGGACTTACATATTCTCTGACTCCACAGCTTGTGCCCTACATTTCAGTCAGTGAAGCATTGAAGGCTCCATACGCACTAGTTTCCAGTCTCTTCTCCCACCACATCCCTCCGTCCCCCTGAGTCGGCTAGTTAGTGCTCTGACTCACTAGTGTTTTCATTTTTCCACCCTTGTCCATGTTTTTTCCTAAGTCTGGAAGAACTCTTTCTCATTCCTCATCTATAGAAATCTTATTCAGCTTTCAAAGCTTACTCAGCCCAAATATAAACTATTACATTAGTCAGAACTGTAGAAGATACAGGAGGAATAATATTGAAGTTAATAAAATCCTGAGTGAACATGGACCTGTTTACCAAATTCTACAATAGAAGGGGATATGTCATGGAGCTTCAGGAAGAAAGTTTTGGGGCATGTAAGGGAGGATCACATGAAACAGTGGGTGGTAAACTGCCAGAACTTGTTATTTAAGGGGTGATAAAGCTGGAAGACTAACAACCAACATTTACTGAGCACTGACTGCCAGCCAGTCCCAGGGGAGAAATGAGGAGCTTACAGTCTAACTGAAGAGACATGAGCTTAAGCATGCAATTACAACACAATGTGACATATGCTGTAATTTGTTACTATGAGAACATTTGAGGTGGGTCCAGTTAAAGAAATCAGGGAAGGCTTCTAGGTGATGGTGCACTTAACTATTGAAGGATGAAAAGGAATTTCTCAGGAGGGGGAGTGAGAAAGATATTCTAGGCAAATCAAGCAGCAGTGTAAAAGCATGGAAATAGAGGCAGTATGAAGTATCTGAGTTTGATATTGCTAGAGCAAAGGTGAGTATGTGCATGTGCACAAGTCATGCATGTGTGTGTGTGTGAGAGAGAGAGAGATAGTCATGAAGTGAAAGTGGATGAAGAGAGTTCTAGAAAATAAGGCTAGGAAGATGGTGTGAGGTCTTATCATGAAGGGTTGATGTAAAATGTTAAGGAGTTTAGCTTTTTCTCTATAATTTTAAATAGCTGCATGGTCAGATTTTCTCTTTGCAAAGATCATCTTGGTTGCAATGTGGGGGCTGAATTAGGGATGGCTGAGTCTAGAGGTAGAGAGTCCAACAAGAAGGCTACTGCAGCAGTTCAAGTGAGAGATGATGAGGGCTGGTGTGGTAGCCACTGTGGTGCCCTGCCAGAGCTCCCTTCCCCAGGCTGGAGCCCCCATCCCCAGCAGTGACTGTGGATGCTAATGGCTCACAGCTACCCCTTTCTCCAGGGAATTACCTATCACTGACTGCAGCCACCTCACCCAGGAAGTTGTGATGCCCCATTCCCTCACAACCACTGCCCTCACTCAGTAAGTGTTGGGGGGGGGGGGGGGTGGGTTGTACAAGGGATTGGCCCCTTTGCATCAAGAGGGGATAATTCTACTGTATGGTTAATGCTTCAGATCCCTTACCTGTGCATCAGGCTAGGCTAGACTTTACCTGAGACCAGCTCCTTGCTAGGCTCTTTTCCTTTCCCTAGCCTGCTTCTCTCCCCCACCTTGTAGGTTTTTCTTGAAACTCCCTCAATAGATCGTGTGCATCCCAAATCCTCTTTTGGACTCTGCTTCTGGGAACCTGACCTAAGACAATGAGTAGTAACTGTTTATGAGGATGGAAACGTCTGATACAATGAACCAAGTAGAATCAGTACGACTGACCACTAATTAGATGAGTGAGAAGGGAGGGTGAGGTGAGGAAGGGATCTGGAATGTTCTCTGATTCTGGCTTGAGTCTAAGGAGATACTATTCATTTACCGAAATATGGAGGAATAGTTCTGGAGGCGAGAGAGGAGATAAGTTAATTCGGTTTTGGACACGCTGGGTTGGAGATGCCTGTGGGACACTCAGGACATCCAAGTAAAGATGAAAAAGGCAGTTGGAATTTAGAGTTTGGGACAGGAAATCAGAGATGGAGATCTACATCTGGGAGTCAACAGCAAATAAAGGACAGTCACAATAGAAGTATCATGTTCACAATCCTGGCTCCATACAGGGAAAGTTACAGGATGCTGTCCTGTTGAATTTGCAGGTTAGAATCAGGGAAGGTAATCTAGTTCTCCAATTTAGATCTTTTGTTAGAATTCTGATCTGGATAATCTTGACTTGGCCTTTGTTTAGTTTTAATTCTTTTGTTCCTATTGTGGGTCTATGTCATCATTAGGGCCAAATGTAGTAAAAGAATAATATAAAAATAACCAACTTTTGTTCACAACAAATTGTAGTCACATTACTGATGTTTATAATGCCAAAATGAACAAAACACAAGAGTGTTTCCTACTCACTTCTTTCAGAGCCAGAATTAACTGTTTGCCTAAGGCTCCATCATGAAGGCCATTAGCATCCAGAATCTGAAGGAAAGACGATTTTTACCCAATCAATACCAGATATTAAGTCTGAGTCTCTATCCTCTCTCTCTCAAAAGTGAGGAGACCTGTGGAAACCTAACTTAACTTTTAGGATGGAGGCCCACCAAAGAACTTACTGGGCAAAGCAGGCACTGAAGTGGAACAAAGCCTGAGGAGTCAATTTCCCAACAGGGGCCAACTTAAGTATGAAGGAAGGGAGAAGAAAGGAAGGAACTAGTCCTCCTAACACATCTTACAGAGTTCCTTACTGGTGTAACTGAGGGATGATAGGGAAAATACATTTTTTTATTCACTTAGTCATTACTGGAGGCTTCACCTCCAGCTACGTAGCCTAACACATTGATATAATCTTGTTGCTCTGTATTAATCTGAGCCACTATGTATTCCTTCCCCTTTCATTTCAGCACTTCTCTAAAGGGCACCATCATTTCCCAGTCCCTAAGTGGAAAAGAGTTCAGTGTTTAAGTAGACCACTGTGCATAAGATTGGTTCCTTTCCTTACCATTCCTTATTCAGACTACCTTTTTGTTGGCAAAGCTAGTTGAGTTCCTGCTCTATAATCAACTCACCAAGATCTTTAATAGGAAGTGTCAAGTTTAGTCTCTTTCACTGTATCTTAACAAGGAAAACTTACTGAAGAAATAATGCAGGCTTGGCGAGCCAAAGAATCAAAAGAAAGATTTCTTAGACTCTCAAGGTCTGGTAGCAGTGTTCCTTTATTCAGAGAATAGCATGGGGACAGGACCCATGGGCAGTGAAGAGCTGCAATGTGTTCAAGGTTAGGGCTAAATTTATAAGGCATGGGTATGTGACTTATTTTTACTAGACAAAGGAAAGATGATGTAAAAAGTCATTAAATGGTTTCAGTGCAGGTGGGGTCTGGTTATCGTTTGGTTGTATAACTTTAGATATGAATCAGGTCATACAGATTCAGCATGTAGGCCAGGATACCTTGGGTTTCTCTCCCTGGGGCAGCCTTGATCCACATCAAACAATACTGGAAATTGGCCATGGGCCTTACCTGAACTTAGATTTGAAATAATATCACCATATGAAATAAATTTTTAACATTTTTGTTCCTGGTAGTCATTCTATAAATTATATGACGGAATGTGGTATACGTGTAGAATGATGAATGATGGTACTTGTGGACAAAAGCTCTGTTTTTGGAAATTCGGAAGGTGAGTTGAGATTTATGTGACTACTCAATCATTTGAAAGGTGCATATCAACTTAATGAGGAAGGTTTTCCCTTCCCCACATATATTTGCATAGGTGCTACACATCCCTTTAAATGTTAATACAGAAACAAAATACTTTCTCCTTACAAACTCCTAAGGGATATCCTGCTTCTTAAAGGTCTTCAGTATTAAAGAGCATGTCTTTCCTGATTTAATAGGAATAGTAATGGTTTTTTTCCCCCTTAATATTTTAGAAAGTTAGCTTTAAAGAATTATTTCAAAAGGATATCCACGTACTGTATATACACTTAATGAACCCACCTCATCCTCCAACTCACCAAGCTCACAGAACGCAGGGCCAAAGCAAAGAATCTCTTGGTCTTCTTCCCCATCCTCACCCTTCCTTCTCCATGTCTTCTAAGCCTGACTCAGAGGAAGAGTGACCCCTCAATAGTCTGCTTCTTGAATTTCAGCCGGATTTATCCTGGGCTCTCAGAGGCAGTGGTTATCGTGGGTTTGGGGTATGGCTCAGTGGAGTCCGACTACCTGGGTTCTAATCCAAAGTGCTTCTTAATGGCTGTATTAATAGCTGATCATGAGCAAGATACCCTCTCTGTAACTTAAGTTTCCTCATCTGTAAAACGCGGATCCTATACATCTACCTTATAGAGAAATGAGCTAATTCTTATAAAGCGTCTGTCGCACAGTAAGTTTCGAGGGTTAGATAGTAATTATCACAGAGCTCAGTCCACGGCTACGAATCACTTTGTTGGACTTCTCTTAAAAGTTGGGCGAACACACGTGAACAAGGGAATTTGGAGAGGAAGGGCCGACTTTCTAATCCTGACTCACCCTTATTTAAGGCAAATCTGCGCGCAGCTGTCCTAGCAAGGAAACAGAAGAATCCTAAAACCACCGCCTGCAGAACAAACTGAAAGGCTGGAGAAGGTACAAAGGGTCGGGACAGGACCGCGGCAGGCACGAGACAGCCACTCGTCTGGGGTCCTTCCCAGAGAGGGCGGAAGTGGGCTGAACACGTTCGGATTGGGCGGAAAGAGCTGCCAGTCATGGCAGGCGCACCATGGAGACCAATCGCCCTCGGGCTCCGCCTTCAGAGGGCGGGAGAATCGGGACGTCCACGCTCCTTGGGCGGGGATCTGCGCCGCTTGCCTCAGCTGTCAATCCTGCTTCGGTTGGTTAGCTGCGCTCTGCTCCAGCAGGGTGAGCGCGGGAAAGGTACCTGAAAGGGGCCAGGGAAAGGGGTAAAAAGGGAAAGAGAGGACATATGACCGTCGGAGCTGAGAAATAGGAAGCGATGGAGAAGAAAGTTAGAGAGGGTGGGAGCGTGGGAGGATCCGGAGTAGTGGGGAGAGGGAGGAAGGGAGGGTTGTGGGAGGAGCGGCGTGGTGAAGAGGTGTAGGGGACAAGGAAGGGAGAGTGCCGGCGGGGTATTGAATGGGTAAGGGAAAGAGTAGGATAACTCACCCGAGTATGGGATGCCCTAGGGGTTCATCCCGAGTGGGACAGTAAAGCAAATCCTGGGAGAGTGTTAAGAGTCAGAGCTGTTGCCCGGGCCTGTCTGATCACCTATAGCCACCCCTTTTACCTCAGATGGCGTGCACATTAACCTGATGAGTGCAGAGGTGGTGTCTGGCCTTTTCAGACAAGACTGCTGCTGGGAGTTTTCCTTGGTCCCTCTGAGTGGGACTGTCATTCTCCTCAAAGGACTGGCCCTAGACAGCCAGAACAGCAGATTCAACCTCTAAGTTACTGCAAGATCACCGGTCACGTCCTCCAGTTTTGAGAAAGAAGCATCTCTCTTCTAATGTCTGCCTTTACAGGACCTGACACTTTGACTCCCGCAATGCATTCTCTGACATAAACTCCCTGAAGACAGTCGCTACTGGTTTATCTGCCATCTTTCTGATGAATTTTCTTTCACTGACTTTCATGTTAGACTATTTTCTGTTGTAGTTCACCCTCCCATCCCACCTCCACCTAAGAAACCTGTTCTTGATCTGTAGACTTATAGACTGGTGAAGCAGGAATGGGGCTTTTGAGATAATCTAGGAGGGACCCCTCATTGTTAGGTGAGAAAACTGAGACTCAGAAAGGTAAGTGACATGTAAGGAGACCTGAGGAAGCACCAGGTGCTATGCATATCTTATATGTGTTCTTCAAAAACCTAGGCTGTAGGTACTATTGTCGCCTTTTTACAGATGAGAAGACAGGCTAAGAGGGATTAATTTGCTAATACGTGGTGGAGCTGGAATTTGGTCCCAGGAGAGCTGACTCAAACCCCCCTGCTTAACCAATTGAGTAAAAAGAATTACTAGATGGTGGCGGGGCTGTGACTCCAAGTCAAGTAGCACACCTTTTTTTTTTTTTTTTTTTTTTTTTTAACCACACCGTGGTTTCTATTTCTTAAGTCCAAGGTTGCAGGTTCGGTTACCTAATAGTGTATATGCATGGCACATAAATCTACTTCTGCTGTGCTGCCTCAAACTCGTTCCTTCAGTTTAGTCCTATAAAACACTTAGTTTCAAGAAAAATTTACATTTTGGGCTTCCCTGATAAATTAGGAGTTAGAGAATGCTGACTTTACAGTTCTTACTGTAGCGGTACATTTTGTTATGGCTACTATGGAATAGGCAGTTAGGCAGGGGTGGCAGAAAGTTGAGAAATAAAGCTGGTAATTATTGGAATGATAATTGCTGGCACTTCAGAGTTTAATCTATTGGATTCCCTTCTACCCAAGGCTGCCAAGTTTTAGGAGTGGCTTAGGCAAACTCTAAATCTATAAATAATTGTCTTATACTGTAGGTGCCAACTTCTACTTACATTGCTTATCATGAAGCTAGAGTTGGCCATCTTCCTATTACCATTTTTCCTGCATGTGAAACTCTTGGTACAATGAGCAGCACCATAATTTCTGGCATGTCCTGAAATCATGCAATAATCTCAAGTCCTTATCACATAGAATTTGTCCTTTTCAAACTGTTCATTGCCTTTTTATAATTTATCCTTTTTTCTAATTATAACTAGATAGTTTATCTTCCCAAGAGCAACCCTCAGTGATGAAGCAGTCATCTCATATTTTAATTTCCAGAAAATGGCATGGTATATATGTATGTAGTTTTAAATTATATAATACCTGAATTAATGTGTAAAAAATTAAAATGAGAAGAATATAGAGTAAATGAGAAGATCCTATTTTACCTTATCCTTGTAATCTCACTCCTTTTCCTGAAATAATCACTGATAATAATTTGGTGTATTCCATATTGTCCATACATTTACATAGAGGTGTGTATGGCGTGTGGATGTGTGTGTACACACACACACAGTTTTTGGAAAACGTAAATGAGATACTGTATCAGCTAGGGTCTCAGTCAGGAGACAAGCTACACATTAAATAGGAAAAGTTTAATACAAAGGATTATTAACTAGTAGCAAGTCACAAGTAATTACTACTAAGGGGTAAAGAGAACTCTAAAAGAATACAATAGCAGATACAGGTAACAGTCACCAATAGGGTTGCAGCAAGGTGCTCAAGGGAGGAACAAATATGCAAGAGGTCCTCTTTCCTCCAAGACTGATAATTAGACTTTATGGGAGATTGTGTGATGGATGGCATCACTGGATGACGAAATTTGCTTCGTTGCTGCTGATTGGGGCTGGCATGCAGGAAACCACAGGCTGAAGGTATGAGTTGGAGTGCTGACGAAACTCCCTAGGTTGTCACTGAGACTCTGGGAAGCTGTTCACAAAGATGCTGTCGGAATAAAATGGGAAGACACCCACAGGATACTGTTGAAAGTCACTGGGAAGCCTCCCGGTGGGGTGCTGTTGAAACTTGACGGTAGGCAAGCACCACTGGGTATTCCCCAATACAAAGAAAAAAAATGAAGAAGGCGTCCAAGAGCTAGGAAGAAAATCTCTCTTCCTCCTGCGGTGTCCCTTCAGCGCCCTCTACTGGTAGAGCTTAAAATTCTATCCTCTGGCAAAGGAAAAATGTTTACAATATCCAATATCACAAAAGTGCGTACTGAAGGATGGATTTGGAGCTGAGGAGTGATAAATTGATAACTGGCACAGATACACAACTTACTTTTTTCCTTTAACATCTTAGAGAATTCTCCACGTTGATACGTAAAGATCTATCTTATTCTTTTTGATGATTTCAAAATATTTCTTCTGCTTTAACTTCTTTCGTTGATAGACATTTGAGTATTTCCAGTTTTTCACTGCCGTGGTGAACATCCCTATACATATCACTTTGTGTACATGGCAGCTATTTCTTTAGAATTGATTTCTAGAAGTGGAATTCCTGGATGGAGGGATATAGATGTTTTAAACCTTGGTAGATATAATACAAATTGATTTTTCCACTGGTTGTGTATGATAATGCTAGTTTAGTCAAATTTTCACCAAAATGGATAATTTAAATCTTTTCTTTTTTTGCCGTCCGATGGGCAGAAAATGATATTATTTTAGTTATGTTTTCTTGATTCTTAGTGAGCATCTTTTCATATGTTTTTGGCCATTTTTTCTCATTCTGTGAACATTATTTTTTTAATTGTAAAAGTGATTTTTGTAATAATTCAGTGTCAAAGTATATAAGGTAGAAATGATAATGGTTAGCATGTAATGAGCATTAACTATGTGTCAGGCACTATTCTTTACATATATTAACTTAAGTACAGTCTCTCAACCATTGCTCTCTGAGGTAACTGCCACTAACAGTTGGGTATGTAGTCCTCTAGACTTTTTTCTAGGCTAACACAAGCAGATATACATTTACAAAATGATGTTTCTTGGAACTTTTTGTTTGATTTTACAAAAATGGAAACTACTATGTATGTATCTACTATGTACATATTGCTCTCCATTGTGCTTTTTTCCCTACTTAATTACATTTTGGGCCTCTTTATAAGCCAATATGTAAAAATCTGCCTCACTCTTTTTGTTTATTTATTTTTCATTTTATTTTATTTTTTGAGGAAGATTATCCCTGAGCTAACATCCACCACCAATCCTCTTCTTTTTGCTGAGGAACATTGGCCCTGAGCTAACATCCCTGCCCATCTTCCTCTACTTTTTATATGTGGGATACCTGCCACAGCATGGCTTGACAAGCGGTACATAGGTCCACACCCGGGATCTGAACCGGCAGACACCTGGCCGCCGAAGCAGAGTGCACAAACTCAATTGCTACACCACAGGGCTGGCCCCTACCTCGCTCTTTTTAATAACTTCGTAACATTTCATTGTATGGAGTTACCATAAATTATCTGTTTCCATACTGGTGGATATTTACTTTGATTCACTTTTTTTCTTTTGCTAAGAGAATCAATGGTGCAATGAGCATTTGTATGCATACAGTGTATACTTGTTAGGCTAACCTTTCAACATTATTTTCTAAGAATTAAAATGTTAGATTACTGCTTCATTAATCTTCAGATTTTCCTATCTGTCCACTGTAGTTCAATTCATAGAGCTCAAATGTGCATGTGTATGTATATACTATACAGTATCCACACAATGTATAGTTGTAATCCAATCCAGGTTTCCTCTCAAATTGCTTAGATTGGTTTAGGATTTAAAGCTTTAATAGTCTCTGTTAGGGGCTGGCCCGGTGGTGCAGCAGTTAAGTGCACATGTTCTGCTTCTTGGCAGCCTGGGGTTCGCCAGTTCAGATCCTGGGTGCAGCCATGGCACCGCTTGGCAAGCCATGCTGTGGTAGGCGTCCCACGTATAAAGCAGAGGAAGATGGGCACGGATGTGAGCTCAGGGCCAGTCTTCCTCAGCAAAAAGAGGAGGGTTGGCAGCAGTTAACTCAGGGCTAATCTTCCTCAAAAAAAAAAAAAAATCAGTTGGCCATAGGTTATGGGTTTATTTCTGGACTCTGAATTCTATTCCATTGGTCTATATGTCTGTCTTTATGCCAGCATCACACTGTTTTTAGATCACTGGGACCATGTAGTAAGTTTTGAAATCAGAAAGTGATCCTCCAACTTTTCTTCTTTCTCAGTATCGTTTTGGCTAATCAACATCCCTTACAATTCCATATGAAATTTTAGAGGATTGGCTTTTCCATTTCTGCCAAAAGGTCTGTTGTTTTTAGTATTGTCTCCTCGTCCCTCAATTACTCCTTCAGCTGATACCAAAATTTCCTACATTGTAACTCACTATGCTATTAGGGGAGGAAGCCAGAGCAAGCCAATTCTCAGAAGGCCCAGGAAAGTTTAGGCATTGGAGGTACTAGATATCTGAAAGGGGGAGTGTGAGTGAGACAAAAAAAATATGAGGCATAACTGAGGACAGGGAAACTGTACTGAAAATGGGAATTAAGTGAAAGTCAATATTAGATGGTGACATCTCAGTCCCCTTCTCCAACTCATCTCTGAGAATGCTAGCAACCACTTACTCCATTCCGTCCTCAGCCTACAGGTGATTGGATAATTCCTCACCGGGAAAACTTTCCAGCCCAAGAGGGGCCAAAACTCTGCCATGATAATAAGATCAGCCTACACTGACCAGCCGAACCTGCTACCTTGCCTCACCCCTGCCATTGGTCTCTTTGCTCTTAAATGGACAATCAGACAATCAAGGAAAGCTTGCAGCGTGAAAGACCAACATGAACAAAAAGAAACTCAGAGGAAATAGAGGCAACGAAATTGGCAGGAAAACTTGTTTTAAAAAACTCTATTGTCTATCCTTGTAGACATCCTCTGCCTCCCAAAAGAAAGGCTTTAAAAAGGAACATTGAGAAGAAAAAAGACTAATATAAATTGGAAATAGTAGAGTAGAAATGAAAAATTCAACAGAAAGGAAGGAGAATAAGGTGAGGAGCCCTGAGAACTGAAACCATGTATGCCCACACAGCTTACTGTTGGCATTCACAAGACTTACTCTTTCACTCATGTCACCAATTTAACTTTATACAGGCAGTAAAAGATGTAAATAACTTCGTTTATTCTGGGAATTTCCTCCCCCAAAAACCCATTTAAATGAACATTAAACTGTTCAGCTTACCAATAGATAGCACCAAACCACAGTTTACTCCTCAAGACTCTTTGAACCTCTCATCTTAGAATCCTTGCTTGCTGAGTCCACCAAACCTAAACTCTTACCCTTGTCCAATGCTAATCAAGCCCTAGCACTGAAAGACCTGCCTTCAACCAAATTTCAAAACCTGACAAATATCTCAACTCTGCCCTTCCTCTTCTGAGAGGCTGCTAAAACTGTCAAGTCAGTGCTCTCCCTTACTTCTCTAAGAGTAGGCTCAGCGTCGTTTTATCAACAGGTTGTTTTGGTGATATTTTGGTGGAGCCACATCATCACCTCTGAAAAAGTAGTAAAAAAACAAAAAGACAGAGAAGGGGAAAATGGGAGAAAAAGGATAACAAAAAAGATCAATTCAGGAGATCTAACATCCAAATTATAGGAATTCCAAAAAAAAAAAAAAAAAAACAGAAAAAATGGTGGGGAGAAAAATATCAAAAAAATAATTCATGAAAATGCCCTAGAACTGAAGGACATACATTTCCAGAATAGAAGGCATGATGGATCACAGGAGACTCATACCAAGGTTAAAGTCGTAAAATTTCAGGAAAAAGGAGACAATAGAAAGCAGAGGGAAAAGTTCTTGGTTGCCTGTGAATTAAGATTATTGCCACCAGGTGGCAGTACTGCCTCAAAGGCCCTATTTCTAAGATTGCATTTTGTTTTTATTTCATAAAATGTCTTCATTTCTTTCCAAAGCATTAGAAAGAGGTAACTCAGTTTGGATTCTTCTAGTCCTGCTCTATCAGAGCTCTCACTCAGATTTCTTCCGAAAAGGCTCTGCTAAAAGGTCACCATACAGTCAGTATGAAGGAAGAAATAAGACTCAATCCTCTTAGAGGAATGGCTCATGTAGCTCTGAGGGGAAAAAAGTCTTTTTAGGGAGTGTATTCTAATCTATCCTTGTCTGTTGTGAACAGGAAGACATCTATCATGCAGCTATTCTACAAAGCATTCATTCATTCTCTCACCAAGTTTTATTGGTGCCTGCTCTAGCCAGGTACTGTGCTAGGCACCAGGAACACCCCAGTAAAAAAAAAAAAAAATCAGACATGGTCTTTGTCTTCTCAGAGCTTACGTTCTGAGAGGAGAAATATCCAATAAACAATTACGTCTATATCTGAGGAGTCTGATAGAGACGGAAGTAAGCAGACTGGTTAGGAAGCTATTGCAGTTGTCCAGGTGGGAGATATAGATGACTTGGACTGAGTAATGCTGGGGGAAAGGAAAGTAAAGGAATTCAAGATATAGTGGAGGTAAAGTTGACAGGACTTGGTAATTGTATGGATCTGAGAGTTCAGAGAGCAGATGCATTAGCATCCCCAGATTGAGCAAGTGGCTGGGTGGATGGGGTGCTGTTTTCTCCGGTGGAGAGAAAGAGGTGTTGGAGGAGGGGATGGTGGTTAGAATCAGGAGTTCAGTGAGGAATGTTAATTAAATTGGGCTTTCTCCCCAGGCCTTTGGGTTCTGGAGGATGTCGCTGATCCTGGCTAGGATGAGGTTTGCTCTGATTACTGCTCGGTAGGATGGCTTGGTCAGGCATATTTAGTTTAAATTGGCTCACCGTTGGTGTTCACTAAGTTAAAAATCGCTGTTAATTCAGAGCAATAGCAAAGTCAGCTTAAATTTGCAGTGTTTTTTCTGAGGTGGGCAGTTGAGAGTTAAAGAGAACAGGCCATTTTAATTTTTGTACTCTGTTCAGAAAGTGCATGCATTCTCAAAGACAAGAATCTTCTAGCAAATGCAAAACTAGTTGTTTTGGTGGATAGTAACCTTTCAAGTTACTATGTATAGATAAGATCCTGAGTGTGATTCTGAGATAGATGAAAACTTCTTCCCTTGACTCTGATTGTCTTATTTTATCCCCAACATAGTGGCTGATACATATTTACTCAATAAATTATTTGTTGAATTGAAGCCACTCCATCTGGATTTGTTTCCCAGCCTCCAGGTCTGAGTTGAATTCTCCGTAGGACTTGAAATACCTCGTCTTACATAGTTCAAAAAAAATTGTTACACAGTAAGCCGTAGGCTGGGAGGAGGTGCCTCTCCAGACTCATTATGGCTTAGGACCACCTCACCAGATGTGTTAGAAAAAGACGTGTTTCCTCCCTTTATCCTATACCCCGCTCCAGGGGAATACTTTGCCATCATCAACAGTGTTAGGGCAAAGTTTAAAATTAGCTCGGCTTGGGGCCAGCCCCGTGGCCCAGTGGTTAAGTTCACGCGCTCCCCTTCAATGGTCCAGCGTTTCAACGATCCAGTACGGATGCTGAGTGCAGACCTAGCACCACTCACCAAGCCACGCTGAGACAGCGTCCCACATAGCACAACTAGAGGGACCTGCAACTAATATATACAACTATGTACTGGGGGGCTTTGGGGAGAAGAAGGGAAAAAAAAGGAAGATTGGCAACAGATGTTAGCTCAGGGCCAATTAAAAAAAAAAAATCAACTCAGCCCTCAACCTCAATGTTCTCATTTGTAACCCAGAGTTTGGGTATTCTGTACTGTGCCCATAGTCAACACTTAACTCCATCTCCTTTTGTGATTCACTGTTTGCATTCCTTTTGTACCTATTTGTTTGCACCTATGGACTACGCTTTTTTGAGGGTAACAATTGTATATATTTAAACTTTATATTTTCGTATAATTTAGAACAGTGCTTTATAGCATTAGCGACACAAAGGAATGACCTAGGAGAACTTTAGCTCCCCCCATCAATGTTCATAAACCCCACAACCCCCTCCAGAATCATAATTAATATATAAAAAGAAAAAGCTTGTAAATTATAAAGAAAAGCATCTTTAGAAAACACATTATTATTTTTTTTCAAAGATTGGCCCTGAGCTAACATCTGTTGCCAGTCTTCCTTTTTTTCTCCTTCTTCTCCTCAAAGTGCCCCCAATACATAGTTGTATATTCTAGTTGTAGGTCCTTCTAGTTCTGCTATGTAGGACACCACTTCAGCATGGCCTGATGAGCCGTGCTAGGTCCACGTCCAGCATCCAAACCCGTGAAACCCTGGGCCACCGAAGCAGAGTACGAACTTAACCACTCAGCCACGGGCCTGGCCCCAAAACATATGTTATTTTTATCGTTGTGTAACATGCAAGCTAAGTAAAAACAACGTGCTTACGATGCAGAAGCAGCACTAAATTAAGACAAGTCCTCCAGCTTCCCCTTGCCTCCAGATTGCTACCCCTAAGCGTTTCCCAAGTGAAAAATCTGACACTCCCACTGCTCAAGAGATTGTTAACAACTGTTGCTAAAAAAGGGGAGCCAATGCCTGGCAAAGGAGGTAGCATTGCCCTGAAGGCTGGCTCTCTCACTGCTTGGCTTTCCTTCTGTTCCCGTTAGGTTATGTTGTTTTTTGCTGTGGCCTGTATTCTAGATTTTCAGAGGACTCTGTCCTTATTTATCTTTACATGTGTGATTCTTGTTTTCCTAATCCAGAGTTTATTTTGTAATAAACTCTTTGGGGAAATGATATGTCTAAAGTCCTGTGCAAAGTCCCCCTTGAATATTTGCCTAAAATGGTAAGTAAGGAAAAAGTCAGGCTGCCACCTGGAAGCCAAACTCTGTTGTAAGTTCTTTCAAAGCAATGCAGATATGAGATACTTAAGCTAAAATTCTGGGGAGCTTTTTATTTAGCGAGTTTTGGTTCAAAGCATTTGGGAAGGGTAGTTTGGAAACATCACGCTACATGTATACCTCAATCTAAATAATAACATTTGTAAAATAGTTTTCCTATATATTATTTTCCCCCGATTCAGAAGATGTTTCCTAGTCCCAAGTTTTTCTCATAAAAATAACTGCTTGATAGACAGTGTCATCAGTCAAAAGAACAAAATAAGGGGTTTAAATCTTGAAAAGGAGGTGGAAAAATTATTATTTGCTGATGACCTTGTGATATACCTGGAAACCTTAGGGAATCAACTTAAAAAGTTTTTAGAAATAATGGGAGCATTCAGTAAGGCAGCCATTACAAAAGAAATGTATAAAAACCAATAGTATTCTTGTATTTCAACCAAAACCAGTTCATCAATATCAGAGGTAAAATTATTACAACCACAAATTAAAACAACAATAGCAGCAAACCCTAACAGGAAGTATGCAGGATAGGTGAAGAAAAGTTTAAAACTTATTAGAGGATGTAAAAAGGCTTGATCAGAAGACTCCAAACTATAAATGTATCCATTTCTCTTACGTTAATCTATGGATTCAATGAAATCCCAGCAAAAACTATAACTGGATTTTTTTTTGGTAACATTACTTGATTTTCAGCCAAACAGGAAGAGTAATTATGTGAAATTGATCAACAAAATAAATAAACGATTATGAGGGAAGACTTAGCCCTAGTAGCCAACCTCCAAGACAGACCCCAGTGATCTCTTGTGTGCCTTCTGGTTTTCACACCATTGTGTATCCCCTCCCACATTGTACCAGCGTAGGGTTGCCAGATAAAATATAGAATGCCCAGTTAAATTTGAATTTCAGACAAACAACGTGTAATATTTTACTGTAAGTATGTCTCAAATATTGCATGGGACCTACTTATACTAAACATTTTTGTTATTTTTCTGAAAATCAAATTAAACTGGGAATAGCGTATTTTTATTTGTTAAATCTGGAGCCCTATTAAACCAGGGTTGGTCTATGTGACCAGGAGCGTATGACAGAAGTAATGGTATGTCACTTTCAAGGTTCAGTTATAAAAGACTGTGGCTTCTGTTTGGACATCCTCCCACTCCCTGGTCTCTCGTCCTGGAGGAAGCAAGTTGCCATGTTGTGAGCAGCCCTCTGGAGAGACCTACATGGCAAGGAATGAAAACCTCTGGCCAACATCAAGTGAGGAAGTAATGCCTGTCGGCACATCACAACTGAGCTTAGAAGTGGATCCTTCAGTGTCAGTCAAGCCTTGAGATGACTGCAGCTGCAGCCAGCACCTCCATAGCAACCTTGTGAGAGACTGAGCTAGAACCCCTCAGCTAAACTGCTCCCAGATTCCTGGCCCTTAGAAATTGTGTGAGATAATAAAAGTTTTAAGGTGCTAAATTTTGGGGTAATTTGTTATACAGCAATAGATAACTAATACACTGACCCAGTTACAATGATAAAAACAGTTTGGTATGTTATGCAGAAATCTACTTCAATGGAATAGTATTGAGAGTCTAAAAATTGAGTATGTGTATGGGAATTTCATGTATGATACAGACATGATTTCCAATCAATATGGAAAGATTAACTAGTAAATAAATGACATTGGGATAATTGCCTAGCTATTTAGAACCTTGCCAATGATAAAGATGACCTGCTGTCTCTGGACTAGGCTTTTGGATGAAATGAAATGGAAATTTTAGGATATAAAAAAGCAAATAAAGTTCAAAAGATTTTTTCTTGTTCCTTTATTCTCTAAGACAATGGTAAGCAATATTTATGTATTATTTGCACTACTTTTTTAGTCCTCTGCCAGAGGTGAGAATATCCCAAGTGTGTGCAGTCCAGGACCCCCAGGCTGATAGTTTTCGGTTCACAGTAAAATTGAGAAGAAAATACAGAGATGTCCCATATTCTTCCTTCCCCCTCACTCACAGCCTCCTCCACTATCAACATCTCCTACCAGAGCGGTACATTCGTTACAATCATTGAATCTACACTGACACATCATTATCACCCAAAGTTCATAGCTTACATTAGGCTTCCCTTTTAGTGTTGTGCATTCTATAGGTTTGACAAATATATAATGACATGTATTCACCATTGTAGTATCATCCAGAGTATTTTCACTGCCCTAAAAATCTTCTATGCTCCACCTATTCATCAACCCTTCTGTTCTGCTCTAAGCCCTGGCAATCACTGATATTTTTACTGTCTCCATAATTTTGCCTTTTCCAGAATGTTGTATTGTTAGAATCATACAGTATATTTCATATTGGCTTCTTTCACTTTAGTAATATGCATTTCAGTTTCCTCCATGTCTTTTCATGTCTTGATAGCTCATTCCTTTTCAGCACTGAATAATATTCCGTTGTGTGGATGTACCACAGTTTATTTACTGATTTACCTACTGAAGGACATTTTGTTGCTTCCAGGTTTTGGCAATTATGAATAAAACTGCTATAAACATCCATGTTCAGGTTTTTGTGTGGACATAAGTTTTCAACTCCTTTGGGTAAATACCAAGGAGTGCAATTGCCGGGTTGTATGGTAAGAAGATGTGTTACTTAACTGGATGGGGGAGTCTTTTCACAATGTATATGTATATCAAATCACCACAAGGTACGCTTTAAATACCTTACAATTTTATATGTCAATTATATCTCAATAAAGCTGAATTTTTTTTTTTTTAAAAAAAAGAGTATGTTTAGTTTTGTAAGTAACTGTCAAACTGTCTTCCAAAGTGACTATACCATGTTGCAGTGTATGAGTTCCTGTCACTCTACATCCTTGTCAGCATTTGGTGTTGGCGGTGTTCTGGATTTTGGCCATTCTAATAGCTGTGTACTGACATCTCCTTTTTGTTTTAATTTGCATTTGCCTGATGACATATGATGTGAAGGATCTTTTCATATCCTTATTTGTCACTTGTCTATCTTCTTTGGTGAGATGTTTGTTAAGGTCTTTTGGCCCATTTTTTAATCAGGTTATTTCTTTTCTTATTGTTGAGTTTTAAGAGTTCTTTGTATATTTTGGATAACAGCCCTTTATCAGGTGTGTCTTTTGCAAATATTTCTTCCTGGTCCTTGGTTTGTCTTCTCATTCTCTTGACATTGCCTTTCACAGAGCAGGAAGTCCAGTTTATCACTTATTTCTTTCATGGATCATGACTTTGGTGTATCTAAAAAGTCATCACCAAACCTAAAGTTGTCTAGGTTTTCTCCTATATTATCTTCTAGGAGTTTTATATTTTTGCATTTACCTTTAGGTCTGTGATCCATTTTGAGTTAGCTATAAGGTCTGTGTCTAGATTTTTTTTTTGCATATCTATATCTAGTTGTTCCAGCACCGTTTGTTAAGAAGACTGTCTTTGCTCTATTGTATTACCTTTGTTCCTTCGTCAAAGATCAGTTGCCTATATTTATGTGAGTCTATTTCTGGGCTCTGTATTCTGTTCCCCCAACCTATTTGCCTATGCTTTTATTAATACCACACTGTCTTGACTATGTAGCTTTATAGTAAGTCTCTAAGTCAGGTAGTGTCAGTCTTCCAACTTTGTTCTTTTTCTTCAATATTGTGTTGGCTATTCTGGGTCTTCAGCCTCTTTATATAAACTTTAGAATCAGTTTATTGACATCCACAAAATTATTTGCTGAGATTTTTATTGTGATTGTGTTGAATCTATAGAGCAAGTTAGGAAGAACCGATATCTTGACAATATTGAGTCTTCTTATCCATGAACATGGAATATCTCCATTTATTTAGCTCTTCTTTGATTTCATTCAATAGGGTTTTGTAGTTTTCCTCATCTAGATCTTGTACGTATTTTGTTAGATTTATACCTCAGTATTACCTTTTTTGAGTGCTAATGTAAATAATGTGTTTTTAATTTCAAATTCCACTTCTTTATTGCTGGTATATAGGAAAGCAATTGGTTTTTGTATGTTAACCTTGTATCCGGCAACCTTGCTATACTTGCTTATTAGTTCCAGGAGGTTTTTTGTTGATTATTTCAGATTTTCTACATAGAAAATTACCTCATCTGTGAACACAGACACTTTTATTTCTTCCTTCCCAATTTGCACACATTTTATTTCTTTTTTATCTTATTGCATTAGCAATGACTTCAACATGATGTTGAAAAGTAGTGGTGAGAGGGGACATTCTTGCGTTGTTCCTGGTCTTAGTGGGAAAGCTTCTAGTTTCTCACCATTAAATATATGTTAGCTGTCGGTTTCTGTAGATGTTCTGTATGAAGTTGAGGAAGTTTCCCTCTATTCCTAGTTTTCTGATAGATTTTATAGGAATGGGTGTTGGATTTTGTCAAATGCTTTTTCTGCATCTATTGACACGATCATGTGATTTTCTTTAGCCTGTTGATGTGATGGGTTACATTAATTGATTTTCAAATGTTGAGCCAAGCTTGCATAACTGGGATAAATCCCACTTGGTCATGGTGTAAAATTCTTTTTATACATTATTGGATTTGGTTTGGTAATATTTTGTTAAATATGTTTGCATCTATATTCATGAGAGATATCAGTCTGTGGTTTCCTTTTCTTGTAATGTCTTTGTCTGGTTTTGATATTGGGGTAATTCTGGCCTCATAAAATCAGTTAGGAAGTAATTCCTCTGCTTGTATCTTCTGGAAGAGATTATAGAGAATTGGTATAATTTCTTCCCTAAATGCTTGGTTGAATTCACCAGTGAACCCATCTGGGCATAATGTTTTTAAAACAAAATTTTAAAACAAATTTAAACAACCCTAAATCTACATTTTATTTATATTGAAATAAGCTTATTTCACTGAAATAAAAATTTACTTAGATTGAAATAAAATTTATTTTTCTCACTAAAAATAATAGTCATATTTTCTGTATTGTTCCTAAATAAACCACAAAACATTTATGTTTTGCAAGTTTTCCAGATCAAGAGGAAGAAGTAAATATAGTCATAGAAAGAAAGAAAGAAGGAAACAGATGAATCAGTTGTCAGTATCCATGTCCTCTGATTCTGGGTTGAGCATGATATGGAAGTATTTATCATATACCTGATAAAAAGCTTATGATACAGGCAGGTGTAGGCTCAAGAAAGTAATCTAAATAGCAACAACCAGATGTGAAACAACGATAGGCTCTTCTATTCGAACTTCAATTGTAACTTGTTCCTTTGGGTTCACTTGATAAAGACAAAACCTACACTGACACCGTTGTCTAAGGAGCTCACAGTTTTTCTCTCTTCCCTTACAGATTTTTTTTTTTTAAAGATTGGCACCTGAGCTAACAACTGTTGCCAATCTTTTTTTTTTTTCTTTTTTCGTTCTGCTTTTTCTCCCCCAAATCCCCCCAGTACATAGTTGTATATTTTTTAGCTGTAGGTCCTTCTAGTTGTGGGACGTGGGACACCTCCTCAGTGTGGCCTGATGAGTGGTGCCATGTCCGCGCCCGGAATCCGAACCAGTGAAACCCTGGGCCACCGCAGCAGAGCAGGCGAACTTAACCACTCGCCATGGGGCCGGCCCCCTCCTCACAGATTTTTAACATATACTTAAAACTTCAACTAGTCAAAGGTCGATTGTGAGAGACATTGTAACATTTTATAAAATGTATTCCTTCCTCCTACACATCCTCCAAATCTATTCCTTCAAAGAACTGATAACTCAATACAGTTGGATCCATAGTGATGATAAATGCTGTGTTTAAAATGACTTTAGACAATTCCAGAGTGCCAGTATCAGAGATCATGCAGAAATGAAATTTGGCACTTTCAGTACTATCTCCTGAAAGAATAGCTAAGTCTTCAAAGTGTGAGCATTAAAACAGTGGTTGTTTAAACAGATAGATTATCAATAGCTAATTTATTCAATTGGAGCCCTATAGGCAAAGAAATTTGGTAACTGGCCTATGTATACTTTACAGCTTTTCCCCTAAATATTAAACATAGGAGAAAACCTATTTTTAAACATTCCCTTAGGTATTTTTGAGAGTTTATGAATTATCTATAGGAAGCACCGCCTTAGATGTATAGATTTTGATATATATGTCTACAATAAATCCAGATCATGTTTTATATAAAAATTTTTGTTAAGCAAAACTAAGTTACTTGACCTTCAATCTGTCAAAGTGTTCCTCAGGTAAGCTTTGAGACTCATCCATTTTCATGGCACTTATTCTCAGCTTTCATCACAGGAATAGACAGGACCTTCAGCAATGCATAAACGTTAGGAAAAAACTAGAGGTCCGGCAGATGGAGGGCTTCATACGTGGTGGATGGAAGCTCTCTCTCTTTCCTTCTGTTTCTACTTGATTCTCCAACAGTGACACTGTGCTGGGAGTGTGTCAGGATTGGCTAAGTCATTTCTGTACAAGTCAGCCTGGTGTCCTTCTGATGTGTTGAATTTGAGCTGTTCCATGACAGACGGTACCAGAGATAAGCGTTTACGAGCTTTGGGGTGTTGTTCTGAGAATATATCGTTAAGTTCCTGAGTAATGTGCTCCGCTGTTGGAACACTTAGGGACTCTTTACAGTCATTTTCAGAGGTTGGTTGAGATTCCAGGTTACCTTGCTGAGCTCTGTGGAGTTTCCCAGGGAGTTTCATTTGAATATCAAATTTGGTTATCAAATTTATAGCTGCCTCAAATGAAATACATGGTAAGTTTTGATATTTTCCAGCACCTCATTAGTGAATGCAACACTGCAGTGAAGCTGCTGACTGCAAAGAAAACATCAAAGATTCGCCCCCCGGAGATTTTTTCCAAAGGCTCTTATAAAAGATAGGACAATTTTTTTAAGGTTAAGATAGGACATTCTCAAGTACAAAAATGAGATAAAAATTTGTTGATACACTGCAGAGGACACATGCTCTGCCAGCTATACAGTTATTCCATCTAATATTCGTGTCACTTATTTATACCTGAACATGAAACGAGTGCTTGCAGGAGAGCTATTAAAATTTCAAAAGCACCATGCCTGTCTGTCCATTGAGAATGACAAATTTCCTTCAGGTCATTACCCTTCATTATTCAGAGAAAAGAGGAATTACATTGTCAAGCTATAAAAGTGTTGTGGTAATTGAGGGATAAAAGAACAAACTTCTTCAGTTATTTCCAATGCAACAGATACTCCCACAACAGGCACTGGTTTTGCCAGTCACATATTTAAGGCACAGGAAGATCTGAGTATGGAGGCAGCTCAGGGATATTTCTCCAAAAGTCGAATCAGCAACTGTTTTTCTTTTTTTTTTTGAGGAATATTGGCCCTGAGCTAACATCCATGCCCATCATCCTCTGCTCAATATGTGGGACGCCAGCCACAGCATGGCTTGACAAGTGGTGCATAGGTCCCCACCTGGGATCCAAACCCCAGGCCGCAGAAGCAGAATGTGCAAACTTAACTGCTGCGCCACCGGGCCAGCCCCACACCTTTCATTTTCGAAGAAAACCTACTGGACGCAATATATGCCACGTTTGGTTACACGTTAGTGTACTCCACGTTTAGTTCCCACTTCTCAGTTATCATACAGTGAAATTGCACAACCAAAATTTCTGCATCAGCTTCATGAGGCAGGAAGCCCACAAATTCTTCTCTTGGGTACGAGATCATCAACAAACCTCACCAGCATGGGCTGGTGTTCTTCCCCTGCTGTGTCCACACATCGTTAGTGATCATGGAAGCGAAGTGTCTCTCTCTTCCCGGAGAGTTTCTTCCCAAAGGCAGCTCTCACAGATCTCTAGTCTGATTCTGCTATTTTCCAATGGAACAGGTTAATTTGTGTTGTCTCCAAGTGCTTTCTCAGGACCTTTTCACCAGAACTTATCCCACACTTCAGCAGTGCTTGAAAGCTATCAGGAGTAAAGAGAACTTAAGGGATTTCATCATTCTCATGTCCATTCAGAGGTAGGTTTTGTTTACTTAAGAATTGAAATTTCAAATAATGATTTTAGGTGTTGTTTTCCTTCTCCTCGAGAGATGCACATAAAAGGTCTTCATCCAGTTCTTCACCTCCTTCTTCTGCACTGGGGTTCTGAGCATCATTGTTATTTGTGTCCTTATATTTTTGTTCCTGTGCAGAAGTTCTGTCAGTTTTTTTTCTGTTTGTTTTTATGTTTCAGTGTCCTCATTGCATCTTCACTCAATTTTTAATTCATTTTCTGTGTCTATTATGCAGACTGTTCAGATGACTGATAAGGTAAATAACTGTCCTGTAAGGACTAGTTCTATAGATCATGTAACTGAGCAAAAAGGGGCTCGTTCTGCTCACTGCAACCTGGTGCCAATCAATTACAAACAAGCCGGTGGTTGAGAAAGGAAAATTTATACGATTAGTTAGCATAATCGGAAGATGGTCGACTAGTTTCCTAAAGAACCATCTTCAAATCATACGGAATCTTGAGGCAGTTATATAGGGGAAATGGGCAGGGAAGGAGGGGGTTAGGGATGTCGACCATCCAGTGTGATGAACTTCAAGGTACCACATAATCTCTTTCTTCTGTCATTCGTGATGGGTACCCACGCAGAATTTTTCTTTCTGGAGGTTGTCATGTTCCTGGAAAACTCAGAGAACAAAGTTGTTTTATCACAGCTGGGAGATATACGTAAGCAGAGTCATAGAACTAGCAGATCATGAATTCTGTAAAAGGGAGAGGTGCTTAATCATCTAGGCTACATGCAGGCTAGAATGTCTTCACAGAGACTAGTGAGTCAGGGTCAGAATTACTATATTGCTTCCTTTCCCTAAGATGTTAACTTAATGTTTCCCTCATGTTAACTTAAGATCCAGCTGTTACAATCATTGTGGGATCAAAGTGTTTGGCACATAACCAATAATGTTTTATCTTCTAAGTTTTATCTTTTAAGTCTGCTCTTCTGCAATTCTTCACCTACTTCTGCATCTGGTCAGTGGGCCTGGGGAACCTAAAGACCAGGCATGGCTCTTCCTCAAGCCGTTGGGGGCTGTGAAGGTGTTAGGTGTCCTCACCCCGCAGGTCCAGGTCTCCCTTTCCTGTCTTCTCAGGGTAGCCCACCCTCAGGTAGGGTTGGGGAGGAGAGCCAGGCCAGCACCGTCAACCTAGAATTCTGTAACAAACTGTGGATTAAATGTGAGAGTAGAAAAGACCTTTTCAGGCATGCAAACATTAAAAAAAAAAAATTGCCTCTCTGTAATTTTTTCTCTGTATCCTGGGGTAGGCAGGCTTCTAAGCTGACCACTAATGATCCTGCCTTTAAGGCTGGGCTGGACCTAGTGGCTTGCTTCTGATAAATAGAATAAGGCAAAAGTCATGGATATGACTTCTGAGATTAGGTTACAAAAAACTGACATGGTCTTGCTTGCATTCTCCCTCCCTCCCTCCCTCCCTCCCTCCCTCCCTCCCTCCCTCCCTCCCTCCCTCCCTCTCTCTCTCTCTCTCTCTCTCTCTCTCTCTCTCTCTCTCTCTCTCTCTCTCTCTCTCGCTTGTTCTGATGCAATGAGCTGTCATGTTATGGGCCACCTCAGGGAAAGGTCAATGTGGCAAGGAACTGAAAGAGGCCACTAGTCATTTAGTCCTGAGGAACTGAGGAGGTCAGTTCAGCAGGAAACACTGTATTACCAACAAGAATAGCCACTACCTCCCCCAGTAGTAATTCCCTAGTATGTCTTCTAAGAGAGGAAGAAGAAAGAACATCATGTAGACAGTTCTATTTCTAATCCAGTGGTTCTCAACTGCGGGCTATTTTGCCCTCCCCCCACCCCCCCCCCGCAAGACATTTGACAATGTCTGGAGACATTTTTGATTGCCATGACTTGTGGGGTTGGGGGCACTACTAGCATCTAGTGAGGAGAGGCCAAGGATGCTACTAAACATCCTACCATGCACAGGACAGCCCCACAACAAAGAATTATCTTATCCAAAATATCAATAGGGCCAAAGCTGTGAGAAATCTTGTTCTAACCTGATAGTATGGTTCTTCAACTTGATGTCCCACCTGTAGGTAGTTTGCCATGTACTTTATGTTTGTTAAGGCTGGCAAAGTGTAGAATATTGCTGGATGGCAACTAGTTGCAAGAATTTAACCATGGGAGGCTAATAGGGGTACTGGCAGTGAGACCTGTCAGCTATGACAGGTGAGTGCAAGAATGGAGCCATAATTTCAGGAAGGAATACCATTTCTTAATGGCTTCCTTCCTGTGATATTGTGAATTATAATAATTATATTTGGTCTTTGTCCTCATTTCTAGCACAGAGCTTCTAAAACACTTGGAATTTCCTTAGTGGTAAGAGAGATCGTGGTACCTTTTGTTATGTTAATAAGGTAACTTTTGGAATGCCCCTAGGTCACCTAAGGATGGGGTCTGGTTGCCAGGGGAACCAACCTTATGACTGGAGGGCTGGAACTTTCAATCCTACCCCCAGACCTCCGAGGGGAGCCGGAGGTTGAATTGACTATGAATGGTGAATGATTTAGTCAATCATGCCTATGTAACGAAGTCTCCATAAAAACCCAAAAGGACAGCATTGGGAGAGCTGGGTTGGTGAACACATGGAGGTGCTGGAAGAGTGGTGTGCCCAGATAGGGCCTCCGCATGTCCTCCCACATACCTTGCCCTCTACATCTCTTCCATCTGGATGTTCATCTGTATCTTTTATCATAACCTTTTATAATAAATTGGTAAACATAAGTAAATGTTTCCCTGAGTTCTGTGAACCGCTCTAGCTAATAAGTCAAATCCAAAGGGATGAGAAGTCATGGGAACCACTGACTTACAGCCAGTCAGTCAGAAGTACAGGTAACAAGCTGGACTTGCGACTGGTATCTGAAGTCCAAGGAAGGGGGTCTTTGGAACCTCCAATCTATAGCTGATTGGTCAGAAGCACAGGAAACAACCTGGGCTTGCGATTGGCTTCTGAAGCCAAGGGCAGTCTCATAGGACTGAGCCCTTTACCTTTGGGATCTGGTGCTATCTGCAGGGAGCTAGGGTCAGAATTGAGTTGAATTGTAGGACACCCAGGGGTGTCCCGAGTGTTGCATGGTGGTGTAGGGGGAAACACACACACAGACACACACACACAGCCACGTCAGAACTGATCTTAAAACCATGCTCCTTCCCTGGAGAAGTCCCTGCAGCTATGCTCCAGTAACTCTTGCAGTATTTCTGATGAATTTTTAGTCTTTCTTTTAAATGCTTGTTCTATGTTGGCGGCTTAAGATTATACCCTTATCCCATGCCTGCTTTTTGTCTCTGCTGTGCCAGACTTGATTTTATTTGTGTCTCAGAGTAATGCTTTCAGATTTGCTTGAATCTAAACTCTGTACTTCTTAGGACAATCCCAATACGTCCCATATCTGACACAGCCTCCCAGAACCCCAGCACAAAGATGACACTACAGGGCTTTGCTCGTTCAGGAGGGGAGTTTAAACACTTATAACAAATTGTTACCAATTTGTTAATCCATGTATTCATGAAGTTCAGCATTAGCGAATAGTAGGTTAGATTTTACAATAATTTACGTGCAATTAATAGCATAGATCACACTACTTAAAGTTAGAAAGATTTTCTAGTAAACATTAGCTTAATAAATTTTTAGTACTACCTACGAGGTGTCTAAAAGCATAGCATAGAGGAGCATTCAATATTCTACAATACGTAGAAACTGGTTTGGCCCATTGAACTAAATTAGCTGATCCTAATTGCTCACTATTTTCAATCAAATAAATATTTAATGACTAGTTGGTAACTAGTCCCAGATTTGTTATATCAAACAGCCATAAAGCCATTGTTGTAGAATAATCCCAAATTGATGGGCAACTATATGTTTCATGTAGTACTCTAGAATTTATATTATTTATATGAACAGGATATTATAAGTTCCTTTAAATTTATTACTTACAAGCATAAATTGTTTTTCGAAAAAAAGAGCATATTTTCCATTGAATTCTCCAACTCCTGTTTTCTTTTCTAAAATTTTTAGCCTTCCACATGTGCTCTTAGAGTTTTCTTAGTTAGCCTCTGCTCCAGCCATCTCTTGCTACATAGCAAACCACCTCTAAACCTAGCAGCACGAAAACAACAGCAGTTTTATATCCTCACAGAATTCAGATAGGGTGTGGTAGGGATGTGTTGTCTCTGCTCTGCTGTGTTCAGGGCCTCTGCCAGGAAGACTCAATGCTGAGGGGTGACTTGAAAGACTGGAAACTGGAATCATCTGGAGGCCTCTTCACTCACATGCCAGGACCTGGGCTGGGATGACATGAAGGCTGGGCTCAGCCAAGGCTGTTGACCAGACCACCTACATGGGGTCTCTCTCACTGGCTTGGGCTTCTCCCAGGATGGTCCCTAGGTTCCGAGAGGGAGCTTCCTAAGAGTGAGTGTTCCAGCAGACACACACAGAAGCTTCAGGGCCTTTTATGACCTAGCCTCAGAAGTCATATTGTGTCATTTCTTCCATACTCTATTGCAAGGATTGTAAACTATGGTCTCATGCCAAATCCAGTCGGCCACCTGTCTTTGTAAAGAAAGTGTTGCTGGAACACAGCCGTGTCTGCTTGTTTACATACCGTCTATGGCTGCTTTGCAGTCAAGTAGTTGCAACAGAGACCGTGTGGTCTGCAAAGCCTAAAATATTTACTGTCTGGCTCTTTATAGAAAAGGTTGGCCAGGGCCAGCCTTGAGGCATAGTGATTAAGTTTGCATGCTCTGCTTCGGTGGCCTGAGGTTCATGGGTTTAGTTCCCAGGCACGGATCCACACGCTGCTTGCTCATCAGGCCATGCTGTGGCAGCATCCCACATACAAAATAGAGGAAGGTTGGCACAGATGTTAGCTCAGGGCCAATCTTCCTCACAAAAAAAAGAAAAAAAATTTAAGAAAAAATTTTTTAACAAAAGAAAGAAAATACTTGCCGAGCCTTGCTCTGTTGGTTAAAGCAATCACAAGCCTGCTCGGTGTCAAGGGAGGGACTAGACCCCACTCTTAGTGGGAGGTGTGTCAAAGAAGATGCAGCCATTAAAAAATCTCCTTAGCACCTGTTTGCCTCTCAGATTTTAATCCTTCTTTGGTTTTTAATTTTGTAAGCTATGTAAACTAGCTTTCTAACTATTTGAATGTATGCTAAAGTTTGTTAGAAAAAGTTAGTGGGATTCAACCACGTTATTTCAAGTTTTATTCCTTTGCAATTTGCCTCTGTCAGCTCCTGTGGGTAAATATTTGGCTGGTAATTCTTTCAGAGAAAGGTTAGAAAGGTTAACCCGTGTTTACAGAGTTAATACCAGTGATAAAAAAAGACCTTTAGCTCCAGAAAAAAAAAACAAAAAAAAGGTAAACAATTGTCCAAACAGTTAAGCTTCACTTGGTCAACAAGTTTCAGGTTTTAGAAGTCATTACTTACTTATTTATGAAAAAATTTGTACTTAAATATGCTATATTGGTCCCGTTTTCATTAAACCCCCAATCTGCTCATCTATAGAATGAGGGGTTGGGTAGGCAGTGGTTCTTAGCCCTGGCTATGTATTCAAGTCATGGGGAGCCCAAGTCCCTAGCCTAGATATTTAAATCAGAATGTCTGGAGATGAGGCCCCCAAGAGTTTTGAAAGTTCCTCAGATCATTATTATATATATATATATATTTCTTTTTGGTAAGGAAGATTGGCCCCAAGCTAACATCTGTTGCTAATCCTCAGATGGTTTTAATATACAGCTAGGGCAGAGAAATGTGTGGTTAGGTGATTGCAGGCTCCTTTATAGACAGTAAAATTCTCTTGTTCTGTGATTGTAAAGGAGATACAAAACGGAAAATTTTCCCATGTTTTTTGCTTATGCTGCTGAGAAAATTATTTGGAATGAAAGTTGTATTTGTCTTAATATGATAACCAGCATGATTTCAATATCTCACAGTTATTTGGACTATCTGATTTAGTATAAACCTAAGTCAAATATTTTGATTATCAGATATTTTGTGCCCTGCTGATTCTGTCATTTAACATTATTCATTTGCTGAAGCAGACCTAAAATTTGTTTGTTAATGAACATGCTAGTATGACCCCCCTTTCAGAATGATATTGACAAACATCTGCTAATATGTATTAACACAGTATTTCTCAAACTTAAGTGTGCACATGAATAACTTGGGGAATCTTGTTAAAATGTAGATTCTGATTCAATAAGTCTGGGGGGTAAGAATCCGGCCTAAGAATCTGCATTTCTAACAAGTTCCCAAATGGTACCTATGCTTTCCATCCTTCATCCACGCACTACACTTTGAGTAGCAAGATATTAACATAGCCGGCCAGACTGGCTAGTGTAACTTAGAATTGCAAGTTTAGGTCAGAATTGATTGAGAAAAAGAATGGAGCCACAGGAAAAAAGAGCAGTGTTAGAGGCATTTTAAAATTTATTATACTGTGCACGATGGCACTTTTTTTACTTTTTAAAGAAATAACCCTCTGAGAAAACTATGGAACTCTGTTGCTGGTTCTTCCCACAGGTTTTACCAGTAAATATTTTCTTCAGCTGTGTGATAATCTGTCCTCTACAATGTAGGCCTCACGCAGTGGCTAATCAGCGGCTGAGAGCTCACTTCTCAGAGACAGGATGGTATAGTGGCATATGCATTAGACTGGAGCTTACTGGACCTGGGTTCTTGCCTTTATCACTTTTTGACTGTGTGACCTTGAGCAGGTCAGTTAATCTCGTTGAGCCTCAGGTTTGTCTTTAAATCTAGGCTAATAATCCCTGTCTACCATACAGGGTATTAAAAAGAGCAAATAAGAACATTGTGAAAGTGCTTTGTAAATTGCAAAGTGACTTATACATGTAAGTTATTGTTATTATTGTTCACAGGGTATTCTTGACTCTAGACCCACATCCAAAAACACCTTGGCTTTTAAGACTATTGACCTTCAACTATCTTTACTAGTAGAAGGAGCGTTAACAAGAATTAGATGATAAACAATTTTTCTCGTTTTGGAATGGCCTGGGTTCAAAGAATAAAAAGATGGAGTTTTAAGAGAGTCAGGAAAGAAAGTCTGCAGAAAGAATCCTAGGGGGAAATGGTGGTAAATTCAGGCTCTGTTACTCATCCTCCTAGGTACTTGACTGTGTCTAGCATTGGGAGCATCAGTGATGTTGATGGGAAGGCCTATAAAACTGATTGTGATTAAAAGCCAATTTTGAATTAAAAAAATGAAAGGAAATGGGTTTCTCTGATTCTTTCAAGGAACTCAGTTTAGGGAAATGGTTAACACCATGTCTTTCCTTCACTCTCTAGAGTGTTTGCTGCAGACTGATGATTTACTATCATAGAGCAAAGAGGCTTGGCTTTCATTACAATATGGGAATAAAAATATTAATTTAGAAAAAAACGAATTCAGCTTCTGTGGTTGGATAAAACGTCTATCTGATGAGATAGTTAAGTTCATAAATGACCTCAGGGTGATAATCTGCAAGTGGAAGATTGAATTAACTCCATGTGTTAATGGCAATGAAGCATTTTCCCCTGAGCTGGTTCAAGTAGCCATCTGTGCACTGGGGAACCTTAGGAAAGACCTGAGAAGGAGCCCCATAAAAAGTAAATTCCAGGGAGACTGACTAAAGCAAAACTAGTGACCCGATCAGTAGACTGACCCATAGCGTACCAGTATGTAGTTCTAGGAAATAATTTAAGTAGGAAGGAAAAGACATTTTTATTGTGTTTATTTTGCTGTCTTGCTTGCAGACTACCCAGTTAATGTAGGTTACTTTGGGCACAGTAGCCACAGAAACTCTGTGTGGCAGGAAACATTTTTTGTGAGTATATTAGTGGCATATATCTTTTTCATTATGTGACCTCAGATATTTTCATAAACATGTCTTAGAGTCCTCAAAGCTCTGCTGGGTGTAGAAGGTTTCTCAACAACTTTCTTGTAACTTTCCACAATGATAGAAATTCATCCTTGCTTTTCAGTTCACTTGGGGCCTTCCTGATGGTTGACTACCTAATTCTCCAAACTCAAGTTCCCACGTTAAAATAACTTGCTCCTTCTACTTCTGGGGTTGTTTCATGAGCAGTGTAGCCAGTGTTCTTTAATTTGCTTCTGCCCACACCGTGATCCCGATTATCTTTCTTGTTTGCAGATGGAGGCACTTCTAACTCATCCATACACGGCAGACTGTTGCTCTCTGAAATCCATGCCTTTGTGACTGGGGACTTTGCTTCCACTGCAAGAAGTGTGCTGGATGTCTACATGTCTGTTGTTAAGGCTTTGGCAAAAGCCAGAGCACCAGACAATGATCCACTGAGGAAATGTAAGCTTTTAATATAGCATATTAGACATGTAATACGGTTATTTGCCTGTCCCTTCCAGAGTATTGAATCTGGAAGATGATCTTCGCATTTTCTTACTGGTTTTAATAAGCACTTTGGTCCTTTAGGGAAGACCAAGGTAAAAGAATGAGAACTCCAGGGGAATTTCCCGTTGAATTCCTAGAACACAAGTACCCTAAATATGGTATTCTTTTGATCCAGCCTAATTTATCCCTGGGAACATTATCTGAATATGAATAACTATTTTCAAGGCAGTCTAACTTTCCAGTACAGTATGTTCCGGAAGCCACCATTATAAGGATGTTAAGGAATCCTTTCAGTGTACTTGTCCTGCCATCCTGTCCTAATCTTGGGGGGAGGTTGGGGAGTGCTAGTCTGTCCACAAACTTTAGGGTGTCTAAGGGATCTCTTATGCCTTCAGGATAGACCCAGAAAATAAGCCTTTGGGTGAGATGTTCGCTTTAATCTTGTGTTAGCTACTAAGGAGAATTCCAGTGGCAGAGTTTTGCTCTAGCCATCTGAGCATTTCTTTTTCCTGTAAAGAATTCCAGGCCATTCCAGTTTAGCTCAGAATATGTGGAGCTTAACTGAAGTAAAAGCAGACCTTTCTTGGAGTAGCTGGGCTAGAATAATTCCAGCTCATCCCTACCTCTGTCATCCTGCATCTTCCAAAGTTTCCCTGAGGTTCAAATGTGGGTTACTCAGGGACCTACATACTCCCCAGGGATGCCAAAAGATTCAGATGCCATTGTAGCAGTGCTTATCTGATACAAGTAATATTTCTTTAATTCCACCAGTTAAATTTTACCAGAATTAAGAGAATAAACAAGCATCACTATGTACCGTAATGGGGACTAATATTCCTACTGTCTAAAATGAAGTTTAGTTCTTGCTTGATATGCCAACACTAGGAATGATACAACAAGACTCCAATGTGGTTACAGGAAATACGTCAAGAAAATACATTGGGATAATATCTTTTAAAGTTTATGAGTTTCTTTCTCCTCTAATATTTACTGAACTCAATGCCAATTTGTACTCAGGAGTCATCCTAGACATAGTAGTGGGAGACAGAGCATTCTCATCAACCAGGAAAGTTAGCGTAATAAAGAAATCCCTGTTACGCTGACCTTGCCAATTGGCTCCTCATCTTTGCTTGCTGCCTCTAGAATGGCTGCACCTTGAGCCTTTGCCTTATCGAAACTGATCTACCCAGAACTGGAAGAGTCCAATTTTTGGAAGGATAAAAATTAGACAAATGGTAAAGGAATAAAATAAATTAGCTTCCACATTCCATTTCACATTGCTATCCCATTATAATAAAAACGTTTTTTCTTGACACATCCCCTCTGACATTTTACTATATTCATCTTTGGGTGGAGTTTTTTCTTTCTCATTCTTTCTGGAATAATCTTCTTTCTTGTCAGACACAATGGACAGACACTTGGCCGTGAAGTCTACTGCTATTTTTCCCCCCCAAATTTCCCTGTGTAGGGTATTGCAGGTTTCTCCAGTGGAGTTGTTTATAGGCCCATAAAACCTTAACAGTTTCCAAAAATGTGTCATAAAAATAATTTCTAGGGGCCAGCCTAGTGGTTAAGTTTGGCATACTCTGCTTCGGTGGCCCAGGTTCAGTTCTGGGGCACAGACATGTGCCACTCATTGGCAGCCATGCTGTGGTGGCGACCCACATACAAAATAGAGGAAGATTGATAACAGATGTTAGCTCAGGGAAAATCTTCCTCAGGAGAAAAAAGAAAAATTCTAACAGTGAAAACAAGGAGGCTCAGAACTTCATGGAAACTGCTACCAATGGAGCATCAGCCCCATTCTATGTAGCTGAGATGATAGGAATGAAATGTCTCTGGATGTTTGTGACCTATCAGCAGCTGTCCCAGTGTAGGAATAAATATCTCTCTGGAATAGAAGAATGGGCAAGAAAACAATAACAGAACATTTCTTTAAATAGCCTACCCACAGAAGCATACAAAGTCACGTCCATACCAGTCTGTTCACAGTGAAATATGGAAGAGAACAATACAATCCCCTCAGTGTTTTGCGGAAACCAAGACAAGGTTGATGCAGAGAAATGAAGACAGAGCTATGGCTTCCTGCTGCCCTGATATTTCTGAAGGCTGTGTTGTTAAAATTACCATTTTGAGTTTCTTTATTGCTATCACTTTCTTATTGAAGAAGCTTTTTTAAAAAAAGAGTCTTGGATAGTCCACGAGAAAGTCCAAAACTGCTTTGGCACACATAAATATAGAAGTTATAATAAAATCTAGAAAACTACCTGGTGTGTTCTAATTCCTTAAACAGCAAGTATTTATACCGAACAGAAGATTTATGGGATTCAGGAAGATGGAATCTCACAAATGCCAAACCAACCGTTTGATTTCATGCACAAGATTGTTGGCAATTGATAAGTTTTAATTATAGCCAATAATTTTATTCTTTCTTATTTTAGCAAAGCTTCTATTAAAAGGATGAATTTTAATTCTTTAATTTGAATTTTAATTCTTACCCTGTTTCAGCCCCTGCTGAAGGTGCTAATGAGCACCAAAATTTCTCTAAGTAAGTGGAGGGCAAAGAGAAAGAGAGAAAAAAGGAAGAGCCAGACTTGATAGCTGGCCCTTTAGAACTGACCATTCATTCCTTTCCTAGTTAATCCATCTCACTCCCAGAAAATTACGGATATTATTGGCCCCCAAAATATCATAAAATAATTTTCAAATCCATAGCATAAAGAAAGCCAGGTTCCCTAGCCTGCCAATAAAGCATAGTTATTTCTATCTCTGACAGTTTCCCTTCCCTTAATCTGTGTTTTTCTTAAGTTTTTCCCATATAATTGGGATGGTGGGAACATCTTTGGTAGGAAAAACAAACTTCTCATATATATTTTCTCTTTCTCAGGTAAGAGCAGAAGCTGTCATGTTTGTCCTTTGTGGGTTTTCCAGTCTGGGCCTCCCTGGGATCACGTCAGGAGACCTGTGAGCACAGCAGACACTCTCAACTTCTTTTCCTCCTATTAAACCTCTGTGGGGCTACAGATAACTTTAGAAATGGGTATATAGATAGTTAGGGCAAAAGTGAAGGCCCTGGGGAAAGCTTTGGTTCTATGAAATGAGAAGTATGAATACTAAATTTATTTAAACGATCAAGACGCAGGAGAATAGAAATAGAAACGGTGTCAATTCCCTGTATGCTTGCTCAGTAGACGAACACAGGATTAATAATGGATGGCAGGACGAAAGAATGTTTCTTAAGAATACATGTTGTTATTCACTGAAATTTTAAAAGTTATAAAAGACTGGCAATCAGAAAAGAAATAAGTGATGAAGAGATAGGAATTAGATGTTTAGAAGGAATATTTTAAAAGAACACTTTGGACTTTTGCTATCTCATGATAGATTTTGGCTTAGATTTGCAGAGCTGGCATTCTAGAAGTTGTTTCATTTCTTCCTGGGTATTAATTAAGCTACCACTGGACATCATTCTCACAAACAGTGGTTAACCGGGTCAAAGATTGGCATGCTTTTAATTTTTTAAAAGAAAAATAAAGGAGCTAGACATGAATAATTCCTAGAATTATCCTCAAGTTTAAAGAATTATACACAGTTAGAAGCAGTTTCAAGGAATACCTAGGTATAATTAATTATATCCCATACTTACTTTGAAATATTATCAATCATTGCTTATTCTAGTGTTATTTGCTTACCTCATTTTATCCAAAGCTTAAAAAGGAAAAAATTTTTAAACTCACCCTGAACTCTTGTTGAATTTGGTCTTCTGAGGGCCCTGGTCACAGTTCTGGGACCTTCAGCAGCTTTGTCAAGTATCAAATGCTCTTGCTTCTTCTCCCGAGGTTTTAACAGCGTTAGGCTGGTGTCTGCTAATCTGGAATAAACTTAAGTAACCTTTCTCAGTGTACTTGATCATGTCCCTAGTATTCAGAGTTGTTTTCCTTCCTCAGCTAAGAAGAAATAGAGGAAGAACATTCTTTGTTGATTCCTTTGCAATGGTTAATTCTGTGTGTCAGCTTGGCTAGGCCAAGTTGTTGGTTAAACATCAGCCTAGGTGTTGCTGTAAAGGTATGTTTTTTGGAGGGGATTAACATTTAAATTAGTAGACTTTGAGTAAAGCAGATTACCTTCCCTAATGTGGGTGGGCCTCATCCAATCACTTGAAGGCCTTAACAACAAAGACGGAGGTTGCCTTAAGGAGAAGGAATTATCCTCAAGACTGCAACACAGAAACTGTGCCTGAGTTTCCAGCCTGCCAACCTGCCCTACAGATTTCAGACTTGCCAGCCCCACAAGTGCATGACCCAGTTCCTTAAAATAAATCTCCCTCTCTCTCTGTATATACATGTATATATCCTATTGGTTCTGTAGCTCTGGAGAACCCTAATACCACCTTTCTAATAAGAAAATTATCCCTAGTGAAATAAGTCAGACAAAAACAAATGCTGTATGATCTTACTTACATGTGGAATCTAAGAAAACTGAACTTATAGAAATAGAAAACAGGTTGGTGGTTGCAGGGATGAGGGGATGGTGGGGAAAAATGGGTGAAGGTGGTCAGAAGGTACAAACTTCCTGTTTATATAAATAAGTTGTAGGGATGTACAATATGGTGACTATAGTTAACAATACTATATTGTATATTTGAAAGTTGCTAAGAAAGTAGATCTTTTTTGGTTTTTTTTTAGATTTTATTTTTCCTTTTTCTCCCCAAAGCCCCCCCGGTACATAGTTGTGTATTTTTAGTTGTGGGTCCTTCTAGTTGTGGCATATGGGATGCCGCCTCAGCATGGCCTGATGAGCGGTGCCATGTCCACGCCCGGGATCCAAACCGGCAAAACCCTGGGCCGCTGAAGCAGAGCACATGAACTCAAACACTCGGCCACGGGGCGGCCCCAGAAAGTAGATCTTAAAAGTTCTAATTATAAAAAAATATTTTTTAGATATGTGAGGTGATGGATGTTAACTAAACTTATTGTGGTAATCATCTCCCTGTATACACGTATATCAAATCATTATGTTGCACACCTTAAATTAATACAATGTTAGATGTCAATTACATCTCACTAAACCTGGGAGGGAAAAAGGGTTATTCTTCTATCTTTACTTTAAGCATGTTCTTTTGAAACTAGAATTGCACTTCTAATTTGCATCAATTAGTTGTATTTATTTGCAAGCGTTTCTTCATGGGTTCATGGATTTCCTCAGTAATAGCTCTAACAAATTTCTACTGTGCAGCTTCTTTTTTTTTTTAAGGAAACATCATTTATTTGTCTTTTCTAGAAAAGAACATTTCAAAATTACATTTAATAGAAAATAAAGTAAAAACATAAACCCAAAGTGCTTCTTCATACTTCTTTGTCACAGTTTTTTCAGATGCTCTTAAAAATATTTTAAGTCTTTGAGGAAATCTATCAGATAATGTTCATTTCCTTTTTTACAGAATATAATTAATTATATTTGGTGGATTATGGATGGAGGCGAAGAAGCGTATTTGAATGAATTTATGACATAAAAGACTGCAAGATTGATAGTAAGAAAGACGACAGAGTACAAATGCCAATTTGCAAGGGAGAAGGTAGAGCTGTCAATAGTGATAAATTAAGAATCTTTAGAATTTCTCCTAATAAGCTGGTAGCACATAGAACATGGCTACCTTCAGTTCCTTTCTCCTAACCTCCCCTGTTACCTGAACCTCAACTGTGTCCCACTGGAAGAGTGACTTTCCAAGACTGTCATGAGTGCCTTCTTTTTTTTGCTTTTTTTTTGGGGGGGGGGGGGAAGTTTAGCCCTGAGCTAACTACTGCCAGTCCTCCTCTTCTTTGCAGAGGAAGCCTGGCCCTGAGCTAACATCCATGCCCATCTTCCTCTACTTTATATGTGGGACGCCTACCACAACATGGCGTGCCAAGCGGTGCCATGTTCGCACCAGGGATCCGGGCCGGCGAACCCCGGGCCGCTGAGAAGCGGAACATGCGAACTTAACCGCTGCACCACTGGGCGGGCCCCATGAGTGCCTTCTACACCGGGACTTGTGTGCCAAGTAGGTACTTTGAGTCTTGGTGATAGAAACACATAGAAATATGGTTTAGTCCTTAAAGATTAAAAAAGAACCCACCCAGTTCCCAAGTGGGAGAAAAAATTCAGAACAATCAGCAAAATTTCTTTCAAGTACCCGTCTATGCAAAGCACCTTACTCAGGCACTTTGGAGTGATTAAAAAGCAATGTAGAAAACACTTCTCCTATCTTCCAAGAAATTACAGAGGGGCTGATTTTGTGAAAGCAGAAGACATCTTACCATTTAAAAACTCCCAGAGGGCCTTAGATTCTACATCCCACGTGTGGCAGCTCTTTTCCCCATTACCATCATTTCTTAGGATCCTCTATGTCCCAGCAGAGGGAAAGCCAACTCTGTTTCTTTCTTCAATACAATCATCCAGCAGCAACTGTGACAAGTATGTGTGCTGCAAAGAACTTTTCCAGAGTTAGGTGTCTCCAGGGCCACAGAGATCCCCCTCAGCACTTTGTGGGGAAGTTGACCATTTGAGAGTAGAGGATAAGAGAACCCTGTGTGAAAGCATTTGGATGCGTATAAGTAGTGTGTGTAAAGGGAATGTAATGTCCAGACTTGTGTTTTTCTTTTCTTCTTCCTGCTGGAACGAGTCTGAATATTTGTTGCCCAGTTAGTAGGAGAGATTACGGGTCTGAATAGAAGTTTCCTCGTCGGTCCAAAGGGTGATTATAGCTGATGGTTGGAAGTTTGGCATTTCCAGAAAGGAAGAGATGGCAGCACCCTTTTACAACTTTTGGACAGTGGTGAGAATTCTGGCCCTTTGTCTTTAAGCATTATATTAAAAGCAGACTTTGACTTTTTCTTTCAACATTTTATTCAAGAGAAAGGAGTCAAGGATGGGTCCAAAATATGTAGCCTGAGCCATTGGAAGGATGGAATTACCTTAACTAAATAAACTGAAGCAGACTCAGGGAGAAGCAGGTTCTGGGGGAAAGATGAGGAGTTCGGTTTGGAACATGTGAAGACTGAGATGCCTACTAGACATCCAAGTAGAGATGTTGAGCAGGCAGTCGAATACAAGAGAGCAGACCAGTCAGGACTGGCAATATGAATTTGGATGTCATCTGTGTACATGACAGTGAATGAGATCCCCAAGGGAGAAAACGTAGAGAGGTGAAGACAAAGAGCCAAGACTGAGCCCTGGACCACTCCTGTGTTTAAAAGTCAGAGAGACAGGAGGAACCATGGAAGAAGACTGAGGAGTAGCAGCCGCTGAGGACGGAGGAGAGCCGGGAGGGGGGCGTCAAGAAAGCTAGAGGAAGAAAATGTTTCAAGGAAGAAAAAAGTGATCAAGTGTTGAGAACACTGCTGATGGGTCCAGTGAGGATAAAGAAGGAGATTTTCCTAGGGTTTTGTAATGTGGGAGACATCAGTAACTGCAACAAGAGCAATTTATGTGGGGAGGTGGGGGTAGATGCCTGAGTGAGGGGGTTCAGGAGAAAATGGGAGAGGAATTGCAAGACAAGGAGGAATAGATGATTGTTTTGAGGAATTTTTCTGCAGAGAGAACAGAAACAGAGCAGGAAGCTAGAGGGGTAAGTGAGGTCAAGAGTGGTGGTTGTTTTTGTTCTTTTTAAGTGGAAGAAATAGTACCATAATTGTATTCTGATGGAAATGTCTGGTAAAGAGAAAAAAAAGTGTTGACGTATCCAAAAGAGGGGAGAATCGCTGGAGCAGCTTGGAGAGTGTCTCGCAGAACTGAAGACAGTCTAACCTTGCGCCAAAGTTTGTTCTCATTCTCTGCACAACAAATACCAGCAATTCTCATTATGGAAATACTTTTCGTAGGGACAGAATGGAAAGAGTTTGCAAGGCTCGTTTGCAAGCCACAATCTCTGTTCCTGGAGCCCAAGGAAAGGGCGTGTGGATAAAAATGCTGACCTCAGTGTCTCAGCTTTGGCGGAGGGTACATTTTTCTGGGCGTCCACACAAATACCACCCAGGCATCCTTTCTGTGGGTCTTTCAATGTACTAACACAGATTTTACCATTGTGATCATTTGAAGCAACAAAATCAAAGTTTCTTCTTTTATTTCAGAGAGAGTTGTTTTCATAGGAAATTAAGTCTGTTTACATAATTATACGGGAAATTCTGATTAGTTGTTTTTTTCTTTTGAGGAAGATTAGCCCTGAGCTAACATCTGCCGCTAATCCTCCTCTTTTTGCTGAGGAAGACTGGCGCTGAGCTAACATCTGTGCCCATCTTCCTCTACTTTATATGTGGGATGCCTGCCATTGCATGGGCCAGCCGACAAGTGGTGTGTAAATCTGCACCCGGGATCTGAACTGGCAAACCCTGGGGCACTGAAACAGAATGTGAGAACTTAACTGCTGTGCCACTGGGCTGGCCCCTCTACTTAGTTTTTAAAAAGGTTTCAGGCATTATCTTTGATGTATATGCAAACAATAAATTTCAATTTAAGTAGTGAGTTAGGTTAAGCTCAGGCTTGCTTACATCAAATCAGTTCTTTTTTTCTCCCTTCCACAGAGGTTCTCTATTAGGCAATGCATTCCTAGCCGACTCTGAATTACTGCACTATAGTAAGAGAAAATAATAAAACCACTATTTGTGTAAAATGCTGCTATTGTGTAAAAATGTTTTATTAGTCTGATTTTTAAATAACTGAGAAAAATTTCCCCCATGGGTATGGTTTAGAGGAGTTTTAAATAATTCATACCTTCCTAAGCTTTCCGTAAAAAAAGAAAACCAATTCAATCAGGACTTTTCAATATTTTCCACCAATTACCCCTACTAGCAGCGGAGAGCAAATACATAATCTGAAGAGTACAGGGGCAGGGCGAGTGAAATCATAAAATTTCTTTGAAGAAATGTTGGTGTTTTGTGTGGATCACAAGCGCAGCATTCCTTAATTATTTCTGTTATTTGTCACAATTGTTATTTAAAGAACCACGTATGTATTACATGAAAATGTTATGACTTTTCTCTTAGTTTAAATAAACTCCAAGGTAACTGAGCTTCTAAAGTACCTTTCTGTTTGCCTGATATCTACTTTAGCAATAATTTTTTTTTATGACCCTCTGACTCAACAAAGTAAATAAAAGTATATTTTATCACTATTAAAAAAAAATTTCTGGGGCCAGCCTGGTGGTGTAGTGGTTGAGTTTGTGAGCTCTGCTTCCTCAGTCCCAGGGTTTGTAGGTTCAGATCCCAGGTATAGACCTAGCACCGCTTGTCAAGCCACACTGTGGTGGTGTCCCGCATAAAATGGAGGAAGATTGTCACAGATGTTAGCTCAGGGCCAATCTTCTTCACACACACAAATTATCTCAAGTCTCCTTTTTAAGTATTAAAATCCACATTAATTCTTCATTTTATACCATAATCATACCATTTAAAAATGTATTAAATTATATTTAATATTTAAATAAATTAAATATTGTATTTAATAAATTATAATTAATGTTTTAAGTTATCATTTGGAGGAAAAAAGTGTCCTGCTTATCTTGTTGGTTGAATGAAGAAGCTGCTTTTCATAGATTCTGTCCATGTCAGAAAACTGGGCTGACAGTCCACTTCCCCTATCCAATATTATTTTGAACCAAATCTTAAATATCATATTATTTTATCATAAATATTTCAATATACCAAAACATTTGATTAAGAGCAATTATGTTAAGAAATTGAATTGATTTGTAGGAGTCAATGGCTTTGTGTATAATCCAGGTATAATCACGTGATTTATAAGGTGACAGACTATTCTCAGATACAAATATCTATCGTACAATAGATATTTCAGCCTTCTTGGACTCACTGAGAAGTCACATGTTCCAGTTTGTCTACTCTGGTCAAAGCGCAAACCATGTGGACCACAGATCTGCACCAAATTTGTTCTTGCCTCATAGAGCATCTTGCATTCACTTAAAGAGACTCCAGAGCTAACATCAACGGGTTCCCCAATTACACCAAAAAATGTCAGAGTTTTCAACCACTCTCTATACATAAACATTTTCTACTCTAAAGTATGCATTCAAGAAAAACACAAGTTCAACATGGAAAAGCAGAATTTTGCTTATTTTATTTGCACGTGTCACGAAACCCTTTTAAGGGGGAAAAAATTTGAAACAATTTTCTTCCAAATCCTTGAATAATACTGACACTCTCTGAAAATGTGCCATAGTTATCCTAGAGCTTTGAGAACCCAGTTATAAAGCTGCAGTCATAGTATATATAAATATAATATATACAACCCCAGTTACAATACTCCAAGAAGAAGTATGCCCCTGCTTGAGACCAGACGGAAGCTTGAAGGCTGGCTTGTGCATGTGTGTACTGGCGAGAGGAGGAAAGGCGAGGAACGCTGCGGGGGGTGAATGTGTAGGGCCTCCTGTTGATCTCTCTCCATGTTAGCACGCATTAGGGCATGAGTTTCTTGGCTTGGAGAAGAGTGCAATAGAGAATTATTTTGGTTTCCCTCCCTCTTCTCTCTCCATTTTGTTTTTCATTCTTTGACCCACCCACTGGATCCATCACTCTTTTCTTATCTTTCCTCCCAACTTTGGACACTGGAATGGGGGAAAAGAGAGGTTTGTGAAGAAAGCAGCCCTTCCAGGAGTTTTTTTCCTAGAGTCTCTCTGCCTCTGCTTTTGAGTAATTATTGATAATTTCATTCATTTTGTAGGTGCTGATCAAAGTGTAATTATGGGGAAAATAAGTATACCACACCCACCTCATGAAACTCTACTGCTGGCAATGCTATTTATCAGGATAAAACTGTCGTGACATTAATCTGTATTCATTCATTTAATAACTCTTGTATGCCTATGGAGTACCTCCTAAGAGTGAGGAAGCAAGGAGGAATCAGAAATTAATTTTTTAAAATGGTCCCTGACCACAATAAGTTTACAAAGGAGATAAAACCTGTACATAAAAATTATAACACAAGTTGGCATGTGGTATGTTCCATGTCAGTATTTCCTTTAAAATGGTCTGAGCCTCTTACTCAGTCAGAATCTCCAGTTGTAGGACTACATTTTAGCCAGACTTCCAGGTGGTTCTCATTCACATTAAAGTGTTTTATTATGTTTAAACATTTTTCTGGGAGAATATAAGAAGAAAGAGATAATTCCAGCATAAAGAGAATCAGGAAAAAAACAATAGAGAAGAAAATCAGGAAAATTTTATTACTTTCTCCAGTAGTGATTAAATGACTAGGGAGAGAGAAAGTAGTATTAGACTCTTCTCTGGATGGTTGACTTCTTACACGTCATCACATTGCAGATTCATCACTGTGAATTGAAGATTAGGTAGAAATTCCTAAATTGCAGTTAAATGGATTTTAAAATATGGAAATTTCCTTTGTACTTGCATGAAGCTTTGAAAAACACTGCTGGAACTGTAGTTCAAGCTCAGAAAATACATCTTTGTATAAAGCAACTTGATATGACTTGTGGTTGAAAGAGCATTAGTTGTCATTGAAATGACTTTACCACACTATGTTTTGCACGTAAGCACTGTTTTACCTTGTAATTTTAGGTTGAATTTATTAAGAAACACCATCAAGTCTGCTGCAAAAGCTAATTTTCAAAGCTATTTAGTGTTCAATAATTTTAGTTGAAGGCAGTTCTTTTTCAGAAAAATTTCAATCTCAGCTTGAGCTCAAACAATTGCAATAAAGATTTTACCATTGCTAAGCCACTGGCCTACTCTGTGGGAGGTTAAGTCAGGATAGTCGTACAATTCTTCAGTCATGTTAAATTCGGCATTGATTCCTTGAATAATCAACAACTGAACAGTATTGGTAACATCCACTGACCCATCAAGAGCCAAGAAAAACCGCTCAAAATCATTTGCTTTCTTGTTTAACTGACTATTGATGTTGCTTCTAATGTCCTCAACTCTCAGAGCGACTCTTCACATCAAATGGCTCATACCTGGTTTTAAACTAGTTTGTTTTTTCCGGACCCTTTTCTTCAGCTGCTGTAATCAAACACGATTTAATTAACTCACCATCAGTCAATGGCTTTCCTGGCTTGGCTACCAAATGAGCCAGTAGGAAATGTACTTTTGCTGCAGCCTTATTTTCACTTTTTTATTTTTGTGAAGAAATTTTGCTGTGATGAGATATTCCATTTTAAATTTTCTAAGTTTTCTGACTATTGTTCTCCTGTGAGTTGGGAAATATTATTATCAGTGCTTAGTTTAATAACGTCAACATATATTCTTTTAGCACAGCTATAAGTCACTGTAGAATAAATACAATGCTTTGCCATCTAATTTGATCAAAATAATCCATATTCCCCGTGCCTTAAAAGCATGACATTTGAAGTCCACTTTTTTGTTTTGACATGATGTGTAGGCACTGAATATTTTTTACGAAATAAAAAATAAAATATCACAGATACAGTGATACATAATGCACTTGAAACCCTGTCTAGTTGTAACTGTGTCAGTATGATCTGTCAAGTTATAACTGTCAATGTGATTCACTGTATGCCAGCAGCAGTGTGAAGCAATGATAGAACCACATAAGGTCTCTGTCCAAACTACTCAACTCTGCCATTGTAGCCCAAAAGCAACCATAGACGATACGTAAATGAATAAATGTGTCTATGTCTCAGTAAAGCATTATTATTATTATTATTATTATTATTATTATTATTATTATTTGCTTGAGGAAGATTTGCCCTGACCTAACATCTGCACCAATCTTCCTCTATTTTGTATGTGAGTTGCCACCACAGCATGGCTTGAAGAGTGGCGTAGGTCCGTAACCAAGATCCAAACCCGTGAACCCAGGCCACCAAAGTGGAGGGTGTCAGACTTAACCACTATGCCATGGGGCTGGTCCCCACATACAGCATTAGTTTTGGACACTGAAATGTGAATTTCATGTAATCTTGACATGTCATGAAATATTCTTTTGATTTTCTTTCAACTATTAAAGAATGCAAAAACCATTTTTAGCTCACAGGATGTTAAAAACAAGTGGCAGTCCACATTTGGTCTGCAGGCTATAATTTGCTGAACCCTGCTATAGAGGATGAACCAAGGGAAGAGTGTTTCAAGAGAAAGCCTAGAAAAGGGCCACTAGAACTCTCAGTTCTTTGATGAACTCAGAGGAAGTGTGACCAGAGAGCCAGGCAAAGAAAGGGTTATTGAAGATCTAATCAAAAACTAACATGGTCTGTCAGATGTTTTCCAGACAGGAAGAAACTATGGGTTCTGTTTTGCAGAAATTGATGTCCCCATTTTGCAGATCTTGCTATCTTACACAGAAACTCAAATGTTTGCAGCAAGACTTCTGCAAAATGTTCCAGCTTCAAGCCTTCTAAAGTTACCTTAAGCTCGTTAGCATCTTACATCCTCTTCCTCTGGGAAGGTCCAAGTAGCCATTTTCAGATCACGCAATGTATGTAGAAGCATGTTTACCTGCTACGCATGCACCCTGAATGAGCACAGTTATTACAAATAAACCTGTTATCCTCTGCTCTCTTGTGTATAAAGTCTCCACCCGCACTGAGCTCGGAGAGACACTGCTTTCGGGAGGTATTCCTGGTGTTTTCCGCTGGTGCAAGCAATAAGCCTTTTTTCACCAATGCTGCCTTGGTTATGCTTTTCAGCTCTGCATTCACCAAGAGACGAAACCACTGAATTCGCTTACAGATGCAGTTTCTGACAACGTCGTGGGGCAAATTTCAGATGTAAGTGGATTGAAGTGAATGGTAAGAAAATGGATATGGGAAACATAAGCAATCCTTTCATGAAATTTTGCTCTGAAAAGGGAGAAAGAAATGAGAGCTAGCTGGGTAATGATGTGATTTAAAAGAGAATTTTTTATTAAAATAGGAGAGATTTGAACATGAGCACTTAACCTTTATTTTCTCTTTCTTTTTTAATAAGGACAATAATACCCTTGACGTTTATTAAAAAGGTCAGATGAGGTAAAGTTTGTTTTGTACCCAGGATGATGCCTAGCTCATGATAGGTTCTCAATAATAGGTGTTTATATTTATATATGCTCAGTATTTTTTTTTTGTAAAAAACCACTGAGTTCACGTTCCTCATGTTACTTTATTAGGTTCTTAGACTATCTTATTTAAAATCAAGATTGTACTCTTATTGAGGTGTTTTGAAAAATCGTTAAATAAATCGGAAGTTAACCAATTGGTCACGATTTTGTAACTTCAGTCATTTTGGTTTTGTGACTTCCTCAGTTTTCCTCCTTCTAGACTGAGTTCTAATCTATTTAGTCTATCTTCACATGGGAGTCACTTTTTCCCTTAGATCATTTTCATTGTATTTTTTTGACCATAATACAATCATACAAATAATTGTACACATGAATCATACAAATCATGCTCTGATTTGGTACATTAGTGGGTTTATTTTTATTTTTATTAATTTTTTAATGTAACTTTTTTTTTCTGTAAGTCATACATGGAATTACCATATGACCCAGCAATTCCATTCTATACCCAAGAGAAAGGAAAGCATACGTCCATGCAAAAACTTGTACATGAACATTCATAGTAGCATTATTCATAATTGCCCCAAAGTAGAAATAACCTACATAATCCATAAAATGTGGAACATCCATACAAGGGAATATTATTCAGCCATAAAAAGGAATCAAGTACTGATATGAGCTACAAAATGGATAAGCCTTGAAAACATTTTACCAAATGAAAGAACCCCATCGCAAAAGACCACATATTGTATGATTTCATTTATGTGAAATGCCCAGAACAGATAAATCTATAGAGCCAGAAAGTAGACTAGTAATGGCCTAGGACTTGGAAGAGAAATGGGGAGCGCCTGCTAACGGGTTTGGGGTTTCTTTGCAGGAGGATACTTTAGAGGCTATGTCTGATAATCTGCTATGTGGACTCCCTGTGGATATGTTCCTGTTGATGTCGTTTTGCTGAAAGGGTCTTTTCTCCTCCTGCATCCATCTATCTTTGGTTGTGTGTGGGACTCTGTATATGTAATTCTATTTTTAGAGATAATTTGAAGACTAGATGGATATTATATTTCTTCAAAGAAGAATGTTGATTGCTTTTTTCGGGCACCTGGGAGTGTTGGCAATCAGGTAGCATCTTAATCCAATTCCAGGCTAGAGATTTTCTGAGCTACCCAGATGATTGGAAGCTGGGGGGGGGGGGGAGACAGTGCAAAGGCTGGTTTACCTCCACTTCCCCTTAATTCCTAGCGTGCAGCTGGTGTCATGCTGCGCCACATTGGAGCCTGAGGCAAAAGAAACATCAGTAACACTGATGCTCTTTATTTAAAAATGTGATATTTTGTTCATCATGGATTGATTTTATTTATTAATGTTAATAATATTGCATTAAAGTATTATTTATCTGGCTTACTAAGTTTTCTGGTCCCCCTAAATTGTGTGCCCAAGGATTCCTTCACTTACTTCACTCTACTCCCAGCCTTGAGATGTTTACATCCTGAGAGCTTGAAGAGAGAAAATTGTGGGTCTCCCTAACTTCCTATAAAGTCTCATAAAGATTTGGGAGCACTCCCTCAATTTCCTCCTTTATCATGCTCTGTAGACTTAACTGTCTAAAGACTTCCACACAATAAGGGACTGAAGCGGATGACACACAAATATTTATCTTCACTTTCCCCAGAACCAGCCCTAAAATGATAGCAGCAGGATAACAGAATGAAAACCCTTAGGGACTAAGAGCAGGGAAAAGAGGGAACAGTAAATGAGAGCTGCCCAGAAAGTTTCGGAAGACAAGACAGCTGATGGAGGAGTGATGACTGATCTAGACAGCAGGGTACAGGAAGCAGAGACCAGTGTCTACAGAGATAGATAAGAAGAAGTCAGTCAGTTCACCCCACAAAATCCCACAGAAAATGTGTTGTTCTCAGCATCAGTCACCAGGGAGAGGCAACAGCAATTTGCATTCACGTGTATGGTCTGTACTATGCATTTACTGTACCACCTCAGGATATTTGAACTCTCCCACGTATTGTCACAGTCTGCAGGTGGGACCTAGACCTAACACAACTGGATGTGTTCTAATACACTACATTGATGATATTATGCTTGTCCCAAAAACTGAGGGTTGAGCTAAAAGAGACGATACTAAGGTCATAAATGATATGACTGATTGGGGATGATGGATTAACTCCAAAAAAACTCAGGGCCCCACGCAGACTGTGAAATTTGGGGGGATTTCATGAGCTGGAGCAAGCTGTGGCATACTGCAGACAACTAGGAACAAATTGTTGTTGCTTCCCACCTCTCCGACTAAACTAGGGACTCAATATCTAGTGGGCCTATTTGGCTTTTGGGAAAATCATATCCCTCACTTAAGGATACCGTTAGTTTCAATCCATAAAGTTACCCAGAAAAAGGTTATATTTGATTAAGGCTTAAACAGCAACAAGGCTTCTTGGAACCGCAGACGGGTGTAGCCCAAATTATCCCGTTAGGACCATATGATCCTAATGACGAAATATAATTACAAATATTGGCTGCCTGCACTCATGCCAACCAAAGTCTCTGGCAAAAACCCATAGCCACTGCTCAATGGTGACCTTTGGGCTTTTGAACTAGAAAAGTACCAAATGCTCCTCTCTAGTATACTCCTTTGAAAGACTGTTACAGGCTTATTATTGATCATTTATGAAACAACCCCAATAACTGAAGGATATAGGATTGTATTAAGGTCAGAAATACCAGGCATGTGAGGGGTGATGTTAGAAAAGTATTCCAACAAGGAGGACGATGCCCAAAGAAGTGCCATCCTAAAGTGGAAATGGAAAATACAGCACACTACTGGGAGTCTCCCAGGAGGAACTCATTGTATTCACAAGCCAGTAATCAATCTCTTTTCCCCTAGGACTGACTATGGAGCCTCCTGAGCAGGATTTGCCAGCTGTTATTTGGCCCCTTGATGCTCAAACTCATAATAAAAATTGCCCTATTTGCCAAGAGGAAAGGCAGGATTTTCAGTTCTTTTGGAGAAGTATTTCCAGGAGGAAAGGTCCATCATATAGCTGGCAGGTAGCTTACACTGTCCCTTTACCTGTCATTTTGACTTAAATATTGGCAGGACTTGATACATATTCTAGGTTTGGCTTCCCACACCAATGGCTAACGCCAATGATGCTAACACCATCAAAGGACAACAACAACTATATACATACACCCATCCGGTCTGGCTTTCCTGGTTCCATTTCATCAGATCAGATCAAGACACTCACTTCACTGCCTATATCCCATGAAACAATGGGCAAAGAAACATCATGTTCAAGTATCATATTGTCCCCCTCAAAGTCATGGGTTAATAGAAAACTAGAATGGACAATTAAAACATCTGCTTTTAAAAATGAGGGGTAGTGATTGAAGGGCTGGTCCACAAAATTACAGCATTGTGTCTTGCAACGTAACATGAGGGAAATTAAAGGTAGATCTCCACCAGATAATTCGGTAAAATTAATATTGTAGAAGCTAATAAAACTTACTGATTTTGATGATCAAATGTGCTGCAAGATTGAATTAAAACACCCTTAGGATATTATTCCTGGGGAGACTTGGTCTGAAGAAAATTTTCACCAGAGCAATGATAGGTCCATTACAGTTCCCTAATCCCTCAACAGACACACACCATAAAATACTGACGGCTGTAGAACAGGCAGACAAACAAATTGTAAAGTTAGTTCAGAAATACGAGAAAGTTCACCCTGGAATTTTTGGATGGTTCAGCTGTTTAAATCCATCCCAACCCCTCACGGGTCATTACAAATGTGTGGGATATGCACGTAGATTTCGACTGTCTGTTTGATTATATGATATTGTCAGACAAGTAATGGCTTTCAAACTGAGAGGGATCATTCTGTCATAAAAAGGCCTTGATGGTGGATCAGGGGGATGGACTGTGCTGTGAGAGTTAATTCCTGCAGGCCTGAAATTGGCCTGAGCTGTTTTACTAAAATAAGAAATGTAGTCACATGACATTGACCTCTGGTCCAGGTGCAAAGTCTACTGATTATTAGAGCGGCTTTGTAACCATGGGTAGGAGGAGTTTCAGAGCAAGCTGTTTGCATCATTTATTGACAACAGTGAAACTGATGATTTGCACCAGGTCTGAGATGCCCAGAGGATTCTGTCATTGGAGCTAGTTATAAAGCAAGTAAACGCCCACATGACCAACAGGGGATGAGAAATCCTGATCGAGACTCCATCTTGGGCTCCCTGGTTCTGAGATGGTGCATGCCCACATTGGTAGTTCCTGATCTGAGAAAGTGTGTATAGAGGGCCCTTACAGGAGGATAACAAATGGAGCTTGAGCTTGGCTGCCCTGGACCTTCTGCTGTGAAGCAGCCTTTGGCTGAGATACATATCCTTACTTTAGTGCTGATGCTATACTGTTACACTTTTTTTTTGAGGAAGATTAGCCCTGAGCTAACTGCTGCCAATCCTCCTCTTTTTGCTGAGGAAGACTGGCCCTGAGCTAACATCCATGCCCATCTTCCTCTACTTTATATGTGGGATGCCTACCACAGCACGGCTTGCCAAGCAGTGCCACGTCCGCACCTGGGATCTGAACCAGCGAACCCCAGGCCGCCAAAGCGGAACGTGAGCTCTTTAACCACTGCGCCACCGGGCCAGCCCCTACCATGTTATACTGTATCCTTCTCCCGCAATAAACTGTAGATTTATAAGCACTGTCATTTTGAGTCCTGCGAGTCTTTAGCAACCAAACCTCGTTTAACTGTCACTGTAGGTGCACTAAGTGATGGGAATCTGAGTATTTTTTATATTATTCTAATTTCTCAAAAGGAAAAAAAAAGATTCTACGCATCCAAAAGTTGGCCAAAAACATCTGAGGTGGTGTATTTTTACATTCTCCTGAACTATTGGGTGATATTCCTATGTAGTTATAAGTTAACACACTATAGCGGTCAGATGCATAAGCTTCATTTTAGAAAGGCTATTCCTGAAAGGAATATCATGCTTTTTACTAGGAACTAGACCTGCCCTACGATGTCAATTTTAGATATTTTTATTTGAAATTGTTTATTTTTGATAACAATGGGTTTGTCCTAATGTGCATAGCTGTTTCCTTTCAACAGTGAGTTACAAAGGGGCTTGGTGTTCACTAGGAAGAGTGGTAATCTGAAGATGTTGGCATGTGATCTGGAAACCTGACATCCATAGCAGCAGATGGTGAGCCTTCTGCCTGCTACAGATCACAGAGAAGCCACCGGGTTGCAGGAGTGGTGAATGACAGAAGAAACCTGATGGCAACTGTGTGTTGGAGACTAGGCTGCTTGTTTTCCTCCACAACCTTGACAAGAGAGCAAACCCATAAGCAGTGTCAGAGGATCTAAAAATAGAGACTTTATTAAATCATTCAATTGAGCTTTGTTGAAATAATTATCTTATTTAATCACAATGCGAAGGGTCAATGGAAAGAACGAGATGAGATGGGGAAGAGTAAAGAGTACAGGATGGCTTGGCCAAGTGAGTCAACTGTGATATTGTGTTGAGCCTGTGATGCCTTTCCACATCCAGATAATGTCCACAGGGAGCAAGACCTGGAGCTCAGGATAAGGTCTAGACTAGAAGGACTAGGCATAGGGCCTCCCCTCCCACATAACGCCTGGGACTTATTAGTGGATATGAGGGAGGGGAAGACCTGTGCACAGATGAGATCAGCCAGGAGGATCTAGGTGAGGAGAAAAGGCACAAGGACAGGACCTTGTGAACATCCACCTCTTAAGGGTAGGAAGAAGGCAATCCAGTGAAGGAGCTGGAAAATCAGTAAGAGATGGGAGAAAGTGTATCACAGAAACCCACAAGAGGAGAGACATTCAAAGAAATGGTCAGTAAGGCCTGAATAGTCTCCACTGGAAATGACACTTAGAGGTCAGGTCAGGGCTATCATTAGTACTTTGCAGTGATAAGGCAGAAATCATATAGCAGGAGATTGACGATTAAATAAAAGTGAAAATGTGGAATAGTATATGTATTCTTTCCGGAAGCTTAGCTCTAAGGGAAAATGCAGTTGCCAGAGGAATAGTTTTTGTTTTGAACATGATTTTGAACATGACTATGTGCTGAGAGAAAACACACACAGTGGCTGGAGTTACAAGAAAGACGATAAGTGATGCAGCGAGTTCCTGAAAGAGGAGAGCAAGGTTAGACTCAGAGGACAGTTGTGGCTTTGCCCGGGTAAGAAGGCTCACCTCTCTTCCTGCAGCAGTGAGAGAAGTGGCTCTTGGTAGAGGCTGAGAAGTAAAGGCAAGTGATGAGATGAAGGCCTGACTTTTCTCCTTAGAAGCTTAGCTAGTAAAGCCAAGGAGAGAAAGAATGTTAACCAGAGAATGCAAATGCAGAGAAATCTACAGGGGATCGGAGCAGAAAAGCTGAAGGAAGTGACACCTGACTTCTATTTTCTCTGTGAAAAATGAAAAAATATGATCAGATAAGAGAACACAGTGAAGGGTTGAAATAGCCACTGGGGAAAATGTGGAGGGGATGTCATAGAATTGCTGAGCAGTAGTTAGGCCTGGGAATATATACCCTAAGCGTGCACCAATTCACACGATTGTATAGATCTCTTAAGTAGGATTCAGTACAAGTGTAGCAGTGGTTTCTGTGGTGGACAGAAAAGGACACCAGGATACAAAGGAGTTAAAGGTGTTGGAAATGGCGTCGTCAAAACCTATTACTCTCTTGAAAGCACACCTCCCCCAACCCCCTGAGTTTTCATGAGTCAACACATTGAGCACCTTGAGAACGGAGACTTCTTTTTTGGGGGTGCCTAGGATTAGTCCCTCATATTTGGAAGACATTCAGATATTTTTGATTGAGTGAATAAATAAATAAATAAATAAATAAATAAATTCTGACTCTGCTAAACATTTCTGAGTACAAGTACTAGCTTTAAATTTTTATCTCCTAGGGATGAATATAGTGATTATTTCCGAACATTAGAATTCTGTCCCAAGAGCTACATTCCTATAATTTACTTATGATTAAAATAATTAGACTGATGCCAGACTCTGATAAAAGCCATTCTGTAACACAAAAGTTTATTAGAGTAAAAATCCATGTGCAATATTCAACATTAAAATTATTTCACATCGCATGTAGGTTTTACCTCCATTAGTTTTTTTAATGTTTTTAAAGTCTGCATTTTAAATAATTTGCACATCTGTAAACAAATCTTAGTTTACCAAAGATACAACGTACCCATTAGATATTGAACATCAAAATTTAAGGATAGGAACTGATAGTTATATCCTATTGCACTAAATATTTCTGTAAAGTTTTGGACAGAGAAGAAAAAGATATTCAAATAAATCACTTGAAATGAGGTAAGTTGTATGAAAAGGTTTTAGTAGCAAATATCACCAATGCTGAGATGAGAATATTAAAAACATTTATGGAAAATTCACTTAAATGTTTGCATAGTCTGTTATTTTTTTAAAAACAAAAAATTAAAAGTTATCAAAATCCTTAGTAGAAAAAGAGAGAATTATCTAGTTCTACTTAAGATCTGTGTACATTCTTTCTCTCATTTAGAGAAAAGAAGTGATACAAACATTCAAAAGTCTAGCAAAAAGGAAAAAAATAATGAAGATTAGGACCAACATTTCAAGCTGCCTTTTGGAAAGAAAATTAAAAACAGAGGTAGATGGTTAAATATTAGTGGCCAAGTTACTCAAATGACTAATTTTTGTCTTGGAACACATTCACCAAATTTTTACGCTTCAAGCCAAATAGTAAATTTAGGAGTGGAGAGCAAGACCTAGCACGAGTTATTTTCCTTATATCGAAGAAAAGTAATAAAAATAAACCAGGCTTAAGACCCCTGTTAAGGATATGATTGTTTAAAGCACTACAGTTCATGCAGTTTTTAAAGCGAGAGAGTGAACCTTATCCCTAAGCTTCCTAGGTTTATTTGAGGCCAAGCCACAAGCCCCACCAGGCCTGATCAGTCAAAGTAGGACTGCAGGGTGCCTCGGCGCCGGACATCGCAAGTCCAGCAGTGGAAGCCTCCTCCCAGGGAATTGGCGTTCCGAATGTTAACCTTAATGGTACTGATACCTGCAGTGAAAGAGAGAGACCTGGTCAGTTAGATGGACTCACCTGGAGATGCCCTTATCGAAAGGAAAGCCTAACGATGGGTAGGAATCTTGAGGTTCTAACCCTTAAGTCTACCCCAACTCAGGATAGTCTTTCAATTTTATTTTCACCAATTATATTTCATCTAATCTCTTCCACTGCTAATATAAAACCTTCACCAGAAAGTCAGCGGACTCTGAAGTCTATTTTGTTCTATTGACAATTCGCAAGTCAACAGGTTGGATGAGCAGATGTATTTGTCAAATGTTCAAAAATGATCGAGCACTAAAATTTCAAGCCCTTTTAGAATTACGCTTTAACTATTTTGTCAGACTGTTTCTAATTTTATCATGCCAATTTAGTAGGAAAAGTATAATTTAGCCAACCTGAAAAGTTGACTTTACCTACTCACATATGAGCAGAGTTTACCTAACACAATTAACTTTACCAGGCCACCTTAAGGAAACGATGGACTAAAGCTCGTATGTTAATATCTGGGTTGTGTGGGCATACAGGTACCAAAGCTATTCAGACAGTAAATCTGGCACCATTTGTACTGTCATGGCTATGATGCGCATGGCCCAATCAACCAATGGTATTTAGGAAGAATCTGTTGTGTTTGGTAAAATGGGGTTTTAAAAAGAAAATCTATTCTCTTCAAGGAACTTAATATTTTGAGGGAAAGATGAGCTACAGAGCCACTGATGTGTCCACTGGTATAGTCAGGGAGGGGAAGGCAGCAGGAGCCATCAGGAAAGACTTTCTTGAGAAAGTAAAACTATGAGGGGTGTGAAGACTAAGAATAGGGTTTGGGCAGGGGCAAGGAATGGGCTTGGGAGAAGGGGCAGGCTTTTAAACATGAGCATGTTTTCTATAGATAGACATAGCTATCTTATTCAGATGGCTAAAGCTATATTAATACTGAATTGGAGAGAATTAAGTTGTGTGCTAAACTCTGCTTAACAAATTCCCTGTGTCTAAAAAAACTTTATTAAAAATAAAATTATCAATCAGATATTTGGTACTTAATAATTTTTTTTTTGTGGCGAGGAAGATATGCCCTGGGCTAACATTTGTGCCAATCTTCCTCCATTTTGTACATGGGATGCCACCATAGCATGGCTGATGAGTGGAGTAGGTCCATGCCTGGGACCTGAGACTGAGAACCTGGGCTGCTGAACCGGAGCATGTGAAACTTTAATCACTCAGCCACAGGGCCAGCCCCCTTAAATATGATTTTAAGTTGAGAAACAATAAAATCTTAATGGACAAAGAACCCGAACCCAAGCAATTGGGTTATTTAATGAGAAACAGAAAAAAAAAGTGGCATAGCATGAAGGGTCAATCTAAAATTGACAGGCCAATCCTTTTAAACTGATAGTACATTAAGGAGGGATGTGTCAAAGGGTCAAGTAATTTCTTCTCAGTACTATACCTGAAATATAAGACATAGATCAAAACATGACTCCATTTCAACAAGCATACCTGGCTTTCCTTGGCACTTAGGATATGTCAAGTATGCTGAGTGATAAACAGACATGCTTCTATACTCTACATAAGAGCCATGTGAAAACCCTTTCTTTCAACACTTTTCTCAATAATACTAGAATAACTAGTCTAAATTTTGAATATCAGGGTAAGCAAACTCCTACTCAAGTAGATACCTGTTCTGCCTCTTAGCTCAAAGCTGAATGACTTAGTGACATCCTCTACTGCCATTTCATTCCTTTGTTCACCATGCTTATCACACTAATAACTCACTTCTGTATCTGGACTCTTATAAGTCCTTTAAAATATGTAATGACAATTAAATTACTTTTAAAGGACCCTCAACAATTTCCCATTTGGGGAAGGGCTGAATACTCTATATGCTCATCTCCACACATGGGCACCAGGAGGCTAGAGAAGTCACAGGAGACTGATAAACTTACTGCTAAGGGGATGTCTAAGGAGCCTGGCATATATCTCCAACCTTTTGAGGTTATGATTGTTGAAAACAAAAATATTGTGCATCTACAAAATAATAACTTGGTACCTCTAAAAGGAATGGAAATTGAACTAGATATATCATACATCAGACTTAGCATGTCCTTTCTTCACTTCTTCTCCTTTGATATTTTCTTGTACGACAATATGTTTTATTTATTGTACATACCCAGCTTTTCAAACATCTTTTGAATCGGGACTTCATTGGCATCCACCATAACACGCTTTTCATCTAGCATTAAGACATTCATGGAAAGCCATTTGGATGACATCCAGAGCGGGTGATCTAAAAACAGCAACAACTGTTAAATCATGTCTGCTATCGTTGTCTAAAGCAAGAATGTGAAAGCGAAGACTATTAGAATGACAGCTCAATTCTTTCAGTAGTTCACTTTCCCTTGTAAAATTTTATTTCAACCTTAAGACAATTTATCTATAAATGTTATGAATCAATCTATACTCATTGTACATCTGGATTTCACCTTGTTTTCTTTAAAAAGTCATTTCTTGCTTTATGTGATGTTGTTTTATACCGACTTTTCCCAACTTCTCACTCTCATTTTCTAGGGAAGGAGAGGTTGTGAACATAAGCCCAGCCTTGTTCTAGTATGCACAAGTCCCAAGTGCCAGTTTCCTCCTTACGGGAGAAATCTTTTCTCTAAATTGCGAAAATTTGGGCTGCTATCTGTAGGTGAAAGATCCTCGGTCACTGAAGGAATCATTTTAGTCTGTGAGTATATAAAAGTAAACATACCATCTGGGATGACGGGTATTGGAGGAGTCACTATGGTCCATCCTGCTTTCTTGAAAAGATCAATCTGCAAGACCAAAAGACCCCCCAAAACCCAAAGAGACTTAAATCTACATATATTATTCTTATTCTTGGTTTCTGATAGCCCTTATGACTAATAATTCTTTTTGAGAAGCTGTCTTCTCAACTGCCAAAATAAAGAAATTAAATTTTCAAAACATTTGGATGATTTTGTCTGAATCTTAATTAAAAATATACATAAAATCCTCAGACTACCAGATTGAAGTTAAAAAGTAACAGAAATGTTAAAGCTTTTAAAAATATCCTCATGCTTTTCTCAGGTCTCAGAGATTTTAAAATGCCAAACATGCTTTCCTTGAGAAATTATCATTAAAGAAAATGAAAATATTTCCTACGTATTTAGTTATAAGAAAACAAAAATGTGACTATGTCAAATCCACAGTCCATCTACTTCATAGTCCATCACTGGGTGTCTATCACCAGGGTATAAAGACAAATGTTAGGGATGTACTCCCAAGGAACCATAATTGTCCTTAGTGACCTACTATAACTCAGCCATCCCTATGTTCACATAGCCACTTAGGATATCAAGAAATTACATTAAAATGAAATGAATAAGTAATCTTGGTCATTGAGTCTAAATATATGGGATAGAAATAAACAGTGACATGGTAAAATAGTGATTTTAAAAAGGTGTCCTGCAGCCTAGCAAATAATGCAAAATGACTCACTGCCCAAAGGGAAGTAGGCGCAGCAGGTGGAAGTAGGAGACCACAGGTGATGGGGATGGACCAGCTGCAGTGCAGCGGCTCTGCTCCCCCCTGCTGGGTGGGGCTGGCTGAGGGGGCCTGACCTACTGGAGAGAATAAGATACCCACTGCCCACGGGCACTGCCCTAGACATGCAGAGATCATTGTACTTGTAACTCAGCTGCTGTGGAACTTCGGCTGCAAATTATGAAATCATACCACTCTGTTTGATAAAAACACACACAAATGCATAAACTTGAGCCTTTGACAATGGCAGGCAGGCAAAGTCTGATGCCACTATACTAATGATCATGGTTACAACATATATTTGTGAGTGTTGGACGTGTTGTAGTAAACATACCATAAACAACCCAATGTTTGATCACAATAATGTTGAGCATTGCTGAATTTGTCATTTAGAACCACTAGGAACCATGGAAGTAATTAAAATAAAAATGGCAACTATTTCAGTTGCTAGACGCTATCGCTTTTCAAGAGTCCTAAAAACTCGCTTACCTGGTGACATGGTCGATCAGGGTTGGAAAGCACAAGACCAGGTCCAATGATATTGAAGGTGGCATCAATATGCATTGGATTGGGATCTTTAAAGGAGATGATGTGCACTTTGTAGTCTGGAGCAAGATGCCTACGCATCCATTCAATGCCCAGGTAGTTTGTAACCTGAGAATAAAAGGAAAACATAAATCTATAAAGATTTGGTTCTATGTTTAGATAACTAAAAATCTTTAGGATCAAAATATTTTAATTTGGAAATAAAAAGTAAAGTAATAGAGTGCAAAATTTCACAGGCAGCCTTTATCAACCTGGCTTCTTTGTGCAAAAATATCTCTTCCAGCTCGAATGAAGTCAGCAGCATCAAAGCATGGCTCAAACTCAGTCGTCACAAATTTTCCCTGAGCAGCCAATTTGTGTCTGTCTTCTACAGAACGGATGGGGTAATCCTGGTTGGAACAAGAATGCACATACACAATGCACTGGTTCATGAGGAAATTATTTATAGGGCATCCATTACTAAGAAAATTAGTTCAACATCATCATTTCCCAAAATACTACTACCCTGTTTTAGACTAAAACACGCATGGGGAAGATGCAGGTCCATGCTAACCAAACCAAAACAAACCAACCAACAATGAAAAAGAAAAACAACTAGGCATGACAGCAATTTCCCGATCCTTAGAAGCAAGTGGTACAGAGGCAGTAATGATTCTGAAAATATTCCATGACCCATACATTGACTTATGTAGCTATCTACAATACTGAAAGTCAACAGGATGAAGTCATTCTGTTCTTTTAGAAAAGAAATTTGGTCCTGAGCCTAACTCATACATAAAATGAGATGCCATGTAGCCCCTGCCAGATTTGACTGGGTGTGGTGGAATGATGGCATTACTTATTTCTGTCTTCAGATCCCAATAACAAATTTTGATTTTTTGATTCTTTTTATAAATAATCAAATAGCAGGTGATCCTATAAGAGACATACACATCTTTTACTATGAGTTTGGCCTGTAGACCAACTTCTTTTTCTAGAAGAAGAGAATGGAGTTCAGCCTAATGACTTTCTGTCTCCACCAATGAATAGCTGTGCGCCTTCAGGCAAGTTTTCCTCCCTGTAATGGAACGATGCTACCCCCTCATGGGGTTGCTGTAAAGAATAAACAGGACTGAGGATGTAATAATGCACTTAGCTCAAGACCTGGCACATGGTAAGCACCAAGTAAGTGTTAGCAATCATTATTTCTATTACAATATTATTTACTCTTGTTTTCATCATAAAACAATCATTTCTTTAAAAGTAGGTGATGCTCTCAGTTTCTGATATGCATAATAAATACAAGGTATCAGTGAATTTCTATCCCACTCTCTGTGGATTATCTAGAAGAGTTACTAATAAGCTCACCTATAATTAGGGACTCACCTGGTCATAAAGCTCATCAGCCATTGTGGGCTTAGGAGCCGTTGTCCACTTGGCACCACGGTGGAAGTAGTCTTTGATAATTGATCGGTATGCGCGGTACTCAAAGAAGCGAGCACGCCATGCCATGGGAGCCTCGATGATCTCATTGCCCACAACTATCAGGATGTCTCGAGGCATCGCACCATATAAACCTGTCAGACCAAAAAGGTCCAGAGGAACCTCAGTAATGATAATTTCCAAGACAAAAAAAATCTACATAATACAATGCCATTTTTTGGTAAAAAAAATGTACAGAAAACCTATATGTGTGTGCACATATATAACTATGTGCAAACGGAAAAAAATATGGAATGATACATACCAGACAGGTAACATGAATTCTGTGTGGGGATGGTGAAGCCAAGCCAAAAAAAAAGGAAAAGAAAAAAAGACTGAAGCAATCAAGTCCCTGTTCAAAAAGATCTAGAACCACCAAGTTTTCACCTTCTGTAAGCTCCTTTCTTGCTACATAGAAACAGAGTTCTTCAGGGAATATCAGTATCAGGAAATAAAAATTGGGCCAAGGATCACTTCTAGAACTATAAATTAGAACACCGACCTCAGGCACAAGAAGACTGTGTAGCAACGTCAGTTAGAAATAAACTAGAAATGTTTCTTTTCCACTCTTCTGTTCTTGAGGAAAATTAAATGGAATCCACTGTTCTTATGTAAGGAAATGATCATAAAGTTCAGAAAAACTGCTGCTTTCGAGGAGATTTCGATTTACAATGGAGTTTAGAATATATACATCTCAATCATATCAAAAAGAACCAATTTTTTCCTAAATAATCTTTGAAGTTTCAAAGGATTATGAAAACAAAAGAATCTCTGAGAAATTATCTGAGTTTTCTCCTTACACATTAAGAAAGAATTAAAAATTAAGACACTAGCAGTTTGGGTATCTGACATCACTTACCCGTAGACTCAAAATCAGGAGTTTTATACTTCACGGACCAGTCAATGGGGTCAGGCCTCCTCACTGTCACTCCCTCCATTTTTAAAATATTGCACATTTCTTCAATTTCAGCGACAGCCTTTTTCAAGTGATCTTTGGGAAAATAGTTGCCTCCACGCTTCTGGTAAAATGGCCAGTACTTTTCATATGTGTTGGCCTAGAAGCAGAAGAAAGTAAGCGAAATACTTATAGGAGAAAAATATGACTTATGATAGGTTCACAGGTGGTGAACAGTGATTTATATAACAACAGAATTGGGACTAAGACCATGCCTTGCCCAGTGTTGACTCCCAGCCCAGAGCACACTGCCTCTCCAGGAAAACACTCGATATTTGGTGAATGAGGAATTCTAACCCCCCTTGATGTTTTGAGATCTTTTGTTCCTTCTGCCTGAAATCTCATGCCCTACCACTCACAGCATACCGGCCCTGAGACAGGCTTGCAATCCTCTAGGGCCAGGTTTTACAAGCTTCCTAGATGAAACAGGACACAGATGTTTGCATTAGACAGTCTCAACAAAATCAAATAAGAGAAGAAACAAAATAGCATAAGAGAAGAAAAGCACACCTATTCTAAGGTGAAACCGTGGGCTATCCAGGCATTCTAGAATTCTGTCTAGAAAACAGCACTTCAAGATATTTTTTGGGAAAATGGGACAATGCCCCCTTAAAGGTTAGAGATATACTCTTAAACATGCTTTCTTTCTCTTAAAAACCCGTTATTGATTTCTCATTCATATAGAATTGCCACTTGGCAAAATTGAGCTCCAGTGCAAGTCTGCCTTTGGTGCTTTCTACCCTTCCCTGCCAGTGTGTCTCATCCCAGCCACACTCTCCTCTCCCCAATCCATCTGAGTCTCATATTGCTTCAGGTCCTTTTGTCACAGAAGAATGTGATCTGATAAATGAATTCACAAATTTTTAGCAGCTCGAAAAAAGCTTCATATTTAGAAAGTGTTCAAGGGTTATAAGTATTTATATATGTATCCAACTGAATGGAAAACAGTTGAACGCTTTAAAAAGGCTCAATTAATTTGCTAAACATTACCGTTGACTTAGGGTACATACAACAACTGTAAAATTTTGGTTTTCAGAAGTATAAAAATCTAGAAGGATTCTTCATTCAAACTGTTTTTCATGTGCCTAAGTTCTCAGCCAATTTAAAGAAATACATTGGGAAATGCAGGCGATGCGTATGGATGTAATTTATCAAGATAGATGAAGCAGAATTCTAATCAGAAGATCCAAATGCTAAGAAAAAGCCTTGGACCTTCCTCAAAAGATTAGTAAAGCAATGTATATTTATATATTTTAAGTTTTAAAAAAAGTTTAAAGCAGGTATTTTAAAAAATATTTCCTTATATCATTGATTAACTGACCAACTACCAGTCCTGACCATATCATATAAAGGTTTCCATCGCAAATCGGACAAGTTTAGATGGTGGTAAGTGCTATAAAGAAGGGGAAAATTGGGTAATGAGATAGAACGTGTCTAGATGTCTAGCTCTTTAATATGAAAGACAATGTCTTTTCCAGATTTTCTCTATTTCCATTTTCTCCTCAGCCTGATAACTATCAAGCCTGTGGAAGCAGACCTGACTCTTGTTAGTTTAATATCTAGGCTCACATCAGTTAGGCTGGGGCCGAGCCTCCTAGAGACGGAATAAGGATCTGAAAAATATGTCTTCAGCAAACACAAAGGATGCCAGTGTATCTCTAAAACGGGCTGGGAAACTTAAAAGTCCACAGGCCAAATGTGGCTCGCTGCCTGTTTTTGTAAATAAAGTTTTATGGGAACACAGACACACTCGTTCATTTACACATTGTCTCTGGTTGCTTGTGCACTACACTGGCAGAGTTGAACAGCTGAGTAGTTGTGACAGAGACGGACCTATGATCTGCAAAGCCTGAAATATTTATTATCTGGCTCAATACAGAAAAACTTTGCCGACCTCTGTCTAAATTATTAGTTGCTTTACTTCGAAGATCTATAAGCAAACAATAGGCTCAAGTTTTGGCCCATAAAAAATGTTTTCAGGGGCCGGCTGGTGGTGCAGCGGTTAAGTTCACACGTTCTGCTCTGGCAGCACGCGGTTCGAATCCTGGGTGCAGACATGGCACCACTTGGCAAGCCATGCTGTGGCAGGCGTCCCACATAGAAAGTAGAGGAAGGGGCCAGTCCCGTGGCCGAGTGGTTAAGTTCCCATGCTCTGCTGCGGCGGCCTAGCGTTTTGCCTGTTTGAATCCTGGGTGTGGACATGGCACTACTCATCGGGCCATGCTGAGGCGGCATCCCACATGCCACAACTAGAAGGACCCACAGCTAAAAATACACAACTACGTACCGGGGGGCTTTGGGGAGAAAAAGGAAAAATAAAATCTTTGGAAAAAAAAATAAGAAAGTAGAGGAAGATGGGCACGGATGTTAGCTCAGGGCCAGTCTTCCTCAGCAAAAAGAGGACTGGAAGCAGATGTTAGTTCAGGTCTTCCTAAAAAAAAAAAAAAAAATGGGGGGGGGGGTGCCAGCCTGGTGGCACAGCAGCTAAGTTCAGACGTTCCGGTTCTCGGTGGCCGGGGGTTCACCAGCTTGGATCCCGGGTGCGGACATGGTACCACTTGGCAAAAGCCATGCTGTGGTAGGCATCCCACATATAAAGCAGAGGAAGATGGGCATGGATGTTAGCTCGTGGTCAGTCTTTCTCAGCAAAAAGAGGAGGATTGGCAGCAGTTAGCTCAGAGCTAATCTTCCTCAAAAAAAAAAAAAAAAGGAAAAGAAATGTTTTCAGTATTAAAAATGTGAGTCCTTTTTAAGATCAACCCACTCTTTTAAAAAACAAAGCAAAACAAAAGCATTCCACTGTTTTCTACTCCTAGGAAGTCCTGCAGCAGCAACCAGAAGGAGAGGATAATAATGGGTCTTTATATTCCTCTCAGACACGTCCTGGTACTACTCATCCATTCACCACTTTCCCCTTCTCATGCCGGGCACATCTCTTACGGTCCACTAAGGGACAAGAAGCCTTTGAAAATTTAACACTGGGTTCCAGCAGATGCACAGCTGTGTTGTCTTGCCTGACACATTCCAAACTATCCTGTGTGACTGTTTATGCAGACTGAAGCTTGCCTTGATAAATATAAAGTAAACTTTCCTGGGAGAAAAACGTTATTTGAACAAGTGTGAGTTTCCTTGTATAGCTCATACTTGCCTAAAGATGGACAAAGTCCAAATGATCAGGGCACATGACATTTTCCAAGAGATAGTTGGAAATTATTTACACTTCCTTTATAACCCTGCTAAATGAGTTAGCAATTATTTACCAAGTATCTGCAAGATAAAAAACACTATATATTAAATGCTGAGCATATGCCATTTTTAATAATCTATTGCAGAGATATGGCTGCATTCCTAGAAACTTTATAGTCTTTCAGAGCCTAAAATCCTTCAGGAGTGTTTGCCAAGTGAATTTTAAATACTGTCTTCGGAAGGCTAGGAAATCTCAATAGAAACTTATTTATCCAGCTGTAAACTTATAATACATTAACCTTGATCGACTTTCTATTTTATAAATGGTCTGTTATCAAGGGCTTCATTAAAAAAATATAAAAGCAAAACAAAAAGCGTATACTTTATGGAAAGCATTAACTGTTTTGTAGCATAAAAAGCCATATGGCTTTTAAAAATTGTGCTTCCTGGGGATGGCCCGGTGGCACCGCGGTTAAGCTGCCATGTTCCACTTCAGCGGCCCAGGGTCCGTGGGCCCAGATCCCTGGTGCAGACCTATGCACCACTTGTCAACCTGTGCGGTGGCAAGCGTCCCACATATAAAATAGAGGAAGATGGGCACGGATGCTAGCTAAGGGCCCAACTTCCTCAAAAAAAAAAAAAAGAAAAAATTGTGCTTCCTGACAACGATGTTCCTCACTCCCATAAAATTTCTCTAGCACTTACATCTTCCAACACATCTTATGCTCTGGTTGTCTATACATAGTTTACTATATTACTTCATCTTTCATTGTTCCCAAACTGATTAATATATCTGTGTCATTTTTCTCCAACAAGAAGGTAAGGCCGTTCCTTCCAGGGGCCACACCCATCTTAGACTTACTAGGTAACTTTCCTCTCCCTCAATACCAGTTTAGTATGTAGCATAAAACAGAAATAACCAGTACGGCTGATGCTAATAAAATCTACAACCATTACACCTCTAACATACTTTTGTAACGTAATTGGCAAACGGGATCCAGACAACTACAACGAGTTGTGGTTTTCTCCTTTAAAATCCTTAACATGTAACCTTTTACTTTCATATTTAATCTCGTTAGGTAGATAGCAAACCTCTTAATATCTTCATTTTACTGAGGCCCAGAAATTCGTGGAATTTTGCACAAGATCAAACATCTGATAACTGAGACTAGCTGTCAAGCTTTTATCAAATACCTAATTCAACCCTAATTCAATTCAGTCTAGCATATTTTCCACAAGCCCATGAAATTACAAAGTCTAAAGTCATAAATCAAGTGACAAAGAATTCAAAATAATGTCTGAGAATTCTGATTCCATCTGATCATATGGTATAAAAGTCAATAATTTTAAAGACAAGTGGAAAGATAAATTATTGCCTGAATTTGAACCTTAACTTCATCCAGTTAAAAAGGTTAGGCGATGGGACTTCTTTTCAACCAAAGACTTAAAAAGATCATGCCTTTTTAAAACACATGGATGGAATATAAATTAATGTGAACAAATTTCAAATATGAGAACCAAAGATAGTTTCAGAACAATTAAATGTTAATAATTTTTCTATTACCCCATCTTCAAGGTCTAACTCCAGAATTATTTTCCTCAAGAAGACTTCCTGACTATCCAGCACTTGGTCATTGCTTTTTCCTTAGCTCTCCTGGCACTTCAATTCAACTGCCTTGCCAGCTACTTGGCATAAGCTACTTAGTATTAGTCTTCATTTCTATGTGAACATCGCATCTCTCCAAATAGAAAGCAAATTCTTTTGTGCTAATACCTCTGGAGCCGTGGTACAAGGTAGGCAACATTTCTGAGGATGATGCAATGATGTAACAGACTTACTTCCTCAATCCACCTTACAAATAAAAATGTAAACATTCAGGAAGAATTTAAGTACAATGAAAATATATTTGTAACCCATTATTAATGGAAGCTTAGGCTGTGTCTGCAATGTGGATGGCACTCCCTTAGATTTGGGATTCTTATGCAGTACAAAACCTAACACCAGCTCACAGAGGCCCTGGCCATAATATTACAGATAAAGAACATTAGCAGTTTAAAAAAAGGGAGATATTAGTTGTTGCTAGGGAAATCCTGTAAGGCTTTGTGGAAGGTTCCACTGGAGCTAGGTGGTAGTAAGAGGGGGAGGTTTTAACTGCAGACTGGAGGGGTGCAGGAAGATAGGTGGAAGAGACCTAGGTGGGAGCAGAGGCAGGAGGCTTATCTGGGGAACAGTGAGTAGTCTAGTTCGGCTGCTTACATGGTTATCTTATAAAGTCTGCTGAAAACCAAGGTGGAACATCAGAGGTGAGAGGGACTCAAACAGGAATGAACATCTGCTGACCTGCCACATTAACATACCTCTACGATGATCCAGCGATTGAAATGGGGAGTCCTGGCAAGGCAGACAAGAGCCAGATTATGAAGGATCTTGATTACCATGAGGAATCCTAAGCAGTAGGTGTTAGGGGTTGGAAAATAGGGGAGTGATAGGAGAGGGATGAGTAACATAATCAAATTTTGGTTTAAAAACATCACTCTGATAAAAGCTGGAAGGTTTGGAGAGAAGAGCGAATGCGGGAGACCAGTTAGGAGTTAACTGCAATAGTCCAGGCAGATGAGATTCTGACCTAATGGAGTGGCACAGGGATGGAGGAAAGGTTCATTTTGGCAAAAGACTTGTTCCATTTTAGAGAACGGATGTGGAGGATGTGACTGAAGGAGAAATAGATGATTCATTGCTGTTTTAGTTTGAGTAAATAGGAATGCCAAAAACTGAAAGGAAAGCAGGCAGAAGGGTCCAGTTTAGCAGTGGCTGGCGGCTGAACTCAAGATAAGCCCGTGGCAATATCCACTCAGGAGTTTAACATGTTGATCTGGACAGAGTTCAGGAGAGAGATGTGAACCAGAGTGGCGGTGGGACCTGCAGTTGTGAGAACAGCTAAGAGAAGAGGGCCAAAAGTGAAATTCTGTTCAACCCCAGCACCACAGACAGTGCAGGAAGGTGTGAGGAATACTGAAAGAACTAACATACCCAGAAACGGTGTCTCAGAATCCAAAGGAAGAAGTCTCATTTGTGTAAATAGTGTCAAATACTAGATGTTTCAAGTAAGACAACTTAAAATCAACCACTGGATTTGGGAGGTCCGAAGTAAGTAAAGTGACAGCAGTTAGAGAGGAGAGTGGGAGCAGAAGGCAGACTGCAGGTCAGGGGGCCCGCTTCGCCACATGAACAGCCTTGCTTTACCTTCACCTCCACGGTGAATGGGGGAACACAGGCATTTTCTGCTCTGCCCACGATCACTTCCTCTAAGGGGTCCCATTCGTTGTAAGAGGAGACAGGGCAGTCTTTGGGAAGATCATCAGTGGCCTTGTCATCAGCTGCACAGGAAGTCCGGGGGGAAGCTGTAGCTGCCTGGGTGCTCTGGAAAGTTCGCTGCACCCATCCTGTTAAGGTTCTTCCAAGCTTTCAAGAACAAAGAAAAGATTATTGTGTAGTCCTACACAATCCTTGTGGCGAGAAGGAAGTAGAGGTGGGATGAAAACCCAGGATAACATAGTCAGACACTTAAAATCCGTTAGGAGAAGGTAAACCTAGATATAGATAGGTGGGTAATGGAGTTACAAGTGAGTTTTACCTTCTTGTTTATTTATACATTATCTTTTTATCTATTATGTTAATTGCCATAACTCTCTAAAGCCCCTCAGACGTGTTTGTCCCCAATGAACATGCACCCCCGTTTATATCTCAGAATGGTTTTTGGCAATCAAGCTTTAATTAACTCTTCCACAGATGACGGGTCGCCCTCTTCCCAGAAAACCACACAAAGCTGTTCCAGGTCTCCCTGCCAAGTTATGCTGGGGGAGGGAGGCTCCTTTACCCCTCAGGATCAAAGGTTACCAATATTAGGCTTTTTTCCCCCCCAAATGAAAATGTGGAAGCATTTGTAAAGGACCTTATCTTTCAGAATAATCAGCTTCAAACCAAAAGTTTTTCGTTGCTGAGACATGCTTCAGATTCTTTGGCACTTCAATTCTGAGAGTGCCCCAGTGCCATCTGCTCCATTTTACGAATGGTCCACAGTACCCCAGCCAAGATCAGGATTAACTCTGGCACAAATTTAAACAACTAGAAAGGAGATCTAAGAACTTCAAAAAAGCCTTTTGAAAATGCAGGGCTTATAAAAATCTAGAGCGGGGTGAGTCTCTCACCCGCTGGGCCAACGCCAACCTCCTCCCCCCACCCCCTCCACCCCGCCCCAAATCTTTATCCTATTCTGTTAAAAGCCTCAGAAAGGAGGCAGGAGGGGAGCCAGGGTAGGGACCAAAGCAAGAGGGAGAGTGCCAGCTGTCCTGGAACCAGTTGCTGGTTGCGGGGGGGGGGGGGGGGGGGGGAGCCAAACAGCCCTGCTATTCCTGTCCTAGGAGCTAGGGAGGGTCTCCAGGCACGTGCTTACAGACCAGGGAAGGGGAGGGCGGGGACGAGGCAGAAACGCTGGGTACAGACCAAACTCGCTCCAATTCCTCTCGCGACTCAGGACTCCACGTTACACTTGGAGTGGGCCTGACCCCGCTTCCCACTTTGCAAGCCCAACCCCGTCCATTCACCCCACACGCATGCCCAACTCTGTGTCCTCTCCGGGCAATGAACGCCAATAACGCCACCCTTTTGCTAAGTGGTGTTACTTGTCGCCTCCAACCCCTCACCCCGTGCTGAAAGCTCCGTGGAGCAACCGAGGTCAGGCTGGGGAGGGTGGCGTCCCCTGCTCTGATGGCAGCCGCGGCAGGAGAGGCGCAGAGTAACTGTACCCAGCGGGTGTGGCCCCAACGCATGCCCCACCTTCCCCGGGGACACCGCCAAGCTCCCGGCAGCCAGCAAGGGATCTTGAAGCCGAGCTTCCTAGGGGGATCACGGGGACACTGTCATGCAATGCCGGCGGAGGAAAGCGAAGGAACGAGAGCGGGAGAGCAAGAAGCCGCCGGAGGAGGCGGGCGAGCGCACGCACCCGAGAACCTATGTAGTGCACCGCTTCAGCGCCGCGGCTCCCGCCGCGCAGACACCGCACCCGAAGCATCGTCCGCACCCTGCTGGTCCACGAGCGTAATGTTCCTGCTGCTCCGCCGCCTGCGTCCGACCCTCCCGAGAGCGCGCCTGCAGCGGGGGGCGCCGCGCGCGGCCTTTTGTAGCCTCGCCCCGCCCCGCCCCGACTGCCCTGCGCTCCCATTGGCTGCCGGCACAGGTGGGGGCGCCCGCGCTGGGGGAGCGGGTGCGGGCCGCGCGCCGGGCGAGGGTGCGGCGCTGGACCCTTCGTAGCCTGTGGGTCCAACGACTGGCTTGTACTGCGCTGCGCGAGGAGGCCGCTGGTGTCTCAGGGAAGGGTCGGAGGACGCGCCTTCTGACGAAGGAAAGCTAATAGTATACACAGATATTGTTTTAAGTTTACATTCATGGATTTAAGTATGCAGAGCGTTTAAATTCATCCGTGTGCACTGACTCAGCCCCTTCATCTTACAGTGAACGAAACCACCCGAAATTTAGGTGGCTTCTTAGGGCAACACAGATTTGAGACTGGAGGGGCCTAAGTCTGGAACTCAGGTCATCCGCTCCCCGGCGGGCTGCGCTCTCCACCCACTAGGCTGTTAGGCTTTCTTCGGAGTCCTTGGGGTTTCAATAGTCTTTGGCCATGTGCCCCTGGCTTGAGAAAATCATGGGAATAGAGACAAATGTGGGCCAGAAATAAGGGAGGACTACAGACAGTTTCTTCCCTTCCATTTCATGTATTTAATTTTTTGTTTCAATTTGATTAGGATACATTTGTTAGAAAAGTAGTTCCCTAACAAAGTCTTAATTGCTGCGGAATGTGCAAAACTAGAGGACTCAGTGTAACGTTTAAATTCCTAGCAGGAGAGGGGGCGGAAAGATCTGAGTATTTCATTTTTATACCTACAAAATATGTAATTGTTTTTAATGAGCTGTCTTAAATTCTCGTGTCGCAAACTTGTTTTCCAGAGTTCATGGATGAAAGGCACAGACAGGCAGGATGGCATGGTGGAAAGACTAGCGCAGAGAGAGTTGGGAGAGCTGGTTGCTAGTCTTCACTCTGTTATAGACTACTATGTGTCTTCCTGAGTTGCAATCTTCTTATCCTCAAAGGGAGAACAATTGCATTTATTGTCCCTAGCACACAGAGTCATTGAGGGGCCAAAAGGAGAGATTGTACATGCAGAACTTGGTGTGACACTAAGAGCTATCTGAATAGGAGGTAATATTTTACCAGCTCTGAAAATAAGGAGCCCTCTAAATGTGATAATAGAGTGAAGGGAGTCAGTAAGTCTTGGTTCATATCTTAGCTATGCTACTAACTTGCTGTGTGACCTGGAACCAAATTCCTCCACCTTTCAAATGAAGCTGTCACACGTCTAGTGAAAGCATTGGGAGATCATTTTTCAAAATTTAAAAAGTACCTTCTCTCAACAATTAAATGCAGCCACCTCTAAGGTCTAATTCTGTCAGTGTACATAGGGTGGCCAGAGATGGGCTCCTCCTCAATTTAAGAGTACAGTAAGTACACATCACACATGGTATTGACATCACCCTATACCATTTCTGTCTGAGATGTGAGGACATCCTCATATCACTCATGGCACACACTGTTTTAATTTTGCAGATATAAGAATTGGGAGTGCCTTGGTGAGGCCAGGGTGTCATTAAGTTTTATATAAAGAAAAACTCATTATAGCCATAGAACATACCCTTATCTCCTGGAATCCAGGGGAAGTGTGTGGACAGAGCTACCTAAACCAGTCCTACTGCTATAAAAGCAAATCAAAGCACTCCCTGCCTTTTCCTGTCTGATTTATTTTTTGCCCTTGAAAAAATTCTGGAAAAAGTTTTAGATTGACCTCATCAATCAGAAGCACAAGTCTTCCATATTGGTTTGTTTAACATTGGGCCAACTCTGCAAAGCATCCATGGTGATACCTGGCAATTCCTTGGTCTTCAGTTGCTACTTTTTAAAGAAGAAATAGAATAGATTGCGAACTCTTGCCTTCTTCTCCCTCATTGGCAATAGGCTAGTGTAACACTAGTAACTTTGACTGAACCAATAATTTTAGGATCTTGGTGGTCTCATAATTAATGGTTATGCGTATTTAAGTCTAATAGTAGTTTACTCTTACAGGTTAATCTAGAGGCATGATTTATGGCAGCATGCCGGTAAAGGACGAGGAATAGGAAACACATCAGAAGCATGGCAAATGATTCTGCTCTCCAATTTTTCCTTCATCACTCTTGCTTTGGGGATAGGCCCACTCTACCTGGTTCCAACCAACAAAGTACAGCGTTTCTGAAATGTGTCCTGAGATTAAAATAAAACAAAAAGCTAGTAAAGTCTTTGGGTCAAGAAAATGAATGACAAAAGAGCCTATTGTAAGAATTCATTATTTTACTATCATGGTTGACATGAGAATCTGTACATAGAAAGCAACTATAACATATTCCTAGGACTTAGAGATTTAGCTACTCTCTGAAACTGGTAACACACACACACACACACAATGGATTACATTGGCTATCTGCTGAGGCCACCCATTCTAAAAGACATTTGTACATATAATTTAGGGGACAGGATATCTGTCAAATTAAATCAGAAAAAATATGGGATTACTCAAGTTTGAACAAGGTGGCTAAAGTATATTCTCATGACTGAAATGTAGTTAAAGAATGATGCAAGTTTTAAAAAAGTGTTATTTGGACTCATTAATAAAATGTCTCTGGAGGGATACACGAGACACTGATAACACAAATTATCCATAAGGTGGGATCTGAGTGACTGGGGGACAGGGGCAAGAGGGAGATTTTTCACTGTATACCCTATTGTACTTTTGAATTTTGAACATGTGAATGAATTACCTACTAAATAAACAAATAAATATTTAAAAGAATGCATTTACAGAGGTGTGATTGTCAAAATGGAGTTTTGTTTTTTTTAAAAAAAAAGGAACCTGGAGTGCACAATCTATCACAGTCTATTCATCCAGCTCTATCTATGGATGAAATCAGAATATTCTGGTCCCTGGAAAGGTGAAACCTATTGAGGGCAAGAATAATTTCATGGGTTTTGAGGAAATATCCTTTAAGAATGTTCGCCTCCTCCAGCTTCTGAGCTCACCAAGCAACCTTCTCATTCCTGAGAACCTTGACATGGGGAAGGGGTTACCCTGCAGGTTAAGCACACGTGATCTGGTGGCTGGAAAGATAGAGTCCTCCTTGTAAAATATTAAATCAGTAGTCTAGTTTATCCTTTATGGTCTAGTGAGTTTGGTATGTATAGCTCAGTCTTTGCTCTCAAAGTATGTTCCTCTTCTTTTTTTTGTGAGGAAGATGGGCCCTGAGCTAACATCTGTGCCAATCTTCCTCTATTTTGTATGTGGGATGCCTCCACAGCATGGCTGATGAGTGGAGTAGGTCTGCACCAGGGATCCGAACCTGCAAACCCAGGGCTGCTGAAGTGGAGTGCACAGAACTTTAACCACTCAGCCATGGGGATGGTCCACATGTTCCCCTTCTTAATGTTCTCCATTTCCTGCCTGCCTAGTCAATTCTGGGTAAACTGATGAAATCCAGTTTCTGGACACATGCTGTGGGACTGGCTTGCTCCAATAATACTGTTCTCCTGGCTCACAGCACCTATCATACCATCCTGGAATTGCCTGCTTGTCTGTTTGTCTCTTACCAGACTGTTGGCTCCAAAAGGGCAGGGAGCCTCTTTCAGTCACCACTGTATCTGAGCACAGTACCTGACACAACACAGGCTCTCAGTCAATCATTCAGTGAAGGAAGTGCTCCTCTGAAAGCCCAGGCTGGGATAACTGGGCCTCCTTCTTCAACATCTACCTTGCAGTCTTTGATTTCAGCATCCTTTGTGTCTCTGGAAATCCTCTCACATAACTTCAACTATCCCCGCTATTCAGATGATGTCCTAGTGGTTCTAGCACCACTTTCTCTCCTGGGTGCCTGATCTACGTTTCCAACTACCTGGCGATCAGAATGTTAGCCTAGGTGAGCCGGCCCCGATGGCCTAGCTGTTAAAGTCTGATGTGCTCCGTTTCAGTGACCCAGGCTCAGTTCCCAGGTGTGGAACCACACCACTCACCACTCATCTGTCAGTAGTTGGTGTGGCAGCAGCTCACAAAGAAGAAACCAGAAGAACTTACAACATACACAGCTATGTACTGGGGCTTTGGAGGGGAAAAAGAAGAAAAAAGGAGGAAGATTGGTAACAGGTGTTAGCTTAAGGTGAATCTTCCCCTGCAAAAAACCCAAAAAACAAAAGAAAGAATGTTAGCCTAGGAGCCTAGATACCAATTTTCTGCTACACCTTGGGCAAGTCATTCCTTCTCATTCAGCCTGAGATTTCTCATCTGAAAATAAAGGCACTGGTCACTAGAAAATCTCTAAGGTCCCTTCCAGCTCTGAAAATACTATGCTTCTACACTGGTATTTTGTCAGCATCTCAAACTCAGTCTGCCTGCAGTGGAACTCCACCAGCCCTTCCTCTTAACTCTTGTCAATGGTTCCATCCTTTTCTAGTCATTTAGTCTTGAAATTTCTCCAGGCATCTCTGTCTCCTCCCCCTCATCTAGCCCTCCATGTCTCATGAGCTGTAAAATCTTATGAAGGCCTCCTCTGCACTGACGTTTTACAGATCCTTTTAGGATTTTTGTTAGTTGTCAATAGCTGCATTATTAATACCCATCTTTTCTCACTGAGGGGGACCCTTCATCAGATGACAACTGCAAAATAGTAGCTCCAACTAACTTAAGTCCAGCTTTCTCCCAAGTATTTAAAATAACCTCAGCTTAAGTTAGCACTCAAACTGATCTGACTAAGAAAATTGAGGAGTCTGCTCCAAGGAGCCTTCTTATTTCTTTCACTTCAGTCTTCAGATACCATTATGGAATTCAAAGCTGTAAACACTATTCTCCTCTCTTAGGTCCTGAGTAAAGTTAAACTAAAAGGCAAAGATCATTGCATCTGATAGTGTCTTGATATCACGAGTATATGGCAGGCAATTTTTGTTAATAGAAAAACAACTGCATCTGTTCCAGTCTCATCCTAGCCTTTTTGTTTTTTAAATAACAGCTTTATTGAGATATAATTCACATAGCATAAAGTTCATTCTTTCAAAGAGTAGAAGTCAGCATTTTTTAATATATCCATAGAGTTGCGCACCTATCACCACCATCCAATTCTAGTACGTTTTCATCATCTCCAAAAGAAATCCTGTACCCATTAGCAGATGCTCCCTTCCTCCTCCTCCCAGCCCCTGGCAAACTCTAATCTACTTTTTATCTATTGATTTGTCTATTCTGAGCATTTCACATAAGTGGAACCATAGAGTACGTGGTCTTTTGTGTCTGGCTTCTTTCACCTAGCATAATGTTTTTAAGGTTCATCCATGTTGTAGCATGTATCAGTACCTTATTCCTTTTTAAAGTCAAATAATATTCCATTATACAGAGATACCACATTTTATCAATTCATCAGCTTATGGACATTTATATGGTTTTCATTTTTAGCTTTTACGAAGAATGCTGTTATGAACATTCGTGTACAAGTTTTTGTGTGTATGTATATTCTCATTTCCTGTGGATATATCCCTAGGAGTAGAATTGCTGCATCATATGATAAGTCCGTGTTTAACATTCTGAGGAAGTGGCAAACTGTTTTCTGAAGTGGCTGCACCAGTTTTACATTCCCACCAGCAATTTATGGGGGTTCCAATTTCTGCACATCCTAGCCAACACTTGTCTGTCCATCATTTTGATTACAGCCATCCAATGGATGTGACACGATATCTCACTGTGGTTTCAATATGCATTTCCCTAATGATTAAAATGTTGATCATCTTTTCTTGTTCTTATTGGCCATGGGCACATCTTCTTTGGGTCACCTCAGTCTTAGGATAAGTAAAAATTGAAATGCCTTTATTTGGGGGAGGAACTGAAGCCCATTTAGAGGAACTAACATCCTGCTTTTCAAAAGGCAAAATTAATAGTTGTTTTAAAATACAAAGGAGGAACACTTCCTTAAATACATTGCATAGGACTCTGGGGTTTAAAACACCCTTTTATCTTTAAAAAATTATGAAAGGTAACCTCAGAGCTAAATGATTGCAAGGAAATTTCTCTTTTAGAGTAGATAAATAAGTAGTAAATACAGATGACCCTTAAAGAACTAAACAATGGGCTTGTAAGAGACATTATCATCAATAATCCTCTCTTTTGGAGGAGCCTTTGAGACTTGCTTAGAAGTTAGTAGACAATGTAACAAATCAATTCCACTGCCTTGCAAAAGGTAATCATTTTAATACAAAGAATCTATACAGAGAAACTGAATTTACATAAAAGATAAAGTGTATGTGGCAGCGGGGGGCTATCACAGTGCCCCGCCCTATAATAGTGCTCAATTAATATTTGTTGACTTTAATTAATTTAAAATCACTTCCACTCTACTTAGCAATGACAGTTACTATTTACTGAGTGCTTACCACGTGCCAGATACGAGCTTCACATGTTATCTCATTTACTCACGTATGAGGAGGTATTCTTGTAATAATCTCGGTTAGATGAAGAAACTGAGTCTTAGGTTAAATAAATTGTCCAAAGTCAAACAGCTGCCAAGTGACTGACAGAGCCAAATTCAAATCCAGACCTCTAAGACTTGAAGGCTATGCCCTTAACTTCTATACCTCTGGATTTTCTCACAAATTCTCAGAGAAATATCTACTGAACAATACAAGGTATATACGTAGTTCAACTACTTCCAATATTAGATACTCTCCTGTAAGCTTCATGTTGTGTCACAGGCTTCCATTTACCCTTCAGGATATCTCTGCAGTCTCTGACATATTGAACTTCTGTAGGTCAGTTATAGTTAAATGCTGAAGATAGAGAAAGACCAGAACATAAAATGAGGCCTCTAAACAAGCGCAGAAATGGCTTAGACACTTTATCGAGAACTCTGCCGAGGCATGGAAGGTATTTTAGCATAGGTGTAGCTGCTGCCCACTGCGCTGCAGTCAAAGAAGGAAGAACATTAGGAAGGGGAAGGACGCTCCATAAGGGTCTGTCCCGTGGGAATGGCTCTAGAAATAGACTACATATTCACTCACAATTGAGTCCAACCTTAAGAGTTTTAGCAGGGGCTAAAATAGCTTCACCCACCTTGCTGAAAAAGCTGTATCTCAGATTTCCCCCCAAGTTGGCACTTCTCTTTCCTAACCCAACAGCCACTTGTGCTGGCCAGGGGTAGGTCACATCTAGTCACACTCAAGAGTGAGGAAGGCATATTGGCCAGTTCCAGAAATGATGCAGAAGTTAGTAAATCACACGCATTATGTTACGTAACATCAGCACCACAAAGATTCCTGTGCCCGGAAACGCTTCCTGGTTTTGTAGGAAACTTCATTTGGATGCCTTAGTGGTGGGAAAGCAGTTGTTGCTGGACCATCTCCCTCATCTCATTCTTTCAGCCCAAATTCCTCTCCCAATATTTTTTCAACCCTCTTCTTCAAACTGACTCTCTATTTTCATTTCTGGCCTAGATCCTAAGAAAAAAAATGCTATGAAATAAAAAATGGATTGACTGACCGACAACTAGAGAATGGTTGAGGAATTTCATTACAACGTATTCAGCATTTAGAGGAGTGTCTGACTCTTAATAAATAAATAAATAAATAAATTTTTCTTAATGAATATTTCTTAAATGAATGAGTAAATTTAGAATAAATAAATTTCATCATAGGACAAAAATGCAGCCACTAAGAAGGATGTTTACAAAGAGTTTTAATAATCTAGGATGATTCCAACATCATGATATTAAGAAAAAAAAGAACATGAAATTATACCTATAGTATTCTCTTAACTGTGTTGAATATATATGCATATAAAATCCAGGAAATAAATTCACCAAAATTTTAATAGTGACTATCTTTGGACAAAGATATAATGGGTATTCTTTATATTTTTTTTTCTGCCTTTCTGCAACTTGTTCAGTTTTCTCTAGGAGCCATTATCAGAAAAAAAAACCCGTAAATGCCATTTTTTTAAGAAGCAAAGTGTTCTGTGTATTCTTAGAGGCAACTCGCTTATTGTCACAGATGTTTTCCCTTGCAGCTCTGCCCCGAGAAAACTGTGGACACTGCTCTGGGAGAAAACCCCCTGTAGCCACCTGGCTCCTCTCATGTCCACACACGTGGTTGATCTGGCGGGATAGGGAGATTAGTGTGGGAAGGCACTTCTGTCTGTCTGTTGTGCACTTTGCTCAGCTCTCTCAGGTCTGTGTTTGCTATTTTACTCCTATCTGTCTCACTTGTTGCTGGTGAGGAATTTTCCAGAATTATCACTCCCAGCAAAAGGCACTTCTCTAGTTGGCCCTAAGGAAATGGAGAAGTAACATTTGCCAGTTTTCTGTGCTCTCTAGTATTCCTACTTGTCTTGGGCAACATCCCAGGAGAAAGTACTAGAAAGGACTCCCCATTCCACAAGATCATTTAAGTGTCAAAACTTCCCTGGCAGTCATGTTCTCCCCACTAAAGAAAGATCTTCCCAAACAGAACTATTTAGAATTTGCAAGCTTGGGATCCAATCCAAGTGGGAGCCAATTTTGAACTCTTGCTTAGGAACCCCAAATTTCTGTTTCCACCAAGCTATTCAGTATTTAAAAGCAAAGCTATACACTAGGACTGAGGATTGCAGGCCTAAGCCACAAATATTCAGCTGTAAGATGGAAATGAAATGATCTGAGAGGCATGAATTTTTTATGAAAGACTGATTTGGAAATGACAAAGTATGACAGTCAACACGTGATCTTTTCTAGAAAGTTATGTTGTTCATGTGACAGCAATTAAGTCACCTCAGGGGACAGATTCCTTGCATATCAACATTCCCAAGAAAGTACATCTGCAGTGTGAGACACTTGTGCTTTTCTGGCCCAGCTCTGGAGCAACCAGATTTCTGACACAGCAGCCAATTTATGGCTGGGAATATCCAATAACCCCAAATTTTCGTACATAGACAATTAAGATAAGTGTTTACCACTGTAGGACTGATTCTTCACTGACTCTGGTTAGATCAAATAGTGATATTTCATGGTCTTCCTAGTTTCTGAGGTCCAAAGCCTTCTCTAGCCTCTGCAGGCAGAGTGCGGGAGTCCCTACCTGGGCCCAGCGCACCCTGTTAATACCTCTATTACAGCACTTATCACATGGCTGCCACAGCTTGTTTACAGATCTGTCTTTCACCAGACCGAGACCTCTGGAGGGCAAGGGCTGCAGCTCTTGCATCTAGCCCAGTGACTGCCACTTAATAAATGTTTGTGGAACTAATTGCCTAATCAAATGTTAATATTTTCCCCTCAGAATTGATACCACATGTTAAAACAATGTTTGAAATATATTAGAGAGGCATATTTATAGAATTTTAGAACTTGGAGGGACCTCATTTTGTAGATGAGATAGCCATGGCTCAGAAAGGCCAAGATGACCCATCCAAATTCATCAAACATTGCTGAGCAGTGCAATTCTCTTTTTCAAGAGTTAAATGAGCTTTAGCAAAATGGACTTTGATTTTACTTTCTGGGAATTCAAATCTGTAAACCTTTAACTTCTAGGTTTAGCAAAATGGTGCTATAGACCTCAAGAAGGGTTTTAAGTGTGGATATTATAGGTAGGTGTTTTGTATAAGTCTGCTCTCTAAACTTGTGGAAGCTATGTATCAGAGAAATTTTATTTTAATAAGTTAAAACTGTTTTCATGAGTTTGTGGGAAATTTTATTTTTACTTTCCATTACAGGTTTTAGATTTATAGTAAAATTATAAATATAGTACAGGGTCCCTATATACCTGTCACCCAGTTTCAGTTTCCCCTAATGTTATCATCTTACATTACCATGGTATGTTTCTCAAAACTAAGGAACTAACACTGTGCATTACTGTTAACTAAACTTCAGACTTTATTCAGATTTCACCAGTTTTTCCACTAACGTCCTTTTTCCATTCCAGGATCCAACCCAGGATACCACATTACATTTACTTGTCATGTCTTCTCTGGCCTCCTTTGGTCCGTGACAGTTTCTTAGTCTTTGTTTTTCATGACCATGACAGTTTTGAGGAGTACTGGTTGGGTTTTTATAGATTGTCCCTCAAATTGGGTTTGTCTCTTATTTTCCTCATGATTAGACTGGGGTTACAGGTTTTTGGAAAGAATACCACAAATGTGAAGTGCCCTTCTCACCACCTGATATCAGGAGGTAAATGATACCCCATGGTATCACCGGGGATGTTAACCCCAATCCTTTGGATAAGGTGGTATTTGCCATGTTTCTCCACTGTAAAGTTAGTATTTTTCCCTTCCATTCTCTATTCTTTGGAAGTGAGTCACTAAGACCAGCCTAGAAGGTGAGAGGGGTTCATCTTCATATATTATTTGGAATTCTTTTGTAAAGGAGATTTCTCTCTTCTTCTCCCTTCATTTGCAGAAATTTGAGTTTAATAGATAATAGCAGTTTCTTGATTTGTGGGAAGTTAATCTAAAATTATAGTTGTATAAGACAGTGAGTTTGGCAGATACAAAATAAGCATATGGTTCAGAATTTGAATTTAAGAGAGAAACATCTCATTGGGGGAAACCACTATGGCTGAGGCATTTCATATCGATACACTTTCCAGATAACTGAAGTTTATTCCTTCAATCATCAAAAGTTTTTTAAATATATAAATTTCTCCCATTCCTATGACTGCCTTTCTAAGATGTATCATATGCTTTTACCTTCTTGAACAGAATATCCTGAATACAATTTAATCATTTTACAAAAATTGATCATTATCCTGAAATTCACAGCAATAGCGATGGTTGAACTTGATGATCTCTAAAGTTTCTTCCAATCCAAGTTTAATAACTATCAGATAAAATTAATGAAGTTATGTCTGCAGATAACCAAAGACTTCTTGTTTTCAACTTAAGGTTTTTACCTTTGGGGTGGGGATGCCATAGGCTCAGCCTTAGTTCTAGACCAGAGAGAAGCAATAGGTGTCCACATACAAGCATCCAGGATAGGACATACGAATCACTTGGGGGAGGTTGTTAAATGGCAGATTCTGATTCAGGCGTGAGGTTCTGCATGTCTAACAAGCTCTCAGCTGATGCCACTGCCGCTGGTCCATTGATCACTCTTTGAATAACAAGGACCCAGGGAACCCCACATACCTAACTTTGTAGTCTGGCTGTTGACAGGGCTTTATGAGGCCAGGGAGTGCCTGGGTCAGGGCAGAGCTTTTCTCTCATGCTGCAAAGACCTTTATATAGACAGGGATCACTCGCAGAGTTTAGTCAAAGCTTAGAAAAAGGAGTTAAGCGACAAAAATAAGTAACTTATTCTTCTAATATAAGCCAAAGGAAGGAAAGAGAATTCTCTTCCTTAAGAGAACTACTTTTCAGGCAAACATTTCCTCAACTGTGGTTCCTTTGATGTTGAAAAGAAGAATCTAGACCGCATCAAAAAGACAATAAGCTCGTTTTATGTAAAGATCAGCTTTGTGGAGAGAAGGTCCACTTCTAGAACTTAAGGCTTCTTATCCTAAAATCACCCTTGAGGATTTTAGGACAGTACGAACGTGCGTTTGATATGATCGCTTCTACTACTATTTTCTCAGAAACAGAAGGTGGTTTTATCTGTCCTTCAAGATCTTAGCCACAGCAGCCAAACCCTTACCTGCTTTCATATTAAGCTAATATGACATACAGAGTCTACTTATTTAAATATACATTGAAATGATGGTTCCTGAGTGAAACGTAGTATCTTTATTAGGGCAACTCATAAAGGGCTTGTTGACTGGGAGAAGTGTTTCACATCACCCTGTGCATGACAGCAGACTTGTCTGGGCTCTAGTCAGAAAGGCAGGGCTGAGGAAAGAATGCTATGCATGCCGCGATGGAGACCCAAATTCTAGCCCCTGCTTGACCATTAACCACTTGGATAATATCAGCTACTTGGACAAGTCTCTTAACCTTTCCAGGCCTAACTGTACGAACTAGTTAATCTCAAAGTTTCTTTCAAGTCCTAGTTTTCCACCACTCCATTCTGATATCTCAGAAAGATATTTTGCATACATTTCAAAACAATGCCCATCCCTATTATAATGCCATTAATAAAGCTGGTTCTCCCAACTTTGAGCCTAACCCCTGAGCAAATAGCAGCTTGAATGTTATATCAAGTGATCATCAGAGGAAAAATAGCTGAGATTTTGACCTCACTTTTTCGTTTTTTGTGTGTGTGAGAAATATTGGCCCTGAGCTAATATCTGTTGCCAATCCTCCCCTTGTTGCTTGAGGAAGATTGTTGCTGCTGCTAACATCTGTGCCAATCTTCCTCTACTTTATGTGGGATGCCGCCACAGCATGACTTGATGAGTGGTGCTAGGTCCACACCTGGGATCCAAACCCATGATACCTGGGCTTGCTGAAGGGCAAGTTCATGCTGGAGCGCATGAACTTAACCACTATGCCACCAGGCCAGCCCCATTGACCCCATGTCTTTTTTTTTTTTAAAGATTGGCACCTGAGCTAACATCCGCTACCAATCTTCTCTCTCTCTTTTTTTTAAAGATTTTATTTGTCTCCTTTTTCTCCCCAAAGTCTCCCAGTACCTAGTTGTATATCCTTCGTCGTGGGTCCTTCTAGTCATGGCACTAGGGACGCTGCCTCAGCGTGGTTTGATGAGCAGTGCCATGTCCGTGCCCAGGATCCAACCGGGCAAAACCCTGGGCCACCGAAGCGGATGGCGTGAACTCAACAACTCGGCCATGGGCTGGTCCCTGACCTCCTTTCTTAAATAGATATGTTTGTGGTTGTAAGCTAGCTAGTGGTTTAGTCAATATTACACTACAGAGTTATTGCTAAATTCTCCTTTTCCCCAGATAATGACCAAAAATTAAAGTTATAGCATAAATTATTACCAGTCAGTAAGATTCTGAATTTATCATAACTGGGTAACAAATATTATATTAGAGTTCATTTTAGACCAAAAAAAAAAAAAGATTCTAGTCTCATTGATTGAATTATAAAAGGTAAAGAGGAAAAATGCTGCCTGAAAACTTTTAGCTTGGTAAATATGTATCTAAGATTGTGGCAGCCACTTACGGCAGAGGGGGATGCAGGACAGCATGGTAGTAAAGAGCCTGGGCTCTACAGCTGTACGGCTAGATTTGAAGACTGACTCTACCACCTACTGGCTGCAGGACCTGGTGAAGTGATTTAATCCCCCTGTCTCTCAGCTTTCTCGAATGTAATAGGGATAACACTAGTACAGAACTCATAGAATTGTTATGACGATTAAATGAATACATGCAAAGCACTTACAACACCACTCCCTACAAGTTAGCATTGTTATTATCATCTTTAGGAACTGAAATGGGGAGAAGGGGAACTAGTCAGGACTGGAAGGCAAGCTTGGTCACATCAAGAAAGAAAAAGACGCAGAAAGCAAGTTCAGAAATGGGGAAGATAGTACTTTCCACATCTGCTTCCTATGTTGAGTATTCTCTGCACATGACTATAATACTCTTGAATAAAACTCTTCACTATTTGCATGCGCGTGCACGTGTGTGTGTGTAGTATTTCAAAGTGATTTCACATATATCATCTCATTTGATTAACAGCAATCTAGGGAGGTAAAGTCTCATGCACCCAGCAAACACTGCTGAGTCTCACAGAATGTGGGTAGGGCAAGCACAGGTGGACCCTGAGAGCCCCAAGGCACAGTGCAGGAGAGCACAGCAGAGCACAGCAGGCCATCCATTCCCACCTGGATTCTGAGAAGTGTTGCTGGGCTCTTCATATATCACCGGAGATGGGATGCAGAGCTATTTAGTTTCCCAAGATGATCTCCTCACACATTTCCTGAAAGTACTGTATTTGATCATCATATCTTCACGTTCACTGACTGTACTTCACGTTCCTTGGCAGTAAGCATATCTTGCATGCCTTCCCCAGCCTTAGCTATGTGTCAGAAAGTGGCCATTTAAAGCACTTTCTCTGTTTAGCTCTGATACTTGTATTGCTGCGTTTCGTTGTGCTTTGTTTGTTTTTGCTATGGTAGCAAGGCAATATTCTATAGAACAGTGCCACAAAAATGTTTCCAATGGAATTAGGGGACCAGTAGAAAATGGCTATATGGTGATAACAGTGAAAACAGGTACCTGAGGGGCACTGTAGATATTAAACCAACTTGCTATTTTTCCTGTTTAACTTGAGGGGTGACTCAGGGGTCTCGAGGATTTGTGAGCTTGTTCTCCAGAGGATTTGTGAGCTTGTTTGCAGAATAAAGAGAATGCCTTTGGGGAGGCTGCGATCAGGAATGGCAGGTCCCCAGCAGCTCCTGAAGCCCAGGAGTCAGATTGCCCAGGGGCTTATCAGAGCGACCCCTTTGTTTCCCAGAAGCTCCTCCTGCCAAACCCCTTAGTTCTGTAAAACCCTCCTGCTTTCTGTTCTTGGGGAGGTGGATTTGAAAGAACCCAGGCTCCTGCCTACTCCTTTTGGCCAATTCCAATAAACCTTTCTCCATCTCCCAGCACTCATGTCTCAGTGTTTGGTTTGCTGTGCATCGGGCACATGAATTTGAGATTGAAGGGTTCCATATCAACAGGACATAATCCCTAGCCAAATAATACGAAATATGTATCAGTGAAGTTATTGGCTTATATTATTGATTAAAATAATAATGAACATTGACGTTATATGTGCCTGGCAGTATGCCAAATGTTTTATGTGAATTTAATCATCAGGATACTATAGTATGCAAACAATAGGAGCTCCATAAATATTTGTTTAGTAAATGAATCTATGAGGTAGGAATTACTTTTATCAATTTTCCTAATGATGAAGATTAGGTTTAGAATTTTAAGCTTTGCCTAAGGTCATACAATGCTTAAGTAACTAGCGAACCTAGTCTGTAGACCCCAATTTGATTACAGCATAGTCGAGTGTAGTGGTTCAGAGTGGGACTTTGGAGCCAGCCCGATCACCTAGTTTTGAATCCCAGCTCTGTCACTTACTACCTGTGTGACCTTGGGGAAGTTGCTTAACCTTTTTGTGCCTCAGTGCCTTCATCTTTAAATTAGAAATAATTCCAACCTCCCAAGATTATTGGGAAGAGAATTAAATGAGATCATACATGCAAAGCACTTAGAACTGTGCCTGGCACTCTATAACTGTTTAGTAAAGCCATATATTACATACCAATAGGGCTTTCTAATTTGCAAAAGAAATTTCCATAAATTATCTCATAATATCCTTATAAGGTAGGTAATAGTAATTATAATTAATATAATAGTATGTCACTTAACCTTCACAATAATCCATTTTATAGATTATAAGAATCAGGCTCAGAAAGGTTAAATAGATTGCTCAAGATCACAAGCAAGCTGGTAGCTGGCTCCTGTTAGGAGAAGGTAGAATGAAAGGTTAAAGATGACTAACACACTTTGTCAACTCTTATAAATCAGAAGGGAGTAGAGGGAAGACAGGTAGGAAAACAACAGCTCATTCAAGACAGAATGAAGCCATGTGTTAAAAGGGGTGCAGGTTACACACTGAGGAAAGCCAGAGGAATCCATGGATTCTGTCTGAAGGTGGTATGTTTGCCTAGAATCATCCCAATGGCACCAGACGGGGTCAGACACTGTTTCATGATAATGAAACATAGTGAGTTTACTTGAAGTCAGAAAAGTTTGAGCGTCTGGGAGTAGCAGAACAACATGGAAAGAAGTTTCCCAAAGAAAACTTCAAAAAATGCCTAGGCAATCATGGCCACTCCCACACATTTCTGGATGTGGGAGGGAAACAGTGACCCTCATTTCAACGGACAAACGAAGTATTCAGTACCGAGGATAACGTGAACAATGCGATTATTCTGAAGAAATTCCCCTATCTGCTTGAGAAGATTCAGAATATGTATCTTCCTCCCTTTATCTTCAGCTTTGCTGCTTTGGAACCCAGTGGATCCATTTCTTCTGGAGTCAGTCCTCCCATTTGGAGGCCAAAAGGTTATGAGATCTCTCTCTTTCTCCTCTCTCAGGGTTTGCATTCTTCCAGCAAGGTCTTGCCAATCAATGAGATACAATGATGCAGGAAAGATATTTCTGTCTCCTTGGCCTGACCTTCGTGCTTTGGAAAATAGAAATTAAAGATTTCATTCCATTCTTGGATGGGGTGTAGCAAAGGACTAGAGGAAACTTTGATGAAGTAGAAACTTGTGAATTACTAGGAATAAACTATTTTCAGATAGATCTTCCCTATTTCTGTAGACTGGCCTGTTTCTGGCTCAGTTCCCAAAACCAGATCTTATTTAATATTAGGTTATCTCCTAGCCAAGTTTGAGAGCATGAAAGCTCTAGGATTCATTATGATTGACTAGAATTCTCGAACCTAATATATCTCAGATATAATACTCAAACCAGATTTTCTGAGATTCTTCAAGCTCATTCTCCTAAATTCAAACCAAATCTCCACTAATTGAGGGAAGAGACATATTTAATTATTAAGCACCTAGCATTTTGCTCAATGTTGCGGGTGGGGAACAAAAATAAAACATGGAAAAGAGTAGTACAAATTCCAAAATGCCTTAAAGATCTCACTGGAGACGTAATTCAAAGTCACATTAAATAATTGCCTAACAACACAAACAGAATGTAACTAGATACCTAAATGTATGGATAGTGCTACAGGATCTGAGACTAAGGCAAGAGCAATTTGAACCAAAGATGCGGAGCAGGAAGTTACATTTATGTTGAGGATTTATAAAACAATGGACTGGAGTAAAGGGTTTATTTGGGAGAATGAATACTATAATTCTGTCCTCTCCTCCCTTACGGTGCTTTGGATGTCACTCTCGCCCATTTCTTAGCACATTGCCTGGCACACAAAATGAACACATTGAAATAGGTATTCAAGGCTTTCCACAACTGAGTCCCATTTTACCAATCCAGCCTTGCCGCTACTCAGTCATTCGTTCAACAGATCTTTATTCTACACGTACATGCTTCAGGCTCCGTGGTAGGTATACAGCATTCAGAGAAGAGCAAGACATATTTTCTGTCCTTAAAGAGTTTAGACAGACAAGGACAGCTATGATACAGTAAGATAATCACTCTAAGAGGTATGCATAGGGTATTGAGGAAACCCAGGGCAGAAACACTTATCTTGGAGGGGGGAGCAGGTCAAAGGAAGTTTATTAACTTTAAAGTGATGAAAAATAGACTTTTAAAATAAAGCTTACTAAACTTTATAAACTTTCCTTGAAGCCACCATTAATAAACCATTTTCAGATGGTGTCTTCCCTATTTCTGTATGCTGGACTTCTTTCTGGCTCGGTCTCGAAGATTAGATCCTACATAATATTGGGTCCCCTCTTAGACAAGTCTGAGTGTTTGAAAGATCTAGGATTTATTAAGATAGATATAACCCGCAAACCAGACAAAGTACAGCAGTTTCCTAGCTGGATTAATATAGTGGCAACGTGAGGAGAGACTGGAGGGATGGAGTTTAGTTAGGAGGCTGTCGCAATAAGCCGATAAAAGTGGTAAAGACTCCAACCGATAGTAGAAAGAGAAAAGGGAAGATGAATGTTTACACAAATCAGCGGCACATGGGTTTCCAATTCGATGTTATACCCAACCTTAAGATACAGTATTTGAACATTAGCAATGATTATGGCAACAATCCTGAATTTTAAGACTATTATAATGATTGATTTATTGAAATTTTTAAAATTTACTGACATTTTTTAAATGTCAAACGGGGGAGAGATGAATGGTAGGAGTGGCCGGAGAAGCAGCCTCAGTCAGGAGCAGGGACATCCTCCTTGAAGATCATTATCCTTGAGGTCTACCTGAGTTTGCTCTGAATAGTGTCTGATGTGTCCGGATAGAACAAAATCTAACCCCCATAGCATGGGTCACCAGACTCCATTCCCTAATTTCAAACAAATTCAATTCAACAAGTGTCTACTGAGCACACCTACATTCTAGCACACTACTAGATTCCTGTAAAGTTACCATAGATAGATTTGTGTGTGTGTGTGTGAGGAAGACTGGCCCTGAGCTAACATCTGTTGCCAATCTTCCTCTTTTTGTTTGAGGAAGATTGCCACTGAGCTAACATCTGTGCCAATCTTCCTCTATTTTGTGCATAGGATGCCTGCCACAGCATGGCTTAATGAGCCATGACCAGGATCCAAACCTTCGAACCCTGAGCCACCAAGCGGAGTGCACAAACTTAACCACTATGCCACTGGGCCAGCCCCGACACATATTTTTAAAATTAGTTTCCATCCTTAAACAACTTGCTATTTATTCAGAGTAACAAAATATCCACTATATGTAAGACAATTAGAAAAAAATAGAATGTAAGTGCCAAAGGTATGGTAAAGACAAAACTTGCCTTCTTTTCATTTCTTAAACGCAGCCAGCATTTTCTAACATCAGGGCACTGGCTAAGGCCTTTCCCTCTGACTAGTATCCGCAACACCCCCCCCACCCCCCCCACCCCCCCCACCCCCCCCCCCCGCCCTCCATCTCCCATTCTTCTGCCTGGCTCCTTCTCATCCTTCAGGTTTCAGCTTAAATGTCACTTCCTCAGAGAGGCCTTCCCTGCTTTCCGTGTAAAGTAGTCTTTTTCTGTTTATTTTCCTTCATAGCAATTTTCGTCATCTTTAATTTTATTCACTTATTGAGTCCTTAAACGTCTGACTTCTCTGCCAGACTACAAACTTCAAGAAGGTAAGGATTCCATTTTTTTTTTTTTTTGCCACCATATACTCAGCCTCTGGTACTACCTGTAAGTAGCACACAGTAGATGTTCAATAAATATTTGATTAATAAATACATGAATATTTTTATTACTTTTATTAGTCAAATGGTTTGAACAAACATCACTGGGAATAATTATCTTAAAGACTTAACTTCTAAAAAAATGATGACATAAGCGGTTTCCTGAGAATATGCAAGGACAGACTGTCAGAATGGTGTTCTGTGAACTCTTGTCTGCAGGTCATTTGTAGTCTAGCAAAGATTTCTTTTCTTTTTTTTTTTGAGGAAGATTAGCCCTGAGCTAACATCTACCACCAATCCTCCTCTTTTTTTCTGAGGAAGACTGGCCCTGAGCTAACATCCATGCCCATCTTCCTCTACTTTATATGTGGGACGCCTACCACAGCATGGCTTGCCAAGTGGTGCCATGTCCGCACCCGGGATCCAAACTGGCAAACCCCAGGCCTCCGAAGTGGAGCATGCGAACTTAACTGCTGCGCCACCAGGCCAGCCCCCAGCAAAGATTTCTGATGACTCTAATCACCTCCCCCTTCCTCTGACTCTCTATCTTGTAAAAAATAAGTCTAGCTTTGACATATGACAACAACTAAGGGTTGAAAAATTTAAAGAACAATTTTAAGGATGTCCTATTTTAGAGAGTTTTCATTATATACTTTAAAATAAGAAAATCTGTTTGGTATATTAGCTATCTGTGGAACTAGGTCACTTGATATCTCTGCATGAACATGTTGAGATGAAAGCATCTGCAAATCATGCTTTTTCAAGTGTGCTTAAACGAATCTCTATACTTATCTATTACAACTCATAATCATTGCTACCTTTCAAATATATTAGGGTTGAACATAACACGAAAATGGAAACATAAGAAAAATTAGCATTCTGGGGTATATAGATGACTCACGCTACCGGCTTAACCATTTTCTTTAGATTTTTCACAATTACAGTATGTTTCACACCCTGAAATACACTTAATATCTACTATTATTGACTGCGAAGGCACACAAATAATGTACAATCATTATTCTAAAAAAGAAACAGGTTCCAACTATTTCTTTCGAACTTTAGACTTACTGCTAATGAAGAACGTTTACAGTTAATTTACTAAAGACAGATTGTAACCTTGAATGTAGCAAGTGAAATCAAGAGAAAGTATTTGTTAAATGCATCTCTTCAGGAAAATCGCACAGAAGATTTTGTTTAGCAAGACTATTTGAAACAATTCAAAGCTAGAATTATTTCTAGGCTATAGCAAGGTAAGTTCAGTTTGTTTGGATTTTGATCCACCACTAAATTTTGGATTTGTGGAGAGTCTCATTTTCATATTTAATACAGCAATTAAATTATAACTTGGAAAGTGAGTTCTACATAGTCTGAGGCATGTAGAAGTTATGTAAAAATAAGTAACTATATAGACAACAGACAATTCATACACCTGGGTGTGAATCTTGGCAAAACCTAGTAGAAGCCACAGTTGAGAACACTTCAAATTCCACAATCCTGCAGCCTTTGGGCTTATTTGGTTCTGGACTCCCTCTAGTGGTTCAAACTTTTGGTGCTTTAATTGGCACTACGGTTCACAGAATCAGCAAATTTGGGGTCTTATTAAAAATAAATAAGCAAAAGAACCACACAATTCCTATTAGAATAGTTTTCCACAAGAAGACTATGTCATCGAATGGTATGATAAATGTGGATATTAAGATAGTGGAAATAGTAGTGATAATGTTTGTTTTTTATATTTGGTTTTTTATTATTATAGTAATAATAATTGTTTTTTTATTTCAGAAAGTACACAGCTGTTCTTGAAAAGCCTGAGTTTGCAGTCTTTGTTCTTCAAAGAGAACAAAGCCAATAAGACTAAGAGAAAGAAGAAAATAGGATATAATGGGTGACATCCATTTCGGGACCTCCTCTTAGTATGCTATTTTCTGATTCCTTTTAAGTTATTCTCTCTAGCACTGGAGCTGGAAACATACAGCAGAGACCAGACAAGTGACTGTGGAATCCAGAAGTCAGCCAGTGTCTGCCCTGAGGTTTGGGTAGAGTGAGGCCAGGAAGTGGCATTGGTCTTAAGCTCCCAGGTCTGACAGTACTTTCCACTGAGAAGACATCGTTATAGAGACCGCAATCGATAATCTGCACCGGTAGGGGGAAAAAAAACCCGGTCCCCAGTGATTTAAGACTCTATCTGTAATCTTAATTTTCTAATCTCATAAATTTGGATTGCAGAGAAGGTGGGAAAACAGAGGTAGCAAGGTGTAAGATAAAAACAAAGCATATTTTCTTGACTTTGAATATCTGTAGCTCCTTTTGACGAGCAGAATTTAAAAGGATGGGAAATATATTCCAGCTGATACAGAGGAAATTCCCTGTGGGGAGGGGAAAGAAAAGGTGGAAAGACAATGGCAGGCAGTAGTCTTAATAATGTAGACAAGCATAGTCTCTAATACAGGACTTAATACTGCTGTGCCTCAAAAAGACAATAAGCATTCATCACAGGAACAGAAAACGTTATAATTAAGCTGTTGTCAAAGAACACTCAAAGGAGTAAATCGGGAGTCTGAACAGAACAGATTGTGCCACAAATGCGTCAGATGGCCTGCTTTTCCTTCTTTCCCGTCTCGGAGGGACTTAAAACGCTACACTGTACTTCTTTCTTCTTCTGCTGGTGCTTTTCTATACGAAGGGCACGCCTGGACCTTCCAAGCTGGTTGGAACCCAGGTTATCAAAGGCGCCAAGGCTGTCTCAGCTACTCCAAGTCGCCTAAGTAATTAGCACCAGAGCACCCCACAATGCGGCAGCCATGGGGACTGTCGAGGTTTCTTCATAAAATAGCAGAGTCTCTAGGCTGATACTCCCATAGCGCAGGTGATGCTGCTCGAGTCCGAGCGCCAGGGTAAGAGTGTGCTATGCCGGTGACTCCCAAACCACCAAGGGACACGCTTAATGACCCAGTGAAGGTAGCTTCCGCTGCCTCCCAGACACCCGCCACGAAGACCTCGTCAGTTAAGCTCTGGAAGGGGCGACTGGACTTCATGAAACCGGACACCACAACAAACTAGACCCGAGCGGCGGCCGGAGCGTCGTCTAACTTCCCGATTGGCCCTCTCGGCCTCCACTCAGGGGCTAGCAGCTGGGCGTCTTCCCTGGCGCATGCGCGTCCCCTTCTTCCGGCCGAGGAGCGTGGTGTGCTCGGTTTTCCTGCCCGGGTGGAATTTCCACCCAGCTTTGCTCGGCCTCGTTTTCTCCCTGTGCGATGGCTCCGGACTCAGGTCCCTTTCCCGAGGGGCCGCTCTTAAAACTGCTACCCTTAGATGCTAGGGACCGGGGCACGCAGCGCTGTCGCCTGGGCCCGGCCGCCCTCCGCGCCTTGGGCGCGCGCTTGGGCTCGGCGGTGAGGATCTCGCTGCCTGACGGCGGCTCCTGCCTCTGTACCGCCTGGCCGCGGCGGGACGGAGCGGACGGCTTTGTGCAGCTGGATGCGCAGTGCGCGAGCCCCGGGGCGGCAGTGGGGACGCCGGGGGCGCGGGGGAGCCTCCGCCTGAGCTGCCTCCTCCTGGTGCCCTGCCCGCCCCTTCAGCGCCTCACCGTGTGGCCGGTGTTGCGCGAGCGGCCGGGGGCGCTGGGTGCCCCGAATGCAGTCGCGGTGCTGGAGGCGGCGCAGGAGCTGCTGAGGAACCGACCGGTCTCCCGGGGCCACGTGGTGACCGCTCCGCCGGGTGCCCCCGGCCCGGTGGCCGCCCTGCACATCGTGAGCGGGGTGCCCAGCCCGGATCCGGCCGGCCTGGTCACGCCTCGCACCCGCCTCGGTCTCGCCGGGGAGCCTCCGTCGGAAGCGGAGCCGCAGGCCGAGGTGCCCTTGGGGGGCCTGTCGGAGGCGGCCGACTCGCTGCGGGAGCTCCTCCTCCTGCCGCTCCGCTACCCTCGCGCCCTGAGCGCACTGGGTCTGGCAGTGCCGCGCGGGGTGCTCCTGGCGGGCCCCCCCGGCGTGGGCAAGACGCAGCTGGTGCGGGCGGTGGTCCGGGAGGCGGGCGCCGAGCTGCTGGCCGTGAGCGCCCCCGCGCTGCAGGGCGCCCGGCCCGGGGAGACCGAGGAGAACGTGCGGCGGCTCTTCCAGCGCGCCCGCGAGCTGGCCAGCCGCAGGCCCACCCTTCTCTTCCTGGACGAGGTGGACGCGCTGTGCCCCCGGCGGGGCGGCCCGCACCGAGCCCCGGAGAGCCGCGTGGTGGCCCAGGTGTTGACGCTGCTGGACGGCATCGGCGGAGACCGCGAGGTGGTGGTTGTGGGATCCACCAACCGGCCGGATGCGCTAGACCCAGCGCTGCGCAGGCCTGGGAGGTTTGACCGAGAGGTAAATAGGCCGGGTCGGTTACCCCGGTGCCTCGGGATACTCTACCTGTTCTGGCCTTGCCTGAAAGTCGGGGAGGCCGGAGTGGGGCTCTTTGTAATGCAGAGAACACATTCTCTCTCCATATGTGATCTTTGGTCCGGGACCTGTTTTTCCCCCGAGTCAAATTATTCTGAGAACCAAGGTGGCCAATAGGGATTAGTTTTATTCAGTTCCTAAAGATGTAATGTTAATTTTTAAGGGACTAGATCCGCTACAGGCGTATTAAACTCTTACGGATTTGGAATGAGAGTCTAGAAGGATAGCCTCAAGAAATAACTATGTTGACATAAAAAGGGAGAAGGCAGGGAAGAACCAAATCAGAGCAGACGTGAACTCTTCTGGATTTATTCATTCCTTGTCAGGATACCAGCGTCCTGTCCCACAATTGCTCCCTGAGTTGCCAGGAAGGTTGAGTATTCAAAGCTGTCCTATTTTATAAGCTTCAGTCCTAAATTGATTCTTGATTTCTATTAAATTGTGTGAATAGTGGTTAATTTAAGTGATGTTTGAACTTTGTGGTAGGATCTAAAGAGAGATGATAGTTGCGCACATTGAGCTTAATCTCTTTAGAACTTGAATGGATTTCTTCCTTGCACCGTCTTAATACCTGTTTCCTGAATAAGCTCCATAAGGGCAGGGACCTAGATTATCTGGTTTGCTGTCGGATCCATGGCTCCCTTGGTAGGTTCTCAAAAATAACAAAAACCTATTAAAAACATATAATTTTCACTGCACAACTTTCTAGCCAGTGATGCTCCTCTGGAAAATTAGGATTTTCATATATTCAGAATCTAAGCCATGCTTAAGAGTGCTTAGTAATAGTTCTGAGTTTGTTCACTAAATTATTATACATGTTTGTGAGGGTAAAAAATATTTTAAACCATAAACTTTAATATTTCTTTTTTTGCTTTCTGTATAGGTTATCATTGGGACTCCCACGCTTAAACAAAGAAAGGAGATTCTACAAGTGATTACCTCGAAGATGCCCGTCTCCAGTCAAGTCAATCTGAGCCTCCTCGCAGAAATGACAGTGGGCTATGTTGGCGCAGACCTGACCGCACTCTGTAGGGAGGCTGCCATGCATGCTCTGCTTCATAATGAGAAGGTAGAAATAGTGATTTATCACCATCTACATTAATCTTTTTATTAAATGTAAGAGATTAATATGGGGATAAAAAAAGTAGTAAGTACATTTTCTTGGAACTTTTGATATCTTCCACAGCTGTTTCTTACAATACAGTCAGCCCTCTGTATCTGCTGATGGTTCTGATATCAGGGCCGACTAAGGGACTTGAGTATCCTCAGATTTTGATCCTGTAATCAATCCCCCGTGGATACCAAGGGGCTACTGTATATTTTTACATCTCAACTCCATATAGATAGCAAATGACTGAAAGTGAAGATGGATGGCTGAGTCCTCCAGGTCTACCCAGGGCATTTTCCCCCACTCCCCTAGTAACTCCCCAGTGCTGAAGCCCAGAGCAGTCAGGAAAAAGTGTGGCCCCAGAAGAATCAAACATTTCTTTTTCATTTCGAATTTTGTTTATTTTTGAAGCACTTTTAGACTTAGAGAAAAGTTGCAAAAGTAATATAAAGAATTTCTATGTATCCTTCACCCAGATTCTTCGAATGTAACATTTTACCACATTTGCTTTATCATTCTCTCTTCATGTGTGTGTCTTTATATATGTGTGTGTGTTTTCTGAAACATTTGAGAATGTACTGCAGCCGTGATGCCCCTTTAGCCTTGAAAACTTGAGTGTATATTTCCTAAAAACAAGGACTGTAACCACAGTGCAGTTATCAAGATGAGGAAATTAACACTGACATGGTACTTCTACCTAATCTATATAGATCTTATCCAAATCTCACCATTTGTCTCACTAATTTCCTTTATAGCAAAAATTTAAAAAGAAAAAAAAATTATTTTCTAATGCAGGATTATATATTGCATTTAGTTGTCATGATTTCTTAATCTTCTTTAATCCAGAACCTTTCTTCAGTCTTTCTGTTATGACTTTAAATTTCTAAGGGTACAGGTCAGTTATTCTGTAGAATATTCCTCATTTTGGGTTTGACTGATGATTCCTCATGATTTGATTCAGGTTTTGTGTTTTTGGCAGGAATATCACATAAATGATAGTGTTCTTCTCATTGCATCTCTTAGGTAGCAAATGATGTCTCTTCATCCTCTTACTAGTGAAGTTAACTTTGATTTCTTAGATAAGGTGGTATCTCTGAGTTTTCTCCATTGTCAAGATACTCTTTTTCTCTTTGTAGTTAATAAATATCTTGTAGGGAAAATAACCTTTTCCGACTCAGGAGAAGATTGAGTGCCTGGAATTTTATTAAAATTTGTCTTTAACAGTCTAATCTTTAATTCATGTCTACCTTTCTTAAAAATGTTTAGGATATTTGCTTAAGTATTATAGTTTTCAACATTATGGATTGGAAAATTTGTTCACTTTTTATGTTTTAAGTAATCTTGAATCCCTAAACTCCTTCAGAAAAAAATCAATGTCAGCATGCTGAGGATTCTGGCACAAAGTTTTTAATCTCTATTGTAACATTAAAATTGTCCTTTGCTCTTGTAAAATTTTTTTCTTCTCTGAGGAAGATTACAGATGAGCTAGCATCTGTTGCCCTGAGCTAACATCTGTATTAGTCTTCTTCCACTTTGTATGTGGGTTGCTGCCACAGCATGGCTTACAAGTGGTGTAGGTCTACACCTGGGATCTGAACCTGTGAATCTGGGCCACTGAAGCGGAGCACGCCAAACTTAACCACTATGCCATGGTGCTGGCCCCAGATCGTATAATTTTTAAGACTCAATTTTGAGTTTATTTAAACTATAGAAGGCTGATGTATCATCCTAAATTTTGAAAATGTTTTTACCTGCATAATTTCTGTTCTTCTTCATTTCCTTTTCTTTATTTTTGCTCTTACAATGAAGGTGGGGAAGGAATTGTGTGAACTTGTAATTCCTCATCTTCTGGGTTTAGAACCAAAACTGCTTCAAAGTCCCGTATATAAAGGTGTAAGAATATATGCCTTTTGAGGGGAGGATGAGCATACAGGGGATGGGAAAGGAGATTTACACTTAGGATTCCCTCTGCTTTGAAGTTCCAGGTTTGACCTTAAGCACCTTGGCTTAGGTGGACCAGCCAGCTGCCGTCTCCTAGGGTGGAGCCCACTGCTGCTCCAGGAGGGGCCTGCCCAGGCGTAGTCACCACAGGTGATGGCTGAGTTCATAAACAACCAGGGGCAGTGGAAGGAAGAAAGGCAAAAAGGAAGAAGGGACAGAGGCATCTGGGAAGGTACTGGTTCTGTCCTTTTCTTCTTTCCCCTGACAGGCAGCTGAGGGGGCAGCTGCTGCCTCTGTCTGTGCCATGGCAGACAAGGGACATAGTAAAATTCATTCAGCTTTTTGTGACGTATTCCCATTAAGGGATTAGAAATATAGTTTGACACATGCACATATACACACAGAAAGGAAAGAATTTTATCTGTCTGAAAGGATTATGAGAATCAAGTGAAATAATGTACATCCAAGTGATCTTGAAGTATAAATGAGGTCTTCAAATGTTAGTTAGTTACTAAAAATTAATTAATTAGTATTCAGGTACCTAACATCTAATACTGCTAGCTAGTAAGGAAAAAAAGCTATTTAAAAAATTATTTAATAGTGTTCTTTGTGAGAAATTATACAAGATAAAAAATTATAAAGAAAGTAAAGGGTCCGGCCCTGTGGCTGAGTGCTTAAGTTTGTGCACTCCACTTTGGCAGCCCTGGGTTCACTGGTTCAGATCCTGGGAGTAGACCTACACACTGCTCTTCAAGCTATGCTGTAGTGGCATCCCACATAGAAGAACTAGAATGACCCACACCTAGGATATACAACTATGTACTGGGGCTTTAGGGAGGAAAAAAATACAAGAGGAAGATTGGCAACAGGTGTTAGCTCAGGGCCACTCTTCGTCACCAAAAAGCATAAAAAAAAAAAAGTAAAATTTGCCTGAAATCTCACCTCCCAGAGATTATTATGATTAACATTCTTTTGTTACACTGTTAAGAATAGGTCTATACCTATGTATTCACTCGTATAATCTTACATATATGGGATAAAATAGTTTGTTATTGAAAATGGGAATTTTGGGACAACTGAATGTTCAGAATTTGATATCAGAAGGCAAATACTTAAATATAATACAGATACTACAAATAGAAATATAGGGAGTCTTTAACTGTAACAGAAGATATGCTTCACTAGAATGGTAAAGGAAATTGCAAGAAGAGTTCTCCAAAATATAATTTTAGAGTGAAGACAACCTTTCTAAGCATAACATAAAACCTAATAGCCAAAAAGGAAATAATTTACTAATTTGACCGTTTTGGAATGACAAAAAAATACGATAAGCAAAGATAAGACATGAGAAAGACTGGGAAAAATACTTTTAGCTATGACAAAAAGACCAATTTCTTTGATATACTTTGATATAGAAAGAGCTCTCACAAATCAGTTAGACCAACAATCCAAGAAAAAATGGGTGGTAAGATATGAACAGGTGGTTCACAGTAAAAGGATTATGAATGGCCAGTAAACATGAAGAATCTTCAACTTTACTTTCTTTAAAAATTAGTCTCTTTCAGTTCTTTTTCTTGTTTAAATTTTTTGTCTTGAAATAATTAAAACTTCAGGGAGGAGTCGCGAGATAGAGAACTCCCTCTAAATCCTTTATCCAAATTCACCAATTTTTAACATTTTGCCAAATTAGCTTTATCAGTCTGTCTGTCTTTCTCTCTCTCTCTTTATATGTATACATATTACTTATTTTTTCTGAATTGAGAATGTATTGCATACATCATAACCTGTTGTCCCTTAATGGTTTAACATCTGTTTCCTAAGAACACACTATGTTCCCATACTGACCATAGTATGGTTGTGTATAATCATTATATTCAAGAAATTTAACATTGATACAAAATGTTGACAGATCTACAGTCCATGTTCTGATTTTTGGAATTGTCTCAATCTTTTTAACATTTTTTTCCTCCAGTACAAGAGCTAGTCCAGGATAATGTATTGCATTTAGTTTTTAGTTTCTTTAATCTTGAATGCTTTCATAGCTTTTTTGTGTGTGAGACATTTGATGTTGACATTTTTTAATAGACTGTCTCTCAGTTTGGGTTTGTCTAATGTTTCTTCATAGCCAGATTCAGGTTATGCATGCCTGTTGGGAATACTACATGAGTGACAGTGTGTCCCTCTTAGGGTTTCACAGGTGGAGGCACAAGATGTCCTCCTGCCCCTCATTGGTGATGCCTCTAATCGGTGACTGATGTGATCAACCAGTCAAGGATTTGTCCAGTTTACCCACTGGATAGCTGCTGTTTTTCTCTTTGCAACTAATAAGAAATCTGTGAGGAGACCCTTTGAGATCATGCAAATATCCTTTTGTTTTTAATAACAAAAGACTGGAAACAACCTAATGTTTAACGGAAGGATGTGGTTAAATTATGTATACTCATACAATAGTGTCTTATGCATTTATCAAAAAGAGTGACGTAGAACTGTATTAGTTGACATGAAAAGATTTGTAAGATAAGTGAAAAGTACAAATTAATATGTAGAGTATGGTCCCATCTGTGTATCTTTTTGAAAGTATATACATATGCTTATTGTCATAAAACATATGGGAAGAATACACAGGAGACTGCTGACATCCTCTGGGGTTGAATATTAGCGGGAGTTGGGTGGGAGAAGCATTTAATTTTGTGTACTATGTATATAATTTCTTTCTAATGATAACAAAATTTACAAATTCAAAAGAAGATTAAAAAAAATTAGGCCCACCTAATTTTTGGTTTGATTTTTCTTTTTTGGGTGTATTTCTTCAGAACCAGGACAATCCGATGATTGATGGAAGAGACTTTTTTGAAGCTTTTAAAAAGATTCAACCCTCATCATTTCGCAGTGTCGTTGGACTGATGGACATAAAGCCTGTTGGCTGGGAGCAGATTGGTGGCCTTGAAGATGTAAAACTGAAGTTAAAACAGGTAAAATAGAGAGTGCTTAAGCCAGTAGAATATTACACTTTAAGGATAGTGCACATATGAAGAAAACAAGCTACGCTGACACTGTTCTTGCTGCCGTCACCAATGTGATCCTGACATCTAAATCCAGTGGTCACTGTTCAGTCCTTGTTTAACTGGACTTCTGTAGGCACCAAATACCATTTTTTGTTTTTTCCAACCTCACCCTCTTTTTGTTTGTTTTTTTGCTTTAAAGAACTTATAATCTAGAACAAGGGTTAGCAAACTTTCTCTGTAGAGGGCCAGATAGTAAATATTTTAGGCTTTGTGGGTCATGCGGTCTCTGTTGCAGCCACTCAACCCTGCCATCATAGCGCAAAAGCAGTGTAGACAATACATAATGAGTATTGTGTTCTGATGGAACTGTGTTTATGGACACTGAAATCATTTAATTTTCACAGTTTTCACATATCACAAAGTAGTAGTCTTTCTTTTTTGAGCATTTAAAAGTGTAAAAATGATTCTTAGTTTATGGGCCTGAGTTTGCCCTGGGACTGGTAAAAGCACAAAATTAGAATAAACAGTCTCTGTGGCCTGGATGGCTACTTGATCCTGGTTCTCATGGCGGGTGTTGAGAGACACAACCCCCCAGATCCTCTTACCTGCACTGCAGTTTCAGATATTGATTTTGCCAACTTACCTTTGGGTGATCTAATAACACACACAAAAGACTGTGATTTATAAGTGTTGATTATAATTTATTTGTCTTAATTAGGAGCTATATCTACATTGAACCCTGAAATCCTTGTGTCCATGGGTAAGCACATTTATAATGTGCCCTAACTTTTTACATGCATTGTCTCATTTAATCTCACGAAATACATGAGAGAGATTAGCCACACCTTCCCGTTGGAAACACTCTTTAGCTGTGAAATGTTAAGCTTTCCTGCCTTTCTGAACACTCCTTTCCTGTGCCTTCACTGTTGGTGCTCCAAGCTCCTGGGAGTCCTCTTTTGCATTCTCTGAGTAAGTCCATGATCCCCTCAATGTCCAAAGCTTCAACTGTCCCCTAAAAACTGTTAACTTAAAAATCTTTATATCCAGTGCAGATAGTTCTTTTGATCTTCAGAACTACTTAGCTGCCTGTCTACTGGATAACTCCCAGAGATCTCAAACTCAGCATGTCCAGAGTTCAGCTAACCAACTCCACGTCTATACCTGGACTCCCTCCTTCAGTGAATACAGCCAGCCACCCCATCCCCTAAGTCGGAAACCTGTCTTCTCAACGTATGGATCATGTCATACATGCATGCACCTTCCCTCTGGATTTAGAACTTAGTCCTTGTGTAAAACATAATTACATTTTATGTTTCAAATCCATCCCTTCGACACCATCTCTACTGCCTGTGACACATCCAGCCATATTACTTCTGTAGTCTGAATCATTGGAAAAGACTTCTAACTAATCTCCCTTCCTCTAGTTTGACTTCCTTCCAGTCCATTCTACATACTGCTTCCTCCATATTGACTCAAACTTTGAAGGCCCATTGTGACCTGACTCCTTCCTCCACTTCATTCCTTGCCCCATTGTTTTCTGTTTCTGTTTCCTGTTAGGGGATGAATTAGACGGTTTCATATCTCTCTTTTTGTATTGTTCCTTCTCCGTGGAATGCCCTTCTCTGGCCTGGTTGTTAGTTTGCAAGCCTTCTCTCCAACTAAAATATGAGTTCCTTAGAGACAGGGGTCTTGTCTTATCCCCCTTTTGTAGAGAGGCAGTGTATCAGTAGTCAGGACACTGCCTGGGGTCAGTCTTTGTTCTGCCACCTCCCCAACAACATGACCCAGTGGAAGTTACTTAACTTTTCCAAGCCCGAATTTCTGCATCTGTTAAATTATGATAGTAACAAAACCATCTATCTCAGAGGTAGTGAGGATTTATTTACCATTCAGTTATCATTTATTGAGCGCATATTTTGTGACGCTGTCATTCTAGGTGCTGGGGATTTAGGGGTGATCTTTGCTTACATTCTAGCAGGAGCAGAATGACAGCCCCAACATGGGAACATAATAGTTTCAGATAGCGAATGAATAAGTGCTCCAAAAGCAACAGATGGGGAGTCAGTGCTGATGGCCTAGTGGTTAAAGTTCAGCGCTCCGGGTTCAGTTCCTGGTTGTGAAACCACACCCCTCGTCTGTCAGTGGCCGTGCTTTGGTGGCGGCTCACATAGAAGAACTGGAAGGACTTAGAATTAGAATATACATCTATGTACTGGGGCTTTGGGGAGGGGGAAGAAAAATAAAAGATGGGTAGTAGCTTAGACTGACTAGGAGGAGGGTCTGCTTTAACTACACTGGTTAAGGAAGACCTCCCAAAGGAAATGACATTTGAGACCTGAGTGATGAGGGGTAGTCACACAAAGATCTTGAGGGAGTGCTCAGGCGGAGAGAGAAGAGCAGGGAAAGGCCCTGAGGGGAATGAACTGGGGTATTGGGGTGACGGTCAGGTTACATGAGGCCTGTGAGCAGTGGTGGGAAAGGAGTCTGGGTTTGGACTGTATTCTAATTCTGATGGGAGGTCACTGAAGCAGGAAGTGATGTGACCTGACTTAGATTATAAGATCGCTGGCTACTGTGTGGAGGATATACTGCATTTCCAGCTCATAACAGGTACCTGAGAACTGTTGAATGAACAAATGAATTGACTGAATTATTTGATGTTTGATTGTTGTACTAAAACAGCTGTCTCTTTTTGTGTACTCGTAGAGCATTGAATGGCCTCTGAAGTTCCCTCAGGAATTTGTTAGGATGGGCCTGACACAACCGAAGGGAGTTCTCCTGTATGGTCCCCCTGGATGTGCTAAAACCACCCTGGTGAGGGCCCTGGCCACCAGCTGCCGGTGCTCTTTTGTTTCCGTGAGCGGAGCTGATCTCTTTTCACCTTTTGTTGGAGATTCAGAAAAAGTCTTGTCTCAGGTTTGTTTGTTTTTTTTCCCTCATGTAGTTAGGTTTATTTTTGAGTTTTCATTTCATGCCTTAAGGGTAAACCTTGTTTTTAAAAATAATAACTTTTTTTTCTATTAGAAAAGTTATACATATTTATTTATAGAAAATATAGAAAAGTGTAAATAAGAAATCCTCTATAATATCTCTACCTACTATTCATATTTTGGTGAATTTCCTTTGTCTTTCTGTTTCCTTGGGCAGGAGATATATGTACATACATATATTGTCTAAAGATATATTTATCTTTATTGTGATTTTTTTAACTTAACATTATCACTTTTAAAATTCCATAATATTAAATATTCTTTAAAAATACAATTTTTAACCCCTACATAATACTCTGTGGTTCCTTGTTTATTCATTCCCTAATTCTTAGACATTTAGAATCTTTCTCTTCTGTTTACATTTTTAAAATTATAAATAGTAATGCAGAAAACATAACAGTCACATGAATAAGGCATAATGTGTGGCTTTTTAATATTTTTGTTTTCCTAACAAAAGGTATTTCGACAAGCAAGAGCAAATACTCCAGCAATTGTGTTTTTGGATGAAATTGATTCAATCTTGGGCTCTCGATCAATCAGCAAAACAGGCTGTAGTGTTCAAGAACGTGTTCTTTCTGTTCTCCTGAACGAATTAGATGGTATTGGGCTGAAGACTATAGAGAGAAGAGGAGGTCCATCAGATCAACAGGGTAAATACAAGGAGCTGAAAAAAAATGAAGAGGTATTTATTAGCCAGAATGCACCCCAAATCCAGGCCAACATTAAATAGAATGCATCTGCCGTAGGTTTTCCTCTGCTGGATTCATCTCATAGAAAGAATTATATAATTTCAATTCGACTCTGTTAGAATTTTTACAGAGCTGGTAAAAGTTGTAATTTAGTTGGGAAAGGTGAGGTTAATTTTATGATAAATTATATTAGACGTATATGAATGTGAATTTTATTTTTCCTAAGTTTTAGAAACATAACTTTACATATTGCTAATGGGGAAGGGAGTTTCTTCTTATTTCTATATCCTGAAAAACCGGTGTTCATCCCTTTCTAAAACTTTTTATGTGGAACAAAACAGACAATTATTTCCAATAATCTTAGTGATTGACAACTTCCAGTTTTCTTGAGGACTGGGTTTCCTCGGTTTTAGCGAAGTTAAAATGACCTTTGGAAGTCCCCTTCCTTCTGAGTCTTCTCCAGATAGAGTTTGGTATCCTTAAATAATCCCTGACAGTAATTTTTCTTTTATTCTTTTCTTGTTCTTACTTGTTTCCCGTTTTTAAAATTGTTCCATGGAAGGAGAGTCTTAGAGCTCCTTAAGAACACATGCCACTAGAATTCGAAGAGACCCAGGAGGTTTTTCTAATCCAATCTCAGAATGCAGGAATTCCTTCCACAGCATCTGAGAGGTGTTTCCCAGCCTCTGCTGGAATTCTTGCAGACACACGGAACTCTCTGCTTTGAGAGATCGTGCTGCTGAAGGACTGCTGTGATTACTCAGTTCCACAAACAATTTTGAATGCTGAGCGTGTGTAAGGCACTACCCTGGCTGCTTTTAGATATTTCTTTTCTTCATCGAGGATTTACAAACCTGCAGCTTATGTTAATTGTCATATTTCTGTCTCTGGAAAGAAAAATAAAAGTAAAGTAAAGCTCCCTCTTAAGGACAGGAGAGCCAGGACTTTACAGCCATACATCTCCACGTGTCAGTCATATGCTTCTGTCTTTGCAAGTTGTCCATTTAAGTTGTAGTCATTCACTGGGACTCAGGTGCATTCAGATCACCAGGTCGATGTTCTCCTCTGGGATGTAAGGCTTTTCATCGGTTCTCATATGGAGAGGTGTCCCTCAGGATTCGTCACTCCATTCACCATGTGCACAAAGTAGCTCTTTGATTAATATCTGTATCTGGGGTACCTTGATATTGAGAAGGTGGTTTGGATAGGAGGTGTAAGCATTCTGGCCCCAAGAAAAAGATATCCCTATTTAAAAGCAAATGGACCTGGGGCTGGCCCGGTGGTGCAGTGGTTAAGTGTGCACGTTCCGCTTCGGTGGCCCGGGTCGCCGATTTGGATCCTGGGTGTGGACATGGCACTGCTTGGCAAGCCATGCTGTGGTAGGCATCCCACGTATAAAGTAGAGGAAGATGGGCACGGATGTTAGCTCAGGGCCAGTGTTCCTCAGCAAAAAGAGGAGGATTGATGGCAGGTGTTCGCTCAAGGCTAATCTTCCTCAAAAGAAAAAAAAACAAATGGACCTTCTGATTTGTAATTTAAAAAAATACCTTTAGTAATTAACAATGTATTGACATGACTTTGTGTTGTGTGTTTTCCCTCAGTCAGAGTTTCAAGAAGTTTTTAATCGAAACGTCATGATTGTCGCAGCAACAAATAGACCTGACGTGTTAGACGATGCCTTGTTACGGCCCGGAAGATTAGACAAGATTATTTATATTCCACCTCCAGATGAAAAGGTAATCATTGTACACATATACTCTGCGCGCGCATTCTTAACAACACAGCAATGTCTGAACTCTGAGGAGCCTGGCAGCATTGAATCCCACACTCCATGTGGGTGTCCATGGTGTGTGTCTTACACCGGGTTCTGCATTCTTCCTTGCCTGGTAGCCCTTCCTAAATCATCCTTTTGATCTGCTTTTCCTGGGTACTCAGGCCCTTTTTTCAGAGAAACATATGCCTAAAAGTAAGGTAGTTATTTCAGTGTTGTGGCAGATGCAAAATACTGAGTTTTTTGAGTCTACTCTACATTACTTTGCAGCTAGAGGGGAGGAATCCTAAAGTGTTAAAAGGGTTTTGGAGATTATCTGCATCAGCATCCTTATTTTACAGTGGAGAAATCTGATATTACAGAGATTTCAAAATGTATCCATAGCCAAAGTATCAGTAAATCCTTTGCTCTTAACATCCAGACCCTCTGGCAGGGAGTGTGAAAGACACAGAGAACGAATTTTTTCCTTTCTTGGGCTTTTATCAAGTTTCAAAAGGATGAAAAAAATTTTTTTAATGTCTATTATATTTTTAAATTGTGTCTGATAATTCATATATTTGCTTTTAAACCAGTCTGATGGCACTGTTTGTACCCAAAAGGGAGATTCATCATGTTTCTTAAAGAGATATATCTACGGTTGGCTATTTTAAAAATTGATTATAAAAATATGAAAAGTTTAGGGGTTGGCCCCGTGGCTGAGTGGTTAAGTTCGCGCGCTCCGCTGCAGGCGGCCCAGTGTTTCGTTGGTTCCAATCCTGGGCGCGGACATGGCACTGCTCATCAGACCACGCTGAGGCAGCGTCTCACATGCCACAACTAGAAGGACCCACAACGAAGAATATACAACTATGTACCGGGGGGCTTTGGGGAGAAAAAGGAAAAAATAAAATCTTTAAAAAAAAAAAATATGCAAAGTTTATCATGATGTCATTATTTTTACTGTTGTCATATGAGCCATTGATGAGTTACTCTTTCTTACCTCTTCAGAAATGATTCTTATATGTACTTTCCCTAATTTGGTAGGAAATTCCAACTTGAAGTGTTTTAATAGTGCATTGTGTCAAACATAAATGTTATAAGGTTATAAACATATTTTTAAAAATTTTGTTCCAGGGCAGGCTTTCTATTTTAAAAGTCTGTACAAGAAACATGCCACTGGAGCTTGATGTTTCTTTAGAAAACCTAGCAGCAGAAACCTGTTTTTTCTCTGGAGCTGATCTTGGAAACCTCTGCAGAGAAGTAAGTTAATTAGTGAAGAAACCTATGGTTGAAAACATTTCTTCATTTATTCAGATCTTCATTGACTGGGTGGTATTTACTGAAAGGCTTCCGTGTGGCAGGCACCGTGTGAGCTGCAACAGATGTGGCCCCTTCTCTCCCTTCCCTTATAGAGCTTACCCACTGATGGTGGGGTGGGGATGCAGACAGGCAAATCATAGTGCTGAATTGGCAACTGAAAATATGTCGTGAGTCAGGGAAGTTTAGGGTGCTGTGGGAGCACCCAGGAAGGACACCAACCCAGACGTGGGGGTGTCAGAGAAGGCTTTCTGAGAGTGGACGTGTGTGAACTGAAATTGGAAGGATGATTAGGGTGTTAGCCAGGTTAAGGGAGGGAAGGGCAGTGTTTGGGGCAGAGGGATTGCAGGGAAGAAATGACGTGAATTATTGAAGAGGTGGGTCATCGCCAGATCACATAGGTCCTCGGAAGCCACGGTAAGGCACTTAGACTTTATTTTGAGGGCAAAAGAAGCCATTGTAGGTTTTTCTCTTTTCATAAACTTTCATTAAATATATAACATTCAGAAAAGGGCACAAATCATAAGGATACAGTTCATTGAATTAACAGAAAGTGAACACACTTGTAGAATCACCACTCGGGTCAAGAAAGAACGTTATCAACACCCCAGAAGCTTCCCTTGGGCCTTGCTACTCTCTGTCCCAGGAGGGAGCCACTCCCCTGACTGCCAGCCCTGGAGATGAGTTTTGCCTGCTGTTGCACTTCCTATAAAGGGAACCATCTGGTATACTCTTCTGTCTGCTTCTTTAACTCAAGGCTATGTTTGTGAAATTCATCCATGGTTTTGTGTGTAGCAGTAGTTTGTTCATTTCCATCACTTTGCAATATTCTAGAATATGAATATACTACGTTTATATATCTTATTTTTGAACATTCTGGTTACTACTTTTTTGCTATTAGGAATTATGCTTCTGGGAACAATTTTGTACATGTCTATTGGTATACATGTGTATGTATGTGTGTTTCATATACTATATCCCTACAAAGAGAATTGCTGGGTCATAGAGTATGTGTTTGATCTGTTCCTTTGTGATCAGTGTTGTGCTGTTTAAAAACTTGTGCTCTGGGACCAGCCCGGTGGCAAAGTGGGTTTGCATGCTCTGCTTTGGTGGCCCGGGATTCACGGCTTTGGATCCCAGGTGCGGACCTATGCACTCCTTGTCAAGCCATACTGTGGTGGCATTCCACATACAAAATGGAGGAAGATTGGTGCAGCTGTTAGCTCAGGGACAATCTTCCTCACCAAAAAAAATAAAATAAAATAAATTAATTAAAAAAATAAATTAAAACTCCTGGGGCCAGCCCAGTGGTGTAGCGGTTAAATTTGTGTGCATCACTTCAGTGGCCCAGGGTTCACAAGTTTGGATCCCAGCGTGGACCTATGCACCGCTTATCAAGCTGTGCTGTGGCATGCATCCTACATATAAAGTAGAGGAAGATGGGCTCAGATGTTAGGTCAGGGCCAATCTTCCTCAGCAAGAAGAGGAGGATTGGCTATGGATATTAGCTCAGGGCTAATCTTCCTGAAAAATGAAAAAAAACCATGCTCTGAGGTCAGGAAGATAGTCTCTCATCTTTAAAAAATGTATATATATGGGCTCATAATGTATATATTATTCTGTAACTTGCTTTTTCTTTTTTCCCATTTAAGGCTAGAATTTAATGTAGAAGAAAAGATGGTTTACCAAGAGGACTTTTTAGTGTCATGAATATTGGAATTCTCTGAAGTGGGACTGAGATTTTTCCATTCGTATTTTAAATTATTCCCATATATTGTAAAACAAAAATGAAGCCAATTAATTACTTCCTGTTGTGTGTCTCTTATAGGCTGCCTTGCTGGCTCTGCAAGAAAATGGACTAGAAGCAACCACAGTGAAACAAGAACACTTTCTAACATCACTTAAGACTGTAAAACCATCCTTAAGTCACAAAGATTTGACTTCATATAAAAACTTATTTCAGAAACAAGAATTTTCTAACTTAGAGGATATTTAAAAATTATTTTACATACCTACTCAAGGATTAATTGAAATGTGAGCTTGCGCTATAGTTTGCAACTTCACACTTTAGAGTTTGTGTGTATGTTATTTCCTGTAAATAAAAAAACTTGTGCCTGATAAGCTAGGATTTATCTTATTTCCAAAAGGTATATTAAAATACCATAATTTAGGAAGAAAGCATATGTACGTGTGTTGATTTTGTACTGGGGGTGGTGGTGGTTGGTTGTTTTGATTGATTGCGTTTTTTAACTTTATTTTGAAATAATTTTATACTTATAGAAAAGTTGCAAGAACAGTACAAAGAATTCATATATTCTTATCCCAGATTCACCAGTTTTTACATTTTGCCGAATTTGCTTTCACTCTTTCTCTCTCCCCCAACACACAGGCAGTATTTTTCTGAACTATTTAAGAATAGATTTTATACACCATACCCCTATTTCCCCTTAATACTTCAGTGTACATTTCTTACAAATAAGGTTATTTTCTTATATGACCACAGTACAGTTATCAAATTCAGGAAATTTAACATTGATACAATATTTTAATCTGTCGTCCAGTGAATTTAATCCATTGTCCCAATAGTAATTTTTTTCCCATTACAGTATCCAGTCTAGGATCATACATTCTGTTTAGTTCTTTTGTCTCTTTAGCTTCTTTTAATCTGAAACATTTCCCCAGTCTTTCTTTTTTATTTTATTTTTTTTTATTATTTTTTTTAAAGATTTTATTTTTTCCTTTTTCTCCCCAAAGCCCCCCGGTACATAGTTGTATATTCTTCGTTGTGGGTCCTTCTAGTTGTGGCATGTGGGACGCTGCCTCAGCGTGGTTTGATGAGCAGTGCCATGTCCGTGCCCAGGATTGGAACCAACGAAACACTGGGCCGCCTGCAGCGGAGCGCGCGAACTTAACCACTCGGCCACGGGGCCAGCCCCTCCCCAGTCTTTCTTGACCATAACATTTTTGAAGAGTACACACTTAGTATTTTATAGAACAACTGGTTCCTGATTTGTGTTTGTCTGATGTCACAACATGACAGGTTCAGGTTATGTATCGCCAGTGGAGTGCTACAGAAGGGGTGTCATGTCCTCAGCGCAGCTGGAGGCACGTGACATCTGCACATTATTGGTGATACTAACTTTGATCACTTGTTTACGGTACTGTCCAGTTTCTCCACTGTATAGCTACTATTTTTCCTTTTGTAATTATAAGTGTTTTTTAAGGACATAGATTATATATACATTTTTATTTTCCTTTATTACAAAAGTAATTAGAATTAAAAAGTAATTGGTAAAAGTAATTAGAATGCTGGAAAGTACAGATAAACATGAAGAAAACACTTGGGTATTTAACTTTCCAGTACCTATGCATGTATAGATAATTTTTCAAAACCCAAAAAACGTAGTACTTGTACCTCCTATTTTTCTCACCTAACAATATCTAGTGAGCATCTTACTGAACCATCACTCAAGGTGCCATCCTAGGTGCTGGAGTGTAGTAGAGACAGACATGGCACTGATAGGGCCGCTGGGAGCATGGACTTCAGATCATTCAGGGAATTCAGCACAGCAAGGAGACGCACTTCAACAGATGGACGGGGTGTGATCACAGCATAGTTTCTGAAATACAGGAAGTCATCAGTGTTAGGCCTTTGTTGGAAAGTTTGCTATTTCTAACTGGAGCCAGGACTAGTGAGTAAGCAAAACCTCACTATTTGGGAATAATTAAGGAAAAGACGTGTCTTGTTTACAAGTACAAAGTATAATTCAGTTAAAATTATTCTTACTGACTCCTCGCTTTTGAGGAGTAGGGAAAATACCTAGAAACTTTATAAGAACTCTGACAATTTTCATTCATGTTCTCTATCCGTTATTGATTTTACGTGACAAGGAAGCTGTGAAGCCTTTGCCATCCCAAGACCTGTCTGGCCTGAACTCAATAATTCATACTCTAGCTGTGGGCCCCTTGTTTTTTTGTAGAAAAAGTTTCTTGTGGTTAGGCTGGAAATTTAGGACCCATTCTTTAGTTTGAGGCTGAGTTTTGATTTCAAAATGTCTTTTTAAATTGCAACTATAACTTCTCGACAGAACTTTAGAAGCCTGAGGACAAAATTCATGTGTCTTCTCTCATCGAAATAATAAATGATGAAGGCAGATCAAGGTTTTCTTTGACTCAGTTGTAATGTGATTTAAGGATGGCTCTGGGCAACTTCCAAAAGCTGTGTTCTTAATCAGCGAGAAAATTAAAACATTTCAGCTTCTAAGCACCTGGGCAGTGTGAACAGTTTTCCCTACATTGAGCTCAAGCTCCTTTCTGAGCCACATTAACAGCCTTAAACCATATGGACCTTCCAAAATTTAACAAATCCAGGATTTGCTAAACCTGATAACTAGGCGGCCACTGAAGGATGGGCAGAAAGAATTTTCAACAAAAAATATTTCATAAAAGAATATGCTATTTTCATTATAAAACCTGAGCTGGGCCAATTAAAATCTAAATTTAAATTCCTGGAGTAGAAACCAAGCAGCCATGGCTCCATGCTCCTGCAAGCCTGGGTTTTGGCAGCTAGAGAAAGTTCTAGACGTTTCTGGCAATTGGGGTGGGGCAGGGAAGCTCCCCTAAGGGATTATTGGCTTTGAAGCAGCCACAGAGGATGATGCTGGTGAGTGTCCTGAGTTGGTTCCTTTGGGGGCTGCCAGGGTTTGAAGAGTGGGAACTGTGCCTGCTAGTCACCCTGGGAAAGCCCAAACTACACGTGGACCTCGCGTCTCCCACAAGCTCAGTAAACCTGGACATTAACTGAAAGACGGGAAAGTGGCTTTCTGGGTCTAATTCTTATTGCTGCAAATAGAAATACGCAGATCTTAAAGGTTATATGGGCACATCATATCTAACTGTATACTCTGTGAATTTTTTTTTTTTGAGGAAGATTAGCCCTGAGCTAACTACTGCCAATCCTCCTCTTTTTGCTAAGGAAGACTGGCCCTGAGCTAACATGCATGCCCATCTTCCTCTACGCCTGCCACAGCATGGCTTTTGCCAAGCGGTGCCATGTCCGCACGCGGGTTGGTAACCGGCGAACCTTGGGCCGCGGAGAAGCAGAACATGCTCACTTAATCGCTGCACCACGAGGCTGGCTCCTACTCTGTGAGTTTTTAAAACATTTTATTCTGAACATTTTCAAACATGCATAAAAATAGAATAATAAACTCCCACATACCTATCACCTAGATTGAATAATTATTTTGCTGTTTGCTTCATTTGTTTTCATTAACTGAAGTATTTTAAAGTAAATCCCAGACATCATATTTCTTCCTTAACTATCTCCATATGCAATCTCTTAAGGTTTTCTTTTCAGCATAACCATAATACCATTTATCATAGCTAACAAAATTAACAATACTCTTTAATATTATTTCATACCTGGCCTAATAAATGTCTCTTACAGTTGGTTTGTCTATTTGTACATTCAAATAAATACCCTCATCTTTTATAAATTTTCTCAGACCTCCTTAGAATGAATTATCTGTGGAGGGGTTGTTACTTGTGGGCACTAACTTGTAAGAACCCTGAAGTAAAAGACTTGTGTCATTAATCTTTTAAATTTACTGTGTCCCCACTCCCGGAAAAATGCCTAGAGTACTAGAAAACAGTACTGCATCTTGAAAAGAAATGACATTGGTCAAGTAGGGCTCTGAGTTTGAGGTCCTTACCAGGCAGGGGCTACACATTTTAATTTCTTATAAGATTTCTTCCTTCCACTCTTCCTTCCCAGAAAAATTATCTTTAATTAACAAAATGAGGGGTTTTGTTTTTAAAGAACTTTCTGACAAAAGTAGCTTTAGAAATGTCTCCAGTTACCGCTCTGGGGTCACACATTAAGAACCCCTGTCATAATGAGTGGGCAGGAAGCTACATTTATGATCCGCTTCATATAAAACAAATCTTTTCAAACCATAATTACTATTTGTTGAGTGCCTACTACAGGCAAGGCAGAGTGCCACGTGCTTTACATACGTTTTTTCCAATTCCCTCCTGAGCTAGGTTTGTCCCATCTGACAGATATATAAACTGAGACTCATAAAGGTGAAGTAGTTTCCTCGAAATCAGTCTGGTAGTAAAGTGTGGCAGGGGTGGGCTCTGAACTCAGGTCTGTTTGAATGCAGAGCCCTTGTCTAGAATTAAATGAGGTTGAAACAGAGCTGGGTCTGGCCCTTTCCACGGAACATTAAGATGTTTCTGTTTTAACGTTAACTCATAGCTTGGACTTCAGATAGTTTAAAAATAGTTGTTTTTAAACAACTGAGCTTGCGCTCTTGTCTTAACTGCAGTAGCTAAGAGCAGGGAGCAGAAAGAATAGTGATGTCGATGCCAGACAAACCTGGGTTCTGATTACATCTCTGCCTCTTACTGGCTATGTGACTAGAGCATCTCTGAGCCTAAATAACATACCTTGCAAAAATGTGGAGAAGATTCCAGCACAGTGTCTGGCACACAGCCGCTGATTTAATGGAATTGTTGTTCTCCTTATTTCCGTGGTTTTGCAGCCGCCTGCATGCTCTGTGCAAGGCCAGGCTGCTAGCTAAGGGGCGAGTTAAAAGGGGACCTCAAGACGAAGCCAGCCGTCGGGGTCGTCTCAGAGATAGATCTTCTCTCGGAAGTCTTTCAAGCTGATTCTTTTTATTTCTTCTCCCCTAACCCCCTGACTTTTTTCAACGGGAAAAATCAGGATACCATGGGAGTTATTCTGAAAGCACTTTACAATTTAACTTCACTTATCACCATATGTGCGCTACATCACGTTTTGCAGCTTTTAACGTCATTAGATTTAATTCTCATTTACCTGCCTGCACCTGGGAGCCTCCCCTAGGACCCCTGGCTCGGCGGCTTCTTTTCCGGATCCCCTTTTAGAGGGGTTGGTTTTCACCTCTTGTTCCCAGTACCCGACCCTTGCAGGCGCCGGGGCTGGCCGGGAACCACCCGGAGCGCCCACGCCCAGCCCGGGCTCGCGCGGGGCGGCGGGTTAGAACCCGGGCGAGCGGCAGGGGGCGCCGGCGCCCGCGTTCGGCTGCACAGCGTCTGTGGACACGGCGGCCTGCAGGGGGCGCCCGGGAGCCGGCGCCGAGCGGGGAAAGCGAGTCAGGCAGGTCCCGTACGCCCCCTGCCCGCCCGCGTGACCCGAACGCCCGGGCCGGCGCTTCCGGAGCGGTTGTGGTTGGGATATAAGGCGCCGAGGCCGAGGCGCGCTCGGCTCTGGGCGTTAGCTTCGTCTGCGCGGCGCCCCGCCCGTCCCCCAGGTGAGCTGCCCGCGGGCGCAGGCGCCGGCGAGCCGGCCCGAGGCTCGGCTTTGGAGAACGCTGGATGGGTCGACGCCTCCCAGGTTGGGTCCTAGGGGCTGAAGTTTTGATCAATATCTTGGACTTTTTAATTCTAGATTTGGCATTCGACACTGAAGTCATCATGAACTTTTTCCAACTCCTGAGGAAAAAGAAGGAGGTAAGTTTCTAAAGCAGTTGAAAATCTCGACTGAAAATATTAATTTTAAAAGATGAACAGAGGGTGCAAATTTTGAAGAAAGTGTACAATGGTATATAGCAATTCTGTTGTAGTTCACGTTGAAACATCGGAATATTTACTCTCCACCTGTTCTCTGTTAGCTTATTCCTTTGGTGGCGTTCATGACCGTGGCGGCGACTGGAGCTACGTCTTTTGCTCTATATTCCCTTCGAAAAACCGATGTGATGTAAGTAGGCACCATTTATAAAAACGCTTGTGGCAGTGTTAGGTTGACCTTCGGGTTAGGAAATGCATGGTATCAGTTTCCTGGTTTTTCTCCCCAGGATAAGAATGTTAAATTGTGAACTTGGACTAGAAAACATCCTGGTATCAAAAGACTTAAATTATGCTATGAATAAAATTAGTTTGTTTCCTGTATCTAAATATCCTTTCATCCATTGACCCTCCTCCTCTTCTCCTGCAGCGTAGTTTGATTTTTTTTCTTTTTAAGTTTTGAAATTTAAAGTTCTTAAATGGTATTTTGGGATATACATCATCAAAATTAAATCGTTATTTTAAAGAAATTTTTACATTTCAATTTGTTAGAAAGGTCTTTCCTAATTCGGTAGAGTTTATAGATTCAGTTGTCGGCAATGAACCCAATCTCAGCTCTGGATATAGGAAGGTAAAATACCACACATCCTGGAATATGAGCAAGACAAAGACTTGAAACTGATCTGGGCCTGGCGCAGGGCTGGAAAGGCCAGTAAAACTCGCCTCTGACAGAGGGACCTCGTGCCCTGCATTTCACCACCTTACAGCCTTCAAGTCCAGCCCTTCTGCTGGTGCCAGAAACCAGGGCAAGAACACTTTTGCTTGTTCTTATCCTGGCGCTTCCACCCTCGTTGCTACTCATCTTATGGGAACATTCTCCAGTGTGGCCCAATGAAGGGAATCTGACCTCCTACCTGTAGAGGTGTTGATCCTCAATGTTTGAGCCAAACCGTGAAGCTCCTTGAGCGCAGATTGATAGGAATCTTCCCTCAATTTCAGTTAATGGATGAATGCCTGGGTAGGCAGTCTGGGTCTGTCCCTGGCGTGTGTATAGACCCAAGATCAGAGTTGGTTTAAATTCGCTGACTTTGTTTAATCAGCTTTCTTTTATTTTTAGCATTGATCGAAAAAGAAATCCAGAACCTTGGGAAACTGTGGATCCTAGTGTACCTACAAAGGTATTGCTAAATTTGAAAGTGATTTACAGTTAGCTCAAGCCTTAGCACCCTTGTCAGCAAAATAGATGTAATACCTTTCACTTTTAGGGTGCTGGTGAGTGTTAGAGAGGGTGCTATGGAGTTTGAGAGATCTAGTGCAAGTCCTTGTTCCATCATTCACAGGTGATGTTAGACAATTTGCCCTGAGACTCGCAGAATGTATAAAATGGGCCCAATAATAAGGCTCTACCTCAGAATTAAGAGGGTTAAAGAGGATAAAACACATAGAGCCCATTAGTACAGTGCCTCGCCCATAGTAAGCAGTCAAATATTAACTTTTATCATTATTATAATACATTATCTCATTTTTATGCTTTATTTATCTAAAGTTAATATAAGGTCTATTGTGATAAATAACAGGAGTTCCTGAAAACAGGAATGACATTCTCTTTAATCAAAATTAGCTAATATCTACTCATTCTTCTAAGAGTAGTGCCAAGATTTTTCACATTTTAAATATTTTGGAAGTAAGAAATATTTACTCTGTTGGAATGAATACTACTTAGGTCTGTCAGGAAAGATATATATATTTTTTTTAAGTATACTTTTTTTGGTGAGGAAGATTGGCCCTGAGCTAATATCTGTTGCCAATCTTCCTCTTTTTTTTTTCTTTTTCTCCCCAAAGCCCCAGCACACAGTTGTATATCCTAGTTGTACGTCATTCTAGCTCTTTTATGTGGGATGCCACCACAGCATGGCTTGGTGAGTGATGTGCAGGTCTGTGCCCAGGATCTGAACCGGCCAACCCTGGGCTGCCGAAGTGAAGTGTGCAAACCCAACCACTCAGCCACAGGGCTGACCCCTATATGTTTTGGTTTTTTTTTTAACAAAACTTTGTAATAACACAGTTTGACTTAGTGAAGGATGTTTAGGATCTTTGAAACCACCTACATCTCCTAGGTCCTGGGGTGATAGAGAACTTGTGAGGATAAATGAGAATCTCTGCATATGAGTCCTTTGAAAGTCAAGGACTGTCCACAGCTCTCTACCTTTCCCTTATGTATGACTTAGATCCCTTGTACCTTCACTGAGTAATTACAATGAAGAAATTTTATCAAGAGCCTACTGTGTGCCAAGCCCCACGCTAGGAGCATTATCCATCCACTCATAAGGAGCTGATGCACTTTTTTGAACTTATAGGTCATATAAAGCCTTGGGAAGTTTAAAAATTTAGAACTTGTTAAGTGAAAGTGAGGTGAATGTATAATACCCTTCTCTCTGATCCTATAACAATTAGGAACCCCAGGGCTCTTTAGAGGGATAGAGGGATAGAAGCCAACCTGTGTTACTGTTTTGTGCATGTTTTAGAGATGGGAAGAGGTGATTCTTTGACTACAAATGCTGTGGTGGTGCTTTCTTCAGAGGGGAGTGTGGACAGATCCCAAAAGGGGACGAGAGGAGGAAGGACAGATCCTAGCAAAACATTTTTATTTTCCTTTTTTTTTAAAGCTTATAACAATCAACCAAGAATGGAAGCCCATTGAAGAGTTGCAGAAGGTCCGAAGGGCGACCAAATGACCAGCCCTCGCCCCTTTCTTCCCAAGAGTACTCTATGAATCTAGTGGAAACACTTCTGCACAAACTAGATTATGGGTACCAGTGTGCGGAAATGCTTCTGCTACATTTTTAGGGCTTGCCTACTTTTTCGGACTCTGGATAAGGAATTTTAAAGATAGTGCAGTGATAACCACGTAGTCCAAAAATAAGTTTCTATGTTTATTTTCTTGTTGTAAGTTTGAATTTTGCATACTGAAATTTTTATGTTTATGATGCCTGACTGTTTTCCTTGAAATGTATAAAGATTTGTAAATTAGATTGTCTGTAATAAAATACCATTTGTGCAAGATTTCTTAAAGATTAGATACATATTTAAATGGAGGAGAAAGTCTTTTTTTATGGGAGAGAAACACATTTTGAAGCATGGAGCTTCATCTTTTAAATAATATCCAGTGCAAATTTCTGTGTAAACTTTTCTTCCAAGTTTATTCATTCACCAGAAATTTATTGAGCACCAACTGTTAGCTGGGGGACTGTTTTTGTGCAGATGAGATAAAGTAATGAATAAAACTGAATTCTGGAGGGAGATGAAGAAAAGATGGTAATAAGTTCAGTGAGGAAAATGAAGAAGAGATGGGGTATGAGATTGCATAAGGATGGGTCCTGGAGGACGTGCTGGGATTCTGGTGGTGAATAGGAAGGTGGGGCGTGCTGAGATTGGCCCTAAAGATGCCAAGGCTGACAATGGTGCTCCTGTGAGGGTTGGGGAGGGGAGGAGTCTGGGGCACCTCTTCTCTCTGGCCAGTGATGACTCGGAGACTGAAGGTGCAATCAAACCCAGCATTCCTCTGGGTTTCCCTCCTTGACTGTTCTTGAAAATAGGACCAAGTAGATAAAATTGCTTTTCATTAACTTTAAAAAAAATTGAGATATAATTCACATACCATAGTATTCATCCATTTAAAGTGCACAATTCTATGGTTTTCAGTATATTCATGATGTTTTTCAACTGTCTCCACCATCTAATTCCAGAACGTTTTCATCACCCCAAAAAGAACCCTGTAACCATAGCATTCATTCTGCCATTCCTGACCCCTCTGCTTCCAGCCCCAGGCAAACACTGATGAATTTTGTCTTTATGGATTTGCCTGTTCTGGATATTTCATATAAATGGAATCATACATTATGTGGCCTCTGTGTCTGATTCCTTTCACTTAGCATAATGTTTTCAAGATTCATCCATGTTATGCCTTCTATCAGTATATCATTCCTTTTTATGACTAATAGTCCATTGTATGGATGGATGCATTTTATTTATCCATCGGTTGGTGGACATTTGGATTCTTCCCACTTTTGGGCCATTATGGATCATGCTGTCATGAACAGCCAGGTACAAGATTTAGTGCAGCCATATATTTTCAGTTCTCTTGGGTATATACCTAGGTTTATTAACTCTTTTAAATAAAGGTGATAGATGCTTTTTTCTTAATTTCTGTTTAAATGTAATAAAAATTTAAGAGAAGGCCTAAATTCTTATCACCGTCAAGGCAATAAAAATAACTAGCTCCTGCTAGAGACTCGGCAATTCTGAAAGGATTAAAGCAAGACTATTTCCGCCAACCTCTGCTGCTTCCTTGTGGCCTCAAGTTTCCTCAGATTGAAAATTTCTCATGTTTCATCTCAAGGAAGTACATGTACCAATTAGGAAGCACAATTTTATTTGCTTAAACTTCTAAAGTGCAATGTGATACCATTTAGGAAAATAAAACTAAACGGCCTTGTGATAGTTGGCTAATGAGGAGAGCAAATTGTAGAGTGTTTTATGAGGGGTGACCATGCCTTTCAACTTTAAAACACAAGCTTCATTGAAATGCGGTGGCTTTAAGGGTGAACGCGGCCATGGAAGGGAGCAGGCAGCAGGTTTGGGAGGGAGAAAGGCCAAGAGTCATATTGACAATTACATTTCAAAAGATTTATTGATTTCATTTTTGGTTGTGTTCTTAGCATTTTCCCCCAATGTCTTATTTCACAAATCTTCAAATATGCAGAGAAGTTGAAAAATTAGTACAAAGAACACTCACGCTTTTTATAAATTAACATTTTGCCACCTTTGCTATATCTTTCTGTATATTATGCTCTTTTAAAACAGAGTCTTTGAAAATGAGTTGCAGATGTCGTAAAGCTTTTCATGCCTAAGAGGAAGGACATTCTAGCTGACTGTAATACAGTATCCTCCCTAAGAAAATTAGCATTAGTACAATAGTATCACCTAACATACAATCCGTTTCTATTTTCTCTCCTTGTAATGTCCTTTATAGCTGTGGTTTTAGGTCCAGAATCCAATCCAAAGTCCACTTGTTGCCCTGAGTCCTCGATAAATATTGGGTCATGAGAACGACTGCAGAGGAGCTTGTTTCAAACTGCTGTCTCTACAGAATTTGATCTGGATAAGATTCTCTTTGATGTGGACTTTGACCTTTTTTAATGTGAGATATCAAAATGACATTCTCGTATAATTTAAATATTTAAGAAGTTGTACGATTACTGAGCATTCATTATGTGGAGGGCATTGTGCTGGCCTCAAGGATCTGACATAGGAAAGGGAGACACACTTAGGAACAAATCAAAGCAATACAGTGACAATAAAGCCAGGATAGAAAGAAGCACATGGTACAAAGGAAAGTTTTCCCAAGAAGATGGATTCTGAAAGACTAATCAGTCTAGTTTCTTGAAAAACCAGTAGTGAGAAGTCAGCAGGGCAATTGAAGTAGAGGTGCGTATTGACCAAGGCATAAGGGGTCAAAATAACATACTTTCTGGAAACTTGGAGTAGTATAACACATGGAATTTAATATTGGACTATAAAGCAGGATAGGTGGAATACGTAGGACCTTTTATGCTATTATCCTGCAGGTACAAAGGAACCAGAAAAGGGTTTTAAGTTGGGGAAAGAGAGAATACAGTTTACTTAATGGAGTATGGGCTATAGCAACGAGAGGTGGGGGGTGCGCATTGGAAGGGACTTTGGTTGGAGGCCAGAGACCAGCTGCTGCCAGTGGCCCAGGGTACAGACAGTAAGGCCATAACCAACCAAGGCAGTGGTGGAGGGAATGAAAAAAAGAGGCTGCATTGGAGAGCAAATGACGAGAAGACCTCAAGGCTCATTGGATGTAGCTGAGGGATATCCAAAATGACTCCAAATTTCTCACCTGAGAGTAGCTGGGTGCGTGGTGGTGCCAAGACGGAAAATATAGGAGCAAAAAAATAGAATGTTCAAGGGAGGGGCAGATAAGGAAGAAAATGAGTTAGGCCTTGGAATCCTGTTGGGAGCCAGGGAGCTATCTATGTAAATTACTTCTAGAGAGCTGCAACGGGGCGTGAGCTGGAGACAGTTTGTGGGGTGGTAAAACCAAGGGCGTGGATGAGATTGCCTACTGGGGGCAGAGGGGAGAGGGCATGTAAAGTGACATGAAGACTGAGCAGAGAGGGACATCGTCATGAAAGACATGGGCAGGGGAAGAGGGTCTGGTCCCTGATGGGGATGGGGAGAAATGGTTAGGGAAGGAGGACCGGGAGATGCGTCCTGGAGCCTAGAGAGGGGAGCTCTACCCTGTCAGGAGTTGTTCCAGTTGGCAATTAAACCAAAGCCTGGAGTCCTTTCAGCTTTATGGCCGTGAGCCTTACGCCAACATCTATAATTCTCTCACATGAGAAACAAGATGTGAAGGAAGCTTTCTGAATAAAAAACTTAAAATCCTGTTCCATATCGCTAAAGACTGGAGTGAGGTCTAATTAAATACTCATTCGCCATCGTTTTTTATTTTCTTGGGGAAATTCTCTCACATCTTAGTTGGGACTTTCTGGTAGAGAATGAAATTACATGCTCTGAAATCAGACCTCTCTGCCACTTAGTACCTGTGTCGCTTTGGACAAACCTCAGGTTCCTCATCTATAAAATTGGGTTAATTTGTACCTGCTTGGGTTAGTTGTGAAGATTATGTGAGATAATAAAGTAGTTAACGTGGTGTTTGACATGTACTAGTTGTTCAATAAGTGTTCCCTTCTCTCTTTTTAAAAAATGATTATCGCTATAAAGTAGAACACTCTTAATGTGTTTAAAATTATATTCTTCCCTGAGTGGGAACATTGCCTGTTTGAAATTCACACATAGCTCTTCTGGTGATGGCTCCACCTTAGTTCACAACGCCCCAGTGATAAACCTTTGCTGGAGCACACCCATAGGTAAATGTACCCCACCTTGACGCCAACCTATGTAGACACCTGGCCAAAGATAAGAGCCACTGCGTCTATGCCCACATAGAGGATCTCCCATCCAGAAAAGACATAGCAACAAAAATAGTTACATATATATACATGTTATACAATATATAAATATATCCTTAGAGACAAATCTCCATATTAATAATCACGATATTCACACAAGCACGTTACATATATCCTCACATTCAAAAGTGATGGTGTGCGGTTTGAATAGGAAGGAGGGTGAAATGAACGCATGTACCTAAGATAGCAGGAGGCGTTGGGATTCGTTTTTCTGGTAATTATCCCTTATAATGTGTTTTCCCCATGCTTAGAAAGCTGCCTCAAGCAATGATATAATTTCTCTCTAGAAACTAAGGCTTTTTGTTTTGTTTTGGTGGTGTGTTACTACATCATCTGCCTGTGTGCATATACTTAGCTACAAAATGAAAATTAGAATAAAATTAAGGAAAACCCCAAATTTGATAACTCTCGCACACACTCAAAAACCAATTTGCTCATTCACCTACTATGACTTATAATATATGTATATATAATAAAATACTGCTTATTTGAAGAGAGGAAGTACTGTTTAAAAAATTAAACTCCACTTTTTTGTATTTATATCGAGTCACGTGTGTGATGTTTCCTTTACTTTGTCGTGTGTAATTGTGAAGTTGATGCTGCTCCGTGGTGTTGGTTAAGGCTGTACGGCCCCAGGCAGGTGAACCTGACTCATTTTATGTTATAATACCTTTGCTTCTCTGAATTCTCCTTGTCAACGTGACTGAGAAATGAGTTCCTACCACAAGGCAAATCTGATCTGTTGTTTGCTTGTTATTTTGGAGACAAGTTCATTGAGTCAACCACTAAACATTTCTCAAATTCTAATTGTTTTAGATTTTTTTGAAGTGGCACCATTTACTTTTAAAATTATTATAATTATTTTTAGATTGGCCCCTGAGCTATCTGTTAACCAATTTATTTTTATTTCTTCTTCTCCCCAAAGCCCCCCAGTACATAGTTGTATATTTTAGTTGTGGGTCCTTCTGGTTGTGCTATGTGAGATGCCACCTCAACATGGCCTGATGAGCAGTGCCATGCCCGCGCCCAGGATCCAAACCTCTGAAACCCTGGGCTGCTGAAGCCAAGTGTGTGAACTTAACCACTTGGCCACGGGGCTGGCCCCTATTTTTTTTTTTTTAATTGAGGTATAGCTTAGATATAATAAAAGGAACAGATCTTAATTGTTAGTTAGAAGCATTTTGATAATTATATGCACCCATGAAACCATCATTCAAAACAAGCTGCTGAACATTTCTGTCACTCCAGAAAGTTCTCGTGTGGCATCACTTACTTTTAAAATTAAAAACCACTGAATTGGACACTTAAAAAAGAGGAGTTTTATGGTATGTCCCACATTTACTTGCTATCTTGCCTCAAGAGATAACAGAGGCTGGCATAATTATGCCATATGCAGTAATCCCTCCCTCCACCATATATTACGTTTGATTTGCTTTTTTCCCAAAAACCCAAAATTGGAAGTTGCTCAAGATTGTAAAAAACACACCAACAAGGGGCTGGCCCTGTGGCTGAGTGGTTAAGTTTGCGCACTCCGCTGCAGGCAGCCCAGTGTTTCGTTGGTTCGAATCCTGGGCGCGGACATGGCACTGCTCATCGAACCACGCTGAGGCAGCATCCCACATGCCACAACTAGAAGGACCCACAACGAAGAATATACAACTATGTACCGGGGGGCTTTGGGGAGAAAAAGGGAAAAAAATAAAATCTTTAAAAAAAAAAAAACAGCACACCAACAAGACCAATGGGGCCAGGGCTTGTGGTTCAGTCTGTCCCTGCCATGACAACAAATAGGCTCTCTGGGCTCTGGTATGGACGGATCTGGGTGCAGAGTCCAGACACTGGCTTTACCTGGTGTCTAAGTGATGCAAATATGACCACCCACAGAGGAAGGGCCCAGGCAGAGTTACCATAGCAACAAGCCTCTCCTCTCCAGGGCAAGGCTGTAACCAAGTGAGGCAGGAGGTCACAGTTGACTTCACAGCTGGATTAGTATATGCTTCACCAACTCCTCTGCCACTGATATATGTTAGGGCTCGCTCAGCAAGCAAGGAACCCTCAACGTCACCAAACCAAATCCTTCCAAACCACACTAGAAATCTGGCTAATTCTTTCAGTAGAAGAGTGGTTCTCAAACTTTAGCTGTATCTCAGAATCTCCTGGAAGACATGTTAAAATGGGTCCCAAACTCACAATTTCCACTTCAGTAGTTCCAGGGTGGGACCCAAGTATTTGGGTTTCTAACAAGTTCCCAGATGAGGCTGCTGCTGCTCCGGGGACCACACTTTGAGAGCCACTGTGCTGAAGCTCTCTGCTCCTTACAACATTTGGTGATTAGCGGGGAACTGCCCCCCCCAGCCAATGAGATTCTCAGCTGGTCCTCAGCCATCAGTGGAACTCTTGCTATCTGGAGAGCAGGGTCAAGCCAGGCGTGAAAGACTCAAGGGTGGGAATGCCTCTCCTGGCCAGGCTGCCCTGACTGCCTGTCAGTCACACACATCCCGGCACCCTGACCAGAGGAGCATGGATTTATCAGGTGTATGGGTAGGTGCATACACCTTAGAGAACATCTTCATTTCTCTGTAGAGATGACATTATTGACCGCCTGTGTCAGGACAAATGGCAGTGGTTCTGCCAGTGACTATCAAACCTTACATTAATTCAGCTTCACAGTTGACACAGTGGGCCAGGAGCAAGTAGACAGGTCAGCACCCAACTCCAGGCTCTGCCAGTCAAGACCTGGGGGCCGTGGGCAAGTTTCCTAACTTCTCAGAACCTTGCTTTGCTGAGGGAGATTCATCTCAGGGGGTAAACCGAGGGAAGTTAATGTTTAGAAGCGTTTCATTGAGATATTTCATTCCTGCATCGTTTTCTCACTGCTCTTCTTCCCTCTAACTTTAAGCCAGAACATTCTTGCCTCAGGGTGAGGACTGAGATGCAAGAACAGTCCTACTCCAAGTACAGTTGGTGGACCGGCAGCCTCAGCACCAACTGGAAGTGATGCAAATTCTGGGGCCACACCAAGACCTACTGGGTCTGAGTCTCTGGGGGAGGCCCAGGATTCTGTGCTTTAACACATAACCTCTTCCGGTTGTCATGCATGGCTAAAGTTTGAGAAGCTCTGGTCCAGAACAAAGAAGTTTCAATGTAGAGGCTCTAAAATCTATAGCTGAGCCCGTAGCCTGAAAGCCAGACTGCATGCGTTTGCAGTATGTTGGGAGAGAAAGGGTTTTTCTTTGGAGGACAAAGCTTGGGAAACTGAGCACAGCGTTTCTGTTCTCAGCCGTGGAGGTGGGTAGAACCTGTGATGATGTAGTAGCCATCTCTACATCCAAAAGGAAAAACAGTTTGAGCAGCGGGAAGGAGAGAGTGATGAGGATTTTAGGCTGGTTAATTTTAAAACTGCAGATGAGAAACAGGCTCTGAGGAGTGGAATTTGCTTGCCCTTTGTTGAGAAACGTTTACATTTGTAAGGGAAACCTCCATCTGTAAAGATGCCTCCCTCTCTGCGCCAGGAAGAAGGCAGGATGGCCTTATCTCTGGAAACTCTTAATGGGGAAGGCAAGAACTTAAGTTGGTTACTGTCTGGCAACCTCAGGTAACTGATTTAGGGTGGTGGCTTCTGGCCTTTACTTAATCCGATTTGATTCTTCTCTAAAAGTTGTGGGACCACCCAATGGCCAGACCCCACCTGCACTGATACCATTTTAACTTTTTTACATGTTCTTTCCGTTGTCTTGTAAAGAGATGGCTCACATACCCATGCCTTAAATTTAGCCTTACTCTCCACCCATGTTGGCAGCAGTAGCGGGGGCAGCAGCACCTCCTCCTGCCCGTGGGTCCTGTCCCCACGCAGCAGCTCTGACTGCCCATGGGTCCTGTCCCCATGCTATTCCACACTATTCTCTAAATAAAAGAGCACTACTGCCACATCTTGAGAGTCCAAGAAATCTTTCTTTCGACTCCTCGGCTCACCGACCCCGCATCAGGAGGATCAGAAGGGGATGAGATTAGAGCGTAGAGGACCTGCAGTGTTGTCAGTCCCCTTCTCAACGACCCCACGAGGCCTCGGCTTGAAAAGGTTTATGAGGTCAGCCTGTCTCTCTCAGGAGCTGCAAGTGAGAGACAGACAAGAGTTAGAGTGAGAGGCACACGCCTGAGGAGAACAGTCAGGGCTGAGAGGCCATCTAGGGGCACTTGCACCCCAAGTTATTGAGAGAGTAGAGATGGAAAGAAGCCAGTCAGGAGAGAGAAAGGAGAACTGAGCAGAAAGCCAGACAGAAGCCGAGGGGAGGAGACAGCACGTGTCCAGAGCCGGGAGGATTATTGTTGTGAACTAAGAGCCCTGGAAACGGATGAGGGTGGCTCAGGGACAAAGCATCAGAAAGGACAGTCATCATCCACCCCCTGGTCGTTGATAGACACTTTGGTCTGTGTGCCTCATCTGGCTGGTCCAAGGGTCCCTCCTCTAGGCCTGCGCTTGACCTCGCCCTGATCTGACCCTGGAGAAGATTCCGTCTGGTGTCGTCTCCTGCAGACCTTGGGCTCCAGAGGAAATGGCAGTGGCGAGGACATCCCCTTGGGGCCCCATGGCCAACAACGAGGCCTAGGAGGTGGCTGGGCTGCAATGCCCTGCGGTGTTGGGCAATCTGGGTGTGTCCCCAGGGCTCCTGAAGAATTGGCTCATCCCCTCCCTCGCTCACCACTTCCTGGAAACAACCTCAGACACTCATGATGAGGTCAGTTTCAGTTTAAGCTGCTTTGCATAAAAAGGCAAAAATTCTCTTTCTTCTTGACTGGACAACCTGCACCTAAAAGCTCGGGTGTGGATTGAGGACTGGGCACTCAGGGGATGCAGGGTTTCCTCTTGCTCTGCAGGACCTCGGGGGAAAACCACTCAAGCAGCCACCATGTGCCAGGCTCCTTGCTGAGCAAACTCTGGCACATGGGCCGTCATGGATGGGTTGGTGGGTGGATTGACCTGCAAAGATTTTCCTCAAAGAAGACTTCCCTGCCCCCAGGCAGGCCCTCTGCCTACACTTCCATAGTCCAGTGGCCCTTTCTCTTAGCAACCTTATCACAGCTGTCATCTTATGTGCATTTGGGAAATTAGTTAATTCCTTCCCCCACTAAACTGGAGCTCCACAAGGAGCTATTTTTTGCTTGCCACTGGAGCACTAGCAGCGGGCATGTGCCTGGCAAATCGCAGGCACTCATCACATATATTTGTGAATCAATGGAATCCTTGAGATTCAGTATGCCAGAGATCAATTATGGCACAAGTCTTTGCAAAAAGATTTGTCGCTGGGTTTAATCATTCAGAAAACATTTAAGTACATTAAGTACACGTGCCATGTACTGTGCTAGGTAATATGGGGAGGGGCTTATACAAAGATAACGAAACCAGGGTCTCTGCCCTGAAAAATATGTACAGGCTGGGGGTGAGCCCCACCCTCCACTGTGGCCGCTGTGGGGTCTTACCCATTGTCCTGCCTGTGAAGAAAGCTGTTCCCCACATGGTCACTATGGGGTGAAGCCACAGGGCACGTCCTAGTCCCTAAGATTAGAAGAACAGACGTGGCCACCCTAAGTGATGGCCCTGCGTGGTCACACGGTCCGTGAATCATCTAGTCTTAGGACTTGAGAGGCAGGAAGTTTTGTCATTGGGAGATCCAGGGTGAACAAGTCCGTTTACCCTGCACCTGCAGACACGAACCCAGCTCTGCTGACTGAGGGACCGTGTGATCCGGGAGAAGCCCCAAGCTCTCTGCCTCTGGAAACCTGAGAAGGGATGGCACGTGCCTCAAGGGCTGTGGTAAGGATTCAATGAAATGATGCTCATAACACCGCTGTGAGGAACAGGGCGCTTGGGGCACCCAGCTCATGATGGCAGTATTCTGTGTACCCCGCATATGTATGTCATGCTGCCAACCTCTGTGCCACTGGACCGTGGGCTCCCTGGGCTCCTGAGAGGGCTCTGGGGCAAGGTCATGCTCCCCAGTTTCAATATTTGTCCCTGAGTCACAGCCTGGGCGAAAGAGGGGGAAACCCAGCCTTGCTGGCTGCATCCACCCAACTGGGCTCCCCAGCTCTGGGGATTCTCGCCGATCCTCGGAGTGTGTGTGCAAGTGTGTGGCGTCCAGCGTCTGCCAAGGGCAGCAGTCAGCTGGTGGAGCCAGGACCCTCCTCCCGCTCTGCTGCCTCTGCCCGACAGAGCCTGCCTCCTGGGGTCTGAGGGGTGTGTGGTCTCTTCCCACCCGGCCGTGTCAGCCCACAAGCTGCCCACCCGGAGGCCTCTCATCCACTGTCTTCACTGCGACCCACAGATCTTGGCTCCTTCATACTGAAAGCTGGGTGGCATCCTGGAGAACCCACGCCTCCTTGCGTGGAAACCATGGAATTTCCCCAGGAAGATGTCTTTGGCAACTTTTAGGCCACAGGAAGCTCACAGCTGGTGAGACACTGAGAAAATGCGAGGGAAGAAGTGCCAGCCCTGCCCACACAATCTGAGGCCCCTCCCAAGGGGATAGGAAAGCTCCACATCTCCCCAGACAGGACCTTGAAACAACCAGGGAGTGTCCCGGCTGCAGGTGGGTCACACCTTACACACTTGACACTGGGCTCCCCCATTTAGAGCCGGGGGCCTCAGCCCTGGCTGCACACGAGAGCCCCCAGTGCCTAGGCTGCACCATGTGGATGTCTGGGGTGGGACCAGTGGGCATCAGCGCTTCTGGAAGCTCTCCAGGTGTTTGCAGTGTGCAGACAAGGTTGAGGGCCACTAACTAAGACAATAAAATACTTATGCCAGATCTTTCTGTCTGAGCATGTGGGGTGTGGGGGCAGCCTGGGTTCAAATCCTGCCTCCACTACTTACTAGTTGAGCCATCGCAAAGTCTCTCCACTTCCGAAAGGCTCAGTCTCCTCGTCTGTAAAATGGGAAGAATAATAAAGCGCCCACCTTGTAGGGCCGATTAGATATGATAATCTGCTCCTAACAGCCAGTCAGTGCTAGCCATTTCCTGATAACTCATACTCTCTCCGGCTTGTCTCTACCTCCCCCGCAGACTCCCGTGTCCACTCCAGCTTTGAGCTCCCAGTACTTCGTCTATACGGTGCTTTTCACACAGCGACCCTCCACAAGTATTTGTTGAATAAAGGCATTGGAAGGAATCCATGTGTAACAGTAAACCTTGCTTCCTGATTTAGCTCTGGGATAAATCCGGGGCCCACATATTGACATTGTTTAGCAATTTATTCCTTTATGGAGTGTCTATGACGTGCTGGGCTCTAAGAATGTGAAGATAAAGACACTGTTGCTGTCAGCTGAGGGTCTAGTGGGGACACAGATTCATGACCTTGTATTTTCTTGATTGTGGCACAGAGGCTGCGCACATGCCAGGGAGGAGCCGGGAGGGAAGGAAGCATCTGCACGGAGGATGGGAGACGACCTTTGAGCTGGGTCTTAACCAGAAGGGGCTCGCCGTGAGGAGAAGCAGGGACGGCATTTGAGACAGATCTCTCTAACTACGAAGCCAGAGAGGCACAGGGGTGTGGTGCCGTCTGAGGCCGGGGTGACAGGATGGGAAAGAGCGTGGGCTCTGGAGTGGCGGGAGATGACGCGGGACAGGCCGGTTGTGTGGATGCGAGAGGCTGGGGCTTTAAGCTGTCAGGCAGGGAGCGCCCAGTCCTGTTTGTGAGGCAGGAAGGTAAACAGCACACACCTGTGCGTGGTTTCCTTCTCGAAGGCCTGCCTGGCAGCCACTCCTCACCCAGGTGGGTCCTGACGCGGAGGCAGTGTGCTGTCCCTTCGCCTGGTCCCTGCCTGGAAGAGGCCTGTCAGGTTGGGTCAAGCTTTGCCCCCACCTCTGGGTCAGAAGGGCAGATGAATGAGAGTGGGTGTGGAGGAGGGTGTAGGTGGGGGTGGTGTGATTCCTGGAGTTTCCTTTGTTGGGGGCGTGGCTTTGGGGTTCAAATCAGCTGGAAAAGTTGGGGCAGGCAACCCAAAACAGGCTTGGCAGACGGGGCTCCGGGCTGATGGAGACTCAGGAGACTGCCCTTTCTGTTTGTTTGAAAGCGCAGCTCTGCCCGTACCTACCGGCCATGCTGTGCTACCTTGGGCACTTAATTCCCTCTCAGGACCTCCGTCTCATCAACTGTAAAATGAAGGGAGTGGACCAGGTGATCCTCCAACTCTCTGATTCCAAGGAAGGATGGAGCAGCGTGGGATTTTGTGGATAAGTTGCTGAGGGTGGGGACTCCCAGATAGAACAAAACCTCTTCCAGAGGGGACAGGAGGCTTTGCAGAGTGGGTGGGTGACAAGGCTGCCTCCCCACCCAGCTGCTGCTGCTGCTAGACCTGCTTCAGCCACAAGGCCCGGGCAGGTGCGTGGGCTTGGGGAGTTCGGGGAGCAGCGTCCCTCCCCAGACCCGGCAGAGAGGAGCCCAGATGCTCAGCAAAGCTGCCCTAAGATGCAGCTCGTGTCCGGCTGCTCCAGCCCCCTTGGGGGGTTCCCCTCTTTTCCCAGCTGCCCTCTCCCCAGCAAGGTGTAGCCCACAGGAGCTGAGTCCAGGGACAGGGTGGTGGGTGACAGCGGGAGGTCAGCCAGGGCTCTGGGCCAAGAGCCGGGAGGCAAGATGGCAGCCCCAGCAAAGAGGGCAGCGCAGCTTTGGGCTCCTCACCTCGGCAGCCACACCACACCCGCCCTGGGCCTCCCAGAGACCTCACACTCCTAGTCACAGTCACCAGAAAGGCCTTGGTTCACAAACATCCTGCTCTAGGGCTTTAGGAATATTTCCCTGTACCTTTATTAGCACTCAGCTCCAGACTTTTCTAAATATGTGAAATCGACGTCAATGATTTTATACCTATTTTATTTGAAATGCAAATACTCACACACGGATTAAGAGGACCCAGAAGTCCTTCACACAGTGAACACTTACTGAGGGTTTACGGTGCCAGTCCTGTGCCAGGCCTGGAGGACACAGGGCCTGTGCTCTGCACTCGCTCAGGGTGACAGCAGGATCCATGGGCCCTCGATGGAAGAGGTTCAGGGAGGGCCCCAGAGAAGGGAATCTTGACCGGCAGCGCTACAGAGTTCTGGCCACCTGAAGGAGAGGGCATCTCAGGAAAGGGAGCAGCCCAGACAGAGGAGAAGGCCGGCATGGCGAGGAGTTGATGGTGGTCAAAGCAGGGAGTTGACGAGGAAATGTTCCTTCTCCTGCAGTCTTCACACTTACAATCAATTACTTGTACAAGTGTCTGTTTACTGTCGGTGTCCCCTGCTAGATGACAAGCTCCGGGAGAGGGAAGGGTGTGCGCTATGTTCGCAGCAGGACAGCGGTCCCCAGGACAATACCTACCGCATAGTGAATGTTCAGTTAAATTGGCGCTAAGTGGACAAATACACGAGAAATATTTCTGGCGTGAATGTGGGTTCGACTAGAAAGGGCTGTGAAGCCATGCGAAGGAGTTTGGACGTTATCCTAAGGGCAACAGGGAGCCACTGAAGGGTTTAAAGAGGGGAATGACCTGGTCGGCTTTGTGCTCAAGGAATACCTTTTTGGCTTTGGTCTGGAGAATGAGTGGAGCAGAGTCCAGGTGGCAAAGGGTGGCGACCTAAACTCAAGATGTGGCTGTGGGACGAGGGGACGGCACAGATTGGAGAGTTTAAGGAGGTGCTGCTCCAGGGGTCCGGGGAGTGACTGGATGGAAGGAGTGAGGGAGAGCGAGGTGGCAGCGAGGGCACCCAGCCTTCTGGGTTTGGCAGGTTTACCACCAACGTCCCGTAGGACCGTGTGCACACCCCATCGTTGTCCTGACCTCAGGGCACTGTTACGGTTTATTCTCTCTTTGTGTGACTCTCTCCTAAGCAGGTGTGAGGCCTGGAGGCCCAGGGCCGGGCCCTATTTGCCTTTGCATCCCTCGTGCCCAGCACAGAGCCTGGCGCATAACTATCTACTCAGTGGGCGTTTGGTGGATGAAGTTCTGATTCGAAGCTGTACGTACAACTTTATTTTCAAAAGGGCGGAAAGTATATTACTTTATAAGTGCAGTGTCATAGGCAACTTTCAAAACATGGGGAACATGAAAGAAAAAGTCATTTGAGTTTCGAAAGCAGTGGTCAGAGGCCTGGGAGGTGGCGGGGCGGTGGAGGAAGGATGTGGGGAGATGGGGGGGAGGGGGGTTTCTTTGAGCTGTGAGGGTCAGTGGACAAAGGCAGCCTCCTAGGTTTGCAGCCGACACTCGATGCTGCCCCTCTGTGAGATGGGAGCCTGCGGGAGCAGCAGGTCTGGAGGATGAGGTGGCGAGTTTAGACATCCAGCTCGAGAAATAAATTGGAGTGTTTCCAGTGATAGAAGGTTCTGGAAGCCTTAGGTGTGAGTGAGAAGATGTAGGGCAAGTGTGTGGCAGGGTGTGGAGAGGAGGGCTGGGATGCCCGGAGAAAAGAACTTTTAAGGATGAGGCAGCACCAGGAGCTCCTTCCTCAGGACAGGACTTCCTCTCTGTGCCCACCTTCCTCCTCATTACTATAGCTGGGACAGGCACCAGCACTGTAGAGGCTTCACTGAAACCCCAGCTCCACAGGCTCCAACTTCTGTGTGTTCTTGGCCCCCCTCTCTTTTGCGGTCACAACAGTGCAACATTCTGTGACTTCCCCTGTGACTCCACGAGGCCCGCCTCCTGGACTGCTGCACTGTCTGCTCACCTCAGTCACTTATTCCTTTCTGCTTATTACCCTCCACACCCCAGACTTTTCTTCCCTGAATCCCTCCAGACGGTTCTGCCCACCCGCCGGTGAGCCAGGCTCTCCGGCTGTGCCCTGGGGGAGCCAGGGGAGTTTCCAGTTTCCTTCCACTTCCTCCCTGCTTCCCCCTCCCTCTCCTCCCCCTGGGCTGGCTGAGAAGAAGGTCCAGAGCTGGCAGCAGCAGGTGGAAAACCCAGGGCTGGCCGTCCTCCCAGCCGCTGCACAACTAGCTTCTGTGAGCCGTGGGTGAGGTGCCTCGGTGTGCCAGCCAATGTGTGACAATAGGCGCTCGGGGCAAAAAGCCCTGATGGGTGGCATTTATTGATTTTGGTGGTGTGAATATTCCCACCATGACCAATTTCAAGCTACCAACGATGGTGGCACTGAACGCAGGATTGGGAAGAGATGTGCGATAGCTCACTATCGTATAATATTCCCACCACACAGACACGGTGGGCAGGGATAGCCTCAAGAGCATATATAACTATGAGTGTAGAAAAATAATTAGGAAGTAATAAATTTTGAGTATTTGTTGCTTTTTAAAAATATAACATTTTCTTGTAAGGTTTTATAATTTAATTTTGAAAATAATGGCTGTTTCACCACTGGTTTGTAAAATTCCTGAAAATTTAACAATTAGCTTTTGCAAGCAGTATGAGCTGGTTCCAGCAAACCACTGAGTGCCACTGGGGCCAGGAGAAAAGGGGGAGACTCCAAACGCCAAAGTTTAGGGGGCAACATTTACACTGATGTGCACTCCGGCTGGGATCCTCTTCCTGCCCAGGCCTTGGGCACTGTCAGCTGGGGTGGCGGGTGTTGGGCAGCAGCCTCAGCATCCCCAGTAACAGTCAGACTCTCCTCCTAAGGAGGAGGAGCAGAGCCTGGCGCCGGGCACCCCCTCCCACCCGGCAGACATGAGCTTTCCTGACCTGGACCTGTGGGCCCTGCGCCTGCCCAGCTCCCAGCCTCTGGACACCTACGCTGGCGGCCCCCAGAACCAGGAAGTTTGAGTGGTGCAATGACCTTCGCCTTTGAAGATGTGAAATCCGGTAAGGGTGGGAACTTCCACATTGCTCAGAAAACGAGCTTGTCCAGTCATCCCCAGTGAAGAAAACAAAAGAGAACCAAGCCTCTTTCTGAGCCTTTCTTTATTTCCATGGGCTGCAAGGCAGGCTGTGCTGGGTCTGAACAGACATGGGTCAGAAGAGAATGAAAAGCACCCATGAGTTCATTTAACGCAATCTCAGTGTGCCAGTCTTTGCGCTAGGTCTTGGGGACATCAGAGGTGGTGATCCCCAGTGGGGAAAACCTTGTCTTGGCTACCCCAGGAAATGAGTTGAATCTCTGGCTTGATGTTCCTGTCTTCCTGCTGATGACCATTGTGAAGGCTGGAGGAAAGGGGTCACCTTCTCACCACATCCCAAATATGCTTTGGGCTCAGGTTTATGTCTTTCCCTCAACTAGACATGCTTTCTCCTCTTGCTCATAATCACAGCTGATTACAAGCCAACCCATCACGCCAAGCCCCACACAGCTCCCTCTTGGAGTCGCTCCCTCTACTTGTAGGGCTTCCACGTTCTCTCCTGGGGTCTTGATTTGGGTGTGGAATTTTTATGCTCTGATTTCTAAGCTCAGAAAGGCTAGGACCTTGTCACTCACTCACTCATTCATTCATATATTCATTCATTGGGTAGGGGGTTGGGAAAGACCAAGGAGGATGGAAGGCCTGTCCAAGGCTGAGTGGGGGGCCAGCTCAGGGGAGCATCCACCCTGAGCAAGGCAGAAGGAGAGGAAGAGGGAGGCAGGCTGCTCCTCAGTTATGAGGTCTCAGGTTCAAACATCTTCACCTGTGAACACCATTTCCATCACAGTGAGTGGGTCTGGTTTCCCACCAGGTTTCTAAGCCCCACCAAGTCAGTTTTCAGCAATCACAAAATATAATTAATGAAAAAACTGTAAAGAGGAATAAGGGAAAGGAGGTGGAAAAATACTTATAACCCCCCAAAAAGACCCCTGCTCTGCTGTCCTCGCAGTCCCTGCCTTTTGTGAACAGTGAAACAGCGTCCCAATGCCATGCCTGGTAGTTATGGCCTTTTCTCATCTGCCTGCAGGTTGCTCTCAGAGGGTATTTCCAAGGAATCCACTTGGTGCTCCGACAGCCCCAGGGCAGCCTCACCCCAGCTTTCCTGCCTTTTGGTAAAGACATTTTTATTCTTTTATTCTGAGCAAAAACGATTAATGTGTTGTTCCTACCAAGAAACCCCATTCTAACTGTATTCTATCTAGTTGTACAATGGTTTAAGTTTGATTTCTCACTCTTTAAAGTTTGCTTACTTGTGAAATATTTTGGGAGATTTAGCTGAAATGCGGGGACAGCCCGTGGAAGGCTCAGGCGCGAGGCTTGGGCGCCACCTACTGGTCATTTCTGAGAATGACAAAATTGAACTTGCATTGAGCCTCCTGTTTGTATGGGTGAAAATGAGTTGATTTAAAATTTGGGCAACAACACTTGTAACTAACAAAGGGTTTGTGTCGGAATCTATAAAGAACTGTTACAAGTTAATATTAAAAAATATAAAATGAGCAAGAAACTTAAAGGGGCCCTTCGTAAAAGAGGATATCCAATGGACAATGAGTTTATGAAAGATGGTCCACTTTTTATTCTTAGAGACACTTTGGGGAAGAAGAGATGTGGAGGAAGGCCCAGGTATTGTAGAAATCTGAATACTCTAAAAAAAAAAAAAATCTCCCTGGTAATTCAGATTTTAGCCACTAGGGGGAGGACTTTCACATCACTTTATTTGCATCAGGGAAATGCAAATTAGAACCACAGTGAGGTACCACGCCTACCCTCCAGAATGGTTAAAATTAAAAGACTGACAGTGCTTAAGTTGGCAAAAATGTAGGACAGCAGGGACTCTCATACACTACTGGTGGGAGTGCAAATTGATAAAGCTTCGAAAAATTGTTCAGCATTATCTAAAAATATTTGAACATAGAAATACCCTGTAACATGGGAGCCTGTTTGGTATGTACCCCACAAAAACGTATACACGTGTACTCTATGAGACATGCAGAATTGTTTACAACAGTGTTGCTGGTAATAACCAAGAAGTGCAAACAGTTTTAATGTCCATGAAAAACAGGCTGGATAAATAAATTGTAGTATGTTAGTACAACGGAATACCTGACATACAAAAACCAGCAAACAAAAGAATTTCAAGGCACAGAGCAACCATGTAGATAAATTTTACAAACCATGTTGAGCAAAAGAAATTAGACATAGAATAATGCATTCTGTATGATAATAATTATATGAAGATCAAAAAGAGGCAAGACATTTTACAGTGTTAGATGTCAGATTAATAGTGATCTCAGGTGTGGAGGACGCAGGTGGAGATTGGGACCTGGCATGAGAAGACCCTCTGGGGTGGTACATTCCTTGACCTGGGTGGTTGGACCAGTGTGTTCACTTTGTGATAATTTATCTTTTCTTTGAGTACCTAAAAAAATACGTGTAAGACTTCAGTTATGAAGTTAAAAAATAAAAACGTTAAAGGCGGAAGGGTAGAGTGGGATTCCTAACCAAGAGAATATAGGCCAGAGTATGAATAGAAAATACGAGAAATTGGGGAATAGAGAAAAGCAGACACAGGCTGTCGGATATCTCCAGGTCCTTCAGATTCTCCCCTCTGGGGGGTCTGCCCCTCTCTCTTCGCCCTGAGAATTTTTGCCCTGTTGCAAACCTTTGTTTCAACATTTTTCCCCCTTGAATTATTTCCGTAGGGAAAATTTCCACCAGTGGGATACTTTGGTCAAAGGGGACAGCTATTTTAATGCCCTGTTTTGTAAACTTTGCCAGATTGCCCTCCAGAAAGACTGCACCAATTTCCCAAGAACACCCCAAAATGCATGTTTCTTCAAAGCCTTCCAACTCTAGACTTTTAAAACAGGGTTTTAAGAGCTTGTTGGTTTAACGTTTGTGTAGAGTCCGCGAGTGGACTAATTTGCATTTCTTTAATTATTAGTGAAACTAAACATTTTCCTTGAAAAGGCTCGACAATAATTTCCTCTTGCACTCACTGCTGGGCGACACGTTCTTTGCCTATGACTGTCCAGCGAGGAGCCTTTGTTCTCTGTATGGGTCTGTGTAGGATCTTTATTCACAATTCACAGTTTCTCTTATTCTAATGGGTACTTTTTTGATCTTAATTTTTATTATTTTCTTTTGAAACGTACTTGAATGTTCCTGTGGTGACACTTTTCCATTTCTTATTCTACATTTTTTCCTATTACCCCAATTGTAAGTAATACATATATTCCTTCCTAAATTGGGATGAATATGTGTTTCTTCTAAGTGGTGTTTCCCACGCTGGTTTCCACTTATTTTCATTGGTTGTTGATACATTTTCTGAAGGGGTTCCATGGTTGAATAAATTTGGAAAACAATGAATTAGACAAAACTAAACAGCTATCTCTATTACAGTACTTATCAGACCATAAATATGATAATTCATTCATTGGACAAAATATTCATTGAGCACCTGCGTGAGGCACTCTCGGGGCTGGGAAAACAGTGGTGAACCAAGAGACAAATGCATGCTGTGTGTTCCCAGCACAAGGACGTAGTAGATAGATTTTTTTCCCAAAGTATTTGAGCAAAACTCTTTTTCATACATCACCTAGTAATCTTCTACACTGTTCCACAGAAGATCCTGATCTAGAATTTCCTGCAGCATGGTGTGAAAGCTGTGAATCAACTTTCATTTTTCCTAACCAATTCATCCATGTTTCTTAGCAGAATTTATTAATTATGAGTCCTCTTTGGCTTTGTTGTCCTAGGTTCATTGAATATAATTTTTTCTATCATTAGGGGATTTCTGGCATAGTTGTTTCGTTTCATTGGTTTATATTTCTGAGCTATGTGTTTATAATGAGAGAACTGAATCCAAAAAGGGACAAGAAACTTCTTCACGTTCCCCACCTGTAATTGTTGCTAAGATGAAGTGGTGCCCTCGAGCCTCAGTTTCCCTAGGCACCTGTCAGCAAGAGGCAGAAACATGAGAGCGGAGGGTGCAAAGTCTCCAGAAATACGCAGCCTCTAGGACCCATCCAGGCCCCAGGAGGGCTGGCTGGAGGAGGAGTATCTGGGGCTTGGGAGGGTGAGGAGTGGAGGGAAACTGGCAGTTACTGAGTACTTACCGTGTGCATATTTACCTTGGGTCACACTCAGCAGCCCGCTGTGCAACCCTGAAAGCCAAGCTAGCTTGCCAAAGCGAGCCATGAGGCTGGTCCCGACTGAGCCCACTCAGGTGACTCCACAGCAGCTGTGCAGCCCGGCACACCCAGTGGGCCCAACACCCTCATTGTGGACTGTCTCTCTTTCCTCCTCTCCTGTGATTCTTTTGCTTATAAGTAGTGGCTTTCACAGTTCAGATTAGCAGGAAAGCAAAGGCTCTGCCTCCCAAACCTTGGGAGCCCCTGGGTATAGAAGCACACCCAGCAAAAACAAGGTGTGAGCTGGGCTCTAGGTTCTGCCTTCTCGGCTTCTCTGTCTGGTGGCTGTGAAGATGCCACAGCAGCAGCCTAGGAGGAGGATGGCTCCACCTCCATTCAACACAGCTCCTACATGATAGAAACCATCCCACTCCTGTTGCTGCTTCCCCAGGAACTTTGCCTGGGGGTAAAGCCAGGAAGGTGTGCGCTCTCCCCAGCTAAGCGTGGGGCATGGGAAGGAAGGACAGTGTTCTGGAGAACTCCCACATTTAAGGAGCAGGAGGAGGTGAAGAAGCTGGAGGAAGTGCAGACACGTGAGAGGAGAACCAGGAGAGACTGGGCAAGCTTCTTTTTTTTTTTGAGGAAGATTAGCCCTGAGCTAACATCTGCTGCCAATCCTCCTCTTTTTTTTTTTTCTCCTGAGGAAGACTGGCCCTGAGCTAACATCCATGCCCATCTTCCTCGGCTTTCTATGTGGGACGCCTACCACAGCATGGTGTGCCAAGTGGTGCCATGTCCACATCCGGGATCTGAAGCAGCAAACCCTGGGCTGCTGGAAGTGGAACGTGTGTACTTAACCACTGCACCACCAGACCGACCCTGGGCAAGTTTCTTAACTGCTCTCTGCCTCAGTTTCTTCATCGGTAATACAGGGGTAATAATAACTCCAAGGACTGTTTGGTAGGATTCCCAAATACCTGAAAGCTTTTAGAACAGTTAATACCTGAAAATGAAAAATGAATATGTCTCTACCTGAAATGGATTAAGAAAAAAGAAATACGTGAAAAGTTTTTAGAACAGTGCCCAGCATATACAGTGCTAAGCATTCAATCCATGGTTATTTATTGTTATTGTTGTTATTACTATGCAGCCAGCCAGCAAAGCAGAGTAACTTGTCCAATGAGACGTGCCCAGCAAAGCTGGGACCAGAACCAGTTCTTCTGCCTCTTAATCCAGAGCACTTGTGTCTGCTTGGTTACATGCTTTAAAATAGTGAGATTACTGATTTAAAATCCATCATTACCTGGGAGCCGGCCAGTGGCCAAGTGATCAAAGTTCTGCACTCTCTGCTTCAGCCCCAGGGTTCACAGGTTCGGATCTCAGGCGTGGACCTACTCCACTCGCCAGTCATGCTGTGGAGGCATCCCACATGCAAAAAATAGAGGAAGATTGGTGCAGATGTTAGCTCAGGGCTAGTCTTCCTCAAGCAAAAAAGAAAAAAAAAAAAAAACAAGAGGAGGATTGCCAAGGGATGTTAGCTCAGGGCGAATCTTCCTCACCAGAAAATAAGTAAGTAAGTAAAAAAAATCCATCAATACTTTGAAAGCATGAGCTCTTCCCCAATTTCAAGCTGAAAATAGTCACTTTATTAATCCATCTTTTAAAAAGAAAGTGTCTTGTATACAGACAGACAAGCTGTCATCAGCAAGCCTAGAATTGACAGGAACCAACTCAGTGCTACCACTGGGCTCTGGGAAAGATTGTCAGGTTGTGCAAGTGACAATAACTGCTGGCCGTCAACGCCAATTTAGTTGCGATTAATTGCATAATTGTCTCGGGTATTTGAGAAAAGTGTCTAAATTCTGTTGTAATCTTAAAACAAAGAGATAAAGAAAACAACCATAAATACTTGCATAGCTGTAGTATAATTACACAGACCCTAAGTATAAAAAACCAATTCTTTCTAACGGGGGGATGGCCAATCTGGCACGTTTATATAGAAGAGCAGTTTTATGACAGAGCTTCAGTTACTTTATAGGAAAGAGCTTAGAGCTTTGACAGTGGGGATTCCTAGGGCTCCATAAAAAACTTTTTCTGTGCATAAATAGATATTTAATGAGCATATAGTTTCCAGCTGTCGGAACGTTCACACAGTCCTCCTGTGTCTCCAACACTGGAGATTCAAAGAGAAGACCTAGGTCCCGCCCCAGGGGCTTGTGGGTAATCACACAGCGGTGGCTCTCCACAGTGACCGCATGAGGGAGGCGAGCACAGAGGAGGGCACCCGATTCACAGAGGGAGGGCAAGGAAGTCTTCTTGGAGGAGATGATGCCTGAGGAGAGTCTTTAAGGATGAGGTGGTTTTTGTGAGGTAAACAAGTTGGGGAAAAGATCTTCCAGATAAAGATGGGGACAAAGGAGCAGAGGATAAGAAAGTTTGTCTTGTTCTGGGAGCTGCAAGACTGGCAGTGCTCAATTAGTTGAAAAAATAATAATAGGTAGTGCATTTGTGAAGAAATTAACTTGTAATAATGATAGCTGAGATTCCAGTTTTGTATGTTCTCAGCACTTTCATTAGGTAGCTCATTTAATCCTCATAAAAGTCACATTAAGGAGGGACAATTGATGCGGGGTCGGTGAGCCCAGGAGTCGAAAGAAAGATTTCTTTAGACTCTTAAGATCTGGCAATAGTGCTCTTTTATTTAGAGAATAGTATAGAATAGCATGGGGACAGGACCCACGGGCAGTCAGAGCTCCTGCTGCTGCCCCGAGTTGAGGGTTAGGGCTAAATTTAAGGCATAGGTATGTGAGTCATCTCTTTACAAGACAAAGAATATGTAAAAAAGTTAAAATGGTATCAGTGCCCATACGGTCTGGCCATTTGGCGGTCCCACAACTTTTAGATAAGAATCAAACCGGATGGAGTAAATGGCAGAAGTCACCGCTTGAATTTTATCCTCGGCTAAAGACAAAGGAGGATTTGTGGGGGGGGGGGGGGGTTCAGTTACATGAGGTTGCCAGACAGTAACCAACTTAAGATCTTGCCTCTGGCATTGATTAAGAGCTTCTAGAGATAAGACCATCCCCCCTTCTTCCTGGCACAGAGAGGGAGGCTTCTTCACAGACAGAGGTTTCCCTTAGAAATGTAAATATTTCCCAACAAAGGGGTAAACAAATTCCACTCCTTGGAGCTTGAATCTCATCTGTAGTTTTAAAACTAACCAGCCTAAAAATCCTCATCACAATCATCATCCACATTTTGCAGATGGAGAAACTGAGGCACAGAGAAAGTCGGTAACTTTCCCCCAGATGTCACTGTGAGTGAGGGAGAGCCGGGCCAGAAACCCGGGCAGCGTGCTCTGAGTGCCGGCCTCTGCGTGAGCTCACACTGAAAGCATCTATTTGGGTTGGAACGACCTAGCAACTAACCCAGATATCAGCTAGATCCTCCCCACTCCCAGCCGCGATGAGATCAGCTCTAACCCATAATTCCATGACTTGTGGGAAGTTCAATGCTTTCCTGGAAATTTCTATGAATTAGTGGAGGCTCGTGTTTTTGTTTTGTTTCCCATGAGTTCACATTCTCTATGCAGCATTTCTGAGCTGTTCTTTGTCTGCACCCTGGCTTGGTGATGGTGCAGTGGTGGGCACAGCCCCTTCTCCTGGCTTTAGCCTTCCCTCTGTTTCCCCAAACCATGCACACCTTGACTTAAGATTTGGGGGACTGCTGTGCCCAGTAGGTGCCGTGGTACATTGACTGTAACATGGAATGGCCCCTTCCCCTCACAAACAAGACTGGGGGTGGACAGGGAAGTGCTCTGTCCTGACTGCAAAGCAGTGGCTCACTACAGAGGGAAGGCCAGGAGGAGTCCAGCCCCTGCGGCTTGGATCTGACCCCTCCCAGGCATGGGTGTGAGGGCTGAGGAATGAAGAGATAAAGGGCGAGTGAGGGGAACATGCAGAGACCTGATTTAGTGCCATTCTGGTGCCTCAAAGAACAAGAACTCAGTTAAGAAACAGAGCAAACTTTTGGCTACATTTTACCAAGCTTGTGCGTAGTTACATAAAGTTGAGCTCCTAAACTATTACACTTACATTACTTTTCTACACCTATTATCTAAAGCTTGGCTGTGATTTTAACTACAGTAGCCTACATTGCATCCCTTTTGTATTATATATTTACTAGTCGTAACTATAGTTAAGAGTTGCCTGTGACCTTCTATTCCTGCAGTACGACTCTACGTCTAAGACTTTGGGCAAGTTGCTTAAACTTCCCTGGTCTCAGTTTCTTCATTTGCAAAATGAAGATTATAATCTTCCAGGTACCATCATGAGGATTAAATATATAAAGTGCACAGCACAGTGTGTGAGATGCAGTAAGGGCTCAATAAATGTTAGCAATTATTATTTCCTCTGTTAACCAAAAGTTGGCTGTAGCTTGGTATGGCTGATGCACGGGAGGTAGGACGGCGGAGGAGGAGAGGATGGAGAGGTGGGTGGAGGAGTAAAGTCACCCGATCAGAGGATTTTGTGTGTCAGCACCAAGAGCACGGACTTTATCCTGCAGTCCAGGTTCTCAAGCCATCCCTAATGGGATGGTGATTTTCTATCTGTGGGGGTGAGGGTGTGGCCCAAGATGCTCTCCAAAAACATAATATTGTTTCGTTTCCTATTTAATTTAAAAAATATATAGGAATTTTGTGTTCTATTCCATAATATGTTCAGTGGCAGGGAGGCGGTGTTCAAGGAGCAATTCTTGGCATCTGGAAGTAGTCTCAATCCACTTCAGAAAAAAACCATTTCCAACCAATCGAACCAACTTTTTGAGATGTCCCAATTTCAATAGCATGGTGTCATGGTATTTCAGTTATCAATATCATTGTTCTAAAACCAAATATATATGAATGGTTAAACCATTGTAAATTCTGTAATACTTTTTGAGGGGTTTTAAAAATATCCTGGACTTTGGAAAATATTCTTACACAAAAAGCAAAGAGAGGATGGAATAGGCTTGTGTTCTAATAATACTGAAACTCAGGCATGCTGTAACTAAGAGCCTGTGGGAACCAGGGTTTTCCCTGGAGCCTCCACGGGTGAATGTGACAGACTAATTAACAGAAGCCCAGGAAACTCATCTTCACCCCAGTTCTTCTTCCTGCCCTGAGGCCAAACATTTGCTGCAACCACTGTTCAGGGGCAAACATTCCTGTAACCATTTACCCTGTTAGCGGGTTTCCTCTGAAAAGAGAGTGAGGGAAAGATGATGGAGGAGGGTGACGTCAGATCTTCAGTACTAGGCAAGTCAGGAGGCGGTCTGTCTTGCTCTGGGGTTGGCCTTTTGCTTTCATGAGGTCTCTAAAAATTTCCTATGTAAGAAAAATCCTATTGTCTTACAAAGAAATTGCTCAATATACTTTGGAGAAAAACCAACCCATGCGCATTTTTTCCATAGTGTCAGCATTTTGTTAAAGTGAACAAAAGTGTTAAAAAAAAAAAATCACCCCACAAACCAATATGCAGACACTGGCAAGTGAAACACAGACAATAGGGATTTGAAAATCAAACCAGAACAAGTTTTTGAAAAATCCAGGACAGGAGACGTGGAAGCTATTTGGTAACTTGCAAAGTATAATCTTTGTGTCTGTTGGGTAATACCCATAGGCCAAACTTTACAGTTCCTGTTCTGTAAAGGTCACATGAGAGCCTTAAAGCAGAATGCTGCTTGACAGCGATGAGATCTTTAGTGATAGTTCACCGAGGCTGGATTTTTAAACCTCCTAATCTTAAACACATGATTCCGTAGAGATAATATTTAGTCATGAGGCTTCATACTTCCTCTCTGTGCTTAGTCTATTTTATAACTTATAATAATTATAATAGGGGCTGGCCCAGTGGTGCAGCGGTTAAGTTCGCAGGTTCCACTTCTCAGTGGCCTGGGGTTTGCTGGTTCAGATCCCGGATGCAGACATGGCACCGCTTGGCACGCCATGCTGTGGTAGGCGTCCCAAGTATAAAGTGGAGGAAGATGGGCATGGATGTTAGCTCAGGGCCAGGCTTCCTCAGCAAAAAAGAGGAGGATTGGCAGCAGTTAGCTCAGGGCTAATCTTCCTCAAAAAAAAAAAAAAAATTATAATAGATCATAGTTGGAGTTGAATTATAATCAAAAAATGTTATTCTGCTAATATATTAAATAAAGCTGAAAGTTTAGCATAAGCTGGAGCTTGTAAGCTATTACCCCAAATTAGAATTTATTTTAGCATCTGATATGGACCAAAAAAGTGATATTTCAAAATAGAAATATAGCTAGGTAGACAAATAATATATAACATCTCTTTAATTACTGTATTACTTATCTATTACTGTATTAAAACTATTTTTCAAAAATAGTTGAGTCTTTTCCTAGGTAACTGGAAAACTTTAAAGAACATATTATTTTAAAAGCCTGATAACCAATTATCACCTTATTTAGCAAATAAAATGTGATTTCTTATTTGTGAGCTGCCAGTTGGCACAAACTACATAAGGTACTCAACATACATACATTTTTATTTCCTTTATTTTTTGTCATAACTTAAGTGAAAAATTCAGAAGTCAAGTGAGTGAGCTTTACGTTGAAAAGCATTCTTGACTGATCCAGGGGACCCTGGTAGAAAACTGCCTTGCTAATGAACGTGAGATCATATGGCACATAGATGATGTTTGAAATCTTGCTCCCCAAGGGGGAGAAAGAAAAGGAAACACGTAGAGGGAGGAAAGGACCTCTGGAAAGGAGGAAAAGACTCAGGTAGCCCTCAGACTGACCCCACAGAAACTTCCAGGCGGCTCTTGAGGGGCTTGCTGCGTCCATATCTTCTGTTACAGCCTAAAGTGGTACAGCAGTGCACACCAGGGGTCGGCAAACTTTTCCTATGAAGGGACAGATAGTAAATATTTTATATTTGTTGCAAACACGCAGCTCTGTCACTGCCACGTGATAGCAGCCATGATGGAATGGGCGTGGCTGGGTTCAGGTAACTATTTATGGACACTGAAATTTAAAGTTCACATAATTTTCACATCATGAAATGTTATCATTATTCTGATTTTTTTTTAAACATTTAAAAATGTAAAAACCCTTCTCAGCTCTTTGGGTCACACAGAACAGGCTGCAGGCCGGGTGCGGCCAGTGAGGTGAAGTTTGCTGACCCCTGGTCCACCCTATTGGAGACTGGTCAGGTCATTATTCTGACTTCACCACGGTCCCCACCAATCTTGCTCTCCCGGGGGCTGCTTTCTTTCCTTTCTGCCATTGTTGCTGGGGCTGTAGGGACATTAAAAGTACCTGGTTTAAAAAGATAAAGGTTCTTTTAATATCTCTTTTTATCCTATCTGGACGATTTTTTTCAGGTTTATTTCTTAAACACCTAAGAGGGCATTACAATCTGAGATTTTAAAACTAGATAGGTTATAATCTATTTTCCAATGCTTTTCTCTTTTTCATTTTTTTTTTTTTTTTGAGGAAGATTAGCCCTGAGCTAACATTTGCCACCAATCCTCCTCTTTTTGCTGAGGAAGATTGGCCCTGAGCTAACATCTGTGCCCATCTGTCCCTACTTTATGTGTGGGGCACCTGCCACAACATGGCTTGACAAGCAGTGCAATAGGTCCGCACCTGGGATCTGAACTGGTGAACCCCAGGCCGCTGAAGCAGAACATTCAAACTTAACCGCAGTGCCACTGGGCCAGCCCCTCCAATGCTTTTCTTTTTGAGATGATTATGTTCTAAGGCCTACTACTATTACTTAGTCAATTTAAAAAAACCAGAAATTTAATTTAAGGGACTGTACATTTTCATTTAATAAACCACATGGCAAAACAATACTTTATTTAATAAATGTATAGGAAATTACAATTTGAAAATTGCAAATACAGTACATATACATATGCTATAATCTTAAATTACATGGACAAACCATAACTTCAAAATCTTTCTAAAATCAATCATATGCAAAATACCTGGTTTCTCAAGGGGCACATGGAAAAGTATATACAATTTCTTAAACTGTGATATGGCTTACTTATTAACATCTGTTTATTTAGAGAAGCATAAGCTTTCCAAATATACAGTATCTTCCGGGTGCAAAGCTGACATACTGGCACATTCCAATTCTGTGTTACAGTTATTTCAGAACATACTTAATTGCAATATTTAAATTGACACTGTCATAGATTTAACTGAGAAAGCCTTCATAAATGTTTTCCAATCTTACCAAAAATCAGAAAATGTTTGTTGGTCCTCACCACATGATTAGAAGAACAGATTAAACCCTTGGTAAGTGAGAATTCAATGACACGCTGGCCTGAATGCACCCACACAATTCAATACAGCGGAACTCCCACAGCGATTTCTTCTCTCCAGTTTGCACGCTCCTACAACATCACAACCAATATCCCTGACTGGCAATCTGTAAAGGACATCTGAAGCCCTGTCTGGTGGGATGCACATAACAGATCTGTAGTTAGGGTTTGCAAATGGTATTTTGGTTAGAGAGATATTAAGCTTCATCAATTATTTGGAGATCAGACTTGCCTCCCCTCAACACAGCATATAGCAAGGTGTCACTATTCATTTGTGACTAATACCCAACTGGCTCATGAACTAAGCTTGGTTCAAAGACAAACTGAACCAAATGAACCAATCTTATATCTAGGAACACATTCTGTAACTTTAAATTTACTCTGTGTAAGGTATAGTCAACAGCAAAATTGCCTAAAACCATATTCCAAAGGGGCTCAAATTCTGTAAGAATGCCTTATTCGTTATGGGGAACCAATTAATATAAATGCATAAAAAGAAAATAAATTTAGCTAATTGTGCTTGTTTTGGAAATGAATGATTCTCTCTCCTGAAGTAGTGACAGTGGTGGTTTGAGGAAACACGACCCAGTCTTCTGAGCGAAGATCTTCTCTTGTGGGTGCGCAGGGCAGTCCATTTCGACCACACTTAAACTCTAAAGTTCAGTGAGTAGAGAACTCTGGAGCGGGAACCACCAGCTGTTAAAAAAAGGCTCTTCCCCACCTAGAAACACATTTATAAGTGGTGCTTTGTCTCTGAAAGATGGTTTTTCCTCACATTAAAATGACAGGGAAGCTCACATATCTGATCCTGCTTGTGTCTATTCTGGGAGAAGTCTACTAAAGGCAAACACTGTCAGTGAGGACACCTGGGTTCCAGAGACAGAGCCAGAACACTGAGACTCCTAACAGCAGGAAACTTGGTTTTAGAAAATGGAAATGAATCATCCAAAGTTGAAGAGGAAACAGTAAAATAAGAAATCCAGTGATTTGGCAAACAATACTGATGGGAGCTGCAGGTTGTGAAGATCTGGGCTCACGTTACACAAGGCACAGCTAATGGAACTGTATGCAGGAATCCAGTCGCTTCTAGTTCTGCATTTCAAAGCCCTCTAAAATATGCCTTATCGAACTACATCCCCCACATTATATTTCTAAGGCAGCATGGTCATTAATGAAACAATAGGTCTTTTCCTAAAATAAATCAGAAGGCTGCACCTGGCCAGAGTTGTGAAATATAGGTTTATGTACACAAGTAACTCTTGATTATTTGCAAATGTTAATTAAAACACATTGCACTGAAGAACTGCCCAGTTTTTACGTTGTGATCTGTTTTCCCAGTGCAAAATTAACAATGCGAGGTGCCTATCCAAACTCAGCCACAGCTTTCCACAGGACGATGGAGAGCTCTTTCCCGGAGAGCTGGCTGAGGAGTGTAACTCGAGGGTGTAGCTCAGCGGGTGAAGCCGACCAAACGCTCTGTGTCAGAAGCTGTGCGGTCCCTGGTCGTATCTGCTACGTTCACGTCCTTCTCTGTGGGTATTGTCAAGTTCCAAAAAGTTAAATCTATCAGTTCTCAAATCTCACAGACCCAGTAAAATACAAATACAAAATCTGTAGTTCTTCCTACAAAAAAACCAAAGCACAGGAAACTTCATGTGTACCTCTCATTTTAAGCAGAACATGATAATTAAGATTTACAAAAATTTTCAGTGTTTCTGCATTTTACAAAAGGATCCTTTTCAATTCTTGAATGGATTTAATAAGAAAAGTCAGATACACCTGTTTAAGATAAAGGAAGGTTTACAAGAAACAAGCTCAGCAGATACAGGAAACTGCAAATATGGGAAAACCATTAGCATATAATGCACATTCTTTCTTTCGCTAGGTACCCAAAGTCCATAAATGCCCAGATGCCCACTGAAATCCCTCTCGTTTATTCTTACTTGCCTTCTCTATTCAAGAATATTTTGACTTAAACAGTTTATATGCTCCTAAAATTTTTGAAAAATTCAAATCATTATTGTAAGTAGATTCACAATAAGAATCCCATAAAGCAAAATTTTCAATTCAAAAAACACTTACTGGGTTTTATTAGGTACCGTTAACCCTTATCAACCCTTTACTGGATACCATCAACTCTTAACAATCTTTTAGGTAAATCCAGGTTTTATCTTAGGTTTATGTATAGTGAGGAACATGGCAGAAAGATGAAAATCTGTTTCCTATTCTTCATTTATAAGTCACCTGCATGCCTATCTAGGATTTCAATTTCACAACTTGTCTGGTACATTGCGCTGACGTCTGTTACTCTGCTCTAGAACTATATCCATTCTTGGTATAAGAAACTGTCTCTGTTGAAAACGGACTCCTAATGTGCATAAAGGTAATCTAACACCAACAGTTGCAAAATGAAACATGAATATTCACAGCTGCCTCTCTAACACAACTGTACCAACTAGGCTGCCTTTGGTTTGGAAACTTTTGCTTAGCCTCTCACCCACACAGATGTAATGACCATCCCTATTCCAGTGCTTTAAACACACACACACAAGGTCAAAACCCTTGAAAGTTTTGTTTTCTCAGAGGAGTCTCTTCCCTCAATCCCTTTGAGCATTTCTGCTATGGTATTATTGGAAAACCTCAAAATGATATCTTAAGAGTTTCTGGAATCCATGGAGCATCCCAAACCCATATCATCAAACAGAAATTCTCTCTGGAGGAACGTGGTTAATCTACACGTGAGAGGTGGGGATTGCAAACTGAAACTTGGCCCTCCAGAGTTTCACCCTGAAAAAGCCCACACAGATTAAGTGGCATGGAGGTGGGAAGCAACGTCCCTAGCGAACTTTCTGTACAAAATGTAAGGCAGTTCTTAGAAAGACAGAGGACCACTGTTTACATTTGCAGTCTCTTGCTGTTCTTAAGTGAAGATAATTCCATGAACAGTAAAAGCGATTTCAAGAAGACTTAAATTTGAAAGGCCACACCCCATCCTTGCTTCTATATTTTGTTTTAAATTATCATATAGTAATTTGCGTTTAAGATTAATTTCTGCCATTCAGAATAATACTTAAAATATTTCCTAAATAATGACAGTGACCACAATATGTAAAGATCTGGTTTGATAAGATTGCAAATAACCAAAAATGCTAACTTTGAGATTCAAAACCCTGTAACATCTGGAAAAAGTTGTTTATAAAGTATTAACTATAACAATAACATTAAGACTTATTTGTGAAATAAAACATCTCTGAAACACTTAGGAATACATGCTTATTCCACTCTCTGGATAATTACTAGTACTTTCTGAAATCTGTTGAGAAATAATTTCTGTAAAAACAGAGAGCTGGGTGTCAAATTCCAGAAGCTGGGTGGCTGGGTGTCAAGATTAGATAATAATAAAAAAAAAAATTCAGTTTTCCAGCACTGGCTTGATATAAAGTGGTCTTTAAAAAGGATTTTTAAATGCAAATACTGAATTCTTGATGCTTCCTCTAGGATAGGTACTCTGTCATAACTAATGACGTACGGTCTCGGATTGTCTTCTATGAGGTATCTGTAGAGTCACGTCTCATTCTGTAAACAGTGTTTTGGAAACGTCTTCATCTGAAAATCATGGTGAAGTCTCAGTTTACCATTAAAGAGAAACTAGCACTGTCAGGCTGGAGTGACCGTTTCGGCGAGCCTGGTGCTTGATATGGACACAGCTGTCAGGGATCCCATTTTCTCATTAGTTGTGCATTTATTGCTCTCAGGTCTGTGACTGCAGGAGAATAAGGCAGTAGTCCCCAAAACATATCAAATTAGGTGCTGGAACTCTGACAATTTGCACAAGTTCTGTCCCCTTCTTGCCTGTAACTCTGAAGCTGAATAGTACATTTATACATGCCGAACGTGTGCAATAATAAATGCTTTGCTTTGGACTGCACTTCCTCCCATTTAGATGAACTTCCAGGAACTGCAATGTCAAGAAAATATCGTTACTATTCATCGCATAGAGTTACACATTAGTGAGTAAGACACAGGGAAAAAACAACCTTAATATGACGTCAACATAGTTATGTTAGTTTGACTTCTATTCTCTTGAAGCTATTCTGTTAGAGAAGTATGTCAGTCTACAAAGCCAGAATGGCTTCTCATTATTCCAATCTCACTAGTCCACTGTCAGGTAGAGAAAGAATACAAGACATCAGTTACAAGTATTTCATCTTTTGCACTTTTAAAAAAAATCACATGCATGTATTATTTTGATTAAAAAAATAAAAAGCATCAGTCTGTGAAATGATTTAAAGAAATAAAAACGGAGTCTAGCTTTTCTTATGTAGGAAAAACATGGTAAATATATTAATGCCTTTAATCTGAAGGCAAAAATGAATCTGATCAAAAAATCAAAGAGATAAAAAATTACTGCTCTGCTAGCAATATTGACCAGCAATTCACCTTTTTAAGAGCCTCACCCCTCCCTTAAAACAAATCTTTCAGCAGAAAAGTCTTCCTACTTAATTATAAGCACAGATTCCAAAGATAGAAGTACACCAACCCCAGTATTTCCCATCAGCAACATACTTAGCTGTATATGTACTATGGCAGTAGGTTTTCCTGAAGTGAGAGACCAGATATTTAAATCTTCCACTGAATATACATCTTCTATTTTCATCAGGGATTCTTTGATATAGTCTACATTCAAATGGCTTGGTACACCTATTAGTTCAGAATATATCACTTATAAATAAAGTTTACTTTGGGAAAAAAGTTACACATTACTGATAGGACTTTTTTTCAAAGAAACCAAATGGCTTTACCAAATTCAGTTTAAACAAACACTTTAAAATATATTAATACTTTAAGATAAACCATGCACACACATATAGCAGGATATATACAAGAGGTTAATAAACACTTAAAAAAATGTTCATTCTTACTAAAAAGGAATGTCAAGCAAACCAGAATACTTCATTTAACAAATCAGCTAGGATAGACAAAAAAAAGAAAAAGAAGAAAAGAAAGGAACATCTACTGATGATAAACTACTATTGAGAACTTATATTTACACACTTATACATAATATCAGTAAGGCAGGGATGTTGAAAATACAATAAAGTAGCAAGTTAAAAGGAAATTAAGGAATTAATAAACGACTAAACACAACTGCATTAAGAATCAGAGTTGCATTCTTGTCCTAGCTCCACAGTTTATTAGCAGAGTGACCTTAATCAAGGTATGTTACCCCTCTCAACCTCAATTTTCTTCTTGGTAAATGGGGATAACGTCTGCCTTAACCTCCTTTTCTTAGCTATTATAAGGATCCCACAGGTAACAGGGAGAGTGCATTGATTCCTATATGTCAGATGCACGTAAGGTGGTGTTACCACAGCCTGATAAGTATCAGTAAAAAGAAAGGAAAAGACATGGCTCCTACCCTTGAGTGTCTCCCTAACCCCCAGTCTGATTTAGGGAAGTAATAAGCCCACAATGGGGATGTTAGTGAGATCTTACCTTCCAGTATTATAACTACTGTGTCCCATATGATGCGAAATGTTGTAAAAGCCACAAGTAATGAAAATACATATGTACAGATGGGATCGGCAATCTTGTATTCTGGCTGAAAGGTGACAGATCAAAATTGTGTGATTAAACATAGACAGACATAAAACAGACTGTAAAGGAAAGCACAGCATACTCTTTCTCCTGTTCTGTAGCTTTCTTTAGCAGGACTGGATCTTGGATATTGCAAGTGAGAAATGTCTTCACTCTTTGTTAGACTGTTTAAATGCCCTTCCTTGTAGGACCTATTTCTAGAAGTTTAATCATCTGTTCTCTTGTTTTCCTCTGTGCCGTCTCTAAATCTTCCACCCAGAACCACAGGCAATCAGAGCTGGAAGGAGTTTTAGCAGCCATCTATCTGGTCTAAGCCCCTCATATGAAAGAGGAGGAAACTCAAGTTTAGAACTGAGGGACTTGCTCAAGGTCAAGGCATTTTAATGGCAGAACCAAGGCTAGAACCCTATCTCTGGATTTCTAGTCAAGTGTGCATTCCAGTACCAAGCAGTTCAGTGACAAGGCTTAAAACTGAGTTCTCCAGTGAAGGCACCACCAAAGCCAAGTACAGAGAAGTTACCCCATGAGGTGATACTCTTTTCTTCTGTGCCCGTGAAAGAGATAGACTGATGGCTCAATTAAGCCTGCATCAATGCAAATGAATAGGACTGGCTTTGGTGTACAGGATACTGATAAAAGACAATCACCATTAGTTTTAATGTTGAAATTAAATGTATGTTAAAATAGAAAAATGAACAATCATATTACCTTGAATCGTATGATGTACGCAGCTATTAGCACACCAACGCTCTGTACCAAATCCCCCAAGGCATGCACAAAAGCAGCTCTCACCGCCAGGCTATCCTGCCCATTGTTGTGTCCACACCCAGGACCTACGGTAGGAGAATCTGAAGGCAGGGAGTGGGAATGGGCGTGATGGTGACCAGACTGGTTCAACAGAAATCCCATTCTGTTAAAAATAAAATAAAACATTATTATTCTTCCTAATGTTATTGACAAAAATATCTGTTACTAATCAGACACTATTGAGGCAACATGGAACTCATTCATTTAATAAATATTTCAGCACCTATTATGTATCTGGTACTGTTCTAGACGCTGGAGTCAAAACAGTGAATAAGACAGACATGTCCCTACCCTCACAGAGCTTATGTTCTAGTAGGGAAGGCAGAGAAATAAACAAATCAATACATAATGTACTGCCAGGCAATGCAAATGCTTTGAAGAAAAGTAAAGCATTGCAAGGGGATGGAGAGTGATGGGGAAAGTGGTGAGAGAAAGTCTCTCTCGGATTCCACCTGAGCAGAGGCTTGAAAGAAGTCAGGAAACAAGTGGTGGTAGAAGAGTGTTCTAGGCAAAAAGGATACCAGGGCAAAGGCCCTGAGATGAAAATGTGCTCTATATGCTTAAAAAAAAAAGCAAGACAGCCATTGTGGCTAGAATAAAATGAGCGAGAGTGCTAGGAGATGAGTTGGAGAGGTCACAGGATCTTATTAAAAAGGCCATGGTAAGGATTTTTGATTTTATTCTAAGCATGAATGGAAGCCACTGGGCAGGGATTGGCAAACCACCATCTGTAGACTGTATTTGGCCCACTGCCTGATTTTGTAAATAAAGTTTTATTGGAACACAGCCATACTCATTTGTTTATACACTGAACATGGCTACTTTTGTTCTATAATAGCAGAATTGAGTAGCTGCAAAAGACATTGTGTGACTCTCAAAGTCTAAAATATTTACTATCTGGCCCTTTACAGAATAAGTTTGCTGACCCCTGATCCAAATGATTAAGTATATAACTTAAAAATTTGGTAGTTTTTAGGAAAAAACATTGGTAGTTAAAAAAAAATTGGGGGGGCCGCCCCATGGCTGAGTGTTTAAGTTTGTGCACTCTGCTTTGGTGCAGAGTTTCGCCCAGGGTTTCACCAGTTTAGATCCTGGGCGCGGACATGGCACCGCTCATCAAACCATGCTGAGGTGGCATCCCACATAGCACAGCCAGAGGCACTCACAGCTAGAATATACAACTATGTACTGGGGGCCTTTGGGGAGAAGAAGAAGGGAAAAAAAGAAGACTGGCAGCAGATGTTAGCTCAGGTGCCAATCTTTAAAAAAAAAAAAATCTTGGGGCCCGCCCAGTGGCAGAGTGCTTAAGTTCACACGCTCTGCTTCGGCAGCCCAGGGTTTTGCCAGTTTGGATCCTGGGTACAGACATGGCACTGCTTGTTAAGCCTTGCTGAGGCAGTGTCCCACATGCCACAACTAGAAGGACCCACAACTAAAAATACACAACTATGTACCGGGGGGCTTTGAGGAGAAAAAGGAAAAATAAAATCTTAAGGAAAAAAAAAATCTAGTTAACATAAAAGTATTATAAAAGTTAAATTAAAAAAAAAAACTGTCCTACTTAAATTCCTGATTGTTAGTCAAACTTCAGTATACCTGAGCAAACTAATGAGGAATTTATAATTCCAACAGTGTTTTATTAACATTTATAAGAAAAATTAATGTACTATATAATTTAAAAATATATAAAAATATCATTGCACATTACTGAATGCATGTATCTAAATTCACAGTAATTGAAAATATTGTGAAAACGATATAGAGTGTATGACACTATATAGGTGGATATATGTCATTATAAATTTGTCCAAACCCACAGAATGTACAATACCAAGGGTGAACCCTAACGTAAACTCTGGACTCTGTGATAATGCTTTATCAATGTGGGTTCATCAGTTGTAACAAATGTACCACTCTGCTGAGAGATGTTGATAACGGGGGAGGCTATGCATGTGTGGGGGAAGAGCGTATACGGAAAATCTCTGTACGGTCTGCTCAATTTTGCTGTGAACCTAAAACTGCTCTAAAAAGTAAAGCCAACTAAATTTTTTTAAAAGGCAGAGCTTACATTATGTTAACTGCAACCCCAATAGCTGCAGTAATGAGCATTATATCTCCATTTATTTCATATTTCATATGGATAGTCCTTTGGACAGCTTCATATAGGAGGAATCCCATAAGTATATACACCAAGAGCACACTAATCATAGCCGACAAAACCTCTGGAGGGAGAAATATAAAAAACAAATATATTAGAGCATGGTTATTAGACTTCATACAAACTAAATATTGTACAATCTTATATCTTCTCTCCTCTAAGGAGCTAAAAGCACTATATCATTTTTGTCATGTTATTTTTCTTATTTAAAAAGTACTTAGCAGTTTGCTTTGGATCCTCCATTAATTCGCTCCCACCACTCCCTCCTCCCCCGCATCTTTTTAGGGTGGAATTATGTATATTTACAGACCATACACATGGGAAAAGTGAAAAACTAAGAAGAAATATTTGTAAGATACATGACCGCAGACTAATTTCCTAATAGAAGAGTACACTTACAAATCAATAACATATAGAACCCATAGGAAAAATGGGTAAAAAACTTAGAAATAGTAATATACAGAAAATAAACAGAAATGGCCAATTTATCAAAATCAATCATAATATAAAAAATTTAAATAAGAATAAGATTCTTTTTTGTCCTTTACTAAATTGGCAAAGATTAAAAAGTTTGATAATAGCCAGAGCAAGGATATACTGGTGGAAGTAGCAAAAGGAACTATCTTTTTAGAGAGCGATTAGTAAAACTAATCAAAATTTAAAATGCATATATTCCTGGACTTTAGCATCTATCTGTTAGAAGAACATCCATATGTACGCAAAGGTATCTACAAGGTTTTTCACCATAGCTTTGTCTGTGGTATCAACAAAAATCTGGAGACATCTTAAACGTCTACCAATGAGGAACTTAATGAGTAAATTATGATATATACCTATAAGAGAATACCACATGGCCATTTATATAAAAAAAGAAAAAAGAAAAACAAAAATCGTGCAAATTGATAATCTCAAGAAACATAGTGCTATATCTGGGAAGTGGGACTAGGAGCTTGGGGAATTTATTTTTCACTTTCATTTTTTCAATAGTATTTGAAATGTTTTACGTTTCTACCACAAACACATATTACCTTTAGGCTAAAGAAAAACAAACACATTTTTTAAGGCATGCAAGTATTTATGAATGCACTTTGACCTAGGAATTCCTCTCCTAGTAATAGACATACTCATGTCAATTGAGTTGCACGTGTGCTAAATGAGGTATGTTATGAAGCTATTCATCAAGCATTGTATATAATAGCAAACAACTGGAAACAATGAAAAAAGTGATTAGTAGGGGCCTTGTAACATGGATACTATGCAGCTGTTTAAAAAAAAGGGAGTCAGGCTCTTTATATTCTGATAGGAATAATTTCCAAGATATGGTGTTAGGTGAAAAAAACAAAGTACACAACAGTGTGTATGGTATGTTACCATTTGTGTGAAAATTTAAAAAAAAATTATGTAAATAATAATCTGTCACGCAACCTTTGAAGGATTTACAAAATACTGATACAAAACTGCTTATGAGGAGAATGGGTGAGGAGAATGTGTGGCTAGGACAGGGAAGACTCTGCACTATTTTGCTTTTATATTATATAAATTTTCTACATGTGATAAAGTAGAAATAATTTTATATCTTTGCAAAATAAAAAATAGGGCAATGTGAAGTATATTTTTAAATAATTAACTAACATTATTATATTAAACAAATGTTGACACTCAAAACAATAAAAGCAAGAAAATACTTTCAAAGAAAATTTTTCTTTTAGAGAAACCAGACATTAATCCTGTTAAGTGTTGAAAGGTAAAACAATCTGGAAAACTGTTATCCAGGTCAACTCATTGCTCAAAGGTTTCAGACAGTTCAAGTATGTTGGACTTTGACACATTTTTATTCCAACTCATAAACTACAACACAGAAAAATTATCTAGCAGTTATAAGCTGTTTCCTGAAGACATCTCATTAATGTAGCCAAAACTCCAACAAAATTCTGTGCATCAAAAGAAGAAATGCTGGAATAAGACAAAAACATACAATTCCTATTCAAAACCACAGTACACCTAACATACTAATCCTCATACCTCCAAAGAGACAGAGGGCTGAAGAAGACAGAGACAAGACCAACTGAAACGTACAAGGCGGTGGAGATACTCAGTGGACTCTAAGCTCCTTGAGGATATGAGCAAGTCTCATTTCATGTCACATTCCTGTAGCACTCAGCAGAGTGACTGACATGTGGCAGTTACTCAGATATTTATGGATGAATTTGTAGGATGAAGTTAGGTTGAGCAAGAGAAGATAAAAGGTATACAATTTAGAAGAATAAGTTCAATGTGAATAATAGGTTATTTAGTAAATCCCAAAAAACAAGAAGTAAATAGGCTAAAAGAGAAGAATTAAGCCAAATACAAGACAGAAAATACATGGAATTTCTTAAGTTATAACTGCTGATGGTAAAATTTACTGTTGTCAGTGCCGTCGAATAGATTCTGACTCTTAGTGACCCTGTATACAGGAGAGGAACCTGGACTGGTCTTTTTGCACCATCTTCTTATCTTGAATTTATCAGACAATTCTCTGCTATTCACAGGATTTTCATGACCAATTTTTTCGGAAGTGGGTGGCCAGGTCCTTCTTCCTAATCTGGAAGCTCCATTGAAACCTGTCCATCATGGGTGACCCTGCTGGTATCTGAAATATCGGGTGGCAAAGCTTTCAGCATCAGAGCAACTCAAAGCCACCACAAAATGACAAGTGACAGATGACAGATGGGTGGTGTGGTTCCCTGACAGGGAAACAAATCCAGGCCGTGGTGATGAGAGCGCAGAATCTTAACCACTAGACCCCCAGGGCTGGCTGAGGGTATAATACACGCATACAAATAATCTAAAGAAAGAAGAAATAATTAAAAATATTTAAACTGTAAAATCTCATGTACTAGTGGTAGCTTCCTCCTTTTACTCACAAAGAGAGAGAACTTTAATGCTCTTTAAAATTGGTATTTAAAAAGTACCAATCCAGGGGTCGGCTGGTGGTGCAGCAGTTAAGTGCGCACGTTCCGGTTCAGTGGCCTGGGGTTTGCTGGTTCAGATCCTGGGTGTGGACATGGCACTGCTTGGCAAGCCATGCTGTGGTAGGCGTCCCACATATAAATAGAGGATGATGGGTATGGATGTTAGCTCAGGGCCAATCTTCCTCAGCAAAAAGAGGAGGATTGGCAGCAGATGTTAGCTCAGGGCTAATCTTCCTCAAAAAAAGAAAAAAAAAGTACCAATCCTTCTCAAACTCTTCCAAAAAAACAAAGAACTTTAATCATGTGTCAAGGTTGAAGCTGGCAATTAGACCACCATAGTTTTAAGATGCCTTAGTCAAATTTTTAATATGAATTATGAAGCAATACACTTTCCATTTATAAAGATTCATAGCTATACAAGTTAATGACATGTTATTGCTTATAAAAGTCTAAAACCAATAATTAAAAATTCTTTCAAACCCACCTATAATTAGGTTGACCACACTTTCTAGTTTTCCTAGGATCGTCCCAATTTATGCCTGTTGTCCTAGCATAGTTATTAAAAGTGCCCCATTTCACTCTCAAAAGTGTCCTGGTTTGGATGATAAATTATACAGTTACCTTGTAAATCTGCCAGGTAAAATACTGGATGCTCAGTTCAATTTGCATTTCAGATAAACGACAAATAATATATATATATTTTTTGAGGGAGATTAGCCCTGAGCTAACATCCACCGCCAATCTTCCTCTTTTTGCTGAGGAAGATTGGCCCTGAGCTAACATCTGTGCCCATCTTCCTCTACTTTATAATGGGACACCTGCCACAGCATGGCTTGCCAAGCAGTGCACAGGTCCACACCCAGGATCTGAAGTGGCAAGCCCTGGGCCGCCGAAGCAGAGCACGCAAACTTAACTGCTCTGCCACGGGACCGGCCCCACAAATAATTTTTCAGTATATGTCCCATGCAATATTTCAGACATATTGGGCACCATGTAAGAGTGTGTGTGTATGTGTGTGCTAAATGTGGCAACCCCACATCCCATGATAATTTTCCTAAACACTTAAAATTACCTTTTTGTGAACTCTTACATAAGGCAAAATCACATTCAAAATAAAATAAAATGAAAGTCAGTAAAGCATGAACAGAGTTGCTTGGCAGGGAGGATTCCCACCCTTGGAAGGCCGCCAGGCCCCTGAGGACTGCAGCTGGGAACTTGGTTTTCCACGCCACAGTTTTCACCCACGTGAGTAGCACAGAAGGGACCCCAATGCCTGCCCACAGCTAATAGTAATAGAATTCAGCTGATTGCTAGAAATTCCCAAAATGACATATTAGGACACAGCTATCAATGATACCCCTTTTCTAGCAATTAATAAGGAGTATGCCTCATATCTGGTTCCCTTGGTGAAAAGCAAAGACATTCATCTGTTATTTTTTATTTTAATCACTTGTCAAAATTTCTTCTCAACAGAATACTGATAAATGCAAAAGAAAAAAATCCCCAAAATTTTAAGTAGACTTTTAGGGCTGAGATTTATGATTGAAAAGTATAAGGCACAGATAATACTCTACAGCTAAAAATCCTTATAGTAATAACATCATTTAATCTGACAAAAAGAACAAAAAGCTCTTTCATTGTGAATAAATTAAACTTTGGTGAAATATCACGAATAGGACTAATTGGTGTTTCAAATTTTTTCTCATAGCGTTTTTAACATGATGGAATGCAGATAAACATAGGCAAGATGTTTTTTCCCCAGATGTTTAAGAGGGAGGGAAGCTTTCAATCAACACCAAATTATGATTTGCTCCAGTCTTCTCCTTCATACTCTGGGTTGGTCTCCAGTCACATACTAACATACAATAAAGGTTTTCGGGACAAAAGGAGTGTATAACATGGATTTTTCATTTTCTAAAGGAGACCCAGGAACTTTCACAATTGAAACTCTAGATTTCTGTGAGGGTTACTACCCCATTAGCTTTAGATAAACTTGACTAAATGGAAATTTAGCAAAATGAAAAACTCTTGAATGAGACTTTTATGGAAATTCTAGAAAACCTATTATGATAGTAGTTCTAACATATTGCTACTCTACACACAAATAACTAAATCACTCCACCTGGCTGAACTGTAGCATTAGAGGAGGGAGCAAGATGAGTGAATACGTGTTTTTGTTCTAACACCACTTGGGTCTTTTCATTCAGCTAAAATATAAACAAATGTTTATGGTCAATGATCTAATAAAGACCAAAACATACCCTGAATTTCACAAACAGGTAATAAACAGTTTTGGTCTGAATGGCTAATAAATGGTAAGAAAAAAAATTAAAAGGGATAAAACATAGATGTTATCAAGTTTTGATAGCACATAGAGGGCTGGCCCTGCGGTCGAGTGGTTAAGTTTGCACGCTCTGCTTCGGTGGCCCAGGGTTTTGCCAGTTCGAATCCTGGGTGCAGACATGGCACTGCTCATCAAGCCATGCTGAGGTGGCATCCCACATGCCACAACTAGAAGGACCCACAACTGAAAATACATAACTATGTACTGGGGGGCTTTGGGAGAAAAATGAAAAAGATAGCACTATATAATATGAAAAATGTTTACAGCACATTTTAACACATCTATAAATTGCCAAAACTAGAGGTTTTCAGGGTTCATATGAAAAACACTGAGTCTTTCTCTGCCCTTCTTTATCCTCCATCATAGTACCTTATTCTTTCTTTTTGTAGCATTTAATACAGTTTATGATTATGTTGTGCCTGTATACATATTTACTGCCTGTCTCCCCACTCTACACTATTATTCATTCATTGAACAGGTAACTATTGAGCACCTATTCAGTGAATGAGCAGCAATTTGCTTCAACTATGTAAACCACACTCAACCCGAGTATACTTGCTTTTCATGAGTGCTGCCTAGACGTACTGGCCTATCATAACTGTTAACTTTGCTAATGCTATGATGCCAATAATGAGTATATTTCCCTTAAATTATATAACACTTGTCTTTCTATTGCCTCAAAGAATTAGATAGCAAACATCTAAAGTCAGGTTTCAGAGGTCTATAAAAATGAACACGGAAGGAGAGTGGAGATACATTCTCTCTTCTACTTCCTTTCATGCTATTCCTCTTTTCCACCTTCTTCCAATAAAAGTTAGGAAAGAAACAGAAAGAAAATCAGTGGGCTGTACTCGATGTTCCTAGGACTTCCAAACCAGTATTTGTATTTCAACTCAGCCACAGACAACCCTACTATACTCAGGCTAAAGACATCATACAAAGGAGAAAATAAACAAATGGGACTACGTCAAACTAAAAAGCTTCTGCACAGCAAAGAAAACCATCAACAAAATGAAAAGACAACGTAACAATTGGAAAAAGATCTTTGCAAACCATATATCTGATAAGGGGTTAATATCCAAAATATACAAAGAACGCATACATCTCAACAAAAAATCTAACCACCCAATTAAAAAATGGGCAAAAGATCTGAACAGACATTTTTTCCAAAGAAGTTATACAGATGGCCAACAGGCACATGAAAATATGTTCAACATCACTAATTATTAGGGAAATGCAAATCAAAACTACAATGAGATATCACTTCATGCTGGTCAGAATGGCTATAATTAAGAAGACAAGAAATAACAAGATTTGTAGGGGCTGGCCCCGTGGCCGAGTGGTTAAGTTCGCGCGCTCCGCTGCAGGCGGCCCAGTGTTTCGTTGGTTCGAATCCTGGGCGTGGACATGGCACTGCTCATCAGACCACGCTGAGGCAGCGTCCCACATGCCACAACTAGAAGAACCCACAACGAAGAATACACAACTATGTACCGGGGGGCTTTGGGGAGAAAAAGGAAAAAATAAAATCTTTAAAAAAAAAAAAAAAAAAGAAATAACAAGATTTGGAGAGGATGTGGAGAAAATGAAACTTTCATACAGTGCTGGTGGGAATATAAACGGGTGCAGCCACTTTGGAAAACAGTCTGGAGACTCCTAAAAAAACTAAGAATAGAACTACCATATGGTCCAGGTATTCCACTGCTGGGTGTTTATCCAAAGAACATGAAAACATGAATGTGTAAAGATATATGCACCCCTATGTTCACTGCAGCTTTATTCACAATAGCCAAGACTTGGAAACAATCTAAGTGCCCACCAAAGGAAGAAGGGATAAAGAAGATGTGGTATATATACACAATGGAATAGTACTCAGCTATTAAAAAAAAAAGGTGAGGGCCGGCCCCATGGCCAAGTAGTTAAGTTTGCACACTCTGCTTTGGCGGCCCAGGGTTTCACCGGTTTGTTTCCTGGGCGCAGACCTAGCACCGTTCACCAAACCAGGATGAGTTGGCATCCCACATAGCAGAACTAGAAGGACCTATAACTAGAATATATAACTATGTACTGGAGGGCATTTTGGAGAAGAAGAAAAAAAAAGATGAAACCTTGCCATTTGTGACAACATGGATGGTCGTTGAGGGTATTATGCTAAGTGAAGTCAGTCAGACGGAGAATGCTAAATAGCATATGATCTCACTTATAAGTAGAAGATAAAAACAACAAAAGACATAGATACAGAAATTAGATTGGTGCTTACCAGAGGTAAGGGGGAGGGAGGAGGGTGACAGGGCACATGTGTACAGTGATGGATGTAATTAGTCTTTGGGGGGTGAACATGATGTAGTCTACACAGAAATCAAAATATAATGATGTACACCTGAAATCTGTGTGTTCTAAACCAATGTTACCTCAAAAAAAAAAAGACATCATATAGGATTTTCAGTGGCCCACTGTTGCCACCAGAATGCCAAGCTAAACTGCAAAGTTTGTCTTGGATCCTCTCACCTCCTATTGTATAATCTCCTATTTCCTGCCTTCTTACCATTCCCCTACCCCATACCCAAGGTGCCCAGTACCCTCAAGCTGACTTTTGGCTATCCGTCTTTGACCACCTTCTCATGTCTTCCTTCTGCCTCAGTAAAAACTCCCATTTCTAGGAACTACCTATTCTTTTCCTATAGATGTTCATGTGATATGAATTAATTCTCACTAAGATGTGAATAATTAATAGGTATAACTCTTGTCAGGGGTGGGAGGAAGTTGTTAAAATGAATCATTAACTAGGGAGAAGAGATTTTTTTGAGCTGCATGTATGGGGGAAGAGACTTTTTTAGCTGAATACTTTGTGCTCCTTTAGCATCAGGGGATAAAATAACAAACTACATAGAATTAGCATTATAACCATATACCTACCTCAGGACAACCATCATCTAGCCAGATCTGCCAAGGTCTTGGCTCAGTAGAACTACACACTGCTACGAAAGACTCCTGCACTGTCGCTTTGCCACTAACCTAGGCTGATGGTTTGCATTACTGAAGTGTACATCTTGCTTTTTATTTCAAACACAGACAACTCTGCTTAGTACAGTCCTTTCACATGATCACTATCTGTATCTAATCCATGCAGCCTCTTCAGCCCAAGAACTGGAAGAAAAGCCATATAAATAAAGTCAGTTATGCTCATAATCCACAGAGAAGGATAAAAGTAGGGAGTAAGCAGGGGGATGGGGCAGCACATCCCTTTTGTCTGGGATTTGTGGGCGTCCTCCAGGATTTGTGGGTGCCCTCCAGGATTTGTGGGTGTCCTCCTACAGTGTGGTTTCATTAAGCTCTAAATTTTATTAACTTCCAGAATAAGATGCCATACCCATAGTCAAATATATCCAGGCATTTAAAAATAACTCACATATGGTTCCTACCCTGCTTTCCCTTTTCCCACAAAAGAGCTGCCATTATAGCTCACTGTAAAGCAATGAAGAAAGAAAGAAAAGGAAAAGAAAAACCTGAATGATTTTACACAATTCGTGAGTTCCCACGGAGGAAAGGAAAGTACTAAGAGAATAGACCTGACCCCTGGGACAGCCATCTCGGCTCACTCCTCAAATCTAAAACCACCCTTCTCTTACCTTGACTGAATGATTTTTGCTAAAACAAATCTTGTTATATTGACAAAAATGTTACCAAAGACCTGAGTTAAAAAGCACATCTTTAGAAACTGTCATTTAATCATCAGGGTGAATCATCTTACCTTCCCCTACTACCTGGCTGAGAGAGTTATGCTGAGAGAGTAAGAATCTGCCTGCGGGAGAAGGGAAGGTAGGCAGTTCTGGAGCATGGACCATTTTGAGAGCTATGAGAAGTCCAGGTAAGATGATATACTGGCAGGTAGAAGAGGGAAGGAAAAGAAGACCTGAACTAACTTTTACTGGGAACTTCCCCTGTGCCAGAGACCGTGTTAGGTACTTGTACCTTACCACCTTACCTCATGTATTTTTTACAATTCTGCAATACAAGTATTAACATCCCTGTTTTACAGAAGAAACTTGTACTTAGAGGGATTAAATCACTCTTCAAAAGGTCATATAGCTAGGAAAACTGCCGATCTCAGATCTGAACCTAAAACTAAAGTAGTAAGTACCAAAACAAACAAATAGGACCAGCCCGACAGAGAGAAGGAAGAAGAAACTCCCTTCTGACTAATTGCTTTCTGCACCCAAAGGACCTATCAGTCAGGCTGTACTGCCTGCTATGTTATGGATCAAATAAATTTTTATAGTCTAGACTGTGAACATGATCACAGTTTCAGAACAGAGATAAATGTTTTCAAGATTCAAATATTTAGTCCCAAAATTTCAAAAATACCCTTACTCCCAATTTGGTAATTGGTTTAATTTACCCCAAACACAAATGACTTGGAGATCATGAGCTATATTAAATTATCACAGATTTCATATCCTTATTTACTCAGCATGAATATGCAACAATTCGATTAACAGTCTCTTATACAGCACTTATTAGTCCAGACACATAGATTTTAATATTATCTGTTCCTGTCCCTACCTAATTCATGGTCTAGAATGAGACAGAGTTTCATGAAAATAGCTATAGAAATGTGATAAATGGTATTAGGTATGTATAAAGTGTTATGAGAACACAAAAAGGAAATAAATTTAGGGAATGATACTAATGTCTGACTATCATTCACAGACACACCCCTCCAGGTTTAGAACCAGGTGTACACTATGCTGCCGTTGGCAGAAGAAAGGATAGCAGGGAGCCAGACATGAACATATAAATGTATTTGCTTATATTTTCAAAAGGAAATGCTGGAAGGATAGTCCAGAACCTAATTAAAATGGTTACTAATAGGGAGTGGGAGGGAGGATGGGTTGGAGGGGAGAGAATGACAGCAAGACTTCTCTGAGTAAATCATTTCTTTTAAAAAATATATATATATTTTTTACTTCTGCAGCCTATGTTTTACATATTTAAAAAATAAATCAACAAAGAAAAAACCAACCCCCATCCCACTCCATATGCCATCAAAACAAAACAAAATTCAACAACAGTAACAAACCAGAAGTTTCTTAGGGGGATTCCTTCTGCAATGTTCTCTAGGACCTGAATCCCTAAGTCTCAGTATTAGAAGTCACAAGAGCTATACTATTTAAATGTGTCCAATGTAAACATACTTCCCCCCACAGAACTTTGAGAGATTACTCATGAAGCAGTGGTATTTTGTGGAACACAAGGACAGCCACCGCTTTGGTTTATAGCTCTATTCAATTCTACATATCTTTATTGTCTTTACAATCCTCCCCAAGTCACCATAAGTTTTTCGTACATTATTTCCACTATTGCTTCAAAGAGCAGAATAAGTGAAATAAGTTCTATATCTAGAGATATCCTAACAAGATTTTTGAATACAAAAGAAGAAAAAGAAGATCGCCAAAGGCCTGTCTAGTATGAAGGCTTGATCCCCTCCTTAGCTCTAGAAAATACTCATCTATCTATATCTTAACAATTCTCTTCCTTTTATTTTTTGGATGACTTTTAAAAACTTTGGTAAAATCCATATAACATAAAATTCACCATTTTAACAATTTTAAAATGTACAATTCAGTGGCTTTAGGTATATGCATGAGGTTGTGCAACAACCACCACTCTCTAATTCCAACATGCTCATCACCCCCAAAAGAAACCCCATCCCCATTAAGCAGTCATTCCCTTTTATTTTTTAAGTTCTCTTTTTCTGAGGGTCTTTTTTTTTTGAGGAAGATTAGCCCTGAGCTAACATTTGCTGGCAATCCTCCTCTTTTTGCTGACGAAGACTGGCCCTGAGCTAACATCCGTGCCCATCTTCCTCTACTTTATATGTGGGACGCCTACCACAGCATGGCTTGCCAAGCGGTGCCATGTCCACACCCGGGATCCAAACCGGTGAATCCCAGGCTGCTGAATCAGAACGCGCGCACTTAACTGCTGTATCACCAGGCTGGCCCCCCTGAGGGTCTTAATAGTACAACTTTGGACCTCCTAGATTATTCTTTTATAGTTTTTAACTTTTTCCTCATGTTTTTATCTTTTTATTCTATGTCCTGGGAGATTTTCTTGATTATATTCTCTAGTCCTTCTATTGAAAAAAAATTTTTTTAACTTCAGGAATATTTCAATTTCAAAGAGCTTTTTCTTGTAATTTTCTTTTAAAAAATATTTTACCATTTCATTATTCTGAATATGTTAATAAGATAATTTAAAGCATTTTCTTTTGTTCCTTAAGTCATCTCTTTTTTCCTCTAGGACTAATTTTTCTGTTAGTTTAGTTTTGGTCATTTTCTTTCATGCTGCTGGTTTTCCTAATTTGCTGAAAGATCCTTGGTTGTCTGTTCACATTTAGGGCAGAAGGACAGGGAAACTGTCCTTGGCAAAAAGGAAATGCCAGAAGGATACGCCATAAACTAGTTAAAATGGCTGGTGTATAAGGGGTGTAGGGCAGGGCAGATGAGGACATGTGCATTATTTAGGGTGAGTAGGTGGAGGACCAAGCCATAAGGCTGCAGAACCCTGAATTCTTGTATAAAGAAGACTTATTTTGGAGCATCAACACCCAGACTGGAAGCCTCAGCTTTCCCTAAACGTTTCGTTCAATTTCTTTCTGGAAGAACTATCTGGTGTTTTACATGGAGGAAAATGCAGGCTGCCTGAGTGGAGGTGGGGTGGGAGGAAGGTAGAGGCATAGTGGACTAGTGGGAGCAGTTTCCCATTTATAGTCACTCAATTAATTTTCCTTGTTTTTAGCGCCAATTCTCACTTCTGCTCATCTCTGTCCCTGAGTCTTCTTTGGAGATCTGTTGGGCGGATCCAGTTCCTAGCTCAGTGTACTCCAGGTTGCAGCATCTTGGCTTGTTTCTTCCTTCAACCCACTCCCATCTACTTTCCAACTTCCAGAAATTTCTAAAAATTTTTTGTTTATTGGTGACCTATTGTTTCCCTTTGCTGATTTGGTACTTTTCATTTCAATGGATTCTCAGGAGAGACAGGCGTCAAATGCTGATATCTAGGCTTAGATATCTTGAACTTAGTACCTTTAAGGAAAGCGAGAGATCTGACTTTCTACAGAAACTTCCAGAGACCCAATAGGACCAGTCAGTTCTATATTCTCTCACCTTTTCACAGCGCTTGATATTTATGAAGAAACAAAGAACCCATCTAGATAAATACTAAGACTTGTTCAATATTTAACAGGATTTTCATGATTATGGGTTCTTAACTTATATGTAGGACTTTATATGTTCTGTTCTTTCACGTTTCTGGAGGGAGAGTTCCACTGTTTTTATTAGAGTTCAAACGGGCCTACAACCTAAAGGAGATTAAGAACCACAGGACTCAATGAAACGCACTCTTTCAAACAGTGTAAGAAGGTAAAATCTCCATTCCATGATGCTACGTTTGAGCTTTAGATCTTAAACTGCAGGTGTTTAAATCACAAAAAATTAAAGTTTGAAAACAATTTGGAAGTGGTTTAAAGAACCCCAAGGCAATCAGTAAACAAATGAATGTATAATAAGTTGTAAAGCAGTGGAGTTTCTTTCAGGAACACATCCAAATGTACTATGCAGTGGCTTAACAAATAATAGAAAAAACCTCACTTCAGGCTTTAGTTTTCTTGTGTAGCAGCCAAGAGTGCTGAGGGGTGGGGAGGCAAGATAGTTTCCCAACCTGATGACCTGGATAGCTACTTGGAATATAGCCAGCCATTCAGGTACAATGTCAAGTTTTACACTAGAAGATCCAGTGACTAAATTTTGGAAGACCTAGATGCTGAGTTAAGATTAGGCTAAAAAGTAACAAAGAAGGGGAGAAACTAATTGATATATTAGCCAAGAATGTCAGTGTCTCTACAAAACAAAACAAGATGTTAATTCTGGTTAAGACAGGTTTTGCTGAAGCTGCCTAAATGTCAACTTTTGGGTTCTAAGCAAATGACAGCTGATCACATGGCACTTCATAAAATAGTTCAAGCCACTGTTTTATAGATATTTTAAAAATACGTAAAAAATTTAAAAACAATAACACACCAAGAAGCAGAGTTCTGTGGATAACGTATGATCTTAACCTCTCAATTAAATATTAATATTTGTTTAAAATAGGAAAATAAAAATATTGTTAAAGAAAAAAAATCAGTGACATGTTAAAACACGGCAAAGAAGACTTTATTCAAGGGGACGAAGCTATCAAGGTAGGTATGGAGACTACTGCAATGGAATTTTCCAGTGGGAGATAGAGATTGGGTTCACCTCTGAATACTGTATAGGCAAGTGGGAATTTATAGATGAGGAGCAGGGTGGGGGTCAGTGATGGAAAACTACTAAGAGGAAACATCAAGGTAAGGGCGATTCTGGCTAAAGTGACCTAACAGAATTCTCGCTGAAGATAGGTCAGGGTGATGAAACATCAGCTGGGGGATAACCCATCAGATACTGAGAGAAGGGGTTCTGTTCAATTGGCTTAGCAGAGTTCTTGTTAAAACTAGATTTTATAAGGAAACGCACACACAGGATTGGGAGAAGGTTCAGGAGACTGACTAAAGTTTGGTCAAGCAAAGAATCTTTGTCAGCATTTACAGAATTATGTTGATACAATGGCCACAATGAAGGTGAGCGACACTGTATATATTATACATATTATAGGAACGCTTAAAATCTGGGCTACTGTAGGTTTGGGTGGAATACCTAAAGAAAGAAGCTAATGCTCATTAGCAAATTAAACCCATGTGATTTTGCTTGGTTCAATAAGCTGAAGGTAAACTTTTTTCTGATAAAGTCTTCAAAAAGACATAGGGAACAACATCTGAAGATTAATGATTACCATAAAATTTTATGTGTGCAAACTGGTTAGCTGACTGGCCTGAATGTACCCTGGAAGATAAGTATCTGAATAAACCTTGTTCATCTATTTTCATTTGCTTTGTTCAAACAGGCTATCACCAGGAAGATTTCAGTTAATCAAAGGTTATAGTTCATTGTAGTTCTACTATAAAATTTTATAAACTGAAAGAAACTCCCAATTACTTACCTAAGCGATGAAATCCAAAGGTGAACCTTTTGGTTGGTGATTTTGAAGACAGCCACAAAGCAAGCAGGGTCAGTATGATGGCACTTAGGTCAGTTAACATATGGAGTGCATCAGTCATAATTGCTAGGCTATTTGCAATGTATCCACCTTAGGGTAGGGGTGAGAGGAAAGAAGAAATAACTTAATGAAAACAAAAATGCAAACAATCAAACCAAAAATATGTAACATCCTACAAAACATGAACTTCTAACTAAATCTTTATTGTATTACAATTAAATCAAGGTATCCTGAAATTTTATGCAAAACCCTAAATATGTGTATATTTTTCTGGTGAGAATGTCCGTTTCTATGATAGATTCTCTGAGGAGTCAATGACCTTAAGAAAGTTAAGAACAACTAAATGAGGGACTAACACATAAGGAGAAATTTTAGGTGTTAGTACTGCAGCTTTTACTCAACCTCCTAAATCTACTATTAGACAGTGAAATTAATAACCACACTATCTAAATATTACAATAAAGCTGAAGAAAACGTAGGTATTCACTTGTTTGAGAGGATTTGAATATAAAACTGAAGAAACTCATAAAATGTAACTTAGCTCAAAACAAAAGATAAAAATTAACTTTTTCATTTGGATATAGATAGCAATGTTTCCCAATAGAGGGATAAAAGGTAGTATTTAGAATACAATTTTTTATATTGACTTTCATATATATATATAGATATATTTCACACACATATATATAACATATATAAAACACATTTCATATGTGTGTGTATTGTTCCATTATACAACCAATTTTCCTAGCATCATTCATTGAATAAGCTTTTTATAACACAATTCAGAGTATTCAAGCTTTTTTTGGGGGGAGGGTTTACCAATCTTCCTCCTTTTTTCTTCTTTCCCCCCTCAAAGCCCCAGTATATAGTTGTAAGTTCTTCTGGTTCTTCTATGTGAGCTGCCGATACAGCGCGGCTACTGACAGACGAGGGGTGTGGTTCTGTGCTGGGGGCACCGAACTCAGCCCCCAAAGCTGAGCATGCCAAACTTTAACCGCTAGGCCATCAGGGCTGGCTCCAGAGAATTCAAACTTTTATGTGTATCACAATCACCTGGAAGGTTTATTAAACTACAGATTGCTTGACCCCACTCCCAGAATTTCTTAAGTCAGTAGGTCTGGATGGGGTCTGAGAATTTACATTTTTAACGTGTTCCTGGGTGATGCTGATGTTTCTGGTCTTGGAATCACACTCTGAGAATCACTGTTATAATGTAGAGCAGAACTTCATGATCACGGGATTGTGATACATAAGTGTGCTGAGCTCTTGATCCCCCATTCCTGGGATGGGTGTGCAGAGCCAAGAGCAGCAGCAGAACTGCGTCTGGTGATCTTGCAGTCACATCCATTTATTCCAGTGTGCTCTATAGAAACATCATTTTTATGTATTCCCTGACATAAAAAAGCTGGAAATCACTGAGAGAAAATGCAGCTTGGTGGTTAATAACGTGGGGCTTTGGAATCTTGGGACTCTGAGCAAGTTACCAAACATTTTTGAGCCTCAGTTTACTCATCTATAAATGAGGATAATATCTTAAAGCCACACTGTCTGATAGAACTTTCTGAGATGATGGAAATGTTCTATCCGCACTATCCAATCAAGTAGCCACTAGTCACACTGTGGCTTTGAGCATTTGAAATATGGCTAGTGCAAAGGAGGAATTTTGTTATTTTAATTAACTAAATTTAAAGAGCCACAGGATCAGCGAAAATAGCAGAGTAAGGACCTCTGAAAATCATGTCCTCCATAAAAGCAATGAGAACACAGCCAAAAACTGTTTAAATCAGGTTTTTTGGAACTCTGGAAATTAATCGGAGGCTGATAAAGGTAGCATTTTTTTGAGGAAAACAGTTGAATCTTGGTAAGAACAATGAGCTCTGTGGCACTTTAACTTGGCTTATAACCATCTCCCCCTCTCCAGCTCAGCAGTAGCCTTGAAAACCAACATGCAGCAATCACAATGAGAACCTCAGTCTGGCAGCCCTAGGGACAGACTGGCTGGGGTTGGAACTCTTTAAAAGCTCCATTCCCAGAGAATTGTCATTATTTGACCTGTCTGGTGGTTCCCTGGAAGAAAATACTTGCAAAGCTGTTTTTATTTGACTTGACTTGGAGCTCCACCCTGTGCAACCCCAGGAAGAGTTTGTCAAAAACAATCATAGGTAATTGTTTAACACTGCAGCTACCTGGGGAAATAGATAACAATGTGTTCCCTGTGTTCTGAAATTTTACAATGATGTACCTTGGTGTGGATTTACTTTCACGCAACTTTCTAGGCTTTTGTTGACTCTCTTAACCTGTAAGTGTATAGCTTTCAGTTCTGGGGAAATTTCTTAAACTATGTTGTTGATGATTTCTTTCCTTCTGCTTTCTCTATTCCCTAAACTATTATTTGGAGTTTGAACTGACATACTAATTTTATTGCCTTTTTTCTCCTATTTTACATTTCTATCCTTTTGTCTAGTCTGTGAGAGATTACCTAATTCATCTTCTATCAAGTTTAAAGAAATTTTTTAATGTTTTTCTTGTTCAAAAGCTCTTTTATATACCTTGAATTTATTTTTTAAAGCAGCCTGTTTTTGTTTCATGGATAAATGATCTTCTCTTATCTCTGTGGATACCAATTATATTATTATACTATTATATCTGACTGGCTCTTAAAACCGTCTTAACTAGATTTCCTTATTTTAGCCTTCCTCTTTACTCATACTTCTAAGGATACCTGGTAGGACCAATTCTGGGCCTACTTAGGATTCTCTAGTACAGTAGTTCTCAATTGTAACCCCCAGATCAGCAGTATCTACAACTCCTTGGAACTTGTTAGAAATCCAATTCTCAGGCTGTATCCCAGACCTACTTAATTAGAAACTCTGGCCCAGAAATTTGTGTTTTAGTAAGTTCTCTAGGTGTTTCTGATCCATTCGTGTAACCTGGGTTGGTTCCTGGCATTCCCCACTGCTTGCTTAGGAGTTGGCTTTCTCGGGTCAGTTACCGCTTATATCTGTTTCCTTTCTAGTTTTCCAAGTTTGTTGTGCTATTATCTCCTCTCCAGTTTTCCCATCTGTGTGGAGGAAGACTATAAATATATACATACACACTATAAGTATCTACTTACAGTATAAGTACCTTATAGTAGTAAGTATAGGATAAGTATCTACTTACAGTGTGTATGTATATACATATATATATAGTGTGTATATACACAAGAATACATACATATATGAGAATATATACATATATATATATCCCTTTATTGTAGGTGTGTATATATGTATGTATCCCTTTATTTTAGTTTAAGAGAGGCCTCAGGAGAGAATACAATTAGATGCATGAGTTCATTTACTATCTTTACCTGGAAGTCTGTTTGCATTCACTCTTCAAGCTTTTTCATTTCCAATAAAAATGCAGTTGTCAAAGGAATCAATAACTATGTTACTAAATCCAAAGGATGTTTTTGTTCTCATCTTATTAAACTTCTCTGCAGCCTCAACTTATTTATTTCCACTTTGAAATACTCTCTTTTCTTGGATTCTGGGATACCTGTTTGCCTTCTGCCTGACTTCTAAAGTTGGAGATCCTCAAGACTTGGGCTCTCTGGGTAAATTTTTCCCATTCCTATAGCATTACATACTGTATTTCTCTCTACCTTGACCTCTCTTTTGAACTGCAGATTCATATGTAACAGCTCACTAGACATCTTTACATGGCTATTTCACATATGTATAAGATGTCTAAAACAACCCTTGAGTCCATTCCTAAATCGTGCTATTTTTCATAAATGACGTACATTTCCATACATTCAGCTGCTTAGGTGAGAAATTTCAGAATCACCCCTGACACTGCTCTCCGCTCAACCCCCACATTCCAACCATTAACCAATATTGTCAATGTTATGTCTAGAATGTTTCTCAATCAGTATATTTTTCTCCATCCACTCTAGTCCAAGCCATAATCATTTCTTGTCTGGACCTCTGCAATAGTTTACTTGCTTCCATTCTTTTTTTTTTTTTGGTGAGGAAGATTTGCCCTGAGCTAACATCTGTGACAATCTTCCTCTACTTTGTATGTGGGATGCCTCCACAGCATAGCTGATGAGTGGAGTAGGTCTGTGCCCGGGATCCAAAGTGGTGAACCTGGGTAGCCAAAGCAGAGCGGATGGAACCTTAACCACTCAGCTACGGGGTCAGCCTCTACTTGCTTCCATTATTGCACCCTCCAATTCATTGTCCACATAAGAGCCAATCTTTTAAAACATAATCTTTGAAAATGGTAAAGCCCATCATGTCACTCTCTGCTTAAAAGCCTTCACTGCTTCCCATCATATTTAGAATAAAAACTACACTCATATAATGTGGTCTGCCTGATCTGCCTCTTTCCCTCTTCCTTACTACATTCCAGCCAAACTGGCCTTCTTTTTGGTTCCTTTTAAAGAACTAAAGGTTTTAGAATCTTTGTACATGCTGTTCTCTTCACTTGGAAAACTCCTCCTCCACTTCCTTTGCTCAATAACTCCTACTATCTTTTTTTGGTTTAACTCTACCTGGTTCATAAATAAACTTAGTCTCACTGGTCACTCTGTCTTATAGTACCTTGTCCTTTTTCTTCACTGCACTTAAGACCATTTGAATTTTAAATTTTCTTATGTTTATTTAACATCTGTTTCCTCCATTAGATTAAATGCTTCTGATATCAGGGGTCATAATAGTTTTGTTCTCCATTGTATATCCAGAACACGTAGCACAGTGCTTGGCATATAGTAAGTACTCAAAAAATACTTGCTGAATAGAAGGAAAAAAAGAATGGACCTTGTATAAGGTCTCAAAGCAAGTTCGTGGCAAAGCCAAAATTCAAAATCAAGTTTCCTCTTTCAGATCTTTAAATTACTTCATTTTTTTTATTACTCTATACTTCCTACGTAAGACGCTTTATTTTTAGGTGCTTTTGACACACTTTAATAAATGCTCTACTGTATACAGTTTAATTCTATGGAACATTCTGAATAATACTGTTAATGCCTATCCTAAGTACTAGCATCTCTGTATTGTTTAACAAAAGATTTTCATATTAGAAAGGAAATACTTATTGTGGCTTTCACAAAACAACATTTACCAAGTAAGAGTCTTCAAAAATGGTAAGTCAGGACAATTGTATTTAATAATTTTTACTTGGGTGAAATAAACTCTAAATTAATTTTAAGGGGGAAAATTGTGATTATTGTGAGTTTTACTTCAAATATTAATTATTAACTGCAAGAATCACAAAGTCTGAATGACTATCTATTCTAGCTGTGTGAATTTAGGCAAGTCATTGACTCTTAGTATGCTGAGACCATGTCTTACCTGGCCACAGCTTTACTCCCATCTTTTAATTTGTTTACAGCTTAAGCATTTAAAAGTCTGTAACACAACGAAAATTAACTCCATAAAAATTTATTGAGTGTCCACTCTGTGCCAGTCATCATTCTAGGTGCTGGAAATTCAGCTTATTAAATTTCAGTGGAGGAAAACAGATATTAAACAAGTAAATACACAAACAAGATAATCTCAGTGCTGAGGGCTTTTAAAGTTGGGGCGGGAACAGGGGAGAAGAGGGTTTACTTTAGTCAGTCAGAAAAGGTCTCTCAGAGGTATCTTTTGAGATGAGACATGAACGACAAGAAACCAGTCAAGAGATTTGGAAAAAGGCAGTCCATGTAAAGCAGTGCTTTTCAAACTGCAGGCCCTGATCTATTTGTGGACCATGAAATCAATTAAGTGGGCTGGGACTACAACTGAAAAAATATTAGAACACATCACCTGAAATGAAACTTTCAGTTATATATATATTCATACATATGTGTATATGTGTGTACATACATACATATGTATGCATGCATGCCTTCATGAGTCACAATGCTAAGTGTTTTTCTTGCTATTGTGAGGTCAAAAAAGTTTGAAAGCCATTGAGGTAGAGGGACTAGCCAGTTTGAATACGGGCAGGAAAGAGTTTTGTGGGTTGTAGGGAGAAAGCAGGCCAGCATGGCTGAAGGGAGTTCTGGGGAGGAGTGGTGTAAAATGAGGTAGGAAATGTACATAATCTTCCTACATCTAACCTCCAGCCAGCATCTTAGATCTAGACTGCCACCTCTGTTCCCGTCTGGCTCATCATGGAGACAACATGGGAGACTAGCTCCCTGCTTTAATGTCACTTTGTAAACTAAGAGAAGTTAGCAGTTACGCTAATGTGACTCTGAAACTAATCTCTAAACTAAGAAGGTATTTTATAGTGAGAATGTTCTACTTGAATAATTAAAAAATGAAAAATAAAACCAAGGTCATAAATCCTAGGGGAGCCCTCTGGTTCCTTTCAGATCCTCCCTATAATGAAAACCTTTCAGGTTAGTTGGTAGTATTTACTTTCGCAAATCTCTTGGATATAAATACAGAAACAGTATAAAAAGACCACTTAAATCAGATGTAGAGAAAAAAAATCAAGAGACTGGGAAATGTAGATGTGGCTCTTCCATTAACCACCTAAAGGTCCTCACAACTTACTTAACCTCTTTGGGCCCTCAGATTCCTTAGGCGGGAAAAAGAAGGTGGAGCAGGTGTTCAATAAGGTCCCTTCATACTGCAAAATTTTATGATTCTAAGTAATTTTAGAATCATTGACTATTTTAAACGTTGCAAAAATTAACCTGGTGTTTTATCAGACTTTTTTTAAAAAGAGGAAGTTACGTGATATACAATGATGATAATGTCCTTAACTTTACGGTAGATGACACAGTGTTTGGAGAACTAGAAGAAGAAGTCAAAGTTATCTCTGGAAGTTTATGTTAGACTTAGGTTGATCTGCACTTTGAAACCATGTGGCCTTTTCATATCATGAGATCAGTATCTTGATAAATAGCAAGCTTCCTGAAAAGAAGGTTTAAACCTCAAATCATATGTAACAAAAGCTTGACAAAGACTCTCCAGGCAAGCTAAATGGAAAGTGAGTTGGCAACACAACTCACCTACAAGTTCTCCAATCATGAAAAGCAAGTAAAGAACGGCCGCAATGGTCAATCTGGTTTTCACCTTTCTCTGCTTCAGTAACTCTCTCTGTTTGCTGCAGTTGTCACAGGGGTCCACCTTCAAACTCAGCTGACTGTTGGTCAAAGGCAGGTCCTGGTCCAGCAAGGAGTCGTCGTCGGCCTGGAGGGCTGGGTGCGCCCCGTTAATAGGCCTTTCCGGGGTTTCAGAACCATCGTCGGCCACCACGACTCGAAGTTTGTTAAACCGAGAAAGCCCCTCGTTCCCCACCTCGTCCGAGAAGTCAAAGGCGCTGGTGTCATTTAAGAACAGCGGCGCATCATCCTTCCTCAGCAGAGATTTGAGGCGCTTCCACGCGCCGGATCCGGCCATGGCAGAGGCGGCGCGGAACGGCAGGCTGCAGGCGGGCTGCCGGCGGCTCCTACTTCACCGGGCCGCCAGTTCCCGGAGACACTGCCGCGCGTTCCTCCCCATCCTGGGGAACACGAAACACGTTATAAATTACAGGCGCCCCAACACTGCCCACAAGTTCCGAAGCCCCGGGCGGCGGGGGCGCAGGGCCGGCCCGGAGGCGCCCGGGCTCCGCGAGGGGGCGGCGCGTCTACCTGGGGCGCTGCCGCGGGGCCGCCGCTCATCTCCCCGCTGCCGGCCGGCTCGGCGGCCCGGCTCGCACAGCTCGGCCGGGGCAGACGGGGAGCTGGGCCGTCCTGGCGCCCGCCGCGCCGGCAGCTGCAGCCCGGCTCCCCGGATCTGACAGGTTCGGGGCCGGGCGCCCCTGGCTGCCGCCTCTCCCCGCCCTGCGCGAGGCCGCGCGCGTGCGCCGGAGCGGCCGCGGGCGAGGCGCGCGAGGGAGGGGTCGGCGCGAGGACACGCAGGCCCGCAGCGCGCGGCGGGGCGCCCGCGAGGGGCGGGGCAGGGGCGCGCCGCGACCCCCGCCCCATGACCCGGGCCTGGCGTCGGGCCCTGTGCGCCCGCCGCTGCCCGAGGAATACTCACAGACCGAGCTGCAGTCTCCCGCGCGGCTCTGCCACTTCTCCCGGAGCCGGGTGTGCGGGGTGTGCGGGCCAAGTGTGTAGATTGGAACGATCCCGCCCGGGGCTGGGCCTTGCTGCCGGGAGTTTGCTCCACCGAAGGAGGGCCTCGGCGATCTCGGGGTGAGATCTTGGCTGCGGATGCTCGGCAGAAAACGAATTTAGCGCTTTCTTGCTAAGGGGGAAGCCTAGCAGTTGCTGCCTCTCTGGCAAGTTGGCCAAATTTGCTGCACAGTCAGGTCGACTTGGAGAGGGCAAGGCTTATGCCCAGCAGTTGTGTGTCCTACTTTATAATTACCACTGTTTTCCAGCAAATGTGTTTTCTCTGTGTGCTCACTGCCACGTTCCTTTTGCCTCTAAGGTATTTGCAATATGCTCTAACCCCAAGCACAGAAAATCTACTAGAGGTATCTGTTCTGGCCTTTGGTTCTGTATAACAGCAACAACCACCACAAAAAAATGAAAAAGAATTAAGTTCTCAGGAGTAGCTTCTGATTTGGATCTAAATTTTAATGGAAAAATGGAATGGCAATAAGCTTCCACCCCTTCTCCCTTGGAATCTTACGAGGTTCTTAATCCACATCCCCTGGATGGGTTTTAGGGGATTCGGGAAGCCTTAAATTTATGTGCAAAATTTTGTGGGTATATGTATTTTCTTGAGTAAGTCCCTTAGCTTTCATCATATTCTCAAATGGTTTTAAGACTCAAATAAGATTTAAAACAACAACAACCCTGTCAGAACTCATAGATCAAGCCCCTAGCTCCTACTTGGAGTTGAATTGCCTGCAACTCCTATCTATCCATTTATATAAATGTCCTATTTTGACAACAGTCTATATAGATTACCAAATTTCACGTTAAAAAACACAATAAAAAGTCGTATGAAACATCGTTTTCCTCTGAAGATGAACCTGTCACTTTAGAATCTTGCATGCCTCAGGTGCAAGAGCGCCAGCTGCCTTTGGACTCCAGGGCAGTCCGTCACTTTTGAATGCCCACCGTTTTCCTGCAGAGCTGCAGCCATGGGAGTCAGGTTAGGAAACCTAGATCAGAGATCCCATGGTTCCCAAGACCCAGAATATTCAGTAGCCAGGGCACTCAGGTCATTATGAGCTGAAGGGAGACAGCTTACTGACGGTTGCTTTCCTACCCTCAAATATTTTAATCCACCCAGTTTGGGAGAAGGTTGTTATTTTTAATTTTGGTTTGTTTTATTGCCTGAAATTCTAATGAGAGATACTAATGAATAAAGCAAAGATTTCAGGAGTGTTATTACTCTCTCTTTAGTATAAATTCTTCAAATAAGATTCCATTTAAGGAAAGGGGATAGATGTTTTTCAAGAAAAGTTGAGGCAAGAGCATGGATTGTTTTGGGTCTTCACAGGAGACTTTGTTGAGAAGGGCTGCAGTTCTGAATCCCAATTTATTTTTATTATTTTGTATCACTGGGTGCCCGGAGAGAGGGATGGGGACAATGAAAGCTACATGGTGATTTTAAGATAGGTCTACAAATTCTGTGATATGCTTCCGATCAAGAGATTCCCCCTCCTATTGAGTGTGGGCTGCTCCTAAGGAATAGCATATGGCCTATAATGAATAGAATATGACAAAAGTGATAGTGTGTGACTTACAAGACTAGGTCATAAAAGGCATTGAACTGCCTTCTTGTTGTCACTCTTGGGTCACTTGCACTGGGGAAAGCCAGAGCTACCGTGTCATGAGGAACTGAAGCAGCGCCATGGAAAGGCCCGTGTGATGAGGAGCTGAGGCCTCCTGCCAATGGCCATGTGAGTGAGCCATATTGGAAGGGGATCTCCAGCCCTAGTTAAGCCTTCAAATGACTGCAGCCGAGGTGAGTTGACCTTAACCTCTTGAGACATCCTGAGCAGAACCACCCAGCTAATCCACTCCCAGGTGCCCACATAGACTGTGAGGTAATGATGTTTATTGTCTTACTATGGTAAGTTTTGGCATAATTTGTTACACAGAAATAGATAATGAATATCTCTATATCAAGGTTCCTCTGTACCAGGAAAGACACTTTTCTTATTCTTTTATCACATGAGCCTAGGCTTGCCCTTGGGCTAATGGCATGATTTCTATCATTGAGCTTTAAAATGGGCTAAATAGACTTCTGTGAATAGTCTTGGAATGTAACCACCATTTGCAACCTTATTTCTATGTATTCAGAGTTTATAACAATAGACAAATGAACTTGTGAAACAATCCATTTATAATCTGGGTGCTTCCTACAGTTCTGCTAGCTGTTACTCAGTATGCCATTCTTTTATAAGAGACTTCATACTTCTTTCCAGTATGAAGAACTTTTTTTGCATGGGCAACTTACCAACCATTTAGTCCGTCTCTTAACCGGGTAGCCCATAACACACAGATTGTTTAGGTAATAGCAGAGGCCTGTCAGTTCAATTGCAAAACACATACGTTGGGGCAGTTAACTGGAATAGACACAAAATTTCTTATGTCAAAACCTATTTTCTGGCCCAGATATCTCGTGGAACAAATGACAACACTAAAAATAATACTGCAGCTAACATTTATCTAAGGCTTGTTGAAGAACCAGCACTATGCAGGGGACCTGACTTTTATGAGCTCGTTTAATCTTTACAACATCACTGTGAAGAAGGTAGCGATTCAAAGCGTGGGTCTTAGAAGAAGACTGCTTGTTTTGAATTCTGTTTTCGTTTACAGTCATATAATCTCTGGCAAACTATTTAACCTCTTTGTGCTTTAATTTTCTTACCTATAAAATGGGGATGATAATAGTCACCACTTCACAGGGTTGTGCTAAGGATTAAATGAGATAATGCATGTAATGCATGTAAAAGTAGCATAGATAGTTCCTAGCACATAGTATGTGCTCAATCAATGCTAGCTATTATTAATTTTAAAGATTATAATTAATTTTTAAGTAGATGAAGACATGGGGTCTCAGGGAGGGTAACTGACTTGGCCAGGGTCATGCAGCCAGCAAAGAGAGCAGGAACTCTGTTCCAGAGCAATTTGATTTCAGAGCTCCAGCTCTTAACCATTACTCTACACTGTCCCCCTTCCTTTCTTTCTGCACACAAATGGAATGATTTGCACAAAAGCATGTAGACTCCTTGAGGTGGGCGAGGGAAGACCCCTGTTTCATATATCAAAGATTTGTCAGCACCTTAGGACCTCAGCATCAGCCTGTGAAATCTTGCTTGGAAATGGAGGGGAGAAAGTGGGAAAGTTTTTTTAAATCAAAATGTGGGAAAAGGTGCCACTCAGCTGACAGATTCAAGTGCTGCATATTCCTCATCCTGAGAACTCCTTTCTCCATTGGAGTATGTGGTTTAGGAGGTTCCCATAGGATATTTTTGGAATGTTTTCCCTTATTTTTTCACGAGGGGATGAAAGCTGTTGGATGTGGATAGACGAGGGTTAGTCATGTGATACACGACTCTGGTGAATCACTTCTTCCTTCCATGGATTACTCTGCTGGCAGAGAGGCTGGAGATTCAGTTTAACCCTCCTCCAGCGGAGGAGAAGAAGGACCCGAAATGGATAAGAAAATTGCCTAAGGAGCCCATCTGCTCTGTTGGGAAAAACAAACTGTGAACTGAAACCTGCACTCAATTAAGTATGTTGTTTTCACATCTCTGTATTTGTCTTCCCTTCCTTTTTTTTTTTTTTTTGAGGAAGATTAGCCCTGAGCTAACTACTGCCAATCTTCCTCTTTTTTTTTTTTTTTTTTTTGCTGCAGAAGACTGGCCCTGAGCTAACATCCCTGCCCATCTTCCTCTGTTTTACATGTGGGACGCCTACCACAGCATGGCTTTTGCCAAGCGGTGCCATGTCCGCACTCAGGATCCGAACCGGCGAACCCCAGGCTGAGGCAAAGTGGAACATGCAAACTTAACCACTGCGCCACTGGGCTGGCCCCTTCCCTTCCTTTTTAAAATAAACGTTCCTGTAGATTTCTCTAACCATGTCTGGCTGAAATGCAAGGGAGTAGGAGGTCCCAGATGGGACAGGGTTTAAGGAATAAGCGCTCCAGCGCTGGAGTCTGGAGGTGGTGGCTGGGCTGGGGCAGCTTGAGGGTGAGGGTGGAAGGCCAACTTTGGAAGTGCTTTGGGAAGGCTTCATTTAGATGAGAGCACACATGAGAACTTGGGGAACCCGTTTCAGCTTCTAATTTTGCCATCCATTCATTGTGATCCCCAGCAGCTTTACTATTGCGGAGCTCATTTTCTTGTCTGTAATAGGTGGGAAATAATATATGTCCTACCTATTTTGTACCCAATGAGACTTTTGTATGTGAAAATACTCCCTTAACTACTCTACTAGGGAGAACTGTTAAAGACCATGCCATCTGAACCAAATGCAAAGCAAGGGTGGGCAAATGCTGGCGGTCAAGAATCCTCCTCTTGTATCTGTCCCTTCTTAGGACTGCTGAACTCCAGTCCCTGCTTTAGTAATGAGATGTTCTGACTCACTTAGACCTCGAGATCACCACCACACACATTACTATTACGATTACTTCACTTCTATCCTAAGCTGTCTTTCTGTCCATAGCACCTAATGTTGTACTCATAGCAGAAGCCCTATAAATATGTGTGGATTAATATACAAAAATATTTTAATCATAAACAGTTCACCCATAACTTTGAATTCCCCTCTAATAAACATCTCTATTTCTTTAAGGCGGTGTGTAAAGTCATTTCTAAGAAATTCTTAGTGATGAGATCAATTTGTCTCATAATGAATGGAGATTATTAATACACTAATAGTTTATGTTTATACTAGACTTATTTCAAAGAACATTATAACATTTATGAATTAAGTCAGGACAAGAGAGGCAACTGCAGACAAAGTGACTCTTTTGTGGCCTCTAACAAGATGGCTTTAAACAATGAAGGCCATTGTGTAAGAACTCCCTCCTGGGATTAGTGTGAGGATTAATTAGATTAAAATCTGCAAAGTTCTTTGAGTTTTTCTGAGAATTCCTTTATAAATAAAGATGGGGTTAATTTTTTTTTAAAGTATCTTTATATTCATCCTTCCAGGACCAAATGTAACAAGTTCACCTGCTGTTTAACTCTATGCCCTGCCACAAAAAAAACCCAAGACTAGGCCAACCTGAATTACCTTTAATGGTTTTACACTAAATACCGGAGCACACATGACTGAGCAGAATTTAGTACCCTAATCACAGAGATCTTAGTGTATGATTTACTCGACACAATAATGCCTCATAATCACTATTCCACATGGTAATTAGATATAAATTACTGCAGTTATTACAGCCGTTTTATACAAACCAACAAAGTTTTACTCTGCTCTTTATTATCTATATTTTAATAACTCACATTCTGCTTACTTGAAAATAGGGTTTAAAGTAACCTTCCTTTTAGCAGTTCTTATCTCCAAACATTGTAAATGTTGAAAGTTTTTCCTGCTACCAGGTACTGTTTAATCCTCATTAATAATTCTGAACATAATTCTATATGCTCAGGAACACATACAGGATCTAGATAAAAGAGAAGTCTTTGATCCAACTCTCTAACAACAGCTGAGTTTCTTTAGGAACCCTTTGTCCTCATCACCTGGTCTCCTCTGATCCTAACCCTGTCCCCATGGGCCCACCCATCCCATGCTGTGTTCTCCCCTGACCCAGAAGGAGCCAAGCTGAATATTCTGAGCGGTGGACTTCACGCAGCAGAAACTCTGGAGCAGGCCCCGGTGAGGTCTGGGGAACAGTAGGATAAGAGGCCCATTGTAAATGAGGAACCTGTCTGTCAGGTAACCAACTGTCCTGGTTTGCTTGGAACAGAGGGAGTTCTCAGGACATGGGATTTTCAGTTTACTAGGAGGAGTTTACCTCGCAGCAAAAATAGATTCTGGAAGCCTGATATTGGCTGAGTCTTTGCTGGGCAGGGAGAGAATCTTATCTGGGAAAGACACCTTGTTCCTTTTGAGCCCTGCAACACATTGGGCTGGGTGTTCTCAGGGAATTCTCTGGACTTGACTTCTGTTACATTGAAATAGACAAGGTCAGAGGTGTCCAAGACGGAGGCCAGCCATACCCAGGTAGGGTCCCCAAAGCACCATGACCCAAGGTGCCAAGGTTTCAGGTCAGTTCTGTCACTTTGCAGGTGTGGAAACTACACCTGAGGATCCGGCTGGGGAAATCAGTGTATGCTAAACAACTGCCCTGAGGGACTGAGCAAATTACTGAGTGGTTGATGCTGTAATTATCCTTGGGAATTCGCCTTTCCTGTTGACCTAGATGGCCCCTTGACAGGACCAGCAATACTGAGAAACCAAGTTAGCTTAGCTGGAGCAAAGGTGACTGGGAGTTTGAAATTACATTATTTCTGGGCCTCACAGCATCTTCTGCCCTCTTGTGCTCCTGTTTCTCTACTGGAGTGCTCTTCCTCATCAGCATCTGGCTGACACCTGTTCAGCCTTCAAACCCTGTAGATTCTACCCCATCTGCCTTCTTCCCTCCTTTCTTCTTCCTGTTTCCTCCTCCTTCCCTCTCTCTTTCTTCCTCTCCTTTTCTCCCTCCCTCCTTTCCTTCCTTCCTTCTGAAGGAGAGCAGAGTATGCCACCCCAAAATATACCACTTTGGCATATTGATTATTTTAAATTAAAGTTAATTGAGAAACAGCCAGTACAAGATGGATACTCTGACCCTCCTTTGTCTCCCTGAAAGCCAGAAATAAGTCTCCCATGTGAAGATATCTTCCCTATGACAGGAGGGGAGAAGGACCCTTATCACCGGAGACGGGGCATTCAAGGCCAAGAAGTCTGTATAAATAAACCTTGTTACTTCCTCATTAATTTACTACCCCAAGCCCAAACTTCTTTGTCTTATCAATTCTTCACAAATTTATTGTTTCTTTAAGGTATAAAAGCTACCTGCTTTGGTCACTGCTTTGAGTCTCATATCTTTGGGGCTCTTATACATATGAAATTAAATGTTTTTCTCCTGTTAATCTGTCTTATGTCAATTTAATTATTAGACTTGCCAAGGAACCCAGAAGGGAAGAAGGGAAAAGTTTCACTCCCCTCCCCTCTCCTTTCTTCCTTCTTTCTTTTCTTCAACAAATATTATTTGAATGCTTATCATATGCCAGTCAACTAGGCACGGGAGCTATAGTGTTGAATAAGACAAAGTCTGGATGATATCCCATCTCCCAATAGTCCTGTATACACATCACAAATTCTAAATCTTTATCACTAATTTTCCCCTAGATTACATGAGGGCTGTTGATATCTGTATCGATACATAATTTTTAAGTGAAAGTGCAAAATAATATAGCCTTTCTTCTCAGCTGACTTTTAGTCTAGTCTTCCTGAAATCATTCCCCGGGCCCCTATCAGGTGAAGTCTGCAGAGAACCAACTCCATCCAGTGTGTACTGATTTTTATAGTCTAGGGCAGGAAATTCACTTAATATTACTCTCACTGCCTTTAGTCCTCCCAGTTGTGCTTAGGACTGAGTTGTGACCTCACAGCTCAGAGCCCTATCTTCATTTTATAAACAGTTTGGGTATTTTCATCCCAAAGTGTATTACTTTGCACTTTCTCCCACTAAAACTCATTTGTCAGTTGTCTGACCACATGGTGAGCTATCTAGGCTCTTCTGACTAGCCCCAGGATTGGCAAGCTTTTTCTATAAAGGGCCAGGTAATAAACAATTTCAGCTTTGCAGTCACACCCCAGTGTCAGTCACAGTTACTTAACCCTGCCATTGTGTTGTGATGGCAGCCATAGACAATAGTAAATGAACAAGTATTGCTGTGTTCCCATAACACATGACTTATGGACACTGAAATGTGAATTCCATATAATTTTCATGTGTCACAAAATATTAGTCTCCTTTGGACTTTTTTTTCCAACCATTTAAAAATGTAAAAACTACTCTTAGCTCACTGGCTGCATAACATAGTCACAGGCTGAATTTGGCTTGTGGGCTGTAGTTTGCTGACCCTGATCTAGACCCATCACTGGTTGAAAGTGTTGTTAGAGATTTTACTGTCTACTCCCTCCTCCAGGTCATTTACACACGTCCCAGTAAGCCCCTTCCTAGCACAGATGCTTGAGGCTCTTTACTTGGTTCCATTAATCCCCACTTCCCAACGTACTATTAAGGCAGCAACATTTAAACAGCCTAACTGTCCTCATATAGCTGGAGTGTAGCTGGGGTCCCAGAACCCATCAGAATGCTCTTCTTGTGGCTGCCCAAGCCTCCCAGTGGCTCCTGTTAAAATACCTTGGACTTTCCAGAATGGAAATCTGACCATGTCTCCACCCTCTTCCGCATCCTCAGCTCAGCTACTCTGAGCTGTAGCCGCTCTGAACTTGCATTGTTTGGGGCTCTGACCACAGCCATTGTCCGAGAATGGAATCACTCTGCTCCTGTGATCTGAGCCAATTAATCACAACGAGTTAGCGATGGAGAAAGGAACTTTAATTAGATTAGCTGGCCAATCGGAAGATGGGTGACTAATGTCTCAAAATCCTGTCTTCAAGGATTACAGAATCTTAAGGAAGTTATATAGGGAAAATGGGCGGTAAGGAGGGGGTTTCCTTCAGGCATGACGGACTCCAGAGTCTTTTATTGTTCCATTCTTCTGTCAGCTGTGATGGATACCTTATAGGTGTGTTTCCCGCCTGTAGTCAGCCTGTTCCTGGAGAGAAAGTTATAGAACAATGTTTTAATTTATCAAGCTGTCAGGGATTAGTACACACATCATAAGTTAGGAGAGCATGTGAATTTTTTAGAGTACGTGCAGAGCAGCGAGTAGTCACACAGAGGAGGGGCTGGGGCCATTTAGCAAAACAAGATGGCCTCACTTTTGTTCACTTAAAATTGTAGGGCTGTTGCCTTATTTGAAATGCTTTTCTTCACTCCTTTTCCTTCACACATGGCTTGCCCTAGTCACCTAGATTAATGGTAGTCCCCTTCCCCACTTCCTATCATTGATGTCAATTCCATGGTTGCCTGACGCCTAAGTACCACTTGGCCGGATTCCCCAAGTGCACAGGACTCCACCTTCCTGTTTCCTCTCTGAGAAATCCAAAATTAGATACGTGATGACCACGCCCTTCATGGATCTGCTGCCTTCCCAGGAGCTGTCACTTGGGCCCTCAAGTGCCCTCCCCTGACTGGAATCAACAGGCTCGACCCATTGTTTTTGCTTCTGAGCTAGTTCCTTATTGCCTCACAAAACATCCCAATCTCCTGCAACTTTTATGTCAGCCTCTCCTTTGGAAATTTGTCCAAAGTTTTCTTAATGTCTCAAGGCAGATAAGATTAAGTAGCTCCCTTTTATCTACATGCTATTTACTTCCTCTAAAATTAAATAAATTAATTTGTCAAGTTTTCTCCTTAAAGATTCCATCTTGCTATCCTTCTCTGAAGTAAATCTTAAGTGTTTAGCCTATTTCACAAATAAACCATAACTTCCCAGGTTCCCTCCAGGGATTTCTTAATGATTATAAATAACATTATGTAATAAAAATTATGATATTTTGTGCCCAGTATGTGTCAAGCACTGTGCTAGGAACTTTACATACGTTATTTAATTTAATTCTTATAACAACCCCGCATAGTAGACACTATTATCCCCATTTGTACGTGGGACAAATGAAATTTTTAAAATAATTTGTTCAAAGTCACACAATTAGAAAACGGTAGAGTCAAGATTTGCATTCAGGTTTCTCTCAGGTAAGTGCTCATCATCTTTCCGCTCTGACATTTTCCTCCCTTCTTATGCTTGGTGGTTGGTGATGGTGGTGGGGGGCAGGTATCTGTGTCCCATTCTCACTTTTCTAATCTCCTGGGTGAGCAGCTAGTTGTTAGGACTGGCTACCCATTTTGGCGAATGGCCCTTCAAGGTCATAATAGAGTTGCATCAGAACTCAGGTAGGTCTTAAAGTATTATCCTTTCATTTAAACCACTTATCATCCATCCATCCATCCAACCAATATTTCTTGATAGGATGTCTTAGCCCGTTTGGACTGCTATAACAAAATGCCATAGACTGGGTGGCATGTAAACAGCAGAAATTTATTTCTCACAGTTATGATTGTGTTCTGGTGGAGATTCTCCTCCTGGTGCATAGCTGTCACCTTTTCACTGTGTCCTCACATGGTGGAATGAGTCTCCTTTATAAGAGCACTAATTCCACTCATGAGGGCTCCACCCTCATGATCTAATTACCTCCCAAAGGCCCCACCTCCTAACACTATCACATTGGGCATTAGGATTCCAACATGTGGATTTTCGAGGGACACAAACATTCAGACTATAGCAGAGGTTGTATACCAGACACTGTGCTACATGCTGAACATGACTTAGGCCAAAGAAATGTGTCCCTAGTTTTAAAAATTAGGACATTGGGGAGTTAGGTTTGGGGAGAGGGTGTGGAGGTAGAGAAGATGGAAAGAAAGGAAGAGAAAGAGGACTTCCTGTGAAGTCAGTGCCTTGGCCCCGTGGGTTGGGAGGAGACAACTGAGTATGATGGGGAAGATTAATGAGATTCTTACACACCAAGATGGAAGTGGAACCAGCAAAATTTTGTCCTGGCATGAAATACTACCTCTGTCGGTGGTGCCTTATGGTTTTCAGTTCCCTTCCCAACAAGCCGGTACTTTCCTAGCTCTCTGCTGTTCTCATTTACTCTTTTCCAAGCAAACATAGATGTTACTTTTGCGTTTTGTGTTCTCTCTATAGATAGCATCCCTACCTATCTGGATAGCCTACCAGAATTGCTACAGTGACCGACTATTTTACTGTGCAGAAGGGGTTTACTTCATTTTGCCCTTAGTTTTGTGTGTGTGTATTTGTGTGAGCACAATGATGCGTTCATGTGTACACAAGTGTGTGTAGATTTGTGCATGTGAGAAGTGAGGGGACCTGGATTGTTGTAGTTTAATCATTAAAGTCATGTTCAGACAGAGGGATCTTAGTGACCAGAAGAGTCCTCCCAGTGGCATTTACCTTAGTGAGTTCGCTGTGCATCAGAGTCAGAAAGTTGATTTTGTGGGCTCCCTGAGAATGCATTCACCTCCCATTAACCTGGCTCACAGAGACTAATAAATGCAAAGCAGAATATTGTGGGTATGTAAGAAAGTGTACATATGTTTTAGAGATCCATACTGATGTAAGTGGGGATGAAGTGACTTGGGTCTAGAATTTGCTTTAAAATATTTTAACTTTTAAAAGTGCAAGAAAGTGAAGCAAGTGTGGGAAAATCTTGATAATGACTGATCTGGTCAATGGGTATTTTATACTATTCATCATATATTATGTATGTTATATATATTCATTATACTATTTTCTCTACTTCTGTGTGTTTGAAGTTTTTCTTAATATAAAATTTAAAAATATAAAGAAAATGACAATAATTTACAGAGAGAAGTAAAATAGGTTACCTGGATGTTCACGTTACCTGAACAAGAAATACAACATGGAAAGCTAATTTTTGCTTGGTACACCTGGAATCCAAGCAAGGGGAGTTATAGGGAGTTATAGCAATAAGGAGTTACAGCAATAGGATCCAAGCTAATAATGGCTCCATGCTCTGAGGTCATTTTCACCAAGGAGATCCACCCCTGTTGGGTCCTGGCAGGGCTCCCATCCCTTAGACTTGCTTGAAAAGACATTGCTTTCTCTGCGCTGCCCTAAGCTGGATAGAAGCTCCATCTTCTACCTTCTTGTCCAGTGCTCTTGTAGGACTCTGTCTACATCAAGAGCATCACCTCACCACTATATTGCTATAATTACTATCATTTTTGTAACATGCCAATGTGTACCACAAAAGATTACTGCCCTATTAACCATACAAAGTGACTGAACCATCTGTTTCTGTTTCCACAACTTTCTGCAAAAACAATTGATTTGATCTTTGCTTACAAAATTACAACTACAATACAATTCCCTCTCCCTAAGAATACTCCCAGAGCATCTTTGAGTGCCCCTGAATTCTTTTTTTTTTTAAAGATTTTATTTTTCCTTTTTCTCCCCAGAGTGCCCTGGTACATAGTTGTATATTTTTACTTGTGGGTCCTTCTAGCTGTGGCATGTGGGATGCCGCTTCAGCATGGTTTGATGACTGGTGCGATGTCCACTCCCAGGATCCAAACTGGTGAAACCCTGGGCCATCAAAGCAGAGTGCACAAACTTAACCACTTGGCCACGGGGCCGGCCCCCGCCCCTAAATTCTTTATTTACTCATTTATGGCTTCCTACTTTACTCCAATAGATAATGATTCCCTCCTTTGCATTTAACTTTTTCTAGAATAACCTTAGGGATGGCTTATTCTCTCATTTCAAATCTTGAGGGGCAGTCACAGTTGTTCCCTCCCCATCCCAACCATGTCTCAGATAGAGCTGTCCATTATCCAGCACAAAGCACAGTTAAAGCCTATCCAGCCCCAAAACACCAGGAACAAACCTCTAGTCTGATGAAACCAGACTTACTGGCTCACAGCAAGGGGGTGCGCTCCAGAACTGTGAAGTGCCGCCCTTGACAAGAAAGTTCTAGCTGCTGTATTCTTATGGAAATGTTTAGATTAATTACAGAACAAACTTTCCTCATGAGTCTACGAATGAGCTAGCGCAAGAAAGATCATTTTTAGAGAATGAAAGCTGAATTCAAGAGAGTAGAGTGAGGGCTCCAGAGGCTTCTGGGTCTGAGCTCTCCCATGTGACTCTTGTACCCTGGGACTGTGGTAGTAACCCATGGCAATGATATATTCCTGTCTGCAGCCAGGATCCGTTCTCTCCCCTTCTGCCCTTTTGTCTCAGGATCTGCTTCCACGGACTGTCTCAAAGACTTAGATATCTGATGCCTACACCCATGGGCTTCTCCCATCGCACTCTGCATCCCCATGTCAGGCACTTCAATCCTATTCTGAGGGTGTTGGTGCCTCCATTGCTACCACCAATGGCAACAGACATCTATTTCTCCTGCTTCCACCTTTTGGTTTTGCTTTAGGACCTCTTATCCTTGATAGACCCTGCTAATTTAACTGCTGGTTCAGCTTCAGCTCTGGCTGGCACCACCATTCCATCAGATCTCTTAGGGGCTGAAACCTGAGAAGCACCAGGGCGCGGTGAGGATTCCTGACCTGGCGGCCTGACCTGTCTGCCCTGTTTGCCTGGCACTGGCTCAGGAATGACAGAGATGGCCAAAGGGAAAGGTGCTAATGATACCTCTGTGGTTTACAAAGCTCTTTCAAAGGTGTGATTTAATTTGATCCTCTTTCAGATCTGTGAGATAGTTATTACTCCTATTTGAAGAGATAAGAAACTAGGGCACCGAGAGGTTAAGTACTGTGTTTACAGTCACAAAGTTAATTCGCAGCAGGACCATGATGTGAACTGAGACATTCCGTATCCTGGAGGAGTTTATCTATAGCTAAATCCAAGTTATTACTAAATTACTATATTTCTATAATTAAAATATTACTTGTAGCAACCAAGTTGTGTTGCCACAAAAGATGACTCATTATTAGCAGCAGGCTGAGACTGTTCCCTAACCAAATGCCATATTTTGTTTTCCTCTATGTCTGAATTTACTAATTTAAACCAGACGTTCCTAATTTTTCATCATGAAGAGTCAATAGATAATACTTATAGTTGATAAATCAAGAAGAAGAAGTAGAAATGTATTACATACAGTTTCAGTAGTAACCAGCAGTAGAACTTAAATCAGAAACTGGTAATAAAACCTGTGAATAAAGGGTGTGGGAGTGGTGGCGTTTGTGGGGACGGGAGGTGGGAGATTTTTGTTTCTCATTTCAGACTCTTCTTACAGTCTGAATTTTTAAAACTGTGGAAGTATTACTTCTATAAATAACAATGTTTAAAAATAGAAAAAAGAAATGAAATAAAATGAAAAGTATCCCATCAATGAGTGATTGTTTAAATAGTCATATGTAATACTGTGCAGCCAATAGAAAAAATCAGGTACATGTGTACAATTTTAAGTGAGGAAAAAAATTGCAGAATGATATGGTTAGGATAATACCATTTATTTCAAATATTATATGTGTGCACGTGTGCATACACGTGTGTGTGTGTGTGTGTGTGTGTAGGTATACGTGCGCACCAAACTGGGAGGGTGCATATCAAAATGATATCAAAGTATAGGGATACACATCAAAGTGGGGAGGAGAGAACAACTTTCATTATTTACATTCTAGACTTCTATGTACTGTTTGATTTTTTTTCGAGGAGCATGCACTGAATATGGAGGTATATGGAATATTCTGCAGCTTCAAAGCTACAGTGATTCTGACCGTTGCCCTTTTCTTTTTTGCCTTGGAAGAGGCAGGTGTGATTGGACTGTGTTGTGTACACTGACTTGTAGTGAGGAAATTCATGGGCTCTCTGCTCCTTAGTATTGTTACAAAAGGGAAGTTTGTGAACTGAGTTGTTCCACTCTCATGCTTTAGCGTCACCACAGAGCTGACCAAAAGTCCTGATTCATGTTTCTTTTTATATTGTTAGATTTCCTTCCTCTGCTTAGTTTTGAGCAAATGTCACCAAGTGTGTGGGATTTAAGTCCCCAAATCCAGTATCTGATGATTGTAACAAGCTATCCGTCCCACACTTTGGAGTCCTGGACTTGGGGTCTTAACTAACCCTGATACTTGTTAGAATCCTCTTGGCAATTCAGTTATTTTTGTGTTTTTTTTTTATTGTGGAAAGAACACAACGTAAAATTATCCTCTTAAATTTTTAAGCGTTCAATATATTATTATTGACTATAGGTACAATGTTGTACAGCAGATCTCTAGAAATTATTCACCTTTTTTTAAATAAAAGAAGTTAAATTTATAAACACCTTAAGAGAACTTGGGAAATATGTAGTAAAAAAAATTAATCCCACAAATTACAAAGCTTTTGTTAATTGCAAACTGCCAGCCCATCTAAATTTGGCCTGTGCAATCTAACCACTTAAATGATTTAAGTGGTAATTTTTCTAAGAAAATTTGGTTGGAGGATGAGTGAGATATTTATACCCTTGACAAAGATGACAAGTGTGGTATTGTTGTGACTAAGAAAGGAGAATATAATTCCTGGCTATCTTACTGTTTTGGCCCATCAAAGCTCACAGAATGTATGAGATTCTGCCATGTCCAATGAGGTTAGGCAAATGTAATAGTAGGTGCGCTGGGCTGACACATCATATAAATCTTCTGGTTTTTCCTCTTTATCTCCCTTAGGAAAATGTATAGAGAATGGTAGATTTTTACAGAAAACCTCATATGCACGCAGTTTAGAATCTCTGATTGTTAGTGAGCAATTTTTATGTCCAGGTATGATTTCAGTCTAATTAAACTTGTTAAGACTTGTTTTGTGACCTAACGTATGATTTATCCTGGAGAAAGATCCATGCGCCCTTGAGAAGAATACGTATTCTGCTGCTGTTGGGTGGAATGTTCTGTATGTGTCTGTTAGGTCCATTTGGTCTATAGTGTTATTCAAGTTGTCTGTTTCCTTATTGATCTTCTATCTGGATGTTTTGTTCATTATTGAAAGTGAGGTATCGAAGCCTTCTAATGTTATTGTATTGCTGTCTATTTCTCCCTTCAGTTTTGTCAGTTTGCTTTGATATATTTAGGTGCTGTGATGTTGGGTGCATATATATTTATAATTGTTATATCTTTTTGGTGTATTGACTCCTTTCTCATTATATAATGTCCTTCTTTGTCTCTTGTGACAGTTTTTTATTTAAAGTCTATTTTATCTGATATAAGTATAGCTACCCTCACTCCTCAGGAATCCTGCTGTTATGTAAGAAGTCCAACTACCCTGAGGTCACTGTTTTAGAGAAGCCATGTGTAGATGCTCAAGTCAACAGTCCCCACTGAGCCTGTCTTCTAGCAAGATGCTAGAAATATGAGTGAACCCATCTTGGACCCTCTAGACCACTCCACCTCCCAGATTAATGCCAAGTGTCTTCCATCAATGCTTAGTGAAACAGATTTCTCCAGCTGAGTCTTGCTTAAATTCATGACCTATAAAATTGTTTTGGGGTAGTTTGTTACACAGCGATCAGTGGCCAGAACAGGGACCATTGACCCCTGTTATCTCCATTTAGCCCAACTTCTGGGCAGATTAAGCACAATTATGGAGTCAGTTTACCTTCCTTATTCCTTTTTTTTTTTTCTTTCTTTGCACTAAACTTTAGATATAAAAGAATTCTGATTCTTTTGATTATTAACAATAAATATACATATATTTTTAGCTGGTTGTGATCCATTTATACCTATTTTCTTCTTCTTTATAATTTAATTTTATTTGATATTTTCATTATATAAATAGTTATCTGTTTTAAACAGCCATATCATATTCTAGATGTCATAGTAGGCTTAACATCCCTTTTTGTTGCGTTTCAAAAGTTTTCTCCCCCCAGTTTGGGGTGTTTCTCCACAGACTGCTCATTCTTGTCAGCATCCATGTCAATATCCTTGTCCTCTTCTTCCTTGGGGCATATAGCTTGCAGTTAGTTGGGGCCTTCTGTCTGAGTTCTGGCTAATAAAACATAATAAAAGTGATATGTGCCAGTTCCATGCCCACCCCATAAAAAGTTCAAGTAATCCTCACTTTCCCAGTCTCTAGGGTAAATAGAGAGAACTCTGAGTATCTAGAGGAAGGCACAGACTACGATGAAAGAGTCTGGGTCCGTGAATGACTATGTGGAGCAGAGCCCCCACAACCTACTGACCTCCACAGAACTATATGGTGAAGGAGAAATAAACTTTTATTTGGTTAAGACTGGGAGATTCCAGGGTGCATCTGTTACAGCAGCTAGTATTATTTATTTTAACTAATATGGGTATTGTAAGTGCCTCTGCTACCAACATGTGCATTTACCCACCTGATAGAGTAGGACAGTAATTACTACTGACTTCTTTAAGTAATTACTACATAATTTTTTGTTTTATTTCCAGTAAGTTAATTTTAGGGACCCTGCTAGCCTTTCAGAATTTTGAAAAAAAAATTTCACTGGCTGGTCAAAGCTAAAGCTTTATAGCATCTATATGTAAAACAAAACAAAACCTTGAATTATAAAATTGTGTCTTAGAAATAGAGCTGTTAGTTGGAGTTAGTGTAGAATAGAGATTCTCATGTGTTCTCTGAGGTCAGACAGTCAAGTGTTTCCATCATTTGTTAGTTTGTTCATTCATTCATTTATACAATCAATATGTGCTAGACACTGGAAACCCAAAGATAAACAGATTTACTTCTTTTAACCATGGCATGTACAAGCACGTATTTACATAGGTGACCAAGGGCAAGCTGCTAACTTCTCTGAACTTTAGTTACTTTATTTGGAAAATGAAGGCAATATTATCGTTATATTCACTTCTAGGGTTCTGGTGAGGCCTAAATGAGATTAACCACGTAACACAGTGCCTGTCATATCCTAGTACTCAGTAAATATCACTTTGTCTTTTTGTAAAGGTTTATTAATGATTCTTGGTAGCTGGATAGTTAAAGATTTCCAAAGAGGGACCCTTAGCTTTAACTCTGCCCCCAAATAGGCAGCACCAGAACTTCCTTGCTGTCATCTTGCTGAGGAACGTCCTTGCACTGGGGCTACTGAGTCAACAACATTCTCCACAAAAAGAATTTCATGAGAATCTTCATAGTTATCCATCATTTCTCTTAGGTAATACCTAGGAGTGGAATTGCTGGGATAGATATATCTTTAACTTGGTAAGAAACTGCCAGTTATACAAAGTGCTTATGCCATTTTATACCTCCATTAGGAAAGTATGAAGCATCACTTGTTATCCTCACCAACACTTGGTATTGTCCGTCTTTTTCATTTAATTTTGTTGAATTCCAATTTATCTATTTTTCTTTTTTTGCTTGTGGTTTTGGTGTCGTATCTAAGAAATCATTGCCTAATCCAAAGTCATAGAATATTTATACCTGTATTTCCTTCTAAGAGTTTTATTGCTTTAGCTCTTACGTATAGGTCTATAACCTGCTTTGATTTAATTTTTGTATATGGTGTGAGGTAAGGGTCCAAACAGATTCTTTTGCATGTGGATATCCACATGTCCCAGGATCACTTGTTAAAAAGGCTATTATTTTCCTATTGAATTGTGTTGGTCCTTTTGTGGAAAAGTAATTGACCACAAATGTATGGTTTTATTTCTGTACTTTCAGTTCTATTCCATTGATTTATATGCCTATTCTTGGGCATACTTTTTTTTTTTTTTTTAAAGATTGACATGTGAGCTAACAACTGTTGCCAATCTTCTTCCTTTTTTTTTTCTTCTTCTTCCCCGCAAGTCCACCCCCCCCCCACCCCCAGCACATAGTTGTATTATCTAGGTGTGAGTGCCTCTGGTTGTGCTATGTGGGATGCTGCCTGAGCATGGCCTGATGAGCCATGCCATGTCCGTGCCCAGGATCCAAACCAGTGAAATCCTGGGCCACCAAAGCAGAGCGCATGAACTTAACCACTCAGCCATGGGCTGGTCCCTTGGGCATAGTTTTCGTTGGAGTGATTCATCATAGTTCTAACTTGCATTTAATTTCTTTTTTCCTGATGACTAATAATTGCCCTAGGAAGTTTCTTTTTGCTCATTCTAGTCAGTCAATCCCTTTCCTTACCCCCTAGAACTAACCACTGTTTTGATTAGTTTCCACCATAGATCAGTCTTTCCTGTTTCAGAACTCTGTGTAAAAGGAATCACACAGGATACGCTCTTCAGCGTAGGCTTCTTTCACTCAGCGTAATCTTTTTAAGATTCATCCGTATTGTTGTGTGTATCAGCAGTTTGTTTCCTTCAGAAGAAACTTTTACTACAACGATTTTCTAATTTATTTCAACTTACTTCTTTTTCATGTAATTTCTATGTGAAAAATTCTAGCCTACTAGCTTATTTTTTTATATTTCTCATCCAATTGCTGACTCCTTTAATTTTTGGTACAGTTTTAAGCCTGTCCAGTTTTGGTCTCTAACTTTTCACTTATTCCTGGTTTTTATCACGCCCATGTAGTTGCCTTCTTAGAGTTCCTTGAAGGCTGTACCATAGTCAAGGGTCATTTTCTTATTTCTTTCAAAGTTCATATACATTGCCATCTTTTTTACTAACTTGCTTATGTAAGTGTGTATTTATCCACACATCCTATTTTTCCTACTTTAAATTATATTCTTGATGTTAAGTTATTCAAATACATACTTAGTTTAGAATACCTACTAGTTTCTGGAAAATTTGCCAGAGTTATTCATGGTATTTGGGGAAAATACTTTGGATATAGAAAGAACCCAATTCCCTCTCTGTTCTTTTTTTCCCAGATGCCTTTAACTTTGTAGATGAGTCTGGAAGTATTAACCACAAAGGTATGCATTTGGCTCTCTGGTTACACAAAAAAAGAGAAATGCACAAAGAAGCCAAAGTGAGCTTGTGCTGTTCTAAGGAATAACTTTCACAAAATCTGCAGATACCAGGTTCCATTAGAAAGTCCATACGCCCTCTCCTTCCCACTGCAGCCAGTAACTAAAGCTGCTGAAGAAGAGTGAGAATGCGGTGCAATCTCCCCATCTTTTCAACCTTTCTTTACTCTGAACTCTCAGTGTGCTCTGGCTCCTGTCTTTTCTGGCCTTTCTTTTTATTTTCCCAAATAGAGCCTGCCTTGGGCAGAACTGTCAAATCATCTCCTCTGTCAGCACCCCGTTTGCTGCCTGCTCCTCTTCCTTTACTCCTCAGTGCACAAGCCTCTCCCAGGCCAACCCTCAGTCAGGGTTCAACCAGAGAAACAGATCCAAGAAGAGATATATAATAAGAGATTTATTGCAGGGAATTGGCTTACACTATTGTGGTGGCTGGCAAGGCACACTGATAGAGTAGGCCATCAGGAAGGGCAGACTGGGACTCTTGGGCACCAGCCAAAGCTGTTATCCACACAGAAATTTCTTTTTCTTCAGAGGGTCTTTAGTTTTGCTCTTAAAACCTTTTAACTGATTGAATGAGGCCCACCCAGATTATCTAGGATAATCTCTCTTACTTCGGGTCAATGATTATGGATTTAATTCACATCTACAAAATACCTTCACTGTAACACCTAAATTAGTGTTTGATTTGACAAATAGAAATGGCAAGCAACAGGATATATTGGAGTACATGAGGAAGCCATTTGGTGTGAACCTAATTTGGCATGACTTTGTTTTTCCAAAAGGGCCTGACAAGGCTATCGAGCATGCATTGTGTATCAGCTTTAAGCATTTCCCATGGCAAGAACAAACGCCCTTAAGATAAAGGTACAATTTCCCCCTACATTGGCATTTCCTTAAGGATAGGCATCTTTCCCTAGGCTAGGAACTGATTGCTGCGCTCACCTGTGATCACCCAGCTTGAGAAAACAGACCTGCCACCCTGCTGTGTCCATCAATTGCTGTGCTGACAGAGCAGTCTCGTGACTATCATAAAAGGGACTTTTCAATCATATGTGAAACATCCTCTTTGAGGGTATATAACCACTCTGTACACCCCACTTCTTTGATGCCCTTCCTTCCTTCAGGACAGATTGAATAACTGGGAACTATAGTCTAGCCAAGCTGATATATAAAACTGACCACCACACCCTATTTTCTTTAAGATTTGGCTTTTACATACTGGCTTAATTGGTAACTAAATTGTTAATTGATGGGAGCTGAATGCTTCCCAGGGGTATTTTCATTTTATGAAGAAATCTTCAAGAAGCAAAGGAATGAAACAATAATGAGATAAAAATAGCTAAAGTATGTGTTAGTTAAGGTGGAGTAGGGATGGGAATGAAAACCCCTGCTTATTCAAAAGGCTAGGACTGCCCACAGGTATAGTCATTCTTTCTCATTGTCCCACATCTCCCCCTCAATCTCCTCATATATAAACCATTCCTAATCTTTTCTTTTATTTGCGTATGTTCCTCCACCACCCCCACCAACATAACTGCTCAACATCTTCTCCATGAGCATCTCTAGGTTTCCTTCCAAGAACATACCTTGAGATCTACACCTAATATATCTACATTTGGGCTTCACACACCCCCATGGCCCCATGCATATATTTATGGACCACACCTTTCTCTCATGTTTAATCTGTTTTCTATAAAGCTATAAGAGCTTTATGAAGTTATAAGAGTCCTATAAAATTCTAGGAGTATCCTATAATTTGAAGACCAAATTATTCATTCATTCATCTGTCAAATTTATCTAGGGCACTGGCAGGTGATACATGTAAAATAAACAAACTCAATTCCTAGGCCAAAGGACTTTGGCATCTAGTACAGGGGATAGAATGAAACAAGCACAGAACAGAGGAAGGAGCAGTTATTCTGACTGGGAGATTTGGGAAAGCTTAACGGAGCCCTTCAGCTGGGACTTGAAAGTTAAGAAGGATTTTGATGGATGGAGAAGTGTATTTCAGGTTGAGCGAGCTGCATGAGCAAATGTGAGGCCTGAAGATGCAGGAATAATTCAGAGCCTGCTCGTAGGTTTGGATGTAGGATGTAGATGGTTGGATAGTCACATTTGGGGTACTATGTCATTACTTTCATTTGAGTGAGGCTGAAGCCTACTGACAATTAGGAGAAGACAATAAGGCTTAGGACAGGCTTAGAAGAGGTAGTTGAAAAGACAGAAGAAGGTCAGAGAATACAATATCCAAAAAATCAAGGGAGGATGTAAATTATGTTGGTTCTGTAGGAAGAGGCCTAAAGGCCTGTGGCCCAAGGTTACTGTTCAGTTTTCTGTCTTGTTAGGCTGCTCCTTTCTGGGTGCTTTGTCTAGAGAGAAAAGGCTTTTCTTGGGGCTTTTTTTTTCTTTTTTTTCGCTTGTGTCCATTGGCACAGATTTCTCCAGCACCCAGTCTATGGGTATCTTTTAAAAGTTTTTAATCAATTTATTGAGGTGTAATTTACATGCAATAAAACATATTCATTTTAAGTATACAGCACTATGAATTTTGAAACAAGGTATATACTCGTGAGTATCATCACAATCAAGATATAGAACTTTTCCATCATCAGAAAATTTCCTTGTTTAAGATGTTAACACTACCCAAAGTGATCTATGGATTCAATATGATCCCTATCAAAATCTCAACATCTTTTGCAGAAATAGAAAGATCCATCCTAAAATTCATGTGGAATCCCAAGAGACCTTGAATAGGCAAAACAATCTTGAAAAAGAAGAACAAAGTTGGAGGTCTCACAATTCCCAATTTCGAAACTTGCTACAAACCTAGGGTAATCAAAACAGTGTGGTTCTGGCATGAAGACAGACATTCAGACCAAAGGAATAGAATAGAGAGCCCAGAAATAAACCCTCACTTATATGGTCAAATGATTTTCAACAAGGGTATCAAGACCATTCAATGGAGAAAGGGCAGTCTTGTTAATAAGTGGTGTTAGGAAAACTGGATCAAAAAAATGCAAAAAAATGAAGTTGGACCCTTACCTTACACCATATACAAAAAACAAGTCAATACGGATCAAAGACCTAAATGTAAGAGCTAAAATTATGAAACTCATAGATAAAAACATAGGGGAAAAGTTTCATTGTACTGGATTTGGCAGACTTTTTGGATATGGTACAAAAAGCACAGGCAACAGAAGAAAAAATAGCTAAGTTCTACTTCATCAAAATTTAAAACTTGTGTGCATCAAATGACACTGTCAACAAAGTGAAAAAGCAACCCATGGTAAGGCAGAAAATATTTGCAAATCATACATCTGATAAGGGATTGATATCCAGAATATATAAAGAACTCCTACAACTCAACAATAAAAAAACAAACAACCCAATTGAAAAATGCACAAAAGACTTGAATAAGCATTTCTCCGAAGGAGATACACAAATATCCAATAAGCAAATGAAAATATGCTGAACATCATTAATCATTAGGAAAATGCAAGTCAAAAACACAATGAGATAACACTTCACATCCGTTAGGATGTCTATTATTAAAAAAAAAACCAATGACAAACAAACACATAGAAACAGAGATTATATTAGTGGCTACCAAGGGGAAGGGGGAGGCAGGAGGGTGAAAGGGGTGATTAGGCACATAAGTGTGGCGATGGATTGTAATTAGTCTTTGGGTGGTGAACATGATGTAATCTACACAGAAATTGAAATATATTACTATGTACACCTGAAATTTATGTAATGTTATAAGCCAACGTTACCGCAATGAACACACACACACACACACACACACACACAAACACAAAAACCCCAGAAAATAACAAGTGTTGGCAAGGATGTGGAGAAATTGGAGCCCTTGTGCATTGCTGGTGAGAATGTAAAATGGTGCAGCTGCAGGGGCTGGCCCCGTGGCCGAGTGGTTAAGTTTGTGCCCTCCGCTGCAGGCGGCCCAGTGTTTCGTTAGTTCGAATCCTGGGCGCGGACATGGCACTGCTCATCAGACCACGCTGAGGCAGCGTCCCACATGCCACAACTAGAAGAACCCACAATGAAGAATACACAACTATGTACTGGGGGGCTTTGGGGATAAAAAGGAAAAAATAAAATCTTTAAAAAAAAAAATGGTGCAGCTGTTGTGGAAAATGCTGTGACAATTCCTCAAAAATTAAACATAGAATTACCATACGATCCAGCTATTCCACTTCTAAATACACACCAAAAAGAAGTGAAAGCAGGGACTTGAACGAATATTTGTACACCCATGTTCATAGTAGCATTATTCACAATAGCCAAAAGGTGGAAGCAACACATGTCTATTGATGGATGAATGGATAAACAAAATGTGGGATATACATGCAATGGCATGTTATTCAGCCTTAAAAAGGAAGGAAATTCTGACACATGTTACAGCATGAATGGACTTTGAAGACATTATGCTAAGTGAAATAAGCCAGTCACAAATGAACAAATTTTGTGTGATTCCTTTACATGAGGTACCTGGAGTAGCCAAATTCATGGAGATAGAAAGGAGAATGGCAGTTATTGGGTTAAGGAGAGGGGGGATGTTAGTGTTTAATAGGTACAGAGTTTCAGTTGGGGAAGATGAAAACATTCTGAAGATGGAAGGTAGTGATGGTTGCACAACAATGTGAATGTACTTAATGCCACAAATCTGTACATTAAAAATGATTTAAATGGTAAATTTTATGTTATGTGTATTTTACCACAATGAAAAATAAAAATAAAATAAAGCCAAAAAATTTCCTTATGCCTCTAATTAGTCAACCCCCTTCCCTTCAGGCCCAGGGAACCACATTTTTGCTTTCCATCACTATAGATTAGTTTTGCCAGTTCTATTATTTATTTATTTATTATTAGTTTTTATATTTGTTAGTTTTATATATTTATTTATATATTTATATATTTATTATATATATTATTAGTTTTATATATTTATTTATTATTAGTTTTTCCAGTGTAAATGGAATCATACAAAATGTACTCTTTTGTGTCTGTCTTCTTTGTTTAGCATAATGAATTTGAGATTTTCCCACGTTGTGTGCACCAGTAATTTGATCCTTGTTATGTTGCATACTATGCCATTGTGTGAACTCCAGTTTGTTTATCTGTTCTCTTCTTGGTGGATATTTGAGTTGTTTTGAGTTTTGGGATATGCCTCCTTTTAAGAAATACGTATGACTTTTATAACAATTAGGGCTACTGAGTTATTTATAGCACAATAGAGGTGGAGGGAGGGAGAAAGAGAGAGAGAGAGAGAGAATAAATAAATTATGGAAAGGACATTGGACAAACCCTAGTCCCACTAATAAATCAAGCCCTTAAAATTTGGTTAATACAGAGAATACGGTATAAGCAGAGGACTGGAAATTTCTCCTCAAGTCTTTCCTGTGGGTCTATCTTCCCATTCCCTGTCCTCTTCCTCCCTTAAATAGAAGGGAAAACACAGCTATTCTAGAAAGTTTGGGGTAAACAGTATTTGAAGGAGAAAGAGCTCTTAATAGGTGAGGTACCTAATTACTTGGAATCATCATTGGCTGTGACCATCCTGAGTTGTTTCTTATTTCTGACACAAATCAGAAATGCGAATCCCATTGTGAGGCCCAAGTGACTTTGAAGAAGTCCTTGCTGAGAGAGGAAAGGCCATCTTATTGAGAGAGAACTGGACCCCAGCCAGCCAGGGGCATCTAGTGGTAAGGCCGACTGAGGAGGAGGGCACACGGATGCCCTCTCATTCTCTCTTCTCTTTCCCACTCAGCAAGTATCTTGTTGCAGTCGTCCCTCCTCTTTTCTTTTCTGCCTTTCCTCTTTCCCAATCTGCTACATGCTTCTGTGAGTGAAGTGAATGTGTTTGTTATTTTTAAAAGCAGGCATCCATTGATTCTGTGGCAAAACTGCTAGTTGCTTTCCAACATCCATTCTCTCCATCTTCCCAATGTTTCACCTGTGTACGTGGCTGTTCGGTGAAAGGCTCCATCTCCCAGCCTCTCCCACATCTAAGTGTGCCACATGGCTGAATTCTGTCCAATGGGATGTGAGTGGAAGTGTCTACACGATTCCAGATCATGGCATGGAGAGGGTGTGTCCCTTCTCTCCAACCCTTCTTCTCCATTCTGCTGCCTGATATGTGGACATGGTGGGGCTCTCTGGGACATATAGATGAGGCCAACATTCAAGTGATGACAGAGCTACAAGCTACAAGGAGCCTGTGTCCCTGTGTGAGAGAGATAGACTTCTATCTTGTTTGAGCCACTATTACCTTATTCCTTGTTACAGCTGCAAAAGATGTACCCTAACTAATATAAATCCTACCATGAGTAGCAGACTGAGCTAGGTAATGAATGTCTAAAGATGAGTGAAACAACTTGACCTGCAAGTCCTGAGAGAGTTCACAACCTAGTGAGAGAGACAGATACAAATTTAGTAACTAGAATACAGGGTCGACTATGGTAACTGCTTTATTGGAGGTATAAACAAAGTGAAGAGATTAATTCTGATGGTGGTATTAAGAAAGACTTCTTAAATAAGGTAATATGAAACTTGGGATTTGGACAATGCATTGAATTCTGATAAATGGAAAAGGATAAATAGGGCATCCCAGGCAGAAGGAACAGTATGTGTAAAGATACAAAGACACAAAAAAGCACACGTATCTAGAAAATAACCAGCAGAAAAGGCAGAATGTCAGTGAATGTAGAGGAGGAATATCTCAATTGGGGCCAGATTGTGATGGCCTTTGAATGTTATATTAAGGAATTTGGTTTTGAACGTGCTGCATTTGAGGTGGGATGGAAGGGATGGCCAGCAGGTAGCAGGAAATTAGATTCTGGAGCTCAGAAGTGAGGTGAGAACTGGCAGTGTAGATCTGGGTATCATTCACATCTAAGGGATAAAATGAAATAGGCAAGGAATAAAGTACAGAGTGAAAAGAGGGCTGAAGAGGAAACACAGGCCACACCTTTAGGGGTGTGGGGAGGCAGAAGACGGCAGAAAAGGAGTCAGTGAAGGGAACTGGGAGTGATCAGATAGGTAGGAAGAGTCTCAGAGAAAGGCGTGATCATGGATGTCAAGGAAGTTATAAATGGTCTCAGTTTTCTTCTTTATAAATGTCAAAAGTATTCTTTCATCATTAACCCATCATTTCCCCAGGATTCCTGTCTTAGAAGCAAACCCCTTCAAGAATGTGATAGTTGTCTCATCTCTTTTGGATGGCTTCAATACATCTCTTTTTCTCTTGGCTTGTAAATCTGTCTGGTGTTAGCAGAAACTAATTATAGTAGATGTTGTGGTTTGCTGCCCAGATTCCTCCTTCAGGACAGAGGTGCTAATTCTCCCACAAGCTGGATATGCTGCCGCTGATGGCTCACACAGCTGAGCTCCTTGCTGAAGGGCATTGACTTGCCTAAGTTTACACCTCTTCCCAGGGGATGCCTGTATCCAATGATTAATTGCTGAAGGTGTACAAAGACTTGGCCCCTTGCCTCTATTTAAGACAACTTGAAGGGTCATTTGTACCTCCAGAGCTCCCCACAGATCAACTAACACCGCTGATGCAACTTCTAAGCAGTTCAACTCATCTCCTTCTTCCCAATCCTACCTCCTTCACTTCCTTACAGTTATCGTTCCTGAAAGAACCTTCCCATAAGCCTCTTACATGCAAATCTCTGCCTCAGAATCTGTATCCTGAGGAATCCCTTCTAGGAAAGTTGGTGCCCATGCTGTCCTAGCACTGACAGCTCACTGGCTGGCTAGCAATGGATCCCATCACCCATAGTAGGTGGAGTATTGATAGTGCCCGGCATGCTGCAGCTGTGCAATGGTTACAGTTTTCACTGATGGTGAACTGGGATAGGGCTCTAGCGGAAAGAGTGCACTGCAGGGTGTAATAACTCAGGTCTTTGAGATGTTTAGGGGAAGTAGTAATTACAAGGACTCTGGAATTAAATGGCTCTTGCTGTATACTATTGAAGCATTGGAGAAAAAATAATGCAATATGGAGGGCAATTAACCTCCAATTCAAGATGAATGTGAAAGCCGAGGGCCTTCTTGGCAGCATATAAGTAGACTTTCAAATCCTGTAGCCGATGGCTGCAAAAGTTGAAGATCAGGCTCAGGAGTTTACAATAGTAGCAAAACTCCATAGAAGAGTGACTTCTCAGCCACACCAAGTCTGTTACATCAAGGTTAGGGTCTTGAATAGGAAGGAGTGGGACCCTGAAACTGGAGATGGGGGTATCTCATCTGGGTTGATGAACTTGAAAATCTTCATCCTTGGATTCCCCTGGATCCTCTGGGCTTGAAGAAGTAGCCCTTTCCTTCCCGTTAAATGCCAGTGATCCTCCTCCCCTTGAAGATGATAGAGGTCCTTACCTTGTAAGACAATCGGTACCCACTCCCCATAATCAACCCCCATCTCCCCTGCTGGTACCAGACTAATTACTATGGTCAAAACAATATAACCTAGCACTTTGTTTAGCTGCTAGGGGAGGAAATGGACCATATGCTAGTGGAGCCCCAGGATTTAGCCATAGCTCCTGTACTGGCAGGAGCTCAGAGGGTATATATGGGACTTGACCCTAAGGATGCTGGATTAATGGGGGTGAGATGTAACATTGGATAAAGAAGAATTTACAGATATAGACGCATTCTTCTCTAACCTAGGGTTTAACACCCTGGGAAATAGTGTTAACTTGCTGCATGGATGGTTTTGAGGAAGCTTTGAAAAAGTGAAGTAGAAAATTCAGACTGCTTTGGAAAACAGTAAAGGATTAAAAGGCACAGAGATACGTGCATTCTGGAGTAGATATGTAAGTCCGAAAAACCCACCTGAAGTCCGAAAAACCCACCTGAAGTCCGAAAAACCTGAAGAATTGAGACGATACTCCACTTACTAAAGTGATGAGGAATGTGCTGATACAGGGGCACCAGAATCATTGAGAAACTCAGTGGTGACTATCTTCTGTAGGCCAGGGCTACAGAAGTAAGCTATGCTGTTTGTTACAAGACTGAGCTCCCTGATAGCTATGGGGATGATAGGGTCCTAAAGATACAGAGGCCAGGTGGTAGCACCTAAGCAACAGAAGCAAAGCAGACGCAGTTATCATAATAAGCAGAAAGGGTAGAGCAGTCCTCAGGGAGTCTGACACAGAGAGAGCTATGGAGATGGCTAAGAGATTGTGTGTCTAGGGGCAAGGTGAATGGATGACCAATAAAGAGTTTTGAGTATTGCTCAATCTGTAGAAGGAAAAATCAAGGATGATTAGGAGGCTGAGAGCAGCCAGCCAAATAGAAAGTCATGATTCCTTGCCCAGTTTCTGTATCTGAGTCAGTTTTCAGATCCAGGGCCCATGGGGTGAAGTCTGTTACGTCAGATGTATCCCTGCTAGAGAAGATTAATATGATCTCAGATACAGACTGTTGATATGATGAATGCATTTTTTTCCCACCCTGGTAAGAAAGGAGAATAAGAAGCAGTTTGCGCACAGCTGGACACAGCAGTATACATTTATGTTCTTGTCCTAGGGCTATGTTAACTTTCCATCCTCTGACACAATACAGTACAAATGGACCTGGACCCCCTGGAGATGCAGACTATCACATTGGTCTATTATATTTATGGCTTCATTAGGCTGGGTAAGCAAGAAGTCACAAGTATGCGGTTGGCCTTGGAAAGATACCTGTTCTCCAGTGGGTGGGAGATGAACCTGATGAAGATTCAGTGGCCCGCGACATCAGTGAAGATTTAGAGGTCCAGTGGTCTGAGTGTGCCAGGATATCCCCTCTAAAGTAAAGGACAAACTAGTGTGACTGTACCTTCCACCACGAAGAAGGAAGCCCAACACCTGGTAGACTTCTTTGGGTTCTAGAGGTAGCATATTCCACATTCTAACCTGCTTACTGAGTAACATGGAAGACTTCCTAGAGCCCAAGGTGCAAGCAGCACTGTTGGTTGGAACTTAAGATCTGGAAGACCCTATGATGTTGGAGGGATTAGCGGTGCAGTTTATGGCAAGCCCCACATAGACTAGGTTCTGGAACAAGGCCCATCATTTACATAAAACCTATAGACCTTTTGAAAATCAGCTCCTAGTGTGCTACTGGGCCTTGACAGAAACAGAGCATGTGATTATGCAACTATGCATCCTTGTGGACAGAACCGACCACTATGAGCTGGATTCTGTAAGAGCCACCAAGTCATAAGGTCAGATGGGCCTAACAGCAACCCACTGTAATACAGAAGTGCTGCATCTGGACTGCGTATGAGCAGGGTGAGAGGACACAAGGAAATTGCACACGCAGATAGTCCAGACCTCAGTTACTTGTATAAACTTTGCCACTTTTATGGTTTTACCCAAAGTTGCCTGGGTGAAAAGATACCAGAAAAACTTTGTCTTAATAAGGGTATAACTAGAAAAAGAGAAATTATTCTGAGTATTTCAAACAAAGAATTTGGTACGGGGTATTGTAAAATATAGGTGATAGAAGAACCGAAAAATAACAGGGGACGGCGAGGCAATCCAGAGATTAGCAAGGGTAGGCAGCCACTTTCCCCTCGGATGGAGAGGAGGTGGTGTTTCTGGAACCCAGGGGTTGGGGTTACCTGGTGTTCCAGTTGTCAATTTATTGCCTCTCTACTCCAAATCCACTCTTCATTGCCTGTAGGCAAAATTTTGGGATGGCCCTCAAGATTCCCACCTCCCTGGTGTACATGTCCTATGTAATTGCTTCCTCTTAATGTGGGTGGGACTGTGAATATGATGGATTTTTCTCCCATGATTAGATTGCATCAGATGATAAAGGTGAAGGACTTTTGCAAATGTAATTGAAGTTCCACAGCAAGTGACTCTGAGTTAATCAAAAGGGTGATTTTTCCTGGTGGGCCTGGCCCAATCAGGTGATCCCTTAAAAGGGACTGGACTCTTCCTGAGAGAAGAGATTCAAAGTTTAAGAAGGCCTATGCAGGGGGGCCGGCCTGGTGGTGCAGCAGTTAAGTTCACACATTCTGCTTCGGTGGCCCGGGGTACGCCGGTCTGGATCCCAGGTGCGGACCTACACACCGCTTGTTAAGCCATGCTGTGGCAGGTGTGTCACATATAGAGTAGAGGAAGATGGACACAGATGTTAGCTCAGGGCCAATCTTCCTCAGAAAAAAAGAGGATTGGCAGCAGATGTTAGCTCAGGGCTAATCTTCCTAAAAAAATAATTTCTTAAAAAAAAAAAGAAGGCCTATGGAGGAAGCCAGATGTCAAGAGCAGCCTCTAGTTGTTGAGAGTGGTCCCCAGTTGACAGCCAACAAGAAAACTGGGCCGTCACTCCTATATCTGCAAGGAATTGAATTCTGCCAGCCACCTGAAAGAGCTTGGAAGTGGATCATTTCCTCCTTGAGCCTCCAGATGAGCATGCAGCCAGCTGATATCTTGAGTTCAGCCTTGTGAGGCTCTGGGCAGAGGACCCAGACAAAATGTGCCAGACTCCTAACTCACAGAAGCTATGAGATAATAAATCTGTGTTGTTTAAGTTACTGGGTTGGTGGTACTATATTACGCATCAATAGCAAACTAATATAGGCCCTGTAAATATTTCTCCAAGTATTTCTCCTTCATCAGTTGGCATGATCAACTTTGTCAGTAGAAGGTGCTGGTGAGACACTGCAGGAAGAAAGTTTTGTTTTGTTTGTTCCTCTCCCTGACTCTGCTTTTCTTTCACCAGTGTGGCTAAGGATGTGCTGCTTCTGCAATGCCCAGCTCCTGCAGCATGCACGGTCTCTGCAGCGTCCAGCTCCGGCAGTGCATGCAGCTTCTGCAGTATCCCCTAGCCAGTAGCACACAGTATCTCCTGTAGGCACTTTCCCCAGCATCCCCTAGAGTGGCTTTGCAGTGAATTACAAGGTGAGGCTTCTCCCTGTAGCTGGCTTCTTCAGTACCTCAGCAAGTTCTGCTGGGGTGGCACTGCAGCAAATGTCTCTACCACCCGGTGAGCCAAGGCTATTCTGTCTCCAACAAGATCTCGACCTTCATCTTGCTGGGGCTGGGGAGGATCGTACTCAGACGCTGTATCTGAGCCTTGGGGTTGTGACTGCTCTTTATATTTGCTGAGCTTGTATTCTTTAGTTTTCTCTTTATTTCTTACTGACTAAATCCTGTATTATCCCAATGTCTGTTATAGTGAATAATTCTTTATTTTAAACTTTCCCTATTCACATTATTGTGTGGGTTCTCTTTCCTGACTGGACCCTGACTGTTGACTGACATACCAGCAAAGCTGGAATCATGGTGGGACTCTCCAGTGGGGAGCTAGCGCCAGACACGAGAGCCAGTCACTGCTCTAGTTGCCTCCTGAGGCAGAGAGGAAGGAGGGACAAAGACCCTGATTTCTCCTTTACTCTCTCCTTTCAGTCTCCCAATCGCCCAGCCTGCAGTCTCCACAAGTGCCCTGAATTGGCCAAACCCAACTGGGAGCCAGCTGACACAGGGACCGGGGAACACAGGCCCTTGTAATACAGAGCAGAAAGGGGAAAGGTGAGGAATGGGTCTGAGGGCAACAAAGACTGGCAGAATCCTGCCTAGTCACTAAGGAATTAGTTCTACTAGGTTTATGTTGAAATATAGACAGATTATATTTATCTCATTAAGTAAATTAGAGTCTATTTTTTCCTCTGGGAAGACATAATAGAGACTTCCTGAAAACTTAAAAGGAAAAATGACACATTGAAATCTTTACCTGTTAATAAAAAAAGCTTTTAAATGTGCTCTTTCATTTAGTAAATTAAATGAGCAGTTTAGAAAAAATACTTTAAGATGAAGGTAAGTGAATAATTAACTTTAAAGATAGCACTTTCATAAAATAATTCAAAAGGTTTTGACCAGAAATTTACAGGAAAGTCAAAGACTAGGACAACAATTTTTTTTTTGAGGAAGATTAGCCCTGAGCTAACTACTGCCAATCCTCCTCTTTTTGCTGAGGAAGACTGGCCCTGAGCTAACATCCCTGCCCATCTTCCTCTATTTTATACTGGGACGCCTACCACAGCATGGCTTTTGCCAAGCCGTGCCATATCTGCAACCGGGATGTGAACCGGCGAACCACGGGCCGCCAAGAATCGGAACGTGTGAACATAACCGCTGCGCCACTGGGCTGGCCCCTAGGACAACAATTTAAAAATAACTTGATCCACTGGAATTTTTAAATTAAAAAAGGAACTGGAGACTGTATTATTGGCCTCACCACATTACCAAAAAATTGAATTATTATATATCTTCTCACCAGCTGGTCTGGAGAATCTCTGGAAATTAGTTATAGTTAGCAACAGAAACACTTTGAAGAGCACACTTTAAATAAGAAATAGGGCTATTTTGGAAAGCTAATGCATGTATTACTTTTAGCAATTTTGAATGAAGCATGATTAATATGTCCTAGCTAATTTAAATAAATCTATCTTAAAAGAAAAGCTGAGTCCTGGAACAATATATGCTGGCTATAGTCATTAAAATCCCACTTTCTGCATCACACAGGAAGAAAATAAAGCAATAATGGTTGGTGGTCACTTTGATATCTATACACTAAGATTAACAAGTGGATTTTGTGAAAACCCAAAGTGGAAGAACCATTGTCTTTTGAACCAATATAAGCACATGAAAAGAGAATTTTAAGACAAAGTTTTCCAATGAATAAAATTTTTGCCACTAGTTTTACTAATTGTCCAAAAATGCTGACAATATTTCAAATTGTTACCGCTCAATACTATGAATATTCATTTACTCATGAATAATATCATGTCAGACATCATAAGGCTAAAAAGAAGAAATAGAAAACAAGACACCTCACCCCCCAATAAAAGCAAAACATTGAAAGTGGTGTTGATGGTAAAGAAAGCCTTGGTGTTGCTGGTGGTCCCTATACTTCAAGACTTGATCTTCTAACTCCACAAGTCTGGAACTTTAGTTGCCAGCTTAGCCATGGAGATTTACCTCTAAAAAACTACCCTATCGTATGACATTGATTTATACAAAAGAAGTGAGTTTGTAACAAAACATATAGTTGCCAAATTCCCAGGTATTCATTTAAATCATTTACTCTCTCTCATCTCACCAGGGAAGTCTACTTAAGACACCAAATTAAGCTTGAAAGGTTACTTAAGAAACCTAAAGCCTATCTTAGAAACCAAATTAAGGTGGGTGAATACATATAACGGATAAAGTTAATTTGTATATCGGAACCCACAAAATGGACACCACCCCAGTGGCCCAGCCCACATCATACATCTAAACCTAAGTCAGCCTGCACTTACAGGAAACACCTGTCAAAGAACCCTAACATCCGCCAATCACTATACTGCAACTCCGCTGTAGCTAGTGTACCTCACCCTAGAAAACAGGACCCGCAGCCTTCTAAGGAAATCCCCGACCTCCTAGCCAGTCATACCCTGTCCCTGCTATGTCTCTTCTACCGCCCTATAAAACTCGCTCTTGCCCCCAATGCTTGTGAGGCACTGGACTCCCCCATTCCAGAGACTATTTTCCCCTTGAATAAAGGACATCAAACTCATTACTAAATTGTTTTAGTTTTGTCATTTGACATAACCAAGGCACGGATAACAGAAATGATAATATTTCTTCTGGCACATAGTAAGTACTTAGTTAGCAGCTGCTATTATTTGTGACAGTGCTTTACAGCTCACAGGTCCTTTTCGTATGTCTTATCAAGCGTTTGATTCTCACAAGAAATGTCAAGTAATGGGTCTGGTATTATCATCTCCCTACGTCTTCTACTGATGAAAAAAACAGAGGCTCAAAGAGATTAAGTGACTTGACTAAAATCTTGTAACTGATATAGTTGACATCTGTCGCTTTGGTTGGGCCAATTTCCTTCCTCCTTTTGGTAACAGGACTCTGATTTTCTTTTAAGGAACTACCCTTGTGCCTTTCTATGACTCTTAGAAGGACTGTCAATCACAGGGCTCTGCCTCTTTCTGTTACATGTGACCCACACTGGCAATCAGGACCCTCTATTTCCCCCTGGATATAGAGGCTGGTGTACAGACAGGCATGTGATCCAAATAATTTGAGTTTTTTTTTTTAAAGATTTTACTTTTTTCCTTTTTCTCCCCAAAGCCCCCAGGTACATAGTTGTATATTCTTCATTGTGGGTCCTTCTAGTTGTGGCATGTGGGATGCTGCCTCACTGTGGTTTGATGAGCAGTGCCATGTCCGTGCCCAGGATTCGAACCAATGAAACACTGGGCTGCCTGCAGCAGAGCTCGCGAAGTTAACCACTAGGCCACGGGGCCGGCCCCTGAGTTTATTTTTTTAAAATAAATTGAAATAAACGAATTCTAGGAGAGAGCTGGCTTCACTTGGGAGCTGTAGGGACCATGAAACCTGGAGCTGTTTTCCTACCACACTGAGAGCTGCTGGAGTGAAGCCAACAGAGAGGAGAGCTGTGTGGATAATCAAAGAGAAAGAAGGAAAGACTCCTGATTTCATTTGAGGAAATGGATACAGCTGTCCCTGAAGCCAGATCAACTCCTGGATTTTCAAGTGCAGTGAGTCAATAAATTCCTTGTTTTACTTAGGCAGGTTTGGACTTCTTCACTTGCAACCAAAAAATCCTGACTAATACAGCTAATAAATGTCTTAGCTATGACTGAAACATCCTTTGACATCAAATCCTTTGCTATTTCCACTGCTGCATCCTTCAGTAATAAATGTCAAAACTGATCAAGTGCCTTTGTGGGAAATTTGAGAACTTGCCCTCTTTTCATGGAGACACACTGTCCTAGGTTCCCTTCAAGTTTCCATTTTTAAAATTCTCTCGAGAATGAGAAGACAAGCCAGAGACTGGAAAAAAATATTTGCAAAAGACATTTCTAATAAAGGGCTGTTATCCAAAACATACAAAGAAGTTTAAAAGTCAAAAATAAGAAAATAAACAACTTGATTTAAAAACGGGCAAAAGATCTGAACAGACATCTCACCAAAGAAGATACACAGATGACACATAAGCTATGAAGAGATGCTCCACATAATATGTCATCAGGAAATACAAAATACAAAAAAGCAAATGTGAGATAGGACTACACACCTATTAGAATGGCCAAAATCCAGAACACTGACTACACCAAATGCTTCTGAGGATGTGGAGCAACAGGAAGTCTCATTCATTGCTGGTAGCGATGCAAAATAGTACAGTCACTTTGGAAGAGAGTTTGGTGGTTTCTTATGAAACTAAACATACTCTTACCATATGATCTAGAAATCATGCTCCTTGGTATTTACCCAAAGGAGCTGAAAACTTATGTCTGACCAAAAATCTGTACATTGACGTGTATAGCACTCTTATTCAAAATTGCCAAGACTTGGAAGCAACCAAGATGTCCTTCAGTAGTGACAGGATAAATAAACTGGTATATCCAGACAGTGGAATACGACTTGGCACCAAAAAGAAAGAAGCCATCAAGCCATGAAAAGACATGGAGGACCCTTAAGTGCATATTACTAGGTGAAAGAAGCCAATCTAAAAATGCTATGTATTGTATGGTTCCAAATATATGACATTCTGGAAAAAGTAAAACTATGGAGTAAAAAGATCAGTGGTTGCCATGGATTAGGGGTGAGAGAGGGATGAATAGGTAGAGCACAGAGGATTTTTAGGGCAGCGACACTAGCTGTAGGATTCTGTACTGGTGGACACACGTTATTATACATTTGTCCAGTCCCATAGAATGTACAATATGAAGATGAACTCCAATTTGTGGCCTCTAGGTCATAATGATGTGTCACTGTAGGTTCATCAATTGTAACAAATGTTCCACTCCAGTGCAGATGTTGATAATTGGGGAGGCTATGCATGTGTGGGGACAGAAGGTATATAGGAAATCTCTGTACCTTCTTTTCAATTCTGCTGTGAACCTAAAACTGTTCTAAAAAAGTCTATTTAAAAAACCCTCAAAAGCCATGGCTTTTGACCTCTGCACATATTTTACAAACTTTTTGGTGGCAAAGTTAGGAGAATGTGTTGGTGAAATAATCTGTATAAAATATGGTTTTTACGTAATCCAAGGAAGTTACGATGGAGAGTGTAGCAGAGCTGCATTGGGTGGAAGTGGTTTAGCACTTTGCTAATGTGAAAGAACATTTCTCATGTAAATATATGAAGAGAAAAGTGGTTAAAATTGCTTGATAAAATATTATTTTCTCAGATTGGTTACCCATAGGCAAAATGGTAAACTGCTTTTTTTTTTTAGTATCCCAACTTCTCTGATTTTGTACCTTTAGTTCCCTTATTTCCTTTTTATTTTGCAAACACATCACCCTATATGAGTTTTTTTCAAATTTTCAACACTTTAATCCGCTGGAATCATAAGGTCATAGGCGGTAACATCTTTCTCCTGTGTATGTTCCCTTTTTCCATCCCTTTTCTCTGTGGCTCCTGGTCCCTATATCTTTCTCACTCAAATCCTTTTGCCCCCCGCCCCCCACCATTCTTTCTTCTATTTTTGGAAAAGGATGGAGAGAGATAAAGGTGAGAGGGGAAGCAAATCCTGTGAGAGAAGTAGGTCAAACTGGGAGTAGATTTTATCAAATCCTAGTACATTCTAAATATAAGTCATCCTGATCAATAAAACAAATAGAAAATATTCACGTATTAATGTTTGTTTTTATTTACTTGAAATTCCTACCAACCTAATCCCTTTTGGTTAGGAAAAAAAGGATATAGGAAAATTTAAGGAAAACAGCAAAACTGAAAGGTGGATAAACAGTTTTGACGTATTTATTGCATTATATTTGCTCTCCTTCTTTTGGATTTCAAGGTCCTCGAAATCCAATGGACTTATTTTCCTTTTGCATGAATATATACAGTGTTTAACTCTATCTGGATATCGTTTCTTTGGGCTAACCTCTTCAGAGCTATATGACTACATTTTGTGTTATCTTTTGTTTTCTTAAAAGTTCTTTTAGTCTAAAAGACTATACAATACCTTTCTCCATTAGGTTCTTTTACTAACCATTTAATCTGCACTACTCTTGTCTCCTCCAAAAGACAGTTAGCACTTTGAGGTCAAAATCGAGAACGAATGAGTTAAAAGAGAGAAAAAATTTGAGATAAGTTCTGCTGACTGCAGCTGTGTATACTCAACATAATTAACTGTTGTTTAAACCTAACCAGGTCTTTCTGTCCCTCCTTAGCATATGAGGGGGCTGTTTTTCCCAGGAAGTCAAGGTCCAGACATCAAGAGAAAAGAAAAATATTCAGTCTCATAAGGCAAAATGAAGGCTGAGCATGAAAACCAACCAGAAAAGTCCAGACTGTCAAGGAAAAAAGAGATTCAATCTTCAAGACAAAACACAGGCTGAAGATACCAGCCAAAGTCACATGCTTCCCCTCCCCTACCCAAAAACCCAGCACATGCTCTCTCTCCCCTACCTAAAACCCCAGATAAAAACTCTTACCTTTTTCCCTTCTGGGAATTAGATTTGAGTTTTAACTCCCATCTCCTCGTCTGGTTGCCTTTCCGTGATAAACCTCTTTCCTTATCACAGGCCTGATGTTTCAGTGATTTGGCCTTCCTCACCTTGGGTAACGAACCTGTGTTTGTGGTCAGTAGTAAGGTCCTTGACTCTGAAGTATACTTTTGCTAACTATGGTGTTTTTTTCCTGTTGGTAGGTTTTATTAGCTTTTCTCTGCATATTACACCTGACCTGTCCTTCAAGGTATGGCTTACATTCATTTCCTTTAAGTTTTTAAAATTTCTCTAGTTACTTCCCAATTGTACACTCCACAACTGCACATCTGTGGTAGGCTGAGTAATGGCCTCCCCAAAGATGTCCACTTTTGATTCCCCAGAATCTGTGAATGTTACCTTACATGGCAAAAGGAACTATGCAGATGTGGTTAAATTAAGGACATTGAGATGGGGAGATTATCCTGGGTTATGCAGGTGGACTCAATGTCCTTACATGAGGTAGATGGAGGATCAGAGTAGGAGAGAAGGTGATGTGACAATGGTAGTAGAGGGAGAAAAGGTAATGTGATGTGGGCCATGAGCCAAGCAAATGTGGGCAGCCTCTGGAAGCTGCAAAAGGCAAGGAAGTGGATTATCCTCAGAGCTTCCAGAAATAACTAGCCCTGCTGACACCTTGACATTAGCCCACTGAGAGTGATTTTGGACTTCTGACTCCAGAACTGTGAGATAATAAAGCTGTGCTGTTTTAAGCTACCAAGTTTGTGGTAATTTGTTACAGCAGCCATAGGAAACTAGTACAATATCATTACATCCTTTACAATCCTCTAGGTCTGTTCCACATAAGTTAGCACTTTACTGTCATGCTCACTAATGCTATGTATAAATGGTAGAACATAAATTCCTGATGGATGGGAACCAAAATCTTACCTCTTTTTTTACACCCTAAAGTGCCTGGTCCAATTTTTGGTACTCAGCCATTTGGACTAGATTATAACTTTGGTTCATAAAAGAGAATGGCCACTACCAGTGGAGAAATAACAGGAATTTTGAAAGACATATGTAACTCAATGAACTGTATTTACTTCCTTGGCATCAATTTCCAACCTTTGGATTTTGAACTCTGTGTTACCTGTAGTATAGGGGCCCAGTACCTGCTTAATGGAGACAGGAACACAGAGCGTCCTCAACAACCACTTGATCCCTTAGCTGAAATCTGTAGGGGTAAAGAAGGAAAAGGAGAAAGAGAAAAGCAAGATGGGTCTGGTAGAAAGTCCTTATTGTCTGTCTGATTCATTTTTGTCACATTAAGTGAAGTTACAATGCTGAAAAGGAACACTCATCAAAATTTCTAATGTGAATTTTCCCTTAAAGACAAATAGAAGGAAAAGATGATAAAAATAGGCAGAGTGTTAGTTTAATTTCATCCATTAAATTAAAAAAACCAACATTTAAAAATCCACGTATTATGCTTAATTCTGTGCTAAGAGATAAAGAGGTTACAGACAACCCATAGAACATGGGTCTTTTCTGAAGGGCCTCAGTAACTAGTTGGGAGATAATACTAAGAATCAGCTAAGGTTACCAGGCAGTTTACCAAGTGCCATCTTGTGTGATGCAGAGTTTGGAGATTATAGATATTTGGGATTTGGGTCTGGAATTAATACTTCATTCATTCACCAAATATTTATTAAGAACCTATTATGGTTCCCTGTGAATAAGAGTTTCTGTTTGGAGTTTGCAATCTAATATAGGAAGTCAAGGGAAATAACTGACTAATACAAGAATAGATTAAGTGCTAAATAGCAGGAGGATGCTTTGTAGATGAGAAAAGGTTATTACTGTAACTTCTGAATGAAAGGGGAGGTAACATCGTGAATGATTTTAAAGTAAAGGTATTATTTAGGACGAGCCTTGAAAGATGAGTAGGACTTTGAAAAGAATAGAATATTCCAGGCTGAAGCATGAGCAAGAGCATGACAGATGTGAAAGGGCTTAGTTTTAGGAGTATGCTCAGATGGGACAAAGGATGTTTGAAGGTAGTGTATTACTTTCTGTTGCCAAGGTTAACAAATTACCATAAACTTAAAGCCATACAAATTTAGTTTCCTACAGCTCTGTAGGTCAAAAGTCCAACAAAGGTGTCACTGGGATGAAATTTAGGAGCTGGAGGGCTGAGTTCCATTCCAGGGGCTCCAGGGGTGAATCTGTTTCCTTGGCTTTTCCAGTTTCTAGAGGTCACCACAATCCTGGTTGGTGGCCCCCTTCCTCTCTTTTCAAAGCCAGCAGTGTTACATCTCTCTAATCATTCTTCATAGTCCCATCTCCCTCCTCACTCAACTCTCTTGCCTCCCCTTTTCCAGTTTTGAAGGCCCTGGTGACTACATTGGGCCCACTCAATAATCCAGGATAATCTATTTTAAGATCAGGTGACTAGAAACCTTAATTCCTCTTTGTCATGAAATTTATATTCATAAATTATGGGGATTAAGACTGGATATCTTTGGGCAGCCATTATTCTGCCTACCACAGGTAGTAAGGAGGAGCTAAACTTGAGAAGAAAGGAGGCCAAAAGAGGAAGGAGTGTGAATGCACTGGTAAGGTGCAAATTTCTGAGGCTTGACATAAATTCTCATTTTTTTGAAGACAGCTTTGACTGCAGCATAGAAAATTGGACAGGCAATTTTGAGGAGCAACATTAGAAGGTCACAACTACAGGCAAGGTAAAGAGTTTAAGGTAGGAGGGCAGAGCTGATTGTTTTGTTGGTGTGAGGTTGCCTCTGCCAATTTGTTTTCCATCAAAATTCATGACATCATCCCACAGGATCTGAGCAAGTACAATTTCCAGTAATTTGGCTGAATTCATTCAGTAGATGCTGCCACTCGGGCCTCAAATCATCCACTTAACAATCAACAAGAGGAAACCAGAATGGTGGAAAATCTCCCAATCATTAGCAAGGCCGAAGCTCACAGAGAGCTAAACACGGAATTCTTTTAATAGTCCAACTCGCAGGCAAAGCACGCAGTCCTCGTTCTAAGGTGTTGCTTTAACACGGACACAGAATTGAAAAGCTGGGCATGGCCTCAGTGAACAAATTGAAAGCTCATCCACCATCAACACAAAGCTCTGGCCGTCTTCCAGACCCACCCGGAGCAGGCCCTTCCGCCCACCGCCCTCTTGTCCCCCGCCCCCTACAACAGGGCAGCAGGGACTGGAAGCCAGCATCGCTGAGTCTACTGACACCACCTCCTCCATCCAACTACGACGTCAGCGCCCAGTCACGGGAGCGCCCAGCGTGGGATGGCGTTGGGGGATTAAGGGGGGGGTGGTGGTGGTGGTGGTGGAGGAGGAGGCGGTCACGGGCCCCGAGGCTGCCAGCTTCCGGCTTCGTCACTTCCGGTGCGACCGTCGCTTCTGTCCGGCCGGGCGCTGGATGCGTTCGGTTCCTCCTTCCTGCATCTGACAGTCTACACAGCTGCCCCTTGCCTGTTACCAGCGGAAGGGACATGAGCGTCCCTGGGCCGTCCCCCCCGGACGGGGTCCTGACAGCGCCGCCGGACTGTCTGGGGGCCGCGGAGCCTACGCTGGGTACGTGCTGCGGGGCGGGGCGGGCGGCCGGGACCGAGTGGCTGGGTCTCCCGGGCCGCCCCGCGGGAGTAAGCAGTTTTTGGCAGCTGCGGCCCCGAGGTTCTGGCCCGCGTGCAGAAGTGGGGAAGCGCGCCGAGCCCCCTGCCCGGCGGAGTGGGCGGGACGGGAGGCCTGGAGGGGAAGCGGTGTATGGGGTGCAGTGGGAGGCGATTGGTGGTGAAGTCGTTCTGAGTTTGTGCGCTGACTCCAGCACATCGGTTCTTTGTTAGGCGTAAGTGGTTGAGGATGAATTTGTCAGAAGGATGATCGGTTTGAAATTCAGAGAATTGATGTATCCAGTATTATTGACCGCTCAATCATGGAATGCCCTGTCTTGCTGGTTGACATTACTGTGTCCCTGTTCCTCCAGCAGTCTTTCTCATCTGGAGTTCCAGGAGAGGTTTAAGTCCTAATGCTCTAAGGCATGCATTGAATGTAATGAGTTGACTTGCTTTGCATCCAGAATGGTACTATTTATGTACCATCTTTGGGAGAATTGAGAAAATAGTTGCTCAGAGCAGTTTCTGTGTTACGGATAGGGAACCCTAGATGAGAAAGGCCGCAGGACTTTGGATGTGCCTTTTGTTTTACCTCCTGTTTCAGAAATATAGGGATTATCCCAAAATAGTGCTCTCATCTCTTTCTTGGTCTTGCTTGTCCTCAGTGATCTCCCCCTCTCTTCACTCCTTAATAAGTTGCTTTTATAAATATGACTTCCCTATATGTATGAAGCTGGGGTCCCTTTCCTAACTCTTGCCTGCTTCTCCATCTGCTTGCATACTTTGACGTGGTTGTTTTGCACTAACCTTACATACAGCATGTACATAAATAAAAGCAGATGTCTGATCCTATTAATGGTGCCAAGTCACTCTCACTTGATACTTTGACATTACTGTTGACTTTTTCCTCTCGCTTGCCTCCAGCCTCTCTTAGGTCTAGGGGGTTCTACTATCCAGCTGCCACCTCCTCTTTGTATTTTCACCCTTAGCACAACAATTGTAATACTAGTCCACCTCCAGTCTGTCTGTCCCTCTCCTGCCCATCGGTGCCCCAAGATAAAGCTCCAGTTGTGTCATTTCCTTGCTTGGAAGCCTTAAGTGGCTCCTTACTACTCACTAAACATACGTCCAGCCCATTAGCTTGGCGCTCAAGTGTTCTTATAGGCTGGCCACGTGATCTTATAGCTCACTACGCTATATGCCACATACTCCAGACATCCCAAACTACCTTTTCTTTCCAGAGCAATCCCATATTCCCTCCTTCCCTTGTACTGCTTTCTTCACCCATATTGACTCCCTTTTCCTCTTTAGAATTCGTACCCATGTGGAAATAGTAGTCCTCTTCTTAGATTGTTGGTAGGAGTATAAATTGGTGCCGTTTCTTAGGAAGGCAGTTCTGCAATGTGTACTTTAACAATTCATAAACCCTTTGTCCTGTCAATCTAAGAATTTCTTGTACAGAAAGACTGACACATTGTTTGAAATAGCAAAAAGTGAAAATAACCTCAGTACCCATTCATAGGTGTCTGAGTCTTCTTGGGCTGCTATGACAACATGCCGTAGTAGGCTGGGTGGCTTAACCAGCAGCCATTTATTCTTGGAAATTCTGAAGGCTGGGACATCCACAATATAGGTGTTGGCAGATTAGTTTTCTGGTGAGGACCCTCTTGCTATCTTGCGCACGGCTGCCTTCTCACTGTGTCCTCACGTGGTGGGGGGAGAGAGCTCTGGTCTCTCTTCCTCTTCTTTTAAGGACACCAGTCCCGTCATGGGGGCCTCACTCTCATGACCTCATCTAAACCTAATTACTTCCCAAAGGCCCCACCTCCTATTACCATTACGTTGGAGGTTAGGGCTTAAATGTAAATTTTGGGGGAACACAAACATTTAGTCCCAAACAATAGGGAACTGATTAAACAAATATGGTAGAATTCTATTTTGTTAAAAAGAATGTAGTAGATCTGTATATATTGATATGGAAAAAATACCTAAGATATATATTTAAAAGTTTAGAACAATATGAGTAATAGTTCTTTTGTGATAAAAACACTCTATGTGTGCATATGCAAAGACAGTTTCTTGAAGGCTATCTAAGAAACTCCAGAGTGACTCTGTCTGGAGTAAGGAGTGAAAAGGAATATTTTTACTTTTCAGTTTATGCCCCCTTTTCTTGTGTTTTAAATTTTTACTATGAGTAACACTTGAAATGAAAATTCCATCCAGTTTTCAAACTTCTTCAGCCTCAAATGCCCACACTTCCTTTAGGAATTGTTCCCAGACTTCCCTGATGAGAGTGATCTTTCTCTCCTCTGAATTCCCCTGACAGTCTCTGTCTCTCTAATGGCCCTTCTCACGTTCTAAGATTCCTTTGGATTGAGCTCTTTCAGGGAAGGGGATTTGCCTAGTTTATTGTTGTAACCTCAGAACCTAGTACATAATATAGATTTGCCGTATGAATATGGTCAAGACCCTTTTTTCTTTGATCTCTCATAATGAAGTACCTTGAACTTAGTAACTAAATGTATACAGAAACTTGAGTAACTTAGACTCTTCCAATAATTCACCAGAAGATTGGGGCAGGGGCAAGTTAGGGGGAGGGATGTCCTAAGAGTTAAATGTATATATATTGTAAGGGAAGTATATTAGTTATTATACCTTAAAGTTGAAATATCCTTATTTGGGTGTTTCTCTTTATCTGTAATACTTATGTTTTCTGTATTTTCTTAAAGTTGCTGCTGTTTGCACTGTTATTGTAATCAAGCCTTAAGCCATGGTGTTAATTCTTGTGTATAATTTATTCACATCCCATCTGATGGTACAGCAATGGCAGTATTCATTAATGAGCCACTTTTCCCATTATATTTTTATTTCACTTATGGAGTGCTTCAGTTTCTAGTTAGCTCTTACTTGTTTGAATATTGCCTTGCAACTTTGAGAATTCCTAAGTTTGTTCATGTTTCTCAGGATCAAAATAAAAATCACACTATTTTATTCTGATCTCTGAAAGCTTATTTTGAACATGGCAGCATATTGTTTTTCTCAATCTTGCCAAAATTTAAATCTGTGGTAAAAACTATGCTTGGAAATGGTCTAAAAGCAATGTGTCATGATAAATGTATTCTATATAATTTTCTAATTTGATGTCACCAGTTATTAACACATTATGATTGAAGAGAGATGTTCAGAGTTTAATAGTTTAAAAATGCTTTTAGAGTTCAATTTTGGTAATGCGACCATCTCACTTTTTTTTTTCTCTCACTCTAAACTAGTGATTCTAAAATCTCACAAACCCTTAATAGAACCTGGTTTAGAAATTGTTTTGTACTTTTCTTGGAAGGAGTAGTGATTGATGGGTATTCCTTTTAGACATTTTTGAATGCCTGGCACAGGGCTTACACTGTTATTATTCAAAGGAAGAGTATGAGGCATAGTACCTGGCATCACGTCTAGATCGATGACACTAGACAGTCATACACTATTTTCTATGAGAAGTTAAGGTGCTGAATCTCAAGAGAAGAGAAATTCTTAGAAAATCTCTCCTCTTCTCTCTAACAAATGATAAAACAACCCCCCCGTTACATGTAAATAATATATCAAGCAATAGGCAAAATAAATATTGACCCATGTTTTTACTTGCATAGAATTGAAAAAAAGTATTTTTAGGCATTGCATTTTTTAAAATATAATTTCTGTAAGCTTCTGAAAGTGAGAATTTCTTACTTTAATTTAGTGACTGTTTCCCATTTTTAGAACTCAGACTCCTTTAATAATCCATTGAAAACTAAATCCTTTACTTGAAAAATAGCAAATATACAGGATTTTGCTTGTGTTAGTATTCTTTTAACTTGAACTTTACCTTATACTAGTAGCTTAAAAACAATTTTTGAGTGCTTATAACCCACTTTTTAGAGGCAGCTCAGAAGGTAAATGTTAAAAAAACAGAAAAGCAGGACGCTGTAGTATCGTGTGTGTGTGCTCTGAACCCACTGCCAGCCTCCTCTCCCTCCCTCCCTCCCACTCTCTGTGTCAGTGTAAAAGTTTCCTAAATTCGATTTTTGCTTGGGAACAGGTTTAAGTGACACTTCTCCAGACGAAGGGTTAGTAGAGGACCTGATGGTAGACGACAAAGCTGTGGAGCAACTGGCTGAAGGATTGCTTTCTCACTACCTGCCCGATCTGCAGAGATCCAAACAGGCCCTCCAGGAACTCACGTGAGCTAACAGAAACCACAGAAGCGCTCCTTTCCCCTCGGGCGTAGTCGTAATTTACTGTATGAGTGTATTCTGTGTTAAGGTATATTTTGTAACCTTTAATACAATCAAGTATTTCTATATCTTTAGTGATAGCAAATGGAAGTGGACGGGTACAAATGTAAAAAAATACGAAATGAATATTCCTAGAGTGTATGATCTCTTCTGAGAAGTACCCCTAAATCTTATCTAGACTCTGATTAGTTTGGTGTTTTACCATTATTTTATGAAAGTATTGTGTGTCGGAGTGTTGCAGGATGGGTATAGAACTGTTTCTGAGTACAGTTGAAAGATTGCCTCTGTAAAAGTCACACTTTTTTCAGTTGTCCGTTCACATGAGTTTCCAGAAATCCTTAAGTATCTTTTTTTGAGATGACCCATTTCATTCCTGGTAGCTAACTCTACTAGCTAAATAAAGAGTTGGAGGATATGCTAAGAGAGGAATAGGATAAGGAAGAACAGAACCCACAGAGTGGGACCAGTATGCAAAAATATACACTCTGACTTTATCAGCTCACACCCAGAAATAGCAGACTTAACTTCTGCTTCCTCCTGCGTCAGGACCTCTCTGGATTGCCCAGGCTGGCGTGTCATTTCTTTTTGTGGTGGTCAGCTTTCAACTGGCTGTGAAGTGTTGCTGCCCTAAGACCTACCCTTTGAAAATTTATCTCACAAGCCTTTATGAGGGCAAAAGGAGAGGAATAATCAACTGTGTCCATTTAATAAATATTAGTAAGTAATGTTGTAATCCTTGGATTTGAAAGTGATGAATGAGTATCAAAGTGGTACTATGTTCTAGCACATGTGGGACATTACTTTAGTTAGAAAGTTGGCAACATTCTCAGTTTTCTTCTAGTTCCAAGTGAGATTTTTTTATCCCTAGTGTGTGGTATGCCTTGTATTTTGATGCTAGTCAATGCTTAGGGCAAAAAAGTCATAAAGATTTTGTGGGGGAGTTTGGATAAGGTAAGATAGACTGAAGGAAGGTGAGAAACTCTGCAAGCAAAACATATCTGGATCACACTTTACTTAGAAGAAGCTGGGAATCGATGTTTACTTGCAGAGTTTAGTTGATGAAGACATTGGCTAAAATTTAGTGTTTTGAATAACCTCATTTATCTTCCTAGGCAGCCAGCCAATCATGATGATGATGATAATGATGATGATGATAAAATCAGCTACTGTCTATATGTACTACGTGCCCAGCACTTTATATACCATATCTCAATTAATCCTGACACCCCCTTTATGAAGTATCTAACATTATTCCCATTGACAGTTGAGGAAACTGAAGTCAGTGAGGTTAAGTAACTTGAAAAAGATTACACAGGTAGTGGCAGAATTAACAATTGAATATGATGGATAAGCACTTACTATACCTCTTGAGTATTAAGGAAATATAAGCAAATTTCAGAGAAAGGAAATAGAGACGTGTTTTCTAGTAGCTGCTTCTTTCATCCATCTCTCCAGCAATTTCACTGCAGATGAAGATGTAGGGGAAAGACTGCTGGGCTGAGAGAGGCACCTGGGTTCTAGTCCTGGCTCTGTCATCAAACAGTTTAATCTTCATTAAGCCACTTTACCATTATAGAAAGAGGCCTACAGAGGTGAAGGAGCAGATAGTAGTAGATACAAATTAAGTTTACTTTATAGCTAACAATGGATAAGGGAGGCCAAGAAAGAAATTTAGTTTTATATATAAGAAAGGCTATGAATATTCTTTTGTATGTATTTGTCATTTTAAGAGCATTGGAAAGAAAGAAAAAAGAGGTTCTAGGATCTAGGTCCCTGAAAGTAGCTGGGGAGGTGCAGTTGTAAGTTGCCTCCTTTGAGATAATTCAGGCTTGGACCTTCCAAGGAAATAACTTTTCCTCAGAAGATCACTCCTCAGATACTGCATCAAGGCCTCATAATCACTCCCAGCATATTTACCTTAGATTGTACAAAACTTCAAGGCAAAGGAAGTTCAATCATTTCTGCCCCACTACATTATAGCTAAATATTCTCTGGAACCTTCTTCTATAGTGTCTAGACTTATGGATCATGAAAGCACTGTACTTACAATTGTAGTTTTATTATGAAGGATACAGGTCAGGACCATCTAAATGAAGAGACAGAGCGAGGTCTGGGAGCATCCCAAACACAGAGCTTCTGTGGCCTCTCCTGGTGAAATTAGGGCACGTCACCCTCCCAGCACATCAGTGTGTTCACCAACCAGGAAGCTCCACTGAGCATGGGTGTCCAGAGTTTTTATTGGGGCTGCATTGCATAGGTGTAATTGATCGAATCATTGGCCAAATAATTGAACTCAGTCTCCAGTCACCCTCCCTTCCTTGGAGAATGGGCTGATACCACATGGCTCAAAGCCCCAACCCTCTAACCACACAATTAATCTTTCTGACTTGTCCAGTCCTCATCCTGAAGCTCTGGGGGGCCCACCATAAGTCACCTCAGTAACATAAACTTAGGTTCATGAATAATAAATTCCTATCATTTGGAAAATTCAAAGGGTTTTAGAATTGCCATGCCAGAAACCTGGGACAAAGATCAGACAAATTCATGATTATATAACAGGTGTCTTTTCAGATCTTTTGCCCATTTTTAAATTGGATTGTTTATCATCTTATTGTTGAGTTTTAAGAGTTCTTTGTATGGGCTGGCCCGGTGGCCTAGTAGTTAGGTTCACCATGCTCTGCTTTGGCGGCCAGGGTTTGATTCCTGGACGTGGACCTATATCACTCGTCAGTGGCCATGTTGTGCTGGTGACCCACATACAAAATAAAGGAAGATTGGCATAGATGTAAGCTTAGAGTGAATCTGCCTGAAGCAAAAAGAGGAAGAGTGGCAACAGATGTTAGCTCAGGACAAATCTTCCTCGGCAAAAAAAAAAAAAAAAGAGAAAAGAGTTCTTTGTATGTTTTTGATACGAGTCCTTTATGTGTTTTACAAATATTTTCTCCAAGTGTGTGGCTTGTCTTTTCATTCTCTTAACAGTGTCTTTTGCGGAGCAGAAGTTTTTCACTTTCCAACTCTGACTTACCAATTTTTTTTTCATGAATCATGCTTTTGGTCTTGCATCTAAAAATTCATCACCAAATGAAAGTCACCTAGATTTTCTCTTGTGTTTTCTTCTAGAAGTTTTAGAGTTTTACATTTTACATTTAGATCTGTGACCCATTTTAAGTCAATTCTTATGAAAGGTATAAGGTCTGCATCTCGATTAATTTCTTTGCATATGAGTGTCCAACTGCTCCCTCACCCATTTGTTGAAAAGACTATCCTTTCTCTATTGCCTTGCCTTTGCTTCTGTCAAAGAGCTGTTGACTATATTTGTGTGGGTTTAGTTAAGAGCTTTCTATACTGTTCCATTGATCAATGTGTCTGTTCTTTTGCCAATACCAGCCTGTCTTGATTTCTGTAGTTTTATTGAAATTGGGCAGTGTGAGTGTTCTAACTTTGTTCTTCTTCAGTATGTGTTCCGTGTTCTAGGTCCTTGCCTTTCCATGTGAGTTTTAGAATCAGTTTGTTGATATCTATGAAATAACTTGCTGGGGTTTCGCTTGGGATTGCATTGAATCTATAGATTAAGTTGGAAAGAATTGATATCTTAACAATATTGAGTCTTTTATTCCATATGCTTGGACTATCTCTCCATTGTTTAGATCTTCTTTGAGTTCTTTCATTCGAGTTTTATAGTTTTTGCATATAGACCCTGTAGATATTTTGTGAGATTTATACCAAAGTGTTTCATTTGAGGGGAGCTATTGTAAATGGTATTGATTTTTAATTTCAAATTGTAATTGTTCACTGCTAGTATATAGGAAAGCAACGGACTTTTGTATATTAACCTTGTATCCTGAAACCTTGCTATACTCACATATTAGTTCCTGGAGGTTTTTTGTTGATTCTTTGGGATTTTCCACATAGGCAATCATGTCATCTGTGAACAAAGACAGTTTTATTTCTTCCTTCCCAATCTGTATACCTTTTATTTCCTTTTCTTGGCTTATTGCATTAGCTATGACTTCTAGTATGCTGGTGAATAGAAGTAGTGAGAGTGGACATCCTTTCCTTGCTCCTGATCTTAGGGAGAAAGCATCTAGTATCTCACCACAAGTGTAATGTTAGCCGTAGGGTTTTTTGGATGTTCTTTATCAAGTTGAGGAAGTTCCTCTCTCTTCTTGGTTTATTGAAAGTGTTTTTAATCACGAATGGGTGTTGGACTTTGTCAAATGCTTTTTTTTGCATCAACTGATATGATGGTGCAGATTTTCTTTAGCCAGTTGATGTGGTGGATTATGTTGATTGGTTTTTGAATGTTGAAGCAGCTTTGCATAGTTGGAGTAAATCCCACTTAGTCATGGTGTATAATTCTTTTTATACATTGTTGGATTTGATTTGTTGATATTTTGGTGAGGATTTTTGCGTCTTTGTTCATGAAAAATATTGGTGTATAGTTTTCCCTTCTTGTACTGTCTTTATCTAGTTTGGTTTTATGGTAATGCTGGCCTCATAGAATGAGTTAGGAAGTGCTCCCTTTGCTCTGTTTTCTGGACGAGATCATGGAGAATTGGTATAATTGCTTCCTTAAGTGTCTAGTAGAAATCACCAGTGAAGCCATCTTGTCCTAGTACTTTCTGGAAGGCTATTACTTATTGATTCAATTTTTCTAATAAATATAGGCCTATTTAGAGTATCTGTTTCTCCTTGTGTGAGTTTTGGTTTTTGGTGTCTTTCAAGGAATTAGTAATTTCCATCTAAGTTGTCAAATTTGTGGACATAGAGTTGTTGAAAGTATTCCTTTATTATCCTTTTAATGTTCGTGGGATCAGTAGTGATCACTTCTCTTCCATTAATTATATTAGTAATTTGTGTCTTCTCTCTTTTTTTCTTTGTTAGTCTGCCTAGACATTTATCAATTTTATTGATCTTCTGAAGAACAGCTTTTGGTTTTGTTGACTTTTGTCTATTGTTTTCCGGTTGTAACAGCCTGTTTTTGCTGTCCTGCTTATCTCACATCGTTGTCTGCCTGGGTTCTCCTCTCATCCATTCTGTATTTCACCTTCTGTGATCTCTAGTCAGAGCTGAATGTGACGTGTGGGATATGAGAAACTCCTTACGGGGTGGTGATGTTGTAACTGCCCTTCAGGCTCTTCATTGCTGTTTCTTTTTTTCAGCTCTGTTCTGTTTAACATAGTTTTGCAAGGAAATCACATCATATTTTTGTTTGTCTGTAGTTTTCTTTAAAATCTTCAATTAGGTGACCCCTCAGGGTCACTTTTTCCTGTGATCCATTGGTTGATCTGAGAGGAATATTAGGGAAGTTGGCTTCTCTTCCTCAACAGGTTTTGAGTCAGAATTTTAATGTGGAACCTTAAAAGTTATCTAGTCTGACCTTCTCACTTTTATAAATGAAGAAATTTAGGCCCAGAGAAAGAAACTAAATTTCCAAGATCACACAACTAGTTATTGGCAGGGGATCTTGTGATTCCTAGTCCTATGCTTTTTCCATCTTGTTTCTTTCTTTCTTTTTTTTTTTGAGGAAGATTAGCCCTGAGCTAACATCTGCTGCCAGTCCTCCTCTTTTTGCTGAGGAAGACTGGCCCTGAGCTAACATCCGTGCCCATCTTCCTCTACTTCATATGTGGGACGCCTACCACAGCATGGCTTGCCAAGCGGTGCCATGTCTGCACCCGGGATCCGAACCAGTGAACCCCAGGCCGCCGAAGCGGAACGTGTGCATTTAACCGCTGCGCCATGGGGGCCCGCCCCTCATCTTATTTATCGCTTGATACTGCATTTTTTCCAGCTCTAATCTGAAAAGTCATTGCTCCTCATTTCCTTTATGGTAATGTTGCAATTTTGATATATATAAAACATCAAGTTTCTTGGGCAAGATAGTATAAAAAACTTTTTTGGGATAATGCAGAGAGTTGCTAGAAATAACATTATAAAAATAAGTTAAAATGATTTGATGATTTTAGTTATTAGAGTCTGAAATTGAGGCAAAACTAAAAGGCACATTTAGTTATCAGAATGTGGCTTGGAATATTATTTTGAAAAAAGTTATGCTAAACCAAATAAGCCTTGAAGAGTCAATAAATTTCCAACCTTATTTCCACCTTTAATATTAACCAAGATGAATGTAACTCCTTTTAATGGACCAGAACTTACAGTATGTAAAGTTTATTTTGGCTGTGTGCTTTTGTTTCAGACAGAACCAAGTTGTCTTATTAGACACACTGGAACAAGAAATTTCAAAATTTAAAGAATGTCATTCCATGTTGGATATTAATGCTTTGGTAAGTATGATTTAGTTGACCTAGCTTAATGACATCTTATGTGAGAAATAAGATTTATTCTCCCAACTATGTATTTATGTATGTTTAGGATCTTCTAATTTTTAAAGTTTAGAATTTATCTTTTAACAAGAAACCTGGATTTATTTTACTAGAACTTCCATTGTCTTCAATTGTTATCTTTCAAATGTTGAACTTTTGATAGGAAATTAAACTTATGTATGGAAGTCTGAAATAGATCTCATAATTAAAGACTTAGAGAAGTAAAAGTAAGGAAAGTGCATCTCTAGCAATTACATGGTTTTTAAAATTAGCATTTTATTTAATTGTATGGCATTTTCATAATGCCATAACAAATCAGTGCTGAAACAGACCCTTTGAGGGTCCTTTTCGGACCTTTTATATCTATTCCAAAGCCGCATTCTGACAGTAAATGACAATTGTTGAATTTCGTCAGAAGGTCTAGCTTTTTGATAAGAGGAACTGATACTCTTTATTTTAAGAGACGGAATTAACAAGAATAAGAAACTTGTGACTGCCTTCCTTTTTACCTCAAATATTAGAAATAGCTTGGTTTGCATGATTTTGCGGACTTTCATACACACCTCAAAAAATGGACTTTTCTTTGGACAAATGTGGCTTATTAATGTTTTCTGTTTATAACAATCAAAAACAAAGTCCGTCTTCTCTAGCATTAGGCAGGGGCCTGTGGTAGTAAATACAAAGTCTTCTACTCAGTAGTCCTGACTTCTTGTGAAGGAAGTGGGCTGGGCTCAACTGACCTACTTTTGTCTTCCCCACTGAGTTCATGGTGCAGCAGAACCAGTAATTGTTGAATGAATGAATGATAAATGAATGAACGAAGCAGATGTAATACTGTTGCTTCAGTCTGAAGGGGCAGAAACTAAGTCTAACTCGTTTTTCTTCTCTCAGCCCAAGAGTGGGTTTGATTCTCATTTAGGAACTGAAAACTGTAAGGCCCAGAGAGAGAAAGAGGGTCTGTAAGCTCTAGAGCTCATCAGACTGTGACGTGACTTGTGGCTACGTGAAGGTGGCTAATCTCCACTGACACTTCTCTCATTTTTCTTAGCTGGTCTTCTCTTTCTGTTACCTTGCCTCAGAGTGAGGTGCTTTTTTCCTTCTGTCCCCTCTCTGGCTGAGATGGAAAGTCTATACTTATCACTCCTTGGGAAGAAAAATGTCCTCACAGAGGTTCTTCTGCTTGGTCTGACTTCAGAAGCCCAAGGACATGATGCAACTTGTCCACAGCCCTCTCAGGGCTCCCTGGGCACGGCTTGATTTTCCCTGATGGGCAGACGCTTCACTCGAACTGGCCCACGTTCCGCGGCTCGCGCTCTCCCCGTGAAGCCAGTGGAGAGGGCTTGACTTTTCTAAAGTGAAACCGGTAGCGTTATTGGATAGTCTTCCTGGAATTTCATATATTGCCTGTTTTTAAAGCAAAATTTCATGTGTACGCAGTATAAATACCTATTTCATGTTTAGTACCTCTTTTTTATCTGTCTGAACTGAATCAGGTGTTTTCAAAATCTGACTAATGGTTTAAATGAAATTTGAATTTTGGAATTAAAATGTGGAAAGGACTAAGGCTTTAAAAAATTTGACCAACTTAAAAGAACGAACTGTAATTTAGGCATTGACTTATTTATGCATTTTGATATTTCAGTCTGTTTTAACTTGACTTTTCATTTCCTTTTCCATGTTAAGTTCACTGAAGCGAAACACTATCATGCCAAGTTGGTGAATATAAGAAAAGAGATGCTGATGCTTCATGAAAAGACATCAAAGTTAAAAGTGAGTTGAAAATTCTTTCACATTTGTTATAAAAGTAGAGATTCACAGTCTTTCTTCAGTATTCATTTTCTGACTTATATATCCATATACAGTAACATACTTAATTCATGGTACATTGTTTTCTTTTAAAACATAGAGCCTTGAACCCCACTCTGGGCTTTTCTCCTAGTAGCTGGGCTAGTAGGCTCATATTCTCTGAATATGTCACTGCAATTCTCATTTAATAGGAGTTTGGAGTAACATTTTTTTTTTGTATCAAAGTAGACCTTAAATTACCCAGAACAAATTTAAACGTTAAACATGAAATTTAATATGTATTGTTTACCTCAATTCAAAGCAATATTACTTTTAAATTAGGCTATAACCTATAACCCTTGAGTGTTCTCTTGGCTTTTAAATTTTTTAGAAAAGAGCACTTAAGCTGCAGCAGAAGAGGCAAAAAGAAGAGTTGGAAAGGGAACAGCAACGAGAGAAGGAATTTGAAAGAGAAAAGCAGTTAACTGCCAAACCAGCTAAACGGACGTGAGGAGTCGGACGTGTGTGTGTGTTCCTTCCCCTATCCTGTGTTCTTTGGATGTAAGATGACTTAAGTGGTGACTGAAGTTAAAGTGGTGCCTTATACCAGTGTGTCACATTTTGAAATCCTTTTCCCAGAAGCCCTGTGTCTGCATATCTTCATTTCAGCCTTTAAAGAAGCTTGTTTTCTAAGTAGAAGACATAATGTGTGTTGGTTTGGATATTTATATGTAACTTTTTCAACTTCTCTTTTGCTTAATTTTAAGATTCCTTATTTTGGCTTTGAATCATTTATAAACTGGAGAATGGTTTGATTGTTTTAATAGTCTAGACTCTAAGTGGTTAAAAATCAGTGTGAATTTTTTAGGTTCTTAATAAGTGTGGATTTAAAAGTTACAGTTTCTTATTTTATGAAACGACTTGCCTTTCTGGTGGTACATTGCTGGATTTTGGCAATTGCCTTTTCATTACTTGGTTAAGAAGAAATGCCAACTGGTTAATCACGTAGGCCACTGGAAAAGAGGTGGTGTAAGCCCTTGTGCAGAACATGCTAGAAAGTGTGCACACAGGAAATAATAGCGTCTTAGACATGGGATAGGTGAGCAAGATGCCAGATTCGGCTAACTGTGTGCTCTGTCTGCTTCTTAGCATTGTTGTTGCTGTTTAGTTCTTACGAAACTTCTGGGTTCAAAGGAGATTATATCTGTTCCTAAAGTGTGGCAGTGGTGGTGGAACTGTCACACACAAATGCTTAAATATTTGTAATACTTAGTAACTGAGTTGTCACACACTGAGATACAGTTGTCAGGTTTATCAGAGGAGCAGCCCATCTTTCCAAATGGGAGGTCTCATCGCTGGTTCTGTCTATCCTCTGATTGGCTGTGTGGCCTTAATGTGGTTACTTTTTTGTGCTTTTAAAAAATTCTTGAAGTAGAATGGTATATATCAACTGCCCATTCTGTAGATAATGACAGGAATGGTGAAAAATTAGTAAATAATTTCTACACAAAAGAGGCAGCATGATACCTTTAGTGTTTTCTAGATTTTTCCGTCCAGTATTATATGTAGAAACTTATTATGTGAGGGAAATATTATGAAGTTTCATTGTTTAATATTGAGAGTATGTTATTCACTGTTTTAGTATTATTTAACACCCAACTGGTCTTCAGTCTCTGTTCCATAGAGACTGTACAGAACCTGTAAGGCTGTATGATTAGAATGTGTATCTGTTATGATCTGCATTACATTTTTGGTAAGCTGGAATCACTACCTCTGATCACCTCTCAGGCTAGTTAATGATGGAGAGGGCCTTGGATTTAAGTTGAGTGCTAAGAACTGGTCTGTTTAAAGGTTTAGTTTGTTTGAAAGCCTTCGCCTTCTTTATGAATGAATTATGATCTCACACTTCACTTGACTTTGACCTTATATTTAAGAATATAGATATATTTTACTTAAAAAGGCTATGTGTTCTCCTCAAACACTAGCTGAAACTCCTAGGGCAGGATTCATTAGAACTTGCAGGACAATGTCACCTAAATTGCTGAATGTACTCATTTAAAATCTAACAAAGGCTGTGCGTTGTTTCTCAGAGTGGTTTGTGGACCAACTGCAATGATTATTTAAAATGCTGCCTCCTGGACACCACTCTCAATCCACCGAAGCAAATGTTTGTTTGTTTTGCCTTTTTTTTTTTTTAAAGTTTCCCCAAGTGATTCTGATGTACCTTAAAAGTTGAGAACCACTGCACTGGTCTGGCTTTTCTAGGTCAGAGGTTCCCACACTAAACTGCATATCATTATCACCTGGGAACTTTAAAAAAAATACTGACATTCTGGAAGATTCTTACTCATTAGTTTGGTAGGGGAGACTCATGTAAATTTTAAAGAGCTCCATGGATAATTCTGATGCAAAGAACCACCAGTCTAGACTATCTAGTGTTATATTTGTAAGTAGTGAAATAGTTTCAAAGCTACCCAGTAACTCTTGGGATTAATCTTATGAAATAAATTCTGAATTGCTGCTTTTGATATAAAGTCGGATTTAAGACTGAAATAGATAGCAGGCAGGACATAGATATAGAATTCTGGTTAATTAATTGAACTTTGGTGACCTGTATTAAAATCACGTTTATCAGATGAATGGGAAGGCACATAGATACTTTTAGAATTGTATTATTTGGGTTTTGAAGATGTTTTAAAGTGTCAAGAATGTATGTTAGCATCTACTTTTTTAGGTCAATTGTAAGTGAGAAGTACTGTTACTCTAGTAATTAAAACCTAAAACTGTAGCTGTATTTTAGGAGCATAGAAACATATCTTACTGACTAAACCTGAGTGGAACCCTTATAATTAGTCCTGCTGTATTTTTGCACAAAATAATGAATTGGTACTTGGGAGGATTCTGTTTTTTGGCTGAAAAAATTACCTTTATTTTGAAACTATATCATATCTGTACTGAACTAAAATGATAGGCGTTAATTTTGTATTTCCATTGCACTGGGTGTCATGTAAATATGCAGATGCTGAATGTACTATGGATTGTGTCCGCAGTGAGCGTTTGGGTGGATACAGTTTGTAAATATGCCAATTATACACCTCATACATTTGTCTGATATTGAGCTTGTGAAATGAGGATTACTTTTTACACATTTAATAAAAAAAAGTCTCTGAATTATCCAGTGTCATTTATCCAGCACTGTTGTGTGCCCAGCACTGTGTAGTTCCCTTTAGGTACATTATTTCAAACATTCCACTGCTTTGCTTTCCTCTCCTGTCATTTTCCTCTTAATGTTCTCTGTAAATTGTGTGAGGAACTGGCTGGTCCACTCACGAAATCCTTTTCAGATCCTAGCACTGTTGCTGCTGCATATGTATATAATTTCCTCCAAAGCCATGATTCTTAATCATAAAACCTCCAAACCTCACTGTGCATGTATTTACTTAGGTACTTACTTTATAGCTTTTCCTTTTGGATGAAGATAGTTCCCGTATTACGAGTTTGTTCATGTTAACCAGATATTTAAGGTTTGTTGTGTGGCTAGCTTGTTCATACTGTTTTAGCTTTGTTTGCATGTGTGAGGCCAGATGCCATGTAGTCTTCAGGTTAGCATTTTGGTGCTAGCATTTGAGACTAGGTTTATTTTCAAAGCCGTTAAGAGAGTAAAGGGAGTAGTTAAGGGAGACAGTTCCAATGACTAGTTTGAAAAGCTCTTAAAGCACACAAAGAAACACAACGTGAAGGAAGGGAGGCAAAGAGAAGGCAGGTGAAATTTTGGGTGGGATGGGTGTGGTAATGGAGAAAGAGGAAAGGAAAGGCCAGCACAGATGTAGATGGGAAAGGCAATGTATCCTTCGTGTACCCTGAATAAGGGAGGCTTATAGGATGATAAATTATTAAAATATCCACGTATTTTAGGATAAAAGTAGTGAAAGGTCGCCCCCTACTGTCAGTTCATTGTAAACGGAAGAGAAGGTTGTAGCTGCTCCTTCTGGTTTAGATCATAAATACACTCCTCATGTGCTTCAGGAGGCCTGCAGTGCTCAGATGTGCACGAGGACGGGGCTGAAGGCCACTCTGAGCATGTATGGGTGCTGCTTACTCCTATTCTAGGCTGGACTTTCATTAGAACTTTGGAAAAGACAGTCAAAAAGTATATTGAACACTTGGTGCAAGGGAGTACTAAGAAACAAAAATGTGTATATAGACCTGAAGATTCCTGGCCTCTGCTTTGATCATGAAGTTCTACATTTTAAAGTATGTAACGTCTTAGTAATATAGTGGTTAGGATTGTGGACTCTGAAGTCACACTGCTGTGGTTTATATGCCTGCTTGATTTGGGGCCTTGGACTTGCTGAAACCCTGTGTACCTCAGATTCCTAAATTGTGAAGTTGGGATAATAAGTGTTTCTAGCTTCATAAGGTTGTAAGGTTTCATGATTTATGCATAAAAACCCTTAACAGAATAGTAGGAGCTGAAGAAACGTTGAGTGTTATACATAGTATCTGGAAGTCATATATCCACGTGGGGTGGGAGGAACTTAGTTTGCCCCTTTTTGCACGTCTGTTTTTGCTTACAGGGTTTCCTCTGCCTGGGATCCTTTATCCTATAATGTCTGCCTTTTGGACACTTATTCATTCTTTGCAACTCAAATGTCACTTTATGGTTTTTCAGACCACTTCCCAAAGAATTTCTTTTTCTCTGTTCCCATACTACCTCATAATACATTTGCCTTCATATGTACAGCATTAGTTATGTGTTCATGTGGCTCTCAAGATGAGGATATTTCTTAATCACCTTTTTATTCCATGCAGTAGAGCCTGGCCTATAGTTGGTGTGTTAATCAGGGTTCTCCAGAGAAACAGTACTAATAGGATGTGTGTGTGTGTGTATAGATACTGGGTTTAAGGAATTGGCTTACATGATTGTAGGGGCTGGCAGTTCCAAAATGTGCAGGGCAGGCTGGCAGGCTGGAGACATAGGGAAGAGCTGATGTTGAAGCTTGAGTCCAAAGGCAGTCTAGAGGCAGGATTCCTTCTTCCTCAGGTGACGTCAGTCTTCAACTGATTGATCGGGGTCCACCACATTATGGATGGTAATCTGCATTACTTAAGGTCCACTGATTTAAATGTTAGTCTCATCTAAAAAATACCTTCACAGCAACATCTAGACTGGTATTTGACCAATTATCTAGATACTGTGGTCTAGCCAAGTTGCCACATAGAAATAACCATCAGAGTTGAGATTGAATTGAATCTAGTGTGAGATTATGCAGACATGAAAAGTAGCTATAATAAAAAACTGCATTACATAAATGCCAAATAAGGAATGTTACAATAAAAAGATTAAATTTCTGGGGCTGGCCCCGTGGCTGAGTGGTTAAGTTCGCGCGCTCTGCTGCAGGCGGCCCAGTGTTTCGTTGGTTCGAATCCTGGGCGCGGACATGGCACTGCTCATCAGACCACGCTGAGGCAGCGTCCCACATGCCACAACTAGAAGAACCCACAACGAAGAATGCACAACTATGTACCGGGGGGCTTTGGGGAGAAAAAGGAAAAAAATAAAAAAAAAAATCTTTAAAAAAAAAAAAAAAAAAAAAAAAAAGATTAAATTTCTGCAAATCAAACATGGACAAGGAGACTGTAATCCTTGGATACCTAAGGCGCTGCTTCTATGACTAATTCCATATTCAATTAGACTGAAAAATAATGATAGCCAGACCCAAGATCTTGGGAATCAAAGGAGTTCAGAGATGGTGGGTGTACTGGACTGTAGGGGAACAACGCCACATCTGCTGTTTAGATTTCCACCTGCCCTATCAGCTAGGGCCTGCCCAGAACTCTTAAGAATGGCTTCAGGGCAGAGCTGGGCAGTTTTAGAGCAGGCTCAGCAGACGAGCACGTCTTAGACTTGCCGCTTGGTAAAGCACAGATGGGATAATGCTGCCATCTTGTGGTAGGTCCTCGTAGCTCACCTCGTTCTACAAAGTCTATTGTCTCAAATGGTTCCATGAAGCAGTTTGGCCTAAGCATTTTTAATTATAGTTTTTTAAGTAAATCAAGATTTTCTGTATGCTTTGAACAGTGATGTGTTTGAAATTGACCTGTGTGAAACATTTGATAGGATTTAACACTGTATTTTCCTAACTTTTTGAGTCTCCTAGTTTGATGTTGGGCATGAGTTTTTTGGTTTTTTCTTTTTTTCTTTTTTTCCCTTCTCCAATGATAATCAATTAATATATCATCGTCAACCACGCTCAGAATCCTCTTGTAGGAAAAGCATTCCAGGCCAAAGACCTTGTTGTGGGCGAAGGCCCCAGGAGCTCCCTGTTTGTGTTTCCCTGACGCTCCACATTGGTCCTCAGCTGGTAGGATCTGGGGTGGGGACCTGGCCCAAGGGCAGCCAACCCGTGGGCTAATTGGTGAAAAATTACCCTGCAGGAAAAACTCTGCCTGGATGGGGACTTCAGAGACTCTCCTTGGCTTAGCCAATTACCGTCTGGGAATATGTGTTAGAGTCCTCCCTCAGAGAGCATCAGCTGTTTAGGAGAGGAAGGAGCAATGAGAAGACACACAGAAGCTGACAGAGAGCAGCTGAGTGTTAACTGGGGAGGCGTAGGGATCCATGAACTACTTCTGAAAGGGGACAAGATCATCAAACCGCTCAAAATGCCTTGGATCCTGAGCAGTTTTCCTGTACAAGGCTCTGTGTGACCTGAGTGCTGAGCTTTTCTTGGGTTCCTATGGGATTTGATTACTGGTAAAATTCCTGTTTTCCATGGATATTTTACAATACCATCTTCTGGTCCCCTGCTTTCTCCATTTATGAGAGAACGTTAACAAATCTCTATTTATTGCAACTATAAGCATCTGACATCATTGTCTTTTAGGTTGCTCTAGCATATTAGATTTTTTAAAGTGTTTTAGTATACATTAATTTAATAAGGATGCTGCTTAGGAGTGTATGCATTTCGATGCCTACTGATCCAGGAATTCAAGGAAGAAGATATCGGTGACCAGCACTCAGGTGCAGTCCTGCTGTCAGACACATGCCTGCTCTCATTGCTTTCTGGGTTTTTTTCCCTTGTTTTGTCCAATTTCTTTCTTATTCTCATCTTGGTTGAATTTCTAATCCAAGATCTACTTCCAGCTTACTCCCAAGCCTAAATTCAGAGCCCCAGCTCTCTTGAGTGTCTGATAGATGCCAAGGGCTTGACACATGTTAATTCGGAACAACAGCCTTTGGAGGTTATCACCATACCACAGTATTGTTATCACCGTTTTGCAGATGAGGAGATTTTGCAGATGAGGACAGCTGAGATTCATTGAGTCTGAGTAACTGCGCAGGATCACACAGCTGTAAGTGGTGGAGCTGGGATTTGATTCTGGAAAAACCCCAAAGCTACTGCATTGCAGGGGAATTGTCTCCTACTGGAGATCCTAGAAACAGAGATAGAAATAGATTTCTGGAGTTTACTTTAAATCTTTTGATAAAACTATAGTGATGATGGGGAATTATATGGATACACAATTTCATCTGCTAATTCTCTTAGTCCGGTCTGATAATATTGGAAGAACAGATGTGGAGGAGGCATGAATTTCCACCTTAGGGAGAGCCTAGTGGTAAGAATGCACTGAACTCTTCTTTGATTCTCCTGCAAGGCTGTTTTAATTCTAGACTGACCCTGAAGCTTCACACCTCTGCGATAGGAAGAAGCAACAGTGAGACGAACTGGGTCAGACGTGGCTCAGGAGCCTTGAGATGATACTGATGCTGTAGTAGACAGAAGAAGGGCGAAGCTGCCAGGAGAAATGGGCAACTCCAGAACGGCCAAGACATGCCCATCATGGCTATTTTGAGACATTTCACCGCCAACGCCACCACCTTGAGAAAGCTATCTTTGATGTGGCCCTACTGTGCCAACATTTCTGAATCTCCAGCCTACCACTCAGCTCCATCTCTTTTGCACCCTTATGGTTTTGAGGGAAGAGCATGGCTAGGGTTAGAAGCCAGGTTTTCTCACTGGAGGGCCCTGAGCAATTCAGTTTCCCTCAGGGGTAAATATGCACACAGGAGGTGACCCCTAAGACTCTCCCAGCACTAACATTCTGAGACACCTTGTGTCCCCTGGCTCCCAAGAAGAGTTGACTTATGGGCTATTATTTTCACTTAACGATAGCACCAATCCGTCTGCTTGGTGCAGTGGCAGGATCCAGTCAAATGCACTCACCTCAGTTGAGATGCTTCTGGCCTTTCCCTCACAGCCTGGCCTCAGACAAATCCTGAGGTCTGTGAATTTACCCTCTCAGAATGGGGGAGCAGGGAAGAGGTTGCTTCTGAATGAGGGCAGGTGTTCTTTCCTGTCTGGATTGGAAGAATAATGGCAAGGAGAGAGGCGGTGAGGCACATGTGAGTCACCTTGCCCCTTCGCGGTCTGCCCTGGAGCCGCCTTCTCCTGACTCAGCCTCCTCTCCCCCAGAGAAGCGTCATCCTGAGCAGCAGCTTGTGCTACCTTACAAGTCAGACCTGTTAAAGATGCAGACTGGCATTTAAAGCAGGCTGTGTCACACCCACCCAAATCTTCGTTCTGGGCTCCTATCTGGTCATGGGAACATGCCTCACACACCTCTAACTGCAGGGACCACAGCTGACCAAGGGCCGCAGCTGCTGTGCTCTGAGACCTACCTGCATCTGCACCAAGGCACGCTTTCTACAGGCTGCTCCTAGCCAATGTTTGCTCCTGGGAGACATGGGACTTCTCTGATGGTCAGCTGTGGCTCAAAGACTCTCCATTGGCTTTACTGAAGCTCTGCTTGGCAGTTTAGGATGCTTCCTCCCAACCTTCCTTTCTCCTCTTCTTCAGTCTGGCAGACAGTTCAGGAAGGAACAAAGAGGCCGAGGGAAGTAGGCATGCTGGAAGGGCTCCATTATGTAAGGCCAAAAGACCCACCAGAGGATATGTCTCATGAGAAGGCACACAGGACACACCATTCACCAAGCCATCAAAACATGCTGGTGAGAGGGGCACCAACATGAGTGAGAAGTCCTGCAGGCCAGGGGTGATGGAAGCAGAGGAGGTTACAAACCGAGCTTGTTTGCATCTGAGGGATGATAGAAGCCGGAGGCGGCACTTAACTGCCCACACCCGGGAGGCCATAATCACCTTATTCAGTGAAAGGCCAAGTTGGAGGGCAGTCAGTGGGCTTTACCAGCAGGGGTTGTGGGGATGGTTAATGGTGCATGGCATCAATTTTGCACCTAGGGACAAAATAAGCAGACAGTCGACAAGGGTGCAGCTTAGCCTCTCTAACAGGGGTCAGCACGCTTTCAGGTAAAGGGCTTGGTAGTAAGTATTTTAGCCTTTGCAGGTCACATGTTCTCTGTCACAGCTGCTTGACTCAGCCGTTGTAGCACAAAAGCAGCCAGAGATGATACGTAAACAAATGAGTGTAGCTGTGTTTCAATAAAACTTCATTCATGAAAACAGGCGGTTGGTTGGATTTGGTTCACGGGCCATTGTTTGCTGATCCCTTATCTATTAACAAAAAAGAAAACTTGGAGGAGCAAGAGGCTGAGGGCGGTCACTCCAATAAAAAGTCATGTCTCTTGCTTGGTTCCCAGAATTGAGTCAATTTTCAGATCTAGAGCCCACGGACTGAAGAGGTGCCTGGAGGAAGGACCCTGCAACCTTATGGCAAGTACATACCATGACGATTCCCTCAGTCCTTCCTCAAAGGAAGCTATGGCCATTTACTTGGGTGACTGTACATGGGGAAGGGGAAGTAATCAGACATTTCTAGGACTGTTGGACAAAGGGTCTGTGTGGACACTGATGCCTAAAGACCCAGAGAATCATCATAGCCCTCTTGTGGGAATGGGAGCCTATGAGGACCATGTGAAAAATGAGGTCCTGGAGAAAGTCCAGCTTACACTGGGCCCACTGGATCCACAGATGCATCTACTCATACTGCATCTTTTCTCACCACTGACACCTCCAACACGATGGGGGTCAGCTGGCGGGGCTGCCTGCACTGTGGCTTGCTGTTGCAACACCCTTTCCTGCTCCAGCCTCACTCAAAGTTGGCAGCCTCCGCGTCACACAGTATATGGGCCAGAGAAATATCCCTGGGGTAGAATGTGTTGCCTCCAGAACACAAAGGTCTACAAAGCACTGTGCTTCCTTCTTTGTGACAGAATTGTAAGATACAGAAATTTGTCTTTTATTTTAGAAGGGGATATCCAGAATACCCCTGACTACTGGGTTTCTAAAAACATCATTGAAACGTCCTGTTTCTGACGCTTCATAGGGTTTATTTCCCATCCCCTGAAGTACAAGCATCTCATCGAGGCCTGTAGCATACTAGCCCCCTCTTGCTCATCCTGTCCAATCAGCTGGACATCATCTGTGTGAAATGATTAGTGTGATTTTTCTCTTGGAAGCTAAGAGTTCAGATATCTCAGACTATACTATCATAGGAGATGGAAGAGTTAACATAACCCCGAGGCAAACTGTACATGAATATTGTCTGTTTTCTTGCCCTCAGAGCTTCAGGCAGCACTTCTGTCTGGAGGCATAAGGAATGTCTGACCCACAGGTATGGAATTGCATCCAGCAGTGCATCCAATCAGCGGATCTACTTCAAGCGGAGGTGTGGGAGTGGGTCACGACCATGGGATCCTCTGGTTGTGTCATCCATTGCCCTACCCAGAAGCGACTGGCCTTACAGAGTGTTAGAATGGCCTTCTAAAGTTTCAGCTTAAGTGCCAGCTCTGAGAAAGCACTCTGAAAGGATGGAGTGCCATCCTTCAGGACACGGCGTATTTGTTAAATCAGAGACCTCTGTGGTGCTGTGTTTTCATTAGGAAGGATGTAAGAGTCTGGAAACCAAGGGGTGAAAGCAGGAATGGCTTCATTTACCATCATTCCTAATGACCCACTGAGGGATTTTGGGCTTCCTTTCCTTGCAGTTCTGGGCTCTGCGTGGTTGGAGGCCCTGGTCTCCAAAGGGAACACACTCTTGCCAGGGGCACAGTGAAGGTTCCATTGAATTATCAGTTATGTCTGCTGACAGGGACCAGCAGGCAAGAGAGAAGTTGCCATACTGGCAGGAGTAACTGATCCTGGTCATCAGGAGGAGGAAGGCTGCTTTTACATAGTGGGGACAAGGAGGAATTTGTGTGGGACTCAGGTGATTCACGTGGCACCCCCGTATAGCTGAATAGACACGCGCAGCATCCCAGCTGAGGAGGGTATGATTATCAACTGTTCAAAGCCGCAGGAATAAAGGTTTGGGTCACACCACCAGGTAAGCCACCAAGACCTGCCAAGGTGAGAGCTGAGGGTGAAGGGGATTTAGAATGGATGGTAGAGAAGGGAGAGGGTGAGTACTAATTGTGGTCCTGGGCTCCACTGTGGTGACCTCAGGAAACTAATTCATCCAATAAGCTCCCTCTTCTGAGTTGCCCCTTAAGGGGAAGGCCAAAACGCCATGGAAGGGCTGCTCCCTGCACTTGTGTGGAGAAGTAGACCTACGCGGCACAAGGGGTGGACCATGGCAGCCAGGAGACCGTGGCTCCCGGCCTTCCACTGCAGTGAACCCAATTGACCAAAGGCCCCAGCTACTTCATTCTGAAATCCACCGTCACATTTGTGCTGAGGCACACTTCTCCCAGGCTGCTCCTAGCCAGTGACTGAACTCAGCAGGGTTATTAAGGCAGGCCCCTTCCTGGGAGCTGGGCTACCTACGTAATTTTCAGGACCCAGTGCAAAATGAAAATGCAGGGCCTCTTGTTCAAATTTTATTAAGAACTTCAAGATGGCAGCAGCAGAGCATTAAACCAAGAGTGGGCCCTGTGTGACTATAGGTCACTTTCCCGTTAAGCAGGCTCTGCCTGGGGACAATGGGACTCCTCTAATGACTGACTTTGGCTCGAGAACTCCCCAACAGCTTTGCTGAACCTTCCTTAAACCACACAGCTGGCTAGGAAGCTTCCGCTCAACCTTTCATCACTCTCTTCTTTTAGGATCAGACTTGCATCGTAGTCTGATGGCTATCCCAGCCATTTCCATCCCCCCCCCCCCGCCCCATTTTCTCTCTCAAGAGTTTCCAAATAAAATCCTTTAATTCTATGTTGGTGTCTGCTTCTCAGAATGCCTAGGCTAAAGCAGCCCCTTAATCCTGTGATCCTATCACACATGTATGTAACAAACACTTCAACATGACTTTGAGGTTTTTCTTCCCAACAATAAAAACAATTTAGACTCCCTGTCTCCTGGATCCTAGCTGGATACTTCTTATGCATAAAATGACCTGATTTCAAATGTGCATGCTGGTTCTACAGAGGTTAAACTTTTGTATCCCATTTTCATCATGACTTGTGTCCTGACTGACAAGGCTGACTGTATTTGGGGCGTGGGGTTGTATTAGAGGTTAGAACTCCTAGGAGAGGAAGAGATATCCGAGAATGGTGAGAAATCATTGAGAGGAAAGAGAACGGGAGTAAGACAGAAGGAGAAAAGTAGAGCACAGCTGAGAGAAAACAAGGAGGCCTAAAGTGGTGTTTCCTGGAGAAGGACCCTGGGCAGGGCCCCTTTGGATCTTCCATGTTGGCAGCCCAGGACTGATGCTATTGACTGATGGAAAGAGACTAGTTGCTTTCACTCACTGCTCTCTTTGGGCCCCCAGCTATTTTTTGGGGGTTGTGTTAATTGTCCAAGTGTAACAGAGTTACCCCAAAGCAGGCCCAAGCTCCCTCCATTCTTAATGCTCCACGCCAGGCCCTCCAGGGAAATGCTCGCTGCCCAGACCTCAGCTTTGCAATGTCATAGCCTTCCAGAGCTCCCTTCTAGATAGACTTTTCCTGTGTTTTCAAAACATGTCTAGAAAAGAGATGGATGAACTAGTAGAAGAGTTGCTACCTGCTCCATGGGTCAGGAAGGCCTTCAGCCCCCATATTCTCCCCAACTCCTGAGGTTTCCATTGAATACTAGCCCTCCAGGTGCTGATCAGATGTGAGTGATAAATTTACTGGATTTTTTAGCAGACCTTTGAGGCAGCCTGTTTTAGCTTCTTTTTGGGGCTTATACTCGTACGTAGGAACCATTCTTAGAAACCAACACACTTATTGAGTAAAAGACATAGTGCTAAGCCCTGGGGATGAGAAGATGGAGAAGACAGTTCCTGTTTTCAGAGGGTTTCTATTTTTCTTGGGGAGACACAGTTTGTCCCTCTATACGTAACTTTATTAAAGGGAGCAGTAAGTAACCACGCCGTGAAGTACCATAGGGACGGAGACTAGGAAGGAAGGGACTTGCTGCTGGCACTAAGGCAGGTTTGGGAAGAAGCGTCTTGAAGGAACTGACACTGACAAGGAGCCAACCATCAGCTACAAAGGAGCCCCTCCCACTCACCAGCTGTTGCTCTTGCAGCAGAAGGAACACCCACAAGCATTCATCTGCCCTGGAGGATGGACTGGGCCTCCCCCACTTCTGGCTTCCTCTCTTGGGAGCATCACTCCCACTCTCAGTGTAATGTTATGTTTAAGGGGCACTTGGCAGTGCAGTCCATCTGCCTATGCAGTAAATAGTTAGCTTTTCCACATCTCAAATAATCCCCATCTTTAGGAACTAAGTCTAACAATCGTACACCAGGCCCAATATTCGTGCTGTTCCATTTGTCTTAGGGTGGGCATGCTGCACTTCTTTCTCTTCAGTATCTAGTATAACATCTGCCTGAACATTGGATAAAACAGAAATTATGATACTACAGTTTACTGCCTACCATTTACGGAAAACTTATTCTATGTCAATCACTTTATATGTGTGTATATGTATTAACTCATTTAATTTTCATAAGGATCCTATGAGGTAGGTACTTAGAAAAATACCCATTTTACTGATGCAGTTAACTGAGGCATAATAATACACTCTTTTTGAGAGTAGTAGTGTACAAACACAAATATAACCTTTGGTCTTCATAGTCCCACGTACTCTGAGGTCTTCATGGCCCAAGGGACATAGTGTTTATTCTTCCAGCATATCCTTGAGGTAGTAGGACATATTTTATTTCTGTTTTACACATGAGGAGATTCAGGCAAAAAGAATTGTCCAAAACTGAGTTTTGGGTTAAGTTTCTGAGAAAGACTGGATTCCAGATTCAGTATTTTTCTTACATCCTAGGAGACCCCTCTTGATGGAGTCTGAGCTTGCCTGAGCCACACCCTTGTTCTACGGCACTCTAATATATATGTATTTAGCAGAAGCCTTTTTTCCTCTAAAACTGAAGATTTTCACTATTGTACTACCTTGCTTATGTATGTAGAAACAATATATAATAAGATCTTATATTTATGGAGTTTATAGTAGACGTCTTCCTTTTTTTCCCATTGCCAAATCAACTCCTTTCTCCGTAAGGGAGAAATACCCATCCTACAAGTCCTGGTGGAAGTCACAGGGGCCAAGTATGCCCTCTTTCTGCTTCAACAGCTACCGTCTGGCCTTTGACATAGATTTGGTCAATGGACACTCCCACGGAGCATTTGAATTCTCACTCCCTTGGTACTTGTGTCATTCACTCCAGAGTCATTTGGGAAGGCAATGGGAGTATTCTTGGGGTGGCCAGACTGTTTCTGCTGAAAGATAATGTTATTCTTTCTGCTTTTTGATTCTACAGAGCTGTCCTGATTCCCGTCCACTTTTCCTGCCATCATTACTCCATCATTTTGAAGGTTCTGTGAACTGAGAGCCTTTAATATCTGTTTTCTACATAAGGTATCCAGAGCTGGTTTCTTGTTTGCAACAGAGAATGCTGATTAAGAGAGAACTCTTTGTATTTGTGAAGCATCTCCAGACACATTAGTCTTTCTGGTCTGAGAAACAACTTGATCTTTTATGTAACAGATGAGGAAACTCTAGCTACCCTGTAGCCTGGTAGCAATATTAGTTATTATTTGATATCCAGGATGGCTGTGAGAAAAAAAGCATGTTTGGGAGGTGTTGGGGCTGCCTTTTAAAAACTTGGCATAATTCAGTCCACAGTCATTCTGCTCTGTTTGTCTGCCTAGCCCTCTCTGTTTCTGAGACTGCCTGTGGCCTGGCGGGATGAACAGTGTCTGTGCTGCTCCTCCATCCCTGTAGTGGGGACATAGGAGGAACTCATCCCCACTCCCCCGCAGTCTCACAGCAGCTCCTGAGAAGCTGGTGTCACCTCTGCTGAACTGCTCTCTCAGCTAGGGAGGGGTGAGCCTTTTCTCTAGCCACTCACTCACCCAGGGAAGAATTTGCTACAGAGAAGGCTTGAAGGTGGGGTGTCCTGAGCGGCACAGCCAAGGGTCCCACTATTTAAAGCTGCATTCCTGCAGGAACAGCCTCTCTACCGTGCTCTTCCTTCTGCACCTTCCCTTTCCCGTTCTCAAGAGGCTCCCTTTCCCTCGTCCAGTCCCTATTTCCGCCCAGTCCTGTTGCCAGCCCTTCCTGCTCTTGAGCCTGCGTGTGTTCCCAGAGCCCCGTTGGTTTGCTTTTCCTTCTCTTGGATGTTTTTGAATTGAGATGTGTTCCTCTCAGTGCCAGCCCCTCCTCTGCCCCCCTTTTAATGATGCTTCTCCTAGATTCCCGTCTCCCCAGGCGCACTTTCACTATTTTGCAAGCCCCACGTGGGTAGGAATGGAGTCTGATTTTATCAACACTGTCATCCAACCGGGGAGCAGGCACAGGCCTTGCTTGACACGTGGGTGGCAGGGACTTGGGGAGTATCCATCAGATGAAAGCATGACTGCATGAGTGAGTGAGTAACTCTCAGCCCCCTTGCTGGCTGTCTGATGTTACAACCCTGCTCTTCTTCGAAGGACAAGGAGGAATTTTAGGTGAGAGAATGAATACACGTACAAGCCTTCAGCATGTGGGATCTGCTCAGGACACATTCCTTACCTCTGAATTTGATTCCACACCTGCCGACCACGAACCACCCAGCAAGCAGCACATCTCCTGTGATTTTTTCCTGCCTATATCCTTCCCATCGAAACCACGGCTTCTTAACTGGGGCTGAGAGGTTGGGTGGAGCATTTTGGAAATATGGGGGGGGGTATTTTTATTTGCAAGATGATTTGGACCTAATTTATTGGGATTTAGAGGCTGGGAGCCAGGGATAGCAACATCCTGTGCAGTGTGGGCAGTGCCATCCGACAGTTAACGGTCACAAGTCCTGCGTGATTTCTGGTGTCTGTCCCCTCTTGCCTCAACATTCAAGTATGCAGAAACTACATTATTTTGGGGGTAAAATAAATTAGGTTCTAGTTCAGATAATTACAAATATCATGCATTTTTGCATGGTTTTAATACACTGGAATTTCCAGGAATGCATCTATTGGAAAAACTGAGATTATACTTATTTTGTTCAGAGATTTTTATACCACAGTTGTTCACCATTTCAGCAAATCATGTCACAGAAGCAATGCTGCAGGTGGAATTGAGTTGCCAATAAAAGTTCACAGTCTGCCTTTGTAGCTACAGCGTTCACAGTGATTTTACCAGAGATGCAATCAGTCCTTCTAACTGAGGGTGGAAAATGTTGATTGAGACAAAAAAATTTTAAAAATTATTTAAAATTCACAAAATGAAATAAATGTGAAAGAAATATAAATAATTATACTTTCAAGGAATTTTTTTGGAGGGAAAGTTTGTAATACATCTGAAGTTATTAAAGCTTCTAAATTATTCTTTTTTTTTAAAGATTTTATTTTTCCTTTTTCTCTCAAAGTCCCCTGGTACATAGTTGTATATTTTTAGTTGTGGGTCCTTCTAGTTGTGGCATGTGGGATGCCGCCTCAGCATGGCCTGATGAGTGGTGCCATGTCTGTGCCCAGGATTCGAACTGATGAAACCCCGGGCTGCCAAAGTGGAGCGTGCGAACTTAACCACTCGGCCACAGGGACAGCCCCTAAATTATTCTTTTTATTGAGGAATAATTGACAGAGAACATTATATTAGTTTCAGGTTACAACATAATGATTTGATATTTATGTATATTGCAAAACAATCACCACAATGTCTAGTTAACATCCATCACCATTCATAGTTACAGAATTTTTTTGTGTGTAACGAGAACTTTTACGATTTACTCTCTTAGCAACTTTCAAATATGCAATACAGTATTATTAGCTATAGTCTATGCTGTACCTTATGTCCCCATGATTTATTTATTTTATAACTGGAAGTTTGTACCTTTTGACCCTCTTCATCCATTTCACCCACCTTTCTATCTCCTGCCTTTGGCAACCACCAATCTGTTCTCTGTATCTATGAGGTTGGGTTTTTTGTTTTTGTTTTTTTTTAGATTCCACATGTAAGTGAGGTCATATGGTGTTTAGCTTTCTGTGTCTGTCTTATTTCACTTAGCATAATGCCCTCAAGGTCCAGCCATGTTGTTGCAAATGGCAAGATTTCATTTTTATTTGTGTCTGAATAATATTCCATTGTGTGTGTGTATATATCTCTCTATATATACACCACATTTACCATTGATGGACACTTATATTGTTTCCATATCTTGGCTATTGTAAATAATGCTGCAGTGAACATGTCTTTCATGTATCTTTTAGAGTTAGTGTTTTCATTTTCTTTGATTAGATACCCAGAAGTGGAATTTCTGGATCATATGGTGGTTCTATTTTTAATTTTTCGAGGAACATCCATACTGTTTTCCATAGTGGCTGCACCAATTTACATTTCTACACAGTGCACAAAGTTTCCTTTTTCTCCACATCCTTGCCAACAGATGTTATTTCTTGTCTTTTTGATGACAGCCATTCTATCAGGTCTGAGATGACATCCCATTGTGGTTTTAATTTGCATTTCCTTGATGGTCAGTGATGTAGAGTATCTTTTCATGTACCTGTTGGCCATCTGTAGGTCTTTCTATGGAAAAATGTCTATTCAGATCCTCTGCCCATTTTTTAATTGGATCGTTGGTTTGCTATTGAGTTATATGAGTTCTTTACATATTTTAGATATTAACCCCTTATCAGATGTATGATTTGCAAATATTTTCGCTCATTTGGTAGGTTGCCTTTTTCATTTTGTTAATGGTTTCCCTTGCTGTGCTTTTGGTTTGATGGAGTCCCACTTGTTTATTTTTGCTATTGTTGCCTTCGCTTTTGGTGTCAAATCCAAAAAATCATTGCCAAGACCAATGTCAAGGAGCTTATACCTATGTTTTCTTGTAGGAGTTCTATGGTTTCAGGTCTTACATTCAAGTCTTTAATCTATTTTGAGTTAATTTTTGTGTGTGGTGTAAGATAGTGGTCCGGTTTCATTCTTTTGCACGTGGCTGTCCAGTTTTCCCAGCAACATTTGTTGAAGAGACTATCCTTTCCCCGTTGTATATTCTTGGCTCCTTTATCATAAATTAATTGGCCATGTATGAACGGGTTTATTTCTGGGCTCTCTGTTCTGTTCCATCCATCTACATGTTTGTTTTTATGCCAATACCATACTGTTTTGATTACTATAGATTTGTAATATATAATTTGAAATCAGGAAGCATGATGCCTCTACCTTTGTTCTTTTTTCTCGAGATAGCTTTGGTTATTGGGGTTTTGTGGTTCCATGCAAATTTTAGGATGGTGTGCTCTATTTCTGTGAAAAACGTCACTGGAATTTTGATAGGGATTTGCATTGAATCTGTAGATTGCTTTGGGTAGTTTGGACATTTTAACAAAATTAATTCTTCCAATCCATGAGCACGAACTATCTTTCCATTTATTTGTGTCTTCTGTCTTTTCTTTCGTCAGTGTCTTACAGTCTTCAATGTCTCACAGCTTAAAATTGCGTAAGACTTTCACGGCACCCGTATTTATTCTAAAAAGGAGCTACTAAATCTGATATGGTGGAGAACCCCTCATCTACACTTTGCAACCCCCTAGAAAGAGCAGCCAGTTGAAAATGTCTGTCTAGTCATGAAAGTAGGAACACGGTGCGGAGGCCAGCGGCTGGAAGCCAGCTGACCCGGGCCTACGCCCTGAGGGAAAAGCACGGCTCCAGCGTTCACCAAGGCAAGTCCTGGGGTTTCTCTGGGCCTCTGCTGCCGCATCTGTGAAATGAGCGCAGGCGCAGCTGTCTCTCTGGGCAGTCGTGGGAACCAGGTGAGAAGCACAGGAGGCCCTGGAGGACCCCGCCAAACTACCCTGGCCGCCATCCACAGCCCCGCCTCCACCTTTGTCCCTCCCAGTTACGCAATGCTATTGGCACTGGCGGAGGAGGGGTGAAAAGAGAGGGGAAGGGAGAGGGCAGAGGAGGGGGGATCATTTTTTGTGCCATGTACCCCTTTGACAGTTTTGGAAGGACTAAGGACACCTTCTCAGAACAATGCTTTTAAAGATATAAAATAAAAGCGGGGGGAGAGGGGGAGGGAGCAGTGGCAGGGGTAGGGGCGGAAGGGGAAGAGGTGAGGCGGGGCAGGGTAGGGGCCGGGACACGGGGCGGGGGTGGTATAGTGACAGGTGGCCTCCTTGCCCTCCGCTGTCGCGCACGAGGGCGCTGGCCGCGCTCCAGAGTGCGCTAGGGGTAGTGGCGAGTCTGCTCCCGGGCAGCGCCCCGGGCCAGTTGTACCCGCGTCCCCGGCCCTGTCCTCTGTGCGGCTCAAAGCCGGGCGCAGTCTGCGCTTGGCGTCGGTGCCCAGGCTGTGGCGCCGGGCGGGGCTGCGGCGGGACCTTTCCGGAACTCTCTGGGGGAGACTCGCTCTCCCCGCCTCCAGCCTCCCTCGGGGGGGGCCAGCCCGGCAGGGAGCGGCAGCTTTTGCTGCGCCAACGCTGTGGCCGGAGGCTCCGCTCGCCGCTGGGTAAGAAGCACACGGCGGCTGATCAGGGGAGGGGTCCGGGCGGGGACAGAGGTCCCCCCTGAGGCTGGTTGTTGGTCCAACTCTGCTCCCGCAGCTGGGACTCGGCGGACCGGCGCCGCGCGTTCCAGCCCGCTTCACGCTCTCCTTCCCCGGGCCGCGACACCCTGGGCCCGCGCGGTCCTTGTCCGGATCCCGGGTCCTGGGACTCTTGCTTCCTTCCAGGAGTGTTGGGCCTCGGGGGCGCCCAGAGGTCGAACTGCGAGGGGCGGTTAAAACCCGAAGTATCCGTGGTCTCGGGGTGTGAGAATTTCTCGGCGTTTTACTGTGTGGGAATTTCTGGCCCTTCACTTGTTGAATGTGTTCCTCAGCGCCGTCCCCGGGGCGCGAGTGGGTGCTCAGCCTCGGGGGTCAGAGATTGACGTCAGCCCATCTGCCTGCAGCGGGGACACATTTATCCCCCGACATTGCGCGTGGGACAGGGGGACGCTCGAGGAGTCTGCTGCGGCTGGAACGAGCGGAGGAGAGCGTTTAGGGCACGTGCGGAGCAGGACTTGGTGGAAATGGGAGAAAGGGTCCTCTAGTGGGACTGCAGTGGGGCTCCTTGCCCTTCCTCTTCTGTCTCTTTTAATTATAAAAACCCCAACCTAGTTTCTTGCTCAAAGACATGATGAGCAGAGCCCCTGGATTTGCCTGCGCTGCCCATTGCTACAGTGTAGGGTTCTGACCCACTTTCATGCCATGTACCCCTTTGGCAGTTCTGGGCGGACTAAGGACCCCTCTCAGAACAATGTTTTTAAAGGTGTAAAATAAAAGGCAGAGTATTAGAAAGGAAACTGTTTCCAAATCACGTGTCAAAATATTAAAAGCGTTTATGTTGTAGTCATACGTGTGCCTTTAAAAAAAAACTATGTTAAATAACAAGAGCTAGCAGTGGATCCAATAGCTACGATAATTTTGAAGTAGTAATGAACATAAACAATATTTCAAGATATAGGCAACACCTGTAGTATAAGAACATGTCTGTGATTTCTATTGGTGACAAAGTCATCCTGCTAATGGTTTATTGCCAACGTATACAATGGAAGAAAATGTTAAATTTCAGTTAGAGATGAGTGAAAATAAAGATGTAAATTTTTTTTTTTCCATTTAAGTTCGTGAGCCCCAGGTTAAGATCCCTTGATAGTGGAAATGGCACTGCCCAGGAGGTCAAGGGACATGGCTTCTGGTCTTGACACTTCCGTTGACTAGCAACGTGACCTTGGCTTTTGAACTTCTTTGTGCCTTAGCTCTTCCGTGCATGGGGGAGATAATTGTGCCTTCCCATGAGTTTAAGGTGCCCAGCACTGCACCTGGTCCAGTCTGTCCCTGGGCTGCAGGCTTCTGGCCATCACCAGTGTATTCCCAATCCTGGAACATGGAATGTACTAAATAAATATTTATTGAATGAATAAGAGGATTGGAGAGGGTTGTTTGTGATTATGTCTAGAAAACCAAAATTCATCAAGGAGGCAGCTGGTGGTTTGAGAAATGACTCTATTTAAAATTTGGGCTTTTTATACTGACTGAACAAATATATAAACACATCTGGAGCTGGAATACTTGAAATGTCAGGGCCCATGGGTGTGTGTGTGGGGGTCTGTGTGGCTTGTGTTCTGCTAGAGAAAATGAAATCGAGTGTGGATAGGAAACTAGGATTTCTTTGCAGAACAGTCTCCTCCATCTTGACTGTGTCTAGGCTTGTTAGTCTGATGTGTTGTAACACAGGAAATGTCATATAGGGAATGAAGACAGATCCATGATGAAGCAATTCTGGGCATAGATTCTCTTTCCTCTTTTCTTTTCACCTTTCCTTGCCCCACCACCCAGTACATATCTCCTCTCTGACTCTGAAGATTTTGTAAATAGGAGCAGTGGGAGTAAGTTGCTAGAAGCTGCCCAGACTAGACCTGAAGTCAATTAGTTGCTTCTTAATTCCCAACCTTAGAAGTCTACATAATCCAACAAATGTGGATGGTAATAGGAAGAAGAAAAGTAGGTCTTGCTAGCCATCCCTCTGATGTAGTTTGTGAAAGTGCTAAATTGGGGCAGGAAGATGGGGAGAGAACTTTGTAAAGAACAGGAAATTTGGAACACACTGGAGCTGTCTATGCCTATAACTTTGGGAAGGGCAAATACTAGTGTTGTGGACTAAATTGTGTCCCCTCAAAATTCATGTATTGAAGCCTGAACCCCCAGTACCTCGGAATGTCACTGTATGTATTTGGAGGTAGAGCCTTTAAAAAGGTAGTTAAGGTTAAATGAGATCATAAGGGTGGGGCCCTAAACCAATATGACTGGTATCCTTATAAGAAGAGGAAGAGACAGCAGGGACATGTGTACACAGAGGGACAACCGTATGAGGACACAATAAGAAGGTGGCTACCTGTGAGCCAAGGAGAGAGGCTTCAGGAGAAACCAAACCTGCCAACACCTTGACCTTGGACTTCCAGCCTCCAGAACTGTGAGATATACATTTCTGTTCTTTGAGCCACCCGGTCAGAGGTATTTTGTTTTGGCTGCCCGAGCAGACTAATATACAGGCTGGGGAATTTAAAATTGAGCGTGAGCTCCCCATTCTCTCTCTTCCTCTGCTCCACTGACCTTTCAGGCCGTGTATTGCAGATGATGATGCTAAAAGGTGGAAGAGGAAAGCCCAACCCAAATAAGTTTTTTGTACCAACCTGCTGGTGTTTCTGCTTCAATTTTGCTGTAGGATGGCCTAATGCTAATACAGGCAGACTAATTCCACCTGGACCTTGCCTTTTGAAAACAAAAGCATCTGACCCTTTGGTTCTGCAGTTCCATGGGATCAATTCTTGAGGCAATGGATGCCTCATGTCTGAATGCATAAATGGTTCACAGGGTAACTGGGAATATGGAGGTGAAAAGAGTTGGTTAATACATCAAAAGATTATATTGATTCAATTACACAGAGGCCCAAGAGACCTTGATCTTAGACTTCTAGCCTCTAGAACTGTGAGAAAATAAATTCTGTTGTTTAAGCCACCCAGTCTGTAGCATTTTGTTATGACAGCTGTAGCAAATTAATACGCGCACCCTCTATTCTAAGTCATGATCCCAACATATCCGTCACTTGCTCTTAGGACCCCTCTCCCCACCTACCCAGGAGAATCTCATACTCTCTTTCTACAGACACTCTGTATGGTCCCTGGGAGCCTGTCGGCCTTATTCACCTTCCTGATTCTGACTGTTAGGAAAAGCAGAACTCGGCATCTTCAACAAGTGACCAGGCCTCGTCAATGACCGGGCCATGTTGTGCCTTACATGTAGTAGGTGCTTTATAAATGCACGGTGGATGATAGGGTGATGGTGTTGATGATCATCCTTAGGTACCACGGGGTGACTCTCTTCTATTCATAATGAATTTGCAAGTTTTGGCCCTAACCCAGCCTTCAGGGAGCTTTCATTCTGTCCAGCTGGGAACCAGCAGCTCCAGCCCTACGTACAGTAGTGGAGAAGGAATATCTGTGTTTATATCCTGGGACCAATCCCTGACTTCTGGAAGGGAGGCCTCAATAGTGGGGCCTGTAGTGCTTTCATTCCACGATACTTTCCCTGGCAGTTTGCTTTAAGGCAAACCATGATATCTCCATAGGAAAATGATATGTTTTAACAACCACCTCATTTATAGTGTAGATTGTGGGAGTATCCCAAGGAGGTTCTGGGTCTAGTAAATGTGGTTTTGTGTCTTTGTGAGCATGTGAGTGGTGCTTGAGATGGGGAGAGGCCATGCCATTTTATGGCCATCTGGGTTTGCTTGATGATCGTGAGCCTTTCAAGGTCTAGGTGATCAAATCGAAGTTTGTTTTGAGTCATAGAGTAGGAAGGACCTTTAAAGTCAATTTATTTTATACTCAAAGAATGGGCTTAACGTGGCTAAGTGACTTGCCCATGGCTCCACAACCTCTGTCCTGGTTGTAAACCCTTGTCAGTCTTTGCTGCAATAATTTACAGCTCTGATCAATCTAAGGCATTAGTAGAACATGTAGGAAGGGGCCTTTGAAGACAGCCAGTCCAATCCTGTGTTTCATTGATGGAGAAAGCATGGCTCAGAATGGTTAAGGACGAGCCCTACCTGGCACTGCCTGCAATGAGGACGTGAGTCTCCTGACTCCTGACACGCCCTCAGGCAAGGCTTCACTAGGATGGGGAACTGTGTCGTTTGGTTAGACATAGGAAGGACATGAGCTTAGGGAACCTGGCACACCTGTTACCTAGCCTACCCCTCATTCTGTCCGAACCATTAAAGGATTGAGTTTGGCGTCCCTTCAATCATGTTCAAACAATAGATGTATAACTTGTAATTAAAGAGTCTTTCTTGATACGTTAAGACCTCACACACTGGATTCCAGGCAGTAATAGATCTGACTAATTGGCCAGTCCTATTTGTAATGAAACTCTACCCTTCAGAGTCTTCTGTCTGTGAAACTGAGTGGCAATCCCAGCGCTCCTGAGGCTAATGAGTAATTTTACTGTGATCATTTAACAGATTCTGCAGGCCAAGGCATGAGCTGATCCCTGCTGTGTGGCTGGGAGCAAGTTAATTCCACATCAGGCCTCCCTCTCCACTGTGTCGTGTTCTGCAGTCTGGGGATGGACACACACAGGCATACGCAGATCTTCAGTAGACGTGACTAGAGGCCAGCTGCGAATGATAGAGGGGACGGGGAACTAGATTGTGATTATTTATACACTAGAACCTGAGTGGCCAAGCTCCCACTGGCTAAAGGAAGCAGAAAAACAAGGCATTTTCTCCCTATGTAATTCATTCAAAACCTTTGACTTTCAGTTGAAATAATCCAATTGACTGACTTATTGTTTTCTTTTCTGGAGTCAGAATGCAAGAGTTTTCCTTCTGCAAATGTAATTTTTGTTTTCTGCTTGGCAAATGGATGGCTTGGTGAAATTGTCATTGCCTCCCCATTATAATGCTTTCTAATTGTAGAATGGGTGGAGGCTGGGGAAACTTGTAGGAAATTTCTGAGCAGCAAAGGAAGCCACTGTTTTATTGCCAAGTCCTCATTAGTAATTCTTAGTAACTCTTTAAAGAAAATTCCTACAGTTTGACCCTGAAGAGCTGGGAGCCTAAAGAACCCCAATGGGGCTTAGACCCTGAATCGTCAAGGAGCTGTATACTCTTGTTCTTTTTCCCCGATGATTCGCTCCTGGTCCACTATCGGAGAACTTGCTTCCCAGCTTAATGTTTAAACAAATGTTTGGCCTTATAACAGCTCTGAAATCGAGTTCCAATGTGGCCCAGCAAGTCTAAATGAAGATTGCTCAATTTTCTGTGTCTGTTAACAATATAGTAACCCAGTTCCTGAACACATAGGCGATGACAAAGCTGCCGTTACTCAAGAGGAGCTGTGCCAAGAGGAAGGGCGCAGCCCGTATAATCTCTCTGCAGAACACCACCCATTCAGTTGTCAAGGGGGGTGGTTTCCTTCTCACTCACCTGCTTTGGACCTTTACTGCACTGTGAGTAATACAATACTGTTACTTACAGTATCTTTAGATACCCTCTACATAGCCACCTGTACAATGTCATAGTTCACGTTCTTCCTTCTTTAGCCTCTATAGCTGACTTGTCACAAAAATGCCTGCAGCATGTGTTTTGCTTCATCTCTGTTCTCATTGTCTGTTCCAAACCCTCACTGGTGCCTGAATTTCTGAAACAGCCACTTGCCAGATCTTCATAATCCTGGTCTCTCTTGTTACAATAGACAGACTCTTCTCATTCAGCGTAGTCTCCACAATGCCTCGCCCGATGCCTGGCACATGCAAACACTCAAAAATGCTGAATTCAATTGAATTGCTCCACTTCATCTTCTCAGCCTCCGCCAGGGGGTCTTCTAAGATATCAGTTTCCTTAAGAACTTCCAAGGACTCTCACTTCCATTAGCGGGGACTACGAGCTCAAATGCACGCCAGGGCTGAGCAGGTGACATAAATGACTAACAGATGCTGAGTGGGGCTGGGGTCACCTGGAACCTCATGCAGGGTCTAGATGGGCAATGACTACTCAGCTCCAGCCAAGTCTTGACATGTGAGAACGTGGACTCAGTGTTGTCAGAGGCCAACCACCTGGAATTTTTTTGGTGAGATGTCCCAAATTTTTAATGTTGGCACTAATTCAAAATTTAAGAAAACTCTGTGTCAAATAAAACACAGCTCAGGTCTATATTTGGCAAGCAGGTTGCCACTTTGTGATCTAAGGATGGAATTACAGTTGTCTAGGATTAAGCTCCCAAACCAGAACTTTACGCACATGTGCCTATCCCATCTTCTCTCTCCCTCTTCTCTTGGACATCTGCCCTAGGCTGCCTGCCTCCTTGTCCACAGTTATGGCTATGCTCATTCTAGGAGATTCTGCTTCCCAAACCTCAAACCCAACTGTCCCAAACTTGCCCTTGCCTTGACTGCCTGGTTTTTGCCCACAAAATTCCTCTCTCCTCAGCTGCCTGGATGTCAGCTTTGACATTTTTTCCTCCCAGGATCCCTTCCTACCTCTCATCCAATTATTCTCTTCCTCCCACCTTGGTCTTATCTGAATCTTCCTAGTATATTTGATGCTAGCATCTATTCAGGCCCTTATCACTCACACCTAGACTACTCCTAACTGACTTTCACAACTGGTTTTGTCCCTCCAATTTAATTTGCTTCCTGACACTAGAGTCATTTTCTCAAAGCTGCCCCCTCTGTTCTATCACTTCTTAAAACTTTGATTTTCAATATAAAACCTCAGTTTCCTGGCATGGCCCTTTATAATTGGGCTATCATATTTCTTCCTTGTCTCTTCTCAACATCAGTCAAGTCTGGTTGGCTTTCCATTGCCCAGACACGCTCTAGGCCTTCCTACCTTATCAGTCAGGGTCTCTGGGAAACAGATGGCATATTTGAACAGCGTTATTAAGAAGGGTTTAGTAAAATAACCATTTATCAAGGTGTGGGCAGGGTTAAGGGGAGCCAGTAAGAGTGGTGAAGCAATTGGATTGATTTGGCGCCTGAAGAAGCAAGTAGAGGGAGTGATTACTAGAACCTTGAGAAAGAGCTGTGGTTGAGGGCTACCCCACAGGAGCCAAGGCCTTCAGCTGAGGCATACAGCCGTTGCTGAACTGAGGCATCCTCTAGTCTACTGGTGCCTCCCATTGGCTGAACCCAACTGGAAGCCAGAGGACAAAGGAGGCCAGTTGATGCCTCTCTTACAGCTCAGCTCTCAGGACTCAGAGCAGGGCACAGAAGGCTGGAGAGAGATCTGGAGGGCAGCCACCATCTCTCTGATTCATTTACTGATGCTGTTCTTCCTCTGGGTGTCCCTTCCCATAGCATTTCCATTTGTCAACATGCTGCCAGTCTTTAACCTCCTGCTCAGATTCTATCTGTTTCACCAAGCTTTCACTTTCCTTCCACTAATCCAGAGATGATATAGGTGTTGGAAAATAAAGGTACTTCACTTTTTGGTAACTGTTCCTGAGGACGTGGCTGTGCTCACTCTTGGTAGACTGCAGAGGTTTTCTGCTTGCTGCCACCAACTGTCTGGACCATCCCAGGGGATGACAAGAAGGGCCCAGACACTCTATGAGTGTCAATGGGGACAGATGGGACCAGAGCCTGGAAGCAGAATCAAGCTGGGCTGGACTTTGGGCCATGGATAAGATGAGGAAAAAAGAAAGGGCATTTCGGGAGGGTGTAATGGGAGGACGAGGGGCTGACATGTGCTCCATCTCACTAGAACAGAAGCTCTGTCTGCACAAGGACCTGATGTGACACATTCCTTGCTTTTCTCCCAGCACCTATCACAGGGCCTGGCACGATGAAGGATCTTAGTAATTGTCTTAGTCTGTTCGAGCTGCTGTAACAAAATATCACAGACTGGGTAGCTTACAAACCACAGAAGTTTGTTTCTCACAGTTCTGGATGCTGGAAGTCCAACATCAAGGTGCCAGCATAGTCGAGTGAGGGCCTTTTTCCCAGTTCATAGCCGATGCCTTTTCACTGTTTCCTCACATGGTAGAAGGGGCTTGGGATCTCTCTGGACCCTCTTTTATGAGGGCACTAATCCCATTCAGGAGGGCTCCATCCTCATGACCTAATCATCTCCGAAAGACCCCACCGACTAATACCATCACCACTGGGGGTTAGGATGTCAACATATGCGTTTTAGGGGGACACAATCATTCAGACCGTAGAATGAACTAATGAAATAAGTGGATTTATTTAATACCTTTACATGTCAGATGTGTACACAATGAATGAAAGTGGAACTTAGTTCATTCAAAAAAACTGTATTGAGTTTGGAGGAAAACCCAAAGCACTGGGACATACCTACTCAAGCTCAAAAGAGAAGGATGTGTACTTTCTAACTACCCTTAACATGCCAATATTTAAATGAGACCTTCTAACATTAAAAATACTTTCCCCTCAAATTTGGCTCACCTTATTCTTGGCTTACATTTTCAGTAGCTGGCAAGCTCTGCTGTTCTTCTCTTAGCATCTAAAGCTAGTGCACTGGGACTGGGACCAGGACTGAGGTGGGGAAATTTCTGTTCATCAGCGCAGTCTTTGTATGTAGCAGATACTCAATGAACACTTGTGGAAACATTCTTAGATATGGCAGAATTGTGACCATGCAGATTTCATGTAACTCTATTGTTTCCATAAAGATATACTTACACATTTAGCATAGCTAAATGTAATTTAATTTGCATACCTTTTGTGCAGGCAATAAATCTGTAAATAAAAATATAACCTTGATTATGTTTCCTGATTTTTGGTTCTGCATATTTAGCCATGCTATGATTGAGACAAGTTCAGAAGAAGTATACACCTGGATTTGTACATATATTTATAGCCTGTAGAAGACTCTTCCTTAGACACCCTTCTGAGCACTTCTGGCTGAGGACACTTCCCCTTTGTTTTTTATTTTTATTTTTTGAGGAAGATTAGCCCTGAGCTAACATCTGCCGCCAATCCTCCTCTTTTAGCTGAGGCAGACTGGCCCTGAGCTAACATCTGTGCCCATCTTCCTCTACTTTATATGTGGGACGCCTGTCACAGCATGGCTTGTCGAGTGGTGGGTAGATCCCCACCCAGGATCTGAACCGGCGAACCCCGGGCCGCCAAAGCAGAAGGTGCGAACTTAACCACTGTGCCACTGGTTGGCCCCAACACTTCCACTTCATCAAGGTTAAATGGATAAAAGAGATGTGAGAACTTTCCTTCGTGGAGAAGATAGCTCAGGTTTCAGTACAGCAGCTGATAGAGCGTGTGACAAAGGAAAGGCAGGCCTGGTGATGTATTCTTCCAGAGTCATCATCGCATTAAAAAATCATACTGTAGCTATGTTATTTAGTTGCAAAAATTTGGCCTACTCACCCACGTAATTATAACATTCGAAAGTAATATGTAATTAAATCGCTTTTTAAATGCTGCCTGGCAGTTCAGCGGATATGTAAGGAGAAGGAGCAGAGCCAAAATTTGTTAAACATGTAAAATCTTCCATCTGACTCAACAGTTGGTGAATGCTTTTAAATGTAGGTGTATTAGAACCTGCCTGGGAGTTGTTTTAATCAGGGATGGTGAGGCCAGCACATCAGGAGGTGACTCCTGTGGAGGAAGGTTTTACTCTGAGTTCCTCAGGAACAGAAGGTGTGGGGCCACACAGGGAAGCACCCAGGTTGGTCGGGAGGCAGAAAAATTGAGGGGAAAGCGTGGCAAACCTACATTGTGGTTTCATGAGGTAGGGTGAACAGGCTGACCAGGTTTGGGATCGGCCAATTTGAGTAATTTTACTGGGCTCCGTGGTGTAAGGACTGCCTTAGTCGTCTGATGTCTGGCTCCAGGAGGAGGGGGTTCAAGTATGGGCTCTGGGTTGGTTGGATGACTTTTCAAGGGTATGGTCTCAGACAAATTTGTTTACTATCTTTAGCAGTTAGCTAACCCTGGGAAAGGCCATCTCTTTAGGATTAACAAAGCCCCCAAATGTCAAATCATAAAATCAGAAAACTGAAAACATGATCAGTACAATAGGACTCGAAAAATCTCCAGGAAGCTTCCATGAAGTGTCTAATCCAGTGCCATTGATAAGTGCCACGAATATGACCACATCCTTTACCTGCATGTACTTCAGCTTAAGATGAGATCATCTCAGGAACCATAACATTTATGGGGCAAGGCTTGGCATTTTCTTGGCATCCAAAGTGGTACTAATCTGGTCAGAGTAACAGTTCCCTTCCTGAGATTTTCCAGATTTGGACCTGCCCTTTTATAGTTTAAGGCAGAGGGTGTGAAGGTTAATTTTACGTGTCAACGTGACTGAGTCACGAGGTTCCCAGATATTTGGTCAAACATTATTCTGGGTGTGTCTATACGGATGTTTCCAGAGGATTCGGTAAAGCAGATGGCCCTCCCCAGTGTGGGCAGCCTCATCCCATCAGTTGAAGGTCTGAACAGAACAAAAAGCCTGACCGTCCCGTGACTGAGAGAGAATCCGTCTGCCTGACTGCCTTGAGCTGGGACATTGGTTTTCTCCTGCCTTTATACTCGAACTGAAACATCAGCCCTTCCTGGGTCTTGAACCCGCTGAGCTTTCATGGAAACTGCACCACTGACTCTCCCAGGTCTCCAGCTTGATGACTGCAGATCTCAGGACTTGTCAGCCTCCATAACTGTGTGAGCCAATTCCCGGGAGTGTCCGCCATGTAACAGAGAAGTGATGACGTTTGCTTCGGTTCCCTCCCTCATTTTTTTCTATCTCCTCCACCTGGTTTTGTCCTTTATTGGCAGTGTGGCCTTGAGGATGTAACCAGTGTCCTTGCAGCCTTACTTTTTTCAGTTGTAAAATGGGGTTGGTATGTACCTGAAGCATCTAGCATGGGGCTTGGAACATGGGAGTCTGGGGTGGGGCAGCGATGAGCCAGTTTTACAGTAAGGATCAGGATCCAGCTTCGGATTGTCCAAAGCAGCCATTTATGTTGGGGAGGGATGGAGGGGATTGGCAAAGCTCAGGACTGGTAGAAGGAGGGGCCGGCAAGTTCAGCAAGTCCCAGAGGGGTGGGAGGGCACTAAGGGGGATTTACCCAGAAACAAATGAAGTTTAAGCTTCCCGGCCTCTCTCGCACAGGCCCCTGTGGGTGCGGGGATTCCAGGCGGGGAGGGGTAGCCAGGTTGTGACCAGGAAGCAATTCTGTGCTTGTATTTCTGATAAACTGCCTAAAGGAGACCTCAGGATCCAGACATTTACTGTGATTTATTTTCTCACTGAAAATTGATATTAACTATTGTATCTAATTTTATGTTTGTAATTTTGGGTCCTCAAATTGTATAGACTTCAGTGCTCATAAAACCTGGATCTGCCCCTGCCTGGAGGCCTGCCCCTCTGGAAGATGACGTGTGGGGCCACTTGGGGTTGCAGCACTCTTGCGCGGTGCCCAGCCTAGCAATGAGGCTGTCCTGAGATCCGGAGTTGGGAGAAGGTCCAGACCAGAAGATTTTTTCCTCCTTGAATTGCTGCTTCAAAGAGCATTCAGAAAAAGTTGCTGTTCACAGAAAGGACTCATTGTAGCTCTGGCCCTACTGCTGACTCATTGTGTGACCTTTGGAAGATCACTTTGCCTCTCTGAGCCTCAATTTCCCCATTTGTAAAGTGGTATCAAGACCTCCAGTGTGGCTCAGGTGTGGGCCTTGTTAAGTGTAAAGCTCTCTGCACATGGGAGGGAAGTATTGAAATTGTGCTGCTGTTGCTTGTACTTCTATTATCTTGCTATTACTTGAAATAATTGTGCCCAGACCTTAACATTTCAGTGACTGAAGAGCAAAGCCAATGCCCACTCTGACACCCTGGTTTTTGATGTTTTCTTTTGCCGTTTCATTCATTCGTTTTAACTTTTTATTGGGGAAACGTTTCAGTATATACAAAAATATACTACCACAAGGAATGCCCATATAAATCCATCAGTTGGCTTCAAATTATTATCAACTCATGGCCAATCTTGTGTCATCTACATTTCCCACCTACTCCACTTCCTGTAAGATTTTCAATCAAATTCCAAATCATTTTGACTGTAAGAATCCCAGTATTTCTAAAAGATAAAGGCTCTTAAAAAATTATATCATTGGGGCTGCCTGGTGGTGTAGTGGTTAAGTTTGCTTGCTCTGCTTCAGTGGCCCAGAGTTCGAGGGTTCAGATCCTGGGCTTGGACCTGCACTGCTCATCAAGCCATGCTGTGGTGGTGACCCACATACAAAATAGAGGAAGATTGGCACAGATATTAGCTTAGGGCCAGTCTTCCTCACCAAAGGGGAAAAAATTGTATATCAATACTATTATTTTACCTTGCCTCTCCCTCAAAAAACCTAAAATATTTTCTTTTAATTTGCTTATAAACTAAAATTTAATACCATACTCTTCCACCCCACTCCATGTGGCATAAACTACTTTAAATTTGAATGTAGGGGTCAGTCCCATGGCCAAGTGATTAAGTTTATGTGCTCTGCTTTGGTGGCCCAGGGTTTTGCAGGTTCGGATCCTGGCACATACCTAGCACTGCTCTTCAAGCCATGCCAAGGCAGTGTCCCACATAGCAGAACTAGAAGGACCCATCACTAGAATATACAACTATGTACTGGGGGGCTTTGGGGAGAAGAAAAAAAAAGAAAGATTGGCAATAGATGTTAGCTGAGAGCCAATCTTAAAAAAAAAAAAAGGAATGTAAATAAAATTTAGCTGGTAGGCATTTTTCCTGAATTATTTCTTAGGTCTAACGCTGTGAGAACTCAATTGAGGAATCAGTTTGAATTAAATTCTGCTGCTTAAATTAGTGATGTGGGCTTAGGCAAGTTCTCTAACCTTATGTTAAACCTCAATTTTCCCATCTGTACAATGGGGATACTAACACCCCTTTTTACAAAGTTATTGTAAGGAGTCTCTGAGACAGCATAAGTAAAGTACAACTAGTCACACTCTGTAAATGTTAGCTATTATTATTATGACAGGTTCTCCCTACTTTTTCCTATCAAGTTCTGCCTTCTGGTAATTTGGCTGAGAGCTGTAACTGATGAAGCCTTACACCTGATTTAATTTAACAGGCCCAGAAAGGGGAGGAGCTAGTGGAGGGGCCTTCCAGCAGTCTCACTACCTGGGCACTAGGTGAAAGCCCAGCCTGTACTGTGTAGTCAAGACTCACTTGTGTCTCTGAGATTGGAGCCCACAGGGATCCAGACCATCAAGACAGAACAGCTCAGAGTAACCTTGGTCCAGGGAAACCGGAGGCAGAGAGGTTAGGTAGGAGGAAGGGAGTGGGTGGTGAGAGCTGGAGGCTCTTGGTTGTCTGTTTTCCTCTTTGATGTTGGAAGTGTTCTACGAAGGTAATATGTTAAAAGTTGGCTTTGTGGTTATTGAAACCGAAAGCAAAGAGGGCCCTGCCTGGTGTAGGCTTGAGAGAAAACAACTGCGAACCATACAAAGGCCCACTGTTTCCTCAAGAGCAAAATAGCTGAGAGGTTGACTACAGGTCTTGCTGGCCTGATGGATCTTTCATTAAAAATGCTCTGAATAATCCTTGCTTATGGGCCAGCTCTCTTTGAACTCTGCCAGGTGTCCTAGCTGACACCCAGTGAGTAGCATGTCACATTACCCAAGATTAAGGAGATTTTGACACAGGCGATCTGGACTGCCTGTCCAGGAAGAGCCTGCTGTGGGAAAGTATGGGGCCTCTAAGACTTGTCTGGACCAGGGCCTGGAGCCAGCAGCCAGTGATGTGAATAGGAGATGCCTGGGAGGCTGTCTTATCTTTCAGTCAGCATGGATTTTACTTCTCCAGTTAGATCACAGGGAGAGCAAAGCATTTGTTTTGATCCTTTGAAGGAGGCACTCAATTGATTTAGGATTAATTGAGGACTTTTCATCCAATTTAGGGGCATAGTATTATGTAATTATAAAATGTGTTGCATGGCCACTTGTTAAATGAAAGTTAAATTTGCCTTACTTATTGATTTTAAAAGTATGTGTGTTTCACCTTGTAAGAATGTGGAGAGAAAGTGGCTGCCTTCTTTGGTATTATTGATAGTTAATTCTTCTTTCTTAACCTATCAAGTACATATGTTTCAGGCTAGCTTCTAGGGAAACTACAAAGTCATATTAGATTTATACTCCTTAGTTATTTTGTTGGTTTTCTGTTCTAATCTGCTGACTGCAGGGTCAAGTTTGGCCTTTGTTTTCTTTTTTTTCGTCTTGTGGTTCAGATTGTGTGACCGTTGCTTCCTTCAATTTGTCTGTTTTTTCGGTTGTTGCTATAGACTTGATTTAGGTCAGTGTCAGAAATTCTGATTGGTTCCTTGAGTGATATTTTCTGATACTACTCGTGTCACCAAATGTATGATTTTTCCGACACAACCAGTTCTCCGACACCAACTGGATGACCAATAATTCAATTTAATACTGACGATAACCCCCAGCAGTAACTAGACCCCACAGATTAAGTGCTCAGACACACAAGAATGCCTCCACTTCAGATGCCAGCTGCAAATCGGGTCCCAGGTGACCCATATTTCTGTCTGGTTGACTGCAAATTTGGGGGTTCCTAGGATTCTCCCTCAGGTCTGATAATTTGCTAGAATGACTCACAGAACTCAGGAAAACACTTTGCTATAACAGTTTGTTATAAAGGATCAGGAACTGCCAAATGGAAGAGACACATAGAGCGGTGTATGAGGGGTGAGGTGGCACAGAGCTTTCATGCCCTTGGTGAGTATGCGGTGCCACCCTCCTAGCACTTCAGTGTGCTCACCAACTCGGAAGTTTTCAGAATCTTGCTGTTCAAGAGTTTTTATAGAATTCAATCTCCAGTAAGGCTGAAAGTTCCAACCCTCTAATCACATGTTTGGTCTTTCTGGTGACCAGTCTCCATCCTGAAGCTATCTAGGGTCCCACTCTGAGTCACTTCATTAACATAAACTCCAGTATGGTTGAATGGGGCTCAAAATTATTATATGTTATTGAATAACAAATAACTCCTATCATTTAGGAAATTCCAAAGGTATTAGAGAGAGCTTTGTGCTAGGAGCAGGGGACAAAGACCAAATTTCTCTCTCTATATATGTATTTTATTGTACTGCAGTTCCAAAGTGGGATATTACAAAATTATGATTATGCATTATTGCCCTGGGTTGTTTCTATCTTTGGCTTTGTATCATGCCCCACCTTCTCCACAAATAGCATTAGATTATGGTTCTGGTTTTTTCTGATCTGGATGTTTAGATGCTGTTACATTGTTAGAATGAGAGTGTCATTGAGATTTTCAGGTGTTTTGACACTTGGAACTTTTCTTCTAACAGTCTTTTGTGTTTTTGAAATTATTGTTTATAGTTCACAGCTGACGACTCCAAGGGCAAGACATTCTGCTTGATGACTGTTATTAATGAAGTTGATGAAACTGATTCAAAGGACTTTGTGTTTGTAAATATTGAATCCAGAAATAGGCCTGAAGCAAACAGAACTAACCTCCTTGGCTGAATGTGGGAAATATTTGCAAAAGTTCTTCCTCTTTCTTTTTATTTATTAACTATTTTTTATTTTTATTATTTATTTTTTTGAGGAAGATTAGCCCTGATAACACCTGTGCCCATCTTCCTCTATTTTATATATGGGACGCCTGCCACAGCATGGCTTGATGAGCAGTGGTTACGTCTGCGCATGGGATCCGAACCCGCAAACCACAGGCCACTGAAGTAGAGCATGTGAACGTAACTATTATGCCACAAGGCCAGCCCCAATGCTTCCTCTTTCAAGAGAGGGATCATGGGGTCTTAGGCTGAAAGGGAACTCGGGGGTGAAGTAGACTCGATGGAGTGGCAGGAAACCGGAAGCTTAGCCAGGCCTCCTTCTAGATCCTTGTTTTTTAACTCTTTCCATAGGCTTAAGATGTAGTGTCGGGACCATGAAAAAGTGGGCTCCCTTTTCTGGGAAGTGAGGAGTTTTGCTGTGATTCTGTCATTCTGTGGACGTTTAGAAAAGCAGGATGTGATGGCTTTCTATCCACCATAAAATATCTTCTTCCTTCCCTATCATCCTGCTTGGTGATTTCCTCTGCTCCTCAACCATAAAAAAAAAAACAAAAAAAATCAAACTGAGTGGTTTTCAAAATTTAAAATGTAGAATTCATTAAAGAAAACTTGAGAAAAGCACACACAAAGAAGAGGAAAAAAATCAATTATAGTTATAGCAAAACATTGCTAATATTTAAGTGTTAGTACCATGAAAAATGGTTTCCCTTTTCTGGGAAGTGTGGAGAAACAGAATATATATATATATATATAATTTTCCATTTAACATTAACATATTAGCATTGTTCTGTTGTTGATAAAGATCACAGAGATAGTAGAGTGTAGTGGTTTAACATAGAGCCTCTGGCACCAGAATGCCTGGGTTCAAATCAGTCTACAGCTTACAGGATGTATGACCTTGAGGGAGTCATTTGACTGCTCCTTGCCTTGGTTTTATTGTCTGTAAAATGGGAATGATAATGGCAGCCAACTTGCAAATTAAATACTATGTAAAAGACTTAATATATGTTAGTGATTATCATCAAAATAGATTTTATTATAATATTAATATATATGTATATAGTAGAAATTTAATAAAATACAGAAAAGCAGAAGAAATCAAGATCACCTCTTATTCTAAAACCCAGAGAAAACCACGTACCCAGTGTCAGCATTTTGCTATCTGTTTTTAAATGCATTTTCTCTGACATAGTTGAGTTCATATTGTATTTAGTGATCATAACACAAAAAATTTATAGGCTTTTTGTAAACATAATTTTAAAAGACTTATGTAGTCTTTTATATAGTTGTTCCGCCACATGCCCAGCTGGGTGAGCAGTGCACAATGGGTTGCCGAGAGACCAAAGAAAAGACCCAGAGACAGCAAATGAGACATATGGGTTTATTGGGAGTTACTTACAGGGAAGATCCAGTGGTGGCCAGCTGGACAGGAAATGTGCACCTGCTACTGCCCTCTGAGAGAAGCTGGCTTAAGTAGGCAGAGGAACAAAGGCCACCCGCTTGCCAAGGGAGACTGTCCCTGTCTCACCTGCATTCCAAGGACCAGAACCCCCCTGGAGGGCCTCCATGTTCCCTCAGACCATGAGGATCTTTGTGCTAACTAGCCCACAAGAAAGTGGCTGGGTTAACCAACCCCAGGACTATTATCCTGAGTGCTGGCACGTAGCCCAGACAAGGAGCCTCAAGGACACATGGTTTTAAAGGGGGGCATGCTGCCTAGTGCCCCTACAATAGTCTTTATATAATTTTGTGTAACCATATTTTACTTAACCTTTCCCCAAAGTTTCAACATTCAGACTGCTATCTCTGCCCCTCCCCCAATATTCAGTTGAAGTAATCATAAATTAAGCTTGGTTAAAACACTCTGGAACTTGAGCCTTCCTTGGCCAGTGTGGAGCCTACATTTTTCTGTAACCAGGCTGTAATCAGATCCAATCCTCAAACCAGATAGCTGAGGGCTGACTATATTATGACTGAATATATGAGAAATATCTTTGCAAAGGTTTGTCTTCTTGAGTCTTAAAAGACAAGAGTCCCAGAAGTGGAAATGCAGGGTCAAAGGATGAGAAATGTTCTTTTCTAGAAGATTCATATTGATTTTAAACTTGTGGCAACAATGTACAAGCTTGTCCTGCTTACTGGGGGCCCCCATGTTCCCTCCCCACAGATCTGAAATATTGAGGAGGTTGTCGCGGTGCCAAAACACTGGAATAGAGTTAATCCTGATTGAAATCAGCACTCTGGCTCCTCCTCCTCCTCCCAGTCATTTCTCCCTCCCCCAGGACCTTTCCTTCTTCCTTTCATAGCCTTTTTCCCCTCTCAGCTTCCTCTAATCCCCTCATGTAGGCTTCCTCTTCTCTAGTAGGGGGAAATGCATGTAATTAAATCATTCCTGTTAAGAAGTGAGTGACCTTAGCAGCAAGAAGTGTTATCCTTCAGCTGGGTACTTGCATTTTAATAAAGGGTTGCTGGAGCTTTGTTGAACCCAAAGGACTGAACTTGATGGTGGAATCTGGACGCTGTAATACCCAGAGAGGGAGATATTTTGCATCTGGGCCCTCCAAATTATGCAAGTAGATGGTATATCCAAGATATAAAGCCAGTTCTATGGATGGGGTGAGCCAAGGCCAGTTTCTGAGAAGCCTTTATTTCCTCATTGCCAAAGCACTGAGTGCTCAGAGCAGAAACCCGTTTTCCTAGAGGTAAAGTGTCTCTCTCAGAGGAACTATTAAGGGAAGATTGTTTACTGAATTGGATATAATAAAAGACTGGTTAGCAGCATGTGCATATTCTTTACATAAAATATAACTTAATGATACCAGGTAGGGCTCCTTTTATGGCTTTTTTATCATCTGGTTGAAATTGTCAAAGGTGTGGAGGGCCTTTGCTTGTATTTCTGTCACCAGTGATTTGATTAAATTGAGTGTCCCTGGGCAAGCAAAGCTAGGAGACTCTGGGCCCTGATTACCTTGGTCTGAACTCTGGGTTGCAGAATGTGGGTTTCTTGCTGGACTATTTCTGTTTCAGCAAAGTCTTAGGAGCCCTTGATGGCAAGAGATTGTACAGGTCTCTATCTGCAGACTCATACATCTTTGATGGATTGAAAAGCCAAAGATAGAGTGTGCCTGAGAGGAGAATGGGTGACAGCTGGATACAACCACATGATGCCCTAGAGTTTTTGGGTGGACAAGGATGGTATAGAGAAATAAATAGAAAGAACTTAAAAAGTAAGGCTTACTTCGTTCAAAGAAAGTCTTAGATGTCCTGAAAGGCGGAAAGGGAGAAATGGAGAAAGGGAGAGCTTAGCCGATTGTTAGTTATCAACTGAACACTCTCAGGACACTTTGGAACCACAGCCAGATGGGAAGGTGGTCTTGAAGTGAGATGGTGGGCACCAACTGGAGCTGGCCAGATGCCAGCCTCCCCTTCCTCCCAAAAAGAAAATGCTTTGGTCTCATAGTGATCCCTTCCTGACTCATAGCCTTATCTGTTCCTTTCTAGTCTGATCCAGCCTGAAGATGACCCCCCTGGTCTCTGTGGTGTCGGGCCCCCGTGCTCGGCTCTTTGCTTGCTTCCTCAGGCTGGGCACTCAGCAGGCCAGCTCACTTCAGCTGCACACAGGAGCCAGTCTGGCAGCCAAGAACTACTATGAGGTGCTGGTGCTGGGTGGCGGCAGTGGTGGGATCTCCATGGCTGCCCGCATGAAGAGGAGAGTGGGTGCAGACAACGTGGCCATCATTGAGCCCAGTGAGGTAAGTCTCCTCTTTTTGAGTGTATGAGTGTGTGCGCATGTGTGTGTCTGTGTTAGGGGTGTGCTGTCATGTTCCCAGGTTAGTGCTTCTCCTTCTGGGCACAAAAAACAGGCCCTCAAAGGGATTGGGGGAGGGTAGAGGGAGGGAGAGAGAGGACAGATCTCTTGGCTTTCTCTGTTCTTCTCTGGATTAGTTTCTTAGGGCTGCCATAACAAATTACCAGAAACTGGGTGGTTTAAGATAGATTTTCATTCTCTCACAGTTATGGAGGCGAGAAGTCCAAAACCAAGGAGTCAGCAGGGCCATGGTGGAGGGGAGGGGGAATCTGTCTCGCGCCTCTCTTCGAGCTTCTTGTGGTTGTGGGCAGTCCTTGAGGTTCCGTGGCTTGGAGTGGCATCACTCCAATGTCTGCCTCCATCTTGACATGCTGTTTTCTCTGTGTGTTTCTAGTATCTTCAGGTGACCTTCTTATAAGGACGCCAGTCATTGGGTGTAGGGCTCATCTGATCCTCATTTTGAGCAAGAGTATGAGTAAAATGAGCATGATCTCGTTTTAACTTGATTACGTCTGCAAGGACCCTACTTCCAAATAAAGTCACATTCACAGGTACTGGGGTTAGGACTTCAACATTTCTTTTTGGGGAGAGACAATTCAACTCACAAAATCCTCTACCTCCCACCTCATGTCCAGAGAAAAATCAGTGGCCATTGTACTTTCCTATGGCTGTCCCAGTCTGGAGAAAGGATGATGCATTGAGGAGGCCTCTGGAAAAGTGTCAGTGGGTTTGAGAAATTTAAGTACAGGGGATTATAAACAGATTATAAGGAAGAAAAAGGCAGCAGACACCTGGGGGGAAGTTGGGAAGTGTTGGTAAGGCACTATTTCATGAAAAACATTTTAGGATTATCCAAAAGCTTCAGAAAAATATTCAAGATCTTTGGTGGGTTGCCTAATGTTTCCCGAGGAACCAGATGTGCACCAGCTGGGAGTTGTATCCTTGGGAGGGAAAAGCAAAATGGACCTGGTGCCTGTTTGGTGGGGAGGAGAGGGCAAGAAAGGCACAATCCTTTTCCAGAAGTCTCCCCAGTACCAAATGAGGCTGCCCAGGGCTATGTTGCAATCTCTGATTGTTATGCTGTGATCTGAGAGGACAGTAGAGGGCTCTCTCTCTCACTTTCCTTTTTAAAGTGACTTTAATTCAGGGACATTTTAAATGACAATGGTCTGAGAGCTGTATCAGGAGGCCTGTGGTGTGTTGTAGCTAACCCATGGGGAGGTCTCCCAGAGGGGCTACTCTTTGTCATCAAACGAGAGCTCCTCTGAGGCACTGGATTTAACTCAGGAGGCCAGAATCCCATTTGTCCTGCCCCATGAGGAGATGCAGGACAGGAATCTTGAAGGAACTGCCAGTGGCTCAGGCATTTGGCATTTTCCCTCCTGCGTCTGGTTTAGCGATTGCTGGAGCTGATGCTTGTTCGTAGTCTGAAAAAATCCTCGCCTGTATTTTCATTCCTTTTTCTGTTCAAGATGGACTTGAAATCATTGAGCTCTCACAACTGGAGACCTCTGCCCCCTCTCCTCTTTGAGCACATCCATCACTGGCTCTAGGGACATTGCAAGGCCATTCCTCTGTTCTCTTCACCTCTCTGTGGGTATTGGCAATTCTGTCCAGCTGATTCGAGGCGTTTTGTCAATGTTGAGAGCTCTTGGTCCCGCAGTCTACTCCATGAGTCAACTGGAATTCTCAGAGGCCATTAAACCAATCTAGTTTTTGCTCTTGAGTCTAGAACTTTCACAACTAACTTAGATCAAGAGTGGCCCATCTGAAGCAAGAGAACTCCAGAAAATAGTGGAGGTTTGGACATTTGTTGCATTATGGGATAGGATCTGGTGCCCACTGGCTTTGGATGTAAAAGCTCCGAGAATGGAGAAGAGGGCCTGGTAGCATTGATAGGGAGTGCCTGCGGTCCGCCGTGGGCCTGGGAAACCCAGCTGGAAGTTAGTGAAGTCTCAAGGATCCCCAGAAGTGGCTGTAAATTTTTCAGACTTACCATAGTCCCACAAACTTCTGAGGAACCATATTTAGGCTGCTGGGCTTAATTTTTCTTTATATCTGTGGACATAAACGTATCCGTAATGTGTGTGTATATGTATAATATGTACACGTTAAACACTAAGTCAACTTTCAGCAATAAATAATACAATGGTTACTAAGGATAGTTTATGGCTTTTTTGGATGATCTCGGCAAAATTCTTGCGTCGGTGACTGCCCTTCAGAGCTTAACGCAATAGGAGACATCACTGGGCGGGGGATGGGAGGGAGTTGGGGAGGGCTAACCTGGAGACTTTGCTGTGCAATGCGCCAAGAGGTAGGAGGGAGTAATTGAGAGTCTAGCTCATGAAGCTTTAGCTATGACCCTTTTGATCAGCATCAAATTGAAATGAATCTCCAAATACTTTGATTCTCAGAGACATTTCTACCAGCCAATCTGGACGCTGGTGGGTGCTGGTGCCAAACAGTTGTCCTCATCCTTCCATCCCACCGTGAGTGTGATTCCATCCGGTGTAGAATGGATCAAAGCTAGAGTGGTTGAGCTGAACCCAGACAAGAACTGCATCCACACAGACAACGGCAAGGAGGTAACACCAGGTTCCTTTGGGTTCTGTTAATCTGAGGGCTTGTATTAAATGCACAGTGGTTATCAAACTGGACAGCTTCATGGTGGGAGGGTGGTATATATGTGTGTGTGTGCGTGTTGAATACCACATGGGACGGGAGGGTGTGTGGTGGATGGAGGATGGGATAGATGGAAGGACTGAGTGATGTTGAATTAATAAATGAATGACTAGGAAGTTGTGGTTGAACACCCACCATCTGCCCTATTGCTTGAGGTACAGTGTCTTGCACCTGAATGTTTATTAAACAAATACTACTGCTACATGTTCAAATAGCAGGCATCTCTTTCCTTTTTCCTTTGAAGCAGTCAAGCTTCTCTACCTGAAGGGGCTGTTGGAAAATATCCACCCCAGTCACACTAGGGGGCGCTCTGCCAGAGTTGTAAGGGAACCGAGTGACTCTCAGGTTTGTGCCAGGGCTGAGAATTGCTGCTGCCGGAGCTGGAGGCTCATAATTGCTCTGCACCCTCTAGAAGTCTCCTCCCACAATCACCACTCAGGGATCAAAGTTTTTCAGCAACTGCTGCCTCTTGTGTTTGACTGAGGGGATGAGAGCAGGATGGTGAGACAGGCTTAGAAGCCATCTGCCACGTCCTGCCTCCTCAGCGGCTGCTGAGCCCAGGACAGTGGCCCGCAGCGCAGCCATCATGCAACACCCGGCCTGTTCCAGGCTCTCGTGGTTCTTGGGCCTCCAGGGTGTTATTAACCTTAATACCCTTCCTCCTCTCTCTCCAAATTGGGCACTCTGGCATCTTCACAGAATTTTAGAATCTGAGAGTTGGTGGAAATCTGAAAGGTTTTCAAGGCCAGCTCCTTCCTCAAGGCAGGGACTCATTGGCTGTGGGCATTCTCAACCTTTCCTTGGGTCACGGCTCTTTCTGAGCACCCGATAAAAACCGCTCTAGAAAAATGCATACATGTACCACATTTTGCATCTAATTTCAAGGAGTTCAGTGACTGTTTGTAGTCTGTCCCTGAACCCTGATCAAGATTACCTTCCTTCCTTCCTCTTTTCTATAAATATTTATTAAGCATCAACTGTAAGCTAGGTACAGTTTTAGGGATATATGAGTGAGCAAAAACAGACAAAAATCCTTACCACGCTGGGTTTTATGTTCTAGTGGGAGGAGGACATACAATAAACAATAGACATCGTAAGTAAATTATATAGTGTGTTAGAAGGTGATATATATTAAAGAGAAAAAAATAGAGCTAAGTAATTAGGATTGGGGCACATGGGCGTCGAGAGTGGAGTTTAAGATGGATTGGTATTCAGTTTAAGATGGATTGGTATTCACACATCCCCAGCCCAGGAGGTCTCAGACAACATGATTCCTCTGGACTTTTTTTAGACAGACAGGTTATATGGCAGTTCCGCCTCTGCCGAGTCAGAACCCACCTTCCTGTAGTCTCTTTCTTGTTCTCTCTTGGGCCCCAGGGCGTTAGTGGCCCTAATACCTTTCTTATTCCTTGTCCTTCCTCTGGTGTAGGAGAGAACGTCTTCTCTCTTTTCCGTGGAGAAACCCTTCAGCTATTTGAAGATGGCTCTTATCGTCTGTGTAAATCTATTCTTCAGGTAGATTGTCCCCCTGTCCCCACTTTCCTCAACTCTTCCTCATATTTCATGGTCTCCAGTCCCGTCACTGCCCTGCTCTAGATGTCATCTGGCTTGTTAGTGCCCCCATGAAAGAGGCCCTGGAAGAGTAGGCAACTCTACAGAACAGCCCAGAAGAGAGTGGGACCGTTCTCTCCCACCGTGGGATATAGTGAAGTTAGCATGTACCACAGTGCTGATTCGTGCTGGGCTTGAGGTCAGTTCAAACCTCGGGGGCCTTTTTTTCACATGATCCACTGTCAAGTCAGACTTCTTTCATCCTAAAATACATACATACATACATACATATTTAGTTATTTTAATTAAATAAAAAATTTTATATATTATTTCCCTCCTGTTGGTGAGCTTCCTTATTTTCCCCAGCGTCCCCAGGAGAGCAGACTGAATTAAACACAAGATTGTTCTCAATTCACAAGACTGAGCTTCGTGGCTCATTTCCCTTGCTGGTGTGCTGCCGGCTCAGGGGACCAGGAGCCTTGTGCCTTATGACACCCATCCCCCCTTTGGTACTGCAGGGCCTGCCTCCTTGATTAGACCCCTTTGCATGGCAGGAATAGCTCAGACCCTCTGTGGTTGAGTTCCTGCTCGTCTTAAGGAGCATAAACTTGTCTTATCTCTCAAGGTGAGAGGCACTGGTGGGTGTTCTCACTTCTGAGCCCTGTTTAGACAGCTAGGGCTTAGACCCTTGGGAAAGGTGTAGTGTCTTGTTTTAGGCTTGGGGAAGAAGTCGGTGTGAGCTGGTGGGACTCTATTCCAAGATTTTTTAAGTGAAATTATTCCACAGACAGATATCAGAAGTCTGCGTATAACATCTCGTGGGAGATATCATCTTGTTGGTTTTAGTTCCTCCTCCCAACTTGCCTGGATCTTTTGGATTCACAATTCTGTCATCCAGTTAGCTTTTTTCCCCTATCCATTATTCAGGATGGTTTCATTTAAGTTCTAGGTTTTAATTCTGTAACACATCCCTAGAGAGCTTTTCCTAGCTTACATAAATCAACATTCTTTAGCAAATATTTTTAAATTGACCAAATCATTCCATTCTTAGTTTACACTTTTCTATCCTATTCACAAGGTGAAAGACTGAGTTGAAGGTACTGCTGAATCCAGACTTTAGTATGTTTATGCCTCTTCCCTGACCCAGAGATATGTCTAGAATGTGTCCCATAGGCTCTGTGGAGACTGGTCCTTGCTCCTTCTCCAGACCTGATCTGGATCTGCTCTCTCCGTTGTTCCTGCTCCAGCACACTTTCCTCTTATTTCCTCCAATGCCTCGGGCTCCTTCTTCCCCAGGACATTTTTACGTGCTGTGCTCACCTCTTCCCCTAGCTAACCCCTACTCATCTTTAGCTTAGATGTGACTCCTTCAGGCAAGCCTCCCCTGTCCTCCTAGACTAGGTCAGGTTCCCCCTAGACATGCTATCACAGCATTCTGTGATTTAGTAACTATTTGTGTGGTTATCTGGTAACGCCCATCTCGCCCACTAGACTGAGTTCCTGAAGGGGTAGGAATTGTGTCTTCCTTTGATGTTGTATGTCCATTACCTAGCACAATATCTGTCACATAGAAGTGCTCAGTAAATATTTGTGAGCAAATTGTGTCTCAGTTTCTTTATCTGGAATATGGGATTAGTAATAATACCTACCTCCTTAGGTTGTTGTGAGAATTAAATGAATTAAAACATGTAAAGCACTTAGAGCAGTGCCTTGCACAAGGTGAAAGCTCCAGAAATGTTGCTGTTATTACCTTTAAAAGAATATATGAAAAAAGGGAGAGGACCCACTGTGAGCCAGCATAGTTCTTGACTGCTGACTGACTGAAAGCAGGTTTGCAGTCTGTGAACACATATTGGTGTTCTTCTTTTTCTAAATTACTCAGAGACATCTATTTAGCAGATGAGACTAGAATTTTGCAATAGAGGAACATCCCATTTACTAAGTTGTTAGTGTCAGAATTTACCTCCCCCACGCCCTGTATAAAATGGGAATACTTGCCCATATTTAGCCTTCTGGCTAGGTCTGGACTGTTCTCTGTTTTGCTCAAATTGCTCAAGAGGCTTGTCTACAAGCTTTTGCAATTCCTTAGAGTTTAGATCATCTGGCCTGGAAACTGGAGCTCGTTCAAGAAGCTTGAGGCTTTCTTTTTGTTCTTTGCTACCTTAGGGTTTATTCTCCCTTCATGATTTTTTTCATAATCTTAAACTTGTCTGTTACTAGTCCTTAAAAATAATCAATATTGTGCTCTAATAAAACATTCAAGGCACGAACAAACCAAAGGTGTTTTTCACTGACAGTGTTCATATGTTTTGCCTGTGGATCATCACCCCCAGACCCCATGCCACCTCTGACCTCACATACCTTGAAGACCCAGCACAGTTCAGTCAGCCATTTAATGGGCCCAATACAATTTCCTGCAGAATAAGGAATTTCAGGGCACCAGCTCTCTATGGATAGGCAAATCACACAGAGGAAGATGTGTATGTTACCTATCCACTTTGATAAATGGTGTATTTCACAAACAACTGAAAGCATACATCCATCCATCCATCCATCCAACAAACATTACTGAGTTCCTCCCTTTAATTTAGTGACTGCGTTAGATTCTAGGGATATGAGGAATAAGACCTAACCTCCATCCTCTGGAGTGTTCAACGTAGTACGGAAGACATTACTCCTATAGACAAGTGCTATAGAGCATCAAGTACACTGTGCTGAGGGAGCTCCTGGGAAGGCCCAGCAGGGAGGGGGATAGAGTCATAGGACGGCCTCACTGAGGAGGTGACTTTGGAGCTGGTCTCCTGGATCCCAGGACAGGACCTGTCCAATAGCTTGCTCCCCTTAGCCCCCCAGCCTGAGCCAAGCACTTTTGGGTCTTGGAGTCCTCACTCTTCAACTGTGATCTGCTCAGCCTGCTGCTCCATTTAGTACAAGATTGTGGCAGTCACCACCTGTTGCTTCTTTCTGGGCTCCTGACCTTCACCACAATCATTCTCCACCTCCAGTTTTCTAGGCAAGTCCTTCTCATTCACATCCTTCTTGCTTACGCTTTCTGACCTCAACTTGTCTTCCTTCTGATCCTAAACCCACATTTCCATCATGATAAATACGGGTGCTTTTGCCCTCAGCATGAATAATCACAATACCCATATTTAAAGAGGGAAATTTTAAGTTCCAAACAGATCATTAAATAAGGTCAGGTACATTATGTCACATCCTTTTCAATAACCCTCAAAGGAGCAGTTTCTCAGTTATGATATTGATCCAGTCCGTATGACAGGTCAGATTTGCTTGGGATTCACACATGGCCCCATACATTTTAAAGAAAGTTGATTGTCTTTTAAGGTTAGGAAGTCATTCTCCCACGCCTCAACATGAAAAAGTGTTAACACAAGCACCACACAAATAATTGCGCTTTCTTTGCTATCGCTCTCCAATGTGTAAAAGCACAGGAGGCTCAAGCTCTCAGGGGCCACGCACGTTATACAATATTTGGAAAGCAGTGCGATGTGAGGCAACAGAGAATGGTGGGCAGGATGGCAAACTAGAGCGTGCATTCCTCCCTCCCGCCCTGCCCTCCACCCACAGCCCCAAGCCCTTCACATTCAGAAATGGAAACATGGTGGTGGCCGCACGTGTCTGGGGCCTGAGTCAACCCTTGGGTGGCCACTTTTGGGATCTTGGTCTAAAATCACATTGTTTTGTGTTGCAGATCTCCTACAAATATCTTATCATTGCTCTCGGAATCCAGCTGGACTATGAGAAGGTACCGTTTTAAACTACTTCTCTATTACGCTGGCCTACTTAGGCCAAGATCAAACACTGCATTAAGCTGCTTTATATTCATTTTGACAAGAAAAGAGTCCTAAGAAACCCTCTTCTAGTTTTATTTCTCAGCAGTCTTTTTATGGTTTAAAAAAAAATCTTCTCTAATATTCTGTCAATGATAATATGTTTTAGCTCTAAGCTTTGGTCAGAGTTCAGCATGTCCATGCCCTCATAGAGATTCTTGCAAAACAGCAGCCTTTTCCACACTTACAAGAAAACTACTTTTCTATGTAGGGCTGAGTTGGCTGTATTACAGATGAGATTCTCCTTTGAAAGTAAGATTTCAATTGTGAAAGCTTAAGCAGACTTTGAGGGTAGAACACCAGCCGTTCGTTCATCAGGGACTGGGAGGACGTCTGGGTTTTGTTGTGTAGAAGCTGGGTTTTTTGGTACAAAGTGACTGATGCAATGCTCGATGCCATATAAAGCTACCTTAGAAGTTCCTTAGATCTCCCTTTTCACTGAGCTAGGAAGTTGGATGCTATCAGACAATTGTGAGATTCAAATTTATTTTTCTAAAATATCACAGAGTAAGTCAGTAATTACAATTTCCAGAAGCTTGTTGGGCACTGTGGATAACATAAACAGTTGGAGCACGTAAAGTGTAGTGGTACCCAGGTCACAAACTGCAGGACTGTGGTCCAGGCAAGGGCCCCAGGGGAGCTGGCTCAGTAAGGGTCCTTGAAGTGTATTTCTGTCTAAAAAACTCTAATCATGCCATGTCCAGGGTGAGGGTGGTAAAAATGTCCTGGTATGTGTTCTGTGAATGTTCGAAGAAGCCATTCATTGGTGTGAACGTTGTGATGAGGTTGAGTCTTGGTGCCATGGGTCATGAGTCTCACAGAAGGACCAACGGTGGAGTAGGCAATATAGAGAAAGGTGCCAGTTACAACTTCTGGGAGATCCATGCCTCTAAGAAAAGCCCCACCAGGGTTGCCTCAGCAAAGACAGCGCATCTCCATGGTACTGTCTCCCCGCAGCCCCAGTACCATGTGAGGAGGCCTGTTGGAAGAGACCAGTGCTGAGAATTATTTGCAACCTCTTGCAGCAAACCAAGAAACAACAATATTTAAAAGTAGCTATTATTATGGAGTCTCTACTGCGTGCCAGAGACCATGCTAGGAATCTAACATTGATTCCTCACAACTGCTTGTGAGGTAGATGTTCTTATTTCCACTCCACAGATGAGGAAACTGAGGCTAAGAGGATGTAGGTAATGTTACCAGGGCTACTGTATTACTTGGTGCTCTTTGACTGCAGATCCTAAAGTACTACTCAGGCTAGTGTACAAAAAGGGGGATTTATTTGATGGGGATACCAAGGTGTCTGGATCTCCAGGGTAGAAGGGCTGGATTTCCGATCTGAGTTCTCTTGGACCCCAGGCAGCCTCTCTGCCCACCTGTCTCTGTCTGTCTGTTCCACTGGCTCCATGGAGTCTCTGCAGCATGATGACCTTCTCGCTGCCTGCTCAGCAAAGGGGGAGGCAGATCTCATCTCTTTCTCTGACCCTCACTGCCTCCTTCTGCTTCAGAGTTCCCCAGGAGGCCACTTGCATTGGATGAGGGCCCATAAACTGCCCTTTATGACCAGCTGTCCCTAAAATGACTTGGTTACTACTTTATGGCACCTTTTCCCTTAGCAATGACTTCTTCAAACTAGAGAAAAACAATGAAGGCCATAAGAGATCAGCTGTTTATTTATCTCTTGAATAGTGAGTTGAATAGTGAGGAGATATGGAGGTCCTGTGGGAAGAGCCCTAGGTGGGGATCGGGGCATCTGGCATCTAGTTCTATAAGATTCTAGGTGGGTCTCTCAAACTTGCTTTATTTCAGTTTCCTCATCTATGTCTATGGGCTGATAATATTTCCCTACCCCATTCATAGGAGCATAGTGAATATCCAAGTTATCATAGGTGTGAAACTGCAGAAACATTAAAAGGCAAGGTGATTTTATAATAATAAATAATTGTTGTTGAGGTTGCTAATATAATTACTTGAACTTAGTGGGAGATATGATCAGTAATCAGGGGGATAGTTGCTCTTAACGTTGAATGTTATAGACACGATCACAGGACTCTGTTTCCTTGGGACCTGAGGGATAGGTGTCCATGACTCCAGAGATGGTCAGTCTGAAGTCTGGAGAACAGCCTGGGAGGTTCTGAAGGACCAGCCTGTCTTGATGACTGAGTTTTGATGGTTCCCTGCTCTTGCTGGAAGAACTGGTGCTCAAGTCTCTTAACTCAATCTCTGCCATCTTCACTGCACTCTGTGAACCTTCTAACATTTAAGACAAGTGTCCAGTTAATCTTCCTGGCAGGAGTGCACTAACACTCATGGAGCTCTTACCATGTGCATGTCATTTTTCTAAGCACTTTACATGCATGGTCTCATTTATTCCTGGCAACAGCCCTATGCAGCAGTTACTTCTATCCCCATTTCACAGATGATGAACAAAAGCTTCTCATGTGTGTCAGAATCACATGGAGCGCCTCTTAAAACATTTCTGGGCTTGCCTCCACCTTTCTGATTCAGTAGGTCTGTGATGGGGCCTGATAATTTGCATTTCTAACAAGTTCCCAGGTGGTACTGGTCTGGGGACCACATTGTGACCCACTGGTTTAGAGATATAAGGTAATTTGCATTAGGTATTAGCGTTAGGTCACAATGCTCATAAGTGGAAAATCCAGAACTCAAGCAAGGTCTGGGGGTTCACAAGTCCGTATTTTTAATTACCTGCCTTTACCAAGAGTTTGATCTTGTCCAACCTAATAAAGGGGAATTTAAGTTTGCAATTACAGACAACGTGGCTCTCGGTTCTGCTTATCATGCTTCTTCTTCCCAGTAAGGCAGCTGGTTCTCCAAAAAGGAGGTGTGGCTGGCTTCTTGTCCTCACTCTCGTGGTGGAAAGAGATATGTTCAATCATGGTCTTAAGGCCAGGGAGGCAGAGGGGTTCCCCTGGGCCAAGCCCTTTCTGCAGCTTGACAGGTGACTCCAGGCACCACAGCTCTGGTCTTAGCAGATTTCCCACCCCCCTGCCTGCTCCATTGTGTGTGAGTACTGGGGGCTAATAACTGTACTGAGACATGGTACAATACTTGAGAGCTTGTAGAAATGGCCGAGAACAAGGCCTATAAACAAGAACTCCATTTGCACTTTTGTTAAAAAATAATTTCTTCGTGTGCTTTGTTGCAGATTAAAGGCCTACCTGAAGGTTTTGACCATCCCAAAATAGGGTCCAATTATTCAGTTAGGACAGTAGAGAAGACATGGAAAGCCCTGCAGGACTTCGAGGAGGGCAATGCCATCTTCACCTTCCCAAATACTCCGGTCAAGTGTGCTGGAGCCCCACAGAAGATCATGTATTTATCGGAAGCCTATTTCAGGAAGGTATGCTTCCTTCCCAGGGACAGAGGCAAGGAGGCAGACGGTGCTAATTCAATGACTGCCAAAATTCCATTTTTATTTGTGTCAAATTACCTTTTCTAAACTTTTATTATATATGTACAAAATTATATAACTGGAAGTTTTATAAAATGGAAAATGGAAGAAATCACTCATAATCCAATTGCTTTAATATAGCTGCTGTCATCAATTTGACATGTCCTTCCATTATTTCCCTATACCTGTTTTTTTTTTTTAACATGGTTACAATCATACTATGTATACAAATTTAGGTGTACTGCATGTTATTAAATAGTCTTTGTAACATACTTTTTATTGTGTATATAGAAGTCTACTGGAGCAATATGTTAAAGATTGTTTAAATATTTCCATGTAGTTAGACAATTAGTTGCATATTGTTTAGTTTTATACATAATGACCTCAACTGCTCCACCTTAAGTTCAAGGTTATGAATATTTTCTGGCTCTTGATATATATTTTTGGAAATATAATAGGCAAAATGCCAATTCTAAAGGCAATAGAAAGTTCATGTAGAACTTCAAACCTTAGTGGATGGGGCCGCCTTGTGGCCTAGTGGTTAAGTTTGGTGCTTTCCACTTTGGTGGCCCAGGTTTGGTTCTCGGTTGCAAACATACACTACTCATGGGTGGCCATGCTGTGGTGGTGACCCACGTATGAAATAGAGGAAGATTGGCACAGGTGTTAGCTCAGGGCAAATCTTCCTCAAGCAAATAAGAGGAAGATTGGCAGTGGATCTTAGCTCAGGGCCAATCTTTCTTGTCAAAAAAAAAAAAAAAAAAAAGAAACAAAACTTAGTCAAAAGAGATATTTGGTTGGGCTGCTTTCTCAGCATTCTTCAAACACCCTGTGTCAGAGCCAGTGTCTGCAGCTCCAGTACACCTGGTGTGAAGCTGTGGGGAATCTGCTCTCGCCCTCCTGCCTTTGTGTGAGATCTCACATTTGGTTTACCAAAGTGTGATTTGACTCGAGATGGTGGCAGGATTCAAAGCAGCCTGTGGTTCTGTAAAGGCACAGGTGGGGAGAAGGGGAGGGAAGATGGGACTGAAGAGGTGGCACAGGTGGGGAGAAGGGGAGGGAAGATGGGACTGAAGAGGTGTTGCATGTGCGCCTGGAACCAGCACTGGGAAGCCCTCACCTGAGTTCTGTAAACCTGCACCAACCCTGTGGGGTGCAGAATGAAGGAACAGTTCCAGTCATCGTTTCTGTTTCTAAGAGAGGCCATTCTGGCTCATGAAAACTCTGGGTTGGCACAACCTGGAGTTTTTTTGAGGTTCTTACCCACCTAACTTCTTTCAAATAGTGTGATCCAGGTGAGCAAATCCTGAAAGGAGCTGAACAGAGGAGAAGAGGAAGAGACTAGCTCTTTCTTCCCTCCCACAATACTCTGTTCATAACTCTTTTCTCCCAAGTCTTGGATGGCCCGAGAGGAAGTTTCTCTTCCAGCTGCCATAAGATCTTAGGCCTTCAGGAGAATACTAGCCTCTCTGAAACATGTGAACAGTCCTGTAGCGTACGAGCCAAGGGGATGGAACTTTGTGTTGTTCACTGTTGCCTCCTCAGCACCTAGAACAGGACCTGGCCAACCCTGGGACCTCATTGAATATTTACTGAGTGAATGAACAAATGAGTATATGAATAAACAATTCAGCTCCATCTTTCCCTGGACTTGACCTTCATCTCTGGCCCTTAACTGAACAGTGTCCACCTCAACCCCTGGTTCCAGTGTACACTTAGTTGCTGTGTCGCTGACAGAAAATAAGGAGGAGGCAGTGGATTGGTCCACACCTCACCCTGCCAGTAAATAGTGACAGAGAAAGCCAATAAGTTCTCTTCTGAGGGTTTCACTTTTTGTCTAGGTTAAAAAAAGGTTGCTGGAGCAATGCTTTGGTGTTGGTTGTTTCTATTCTTTCCTTTTTCCCAGACAGGGAAGCGATCCAAGGCCAATATCATTTTCAACACTTCTCTGGGAACAATTTTTGGGGTTAAGAAGTATGCAGATGCCCTGAAGGAGATCATCCAGGAGAGGAACCTCGCCGTTAACTACAAGCAAAACCTCATTGAAGTCCGAGCCGATAAACAAGAGGCTGTTTTTGAGAATCTGGACAAACCTGGAGAGACCCAAGTGATTTCAGTGAGTGGCGAGGTTAAGAGGTCAGCTGAACAATGCCATCGACGCAGGCGACACCATGACTCCCACCTTCCTGTCTGCCATCATCATGTGCTGCAGGAGGCTGGTTACAATGAGCATCTTAGGGCAGTGATGGGGGGGAAGGTGGACCAAAATGGGTGGAGAAGAGAGAGAGGTAAGAGGCTGTGTCCATGGGAGGTGAGGAGGGTTTATCTAGGGGTATTTAGGGAATTTTTATCCTATTTTGTGTCTCTACTTTTCTTGGCATTGAGTCACTTGAAGCAGCCAAAAAATATTTCACAACTTCATGATTACCCAGAGTTCAGGAAGCGCTTCCTTAAATGCAGGATTTGGTGACTGTCTCACCTTATGTGAGAAATAGCCCTGCTGTGGGTAGTTCAAGAATGACAGGGGTGTCTTCTGCCTGTGGAAGAGGCTGTCTTTAAACATCTTTCACCTGAGCCTAAAAGGAAGCACTTAAAATCCTTGAAGATCTGGTGGAGATACACCCTACGTGGAAAGAGCTAGCCTTTGTGTATGGGCTTGGCCTCTATGTCTGTTTCTTCTGGGAAGTGGGAATAGTACTTTTGTAGAGGTGTATGAGGATTAAGAACAAGCTGTAAAGGCATCTGGAGATGCACGCATGGAAGAGTCATTTGTTTATATCATTCTGGAAAGATGTTAGCAATGAGAAAACTGCACAGTCACATTTTATTCATTTAGCATTTTTTAGAAGGATGAAGGATTCCATAAAAAGAAATTTTGAGGTGAGCCAAAGATTAATCTTCCAAATATTAAAACTTCACATTTTAAGCTTTTTAGTGCAAGCTCTTTCTAAAATGTATTACATACATCGTTCCTTTCTTAAATGGTGTGTATTAATTATCATTTAAAATGTCTCTGATGACTCAAAGTCATAATTTTTTAAAACTTTTATTTGGAAGTAATCTCAAACTTAGAGAAAGTTGCAAAAATAAAAATAGTGCAAAGAAAACTGTATGTAACCTTTGCTTAGATTCACTTATTACAGAGTTTTATCCCATTTGCTTTATCATTTGATCTCTTTCTCTTTCTCTTTGTGTATATAATATAATATAATATAATATAATATAATTTAATATAATTTTGCCAAAGCTTTACAGATAAGTTATGTCCATCATACATCATGGTCTTTTATCCTGAAAAACTTCAATAAATTTCCTAAGAGTTATGGATATTCTCTTACATAACCACAGCATAGGTAATTCAGTAAATTTAGCATGGATACAATATTTTAATCTACCATTTGTACTCCAGTTTTGTTGGTTGACTCAATAGCATTTATAGCACAGTCATGTGCCACATAATGATGTTTTAGTTAGTGACAGACTGTATATACGACGGTGGTCCCTAAGATTAGCACCTTATAGCCTAGGTGTGTAGCAGGCTGTACCATCTAGATTTGTGTGAGTACACTCTGTGGTGTTTGCACAGTGACAGAATCGCCTAACGATGCGTTTCTCAGAATGTATCCCTGGCGGTAAGTGACGCACGACTGTATTTCCCCCTCCAGGACAAGACCCAGTCTACATACAGTCGGGTGTTGGATTTAATTGATGTCTCTCTGTAGCCTCCTTTAATCTGGAACATTCCCACAGCCTTTCTTTGTCTTCTATGACGCTGACATTTTGGAATAATACAGCCCCCGTCCCACCGCTTTTATCTTTTCATTGAATGTTCCTCATTTTGGGTTCGTCTATGTTTTCTTATGGCTAGTTTCAGGCTATGCTTTTTAGACTGAAATACTGCATAAGTGACGTTGTGTCTTTCTTGGGTACCACATTTGAAAGCACACTATGTTCATCTGCCCCTCATTGATTATGTTCATTTTGATCACCTGTCAAGATATGGTCTAGTTTCTCCACTGTATAATTATTATTCTTTTTCTCCCTTGTTACTAATAAGAAGTCTGTGGGGAGACACTGTTGACCATGCAAACACCCTACTCCCTACTCATTAAAGTTTCCCACTAGATTTAGCATCCACTGATGATTTTTGCCTAAACCAGTCTTTACTGTGGTGGTTGCAAAATGAAGATTTTCCAATCCGGCATTCCCTCCACCTTTACTGGTAGGCTTCTTGGCATTCTGTTAGCAAAAGCCCTCCCTTCTCTCTTAATTAATTAATTATTGGTATGAACTCATGAATTCCTTTTTTCCCCTCAATGGTTTATAATTCATTACCATCCTTAATTATTTTGGTGCTGTAACTGTCCCAGATTTGGTCTTTTATGAACAAAGTGTATGAGCTTGAGTGCATGAGCTTAATTTTGTTATTTAGTCTTTTTTACTTCGGTTCCTGCTGTGCTGTGGATAGCTGAGGTTGCAGACAGGGACTGAGATAAATAAATGATTATTGTTTTCCTAAAGGGTTATAAGGAAAGAAGATATTTGTGCCTCCTTTGAATTATAAGATTTCAGATGAGATTTTCTTTCTGGACCCAATTTCACTCTTAAAATGTGAATTTTAAAAAAATCTATGAAAAGGCTTTAAAGCAGTAGGTCTCAGCCCTGGCTGCACATTGGAATCACCTGAGGGGCTTTAATTATGCTGATACTTGGGTCTAACCCCCAGAAATTCTGATTAATTAGACTGGGATGTGGACTGAGAATTGAGAGTTTCAAAAGTTCCGCTATTGATTCTCATGTACAACCAGGATTGAGAACCACCACTGTAAAAGAATTAAATGCACCCGGTGATCACTTGTAGACAGCTTGTGAACGGCTCCAAATCTCCTAGATTTGTAAAAATCTAAGCCTGTTTTATATCGTGGAGTCCTAGAACGAGAAGGGATTCTGGAGATTATCTGGTAGAATGCCTTTCTTTATAGACAAGCAAGTGCAAGATGAAGTCATTTGTCCGAGTAATAGCATTCTATTTTTCATTGTAAATGAAACTGTCCCTTCAACCAGAGCTTCTAAGACTGTCATCTACAGGTTCCATGTGTCAGAATCACTACAGGATTTTGTTAAAGTGCAGATTCCTGTACTGTACCCAGACCTGCTGGATTGGCAGCTCGGGGGGGTAGGGCCCAGCAGCCTGCATTTTCCACAAGTCTTCCAAATGCTGCTTATAAACATTAAAGTTTGAAAACCACTACTCTGAATAGATTATTTACGTTAGTGAAGGAAAACCAAGTTATTTATCTTATACAGTTTATGGAAAGAATGGATAAAGAACAACATACAACTAAATGCTCAATGTTAATTTTCAATAAATCTATAAAGCAGACTCTAGTATTTCTCTTGTGTAGGATATTAGCTCAAGTAAAACTTCATGTCTCCACAATGATGATGTGGAAATATTTAACTTTCCTTCTAGAAAAGATCTATGGAACTCATGTGTACTTCTGTAACTCAAGCCAATTAACTCAGATAGAGATGACTCTAACAAGATTTAGCTCTCAACTAAAAAAGTGGTTCTAGTTAACTGCAGAATTACAGACATGGCCTTAATAATTTAGCGGATGATGGTTGTTGACCAGTCCATCCATTATTTTGCAGACATGTGCTCAGTCTGCATGTTCGTTAACAGACCCAGCTTCAGGGACCCATGCCCGTAAATATTACCTTGCAGAGGAGCACTGACCATTTGCAGCACATTTTCTGCCTGAAGGTTAATTAAGCTTATAATTATCTGAGAGTGGGAATAAATAGAGGTCACTTCCTAACTCCCCCTGCCATCAATGATTGCCAAGCCCTGATGAAGGCATGGACCTCCTTATGGAAACCAGGGGCTATTGACTATCACAAGTTTGGGATTATCTTAAGATGCTAAAGTTTTCACCATGATGAAATGTTCTGTGCACGTTTAAATCAATTTGAAATTGTTATATGGAGTTTATTAAAACTAAATAAAAAGAATAAAAAAACTGCAAAAATATTACATAAACAAAAAAGAATATTTCATAAACAAAAAAGTTAAATGAGCCATCAAAATCAATCAGGATGGGTCAGTGCACTGTTGCCAAGGGTAACCTTGGTATAGGTATTTGGGAAAAAGTCCACTCTGCCCACTACACTGTTCAGTAAACCCAGTATTCAATCAGACCCCTCTCTCCTCCAAAGTGCTAGCCAATATTCTCACCACCCTTTATTCCATCTTAAATTGGTGTTTCTATGGTTTCCCTTATGTGTTTTGAGAGTTGACCCTATTTTGGAATGATGCTCATTTACCAGCTCCTAACGTGGCCTTTCCAAATTTCAGGGACTCTGAGCACCTCTTTGCAGAATAAAACTGAAGTACCCAACTTCACGAGGCGACAGCTGAGAGTCAGGGAGAGAGCGGCTGAGTTACACCACCCCCTTTGTTTTAGTAATAGTAGAAACATCGATGGATTCTTTCAGAATGTTAGTGAGGTATTTTGGATTCCCAGTATTTCAGATTCCCCCATGCTTACTGCCAAAGGGATCACGTGGACTCTATGGGGAGACCAAGTCAACCGAGAGAATGGTTGTTTTGTCACCATACTGCATGGGAGCATGTAAGATCTTGGAGAGAGTGCGGATCAGTATCAGCACTAATTGTATAGTGCTCTGTGCAGCCATAGTACAGCGTAAGGGAGATGGCAGGAGAGCTTGTGGGGCTGTAGAAATATGGAAAAAAACACAAATTTGGAAGTTCTTCTCTTTTTTAGTATGAAATGCTTCATGTTACACCACCTATGAGCTCACCAGATGTCCTCAAGACGAGTCCTGTGGCTGATGCTGCTGGCTGGGTGGATGTGGATAAAGAAACTCTGCAGCACAGGAGATACCCAAATGTGTTCGGGATTGGGGACTGCACCAATCTTCCGACATCAAAGACAGCTGCTGCAGTAGGTAAGATGACAGCTATGTTTCTTTCCCATTCAAGGTTATGTCACCCTAAGTCACCATCATAACCAAAACAAAAGTTTGGCACAAACAGCATTGCATTAATAATGAGGACACTTCTGTGGCCTAAAAATGACTTTGACCCCCCTGACACAGATGCAAGTTGTCAATGAACCTAGTGTTGTGTGAAGAAGAAAGTATCTGTTGAGTGCTTTGCACAAGAATACATGACCTCATCTGCCTTTTCTAGGTCAGAGAGGCTGTTTACAGGGGAGGAGGCATTAGAGAGAGGGTACCACTTTTCCAGCTCTCAGGAATTCTGTTACTTCTCATACTGCCGCGCTTGCATCTCTGGCCTTCTTCGCCCTTTACACCAGACAAGTTGGCAATTTTTCTTCTGCTTGAAACATCGCAGAGCTGGGGAAACATTTGTTTCCCCAGAAAACACATGCAAGTCAATGAAAGCTTGCAGACCAGAAAATTGTTCTGTTAGGACAAATACAGTGGAGCGTGCCCTGATTGGTTTAAGGCCTCAGCCTGGAAAACTAAATTCTTCACTTCGATGTTCTGCACCAGCAGTGATGGGGAGAACTGCCTTTTAGATTCTGGCCTCGATAGATAGGAACTGTCTTCTTTAGCTGCTATAAAACATAGACCTCCCTGCTGATGGGAGTGGTGGTGTTTTGTGTGAATTAAACACCTGCAGAACATGTGTTACTTTCACTGACTATGTCAACCCGAGAAAGACTTTCTAGGAAATCCACTGAACATCTTTCTCATTATTAGCGGTAATTACCCCTAAACTTTTAATCTCGAAAATGTCAAACCTATGAAAAATTTGAAAGAAAGTACAATCAATACCCATATACCCTCCGCATATTAACCAGTTATTAATATTTTGTGACATTTGCTTTATCACTCTATGTACGTTTTCTTGCTGAGTCATTTGAAAGTAAGTTTTGACATTGTGATACTTTACCCTCAAATACTTCAACCTGCATCTCCTAAGAAAAAGGACTTTCTCCTCTCTGTCCACAACACCATTATCGTGCCCAAGAAATTGAACATTGTATTATAAAATCATCTCATATACAATCCAGTTCAAATTTCTCCAGTTTTCCTAAAAATATCCTTTTATCTCCCTTCTGCTCCCTACACTCCCCTTAAATCCATAAGCTGGTCAAGGGCCACACACTGTATTGGATGTTGTGTTTCTTTGGTTTCCTTTAATCTAGAACAGACCTTCTGACATTTGTTACTTTATTTTCATAACATTGGAATTTTTGAAGAGTCCAGGCCAGTTATGTTGTAGAATATTTCACAATTTAGAATCATCTAGTTGTTTCCTTAAGATTAGGTTCAGGTCATATGTGCCCCTTGGTTCTCTCCACTGTACAAATGTCTTTTCTCTTTGTGATTTATGGGTAGCCGGTGGGGTGACCCTTTGAATTTACATTTCTCTTAATGTGAGTCGGCTGATTTTATGTGTGGAAAATATATAATTCCTGTGATGTGTGTGAGGCCCAGATTACCCAACTTTTGGCCTACTTCAAATAAACATACATTTAGTTCAGTGTTCCAAATGGATAATATTAAATATGGTAACAAAAAGTTATGGGTGAAAAGTCTTGCTCCCAGCCTGCCTTCCGTCTGCTCAGCTCCTACATTCCCCCTGACCATGTGGAGAGTGTCTTTGTTGTTTTTACATGTTTTTTTTTTTTTTTTTTTACAATTTGTATTCTGTTATATGGTTGCTCCAGAATTTATTAAGAAGTCCACACTTAATTTGTATTTGTGCTGTTTCCAACTCATTTTTATTTCCAACAGTCCTGCAGTGAATGCTCTTCCTTGTATGTCATTTCACAGGTGTGAAAGTCTCTTTGCTCTTCTCTGTAGTGTCTACAGAACAATAGTCCTGGCTCTCCCCAAGCCAAGTGGATCTGCATTTCTCACTAGGTTCTTCTCCCCAAGTCCCCTGAGTATCCCAAGGCCATGCTTGCATTTGTTCCACAAATCCATCCTTACTTGCCACCAGCCAGGTGTCTTACCTCAATCCGGACCACTATGCTTTTGTGAGCCAGACCCCATCTTACCACACTGAATCAGACTTTTCTGCAGCTCATGCCTCTTCCTCTGCTTTTCCCTGCCCTGAGATTCTGCCTTCATTACCCACAGCACAGCCAAGACCAGGATGTGGCATTTAACAAAAGTTGACGAAGGCTTGGGCATAACAGAAGGGGATTAAAACAGAAACAAAACCAACTCACATACGCCTCCACACACGTACACCTTCAACCTGGGCAGTGTGAGTGCCTAACCTCTCGGAAGCAGGTGGCACCCACTGGCCAACTTCTCTCCTTTTCTGTGGGCCTTGATGCCCTGCTGCAGCGGCCCCTGGGGTCTTCTGAGTCCAGATTCCAAACTCTTTATGGTCCTCAAAGAGGAACAAAGTTTTCCAAAAGGAAAATATGATCATTAGGGCATATTACCTGGGCCACAGTGAAGACAACTAGTTATATTTTTAAACAGAGTTATTTACTCCTCAGTTTTTGAACTCCCTCATTCCAAAAAAAAAATTCATTTCTCTTTTGATTTGGGCGTGAGAAAACCACAGCCTGCTGGGCAGATGCACCTGCTGCCTGCTTTTGTACAGCTGGCTGAGGACGTTTTCTACCAATGAACATTTATAATCGATTTGATGGTAGGAAACAATAACTCCTTTTCTTATCCTAAGAAAAAGAAGTCCATTCTTCTCATTAGTAGACCTGTATTACAAAAATTATTATATTTTGAATTTTTGTTAATATAATTTTTTATTTTCTCTCTTGTTACATAATATCTTTGATTTTTGCCTCTCGGCCTGCAAGGTCTAAATTTTTCTTTACAGAAAAAATTTGCTGACCTCTGATTTCAGGGATTGCAAAATAACCACTTTACTGATCATTTTACAGTATAAAGGTAACCTATTTTTCCTCAAAAGTAAATCCAGTCTTCCACCTCTGGAGACACAAACTGCTTGTATTTGTAAAAGGGCAGGTTTAAGTATTCAGAATTGAGCACAGCCTAGGATTAGATGATATTAAGGAATTATTGTAGTATTTTGCATGTAAAAATGCTATAGTGTTTGTGTCTAAAAAATTCCTCATCTATTAGAGATATACGCAGACATATTTATGGGTGAATTGTTATGATTTGCTCTAAAAATACTCTAAGAAAAAAGAAAACTCATGTATGATGGGATAGATGAAACAAGAACTGCAGAGTTTGAAAATTTTCATAAGGAAAAAGGCAGTCTCCCACTCTTGCCATCAAAGACTAAAAACATCCATCTGTCTGTCTGTCTATATCTGGTCCAGCCTCAGCCAGAGCAGTCCAGTAGAGAGGAAAGCTCAGTGTGTTGCCTAATTGGATATACCTGGGGCTACCAAGCTAGGCTGTCTGAATAGGGATACAGGGACATCCCAGATGGCTAGGGCATGCTGGGCACACAGTCCAAGCTGACACCATCGACCCCTAGGAGGAGGCGGGGTAGGGTTGGGGAGGACCACCCTTCTAGTCCCCTCATTCAAAATTGCCAGAGGGAGCTGGCTCTTCAGTTTCAAACTTAAGGAGACATCTGTGAGGGCCTTTGGTGTACTGAAGAACCCCTTCGAGCAGCCAGAACTTTGAGTGGTAAGAAGGGTCGTGGTCTAGTTAAATCTAAAGGGATGGGGAATGGAGCTTTCTTAACTGGTTCCTGTGAAAGTTATTTGCAAATTAGTTTTCATGGAAAATCTGGATGCTTATATTTTTCTGACTTTTCCATTTCTCTTATAGCTGCCCAGTCAGGAATACTTGACAGAACAATTTCTCGGATTATGAAGAATCAAACCCCAAGGAAGAAGGTTTGTGTGCCTTGGAAGAATCACTGTCCTAATTATTGTCTTCCATTCTGCATGGAAACAGGGTTTTGCCACTTTCTTAGTTTCTGTACTACAGGCAGTGATTTTTGGAATTAGTATATTTTTTGTTATATAATTTCCATTTTTCATTGTACAAAATATTAGAATATACAAAAAGAAAAAACTTGCAACTTCTCAGAGTAAATAATAATTTCTAAAGTGTCTATATGATACTATGAAAAAAGCCACTTTCTAACTCAGTCCCATTACAATTTTAGTATGATGGCTACACATCGTGTCCCCTCGTGACTGGCTACAACCGTGTGATTCTTGCTGAGTTTGATTACAACGGTCAGCCACTGGAAACCTTTCCCTTTGACCAGAGCAAAGAGCGACTTACCATGTACTTCATGAAGGCCAACATGATGCCATTCCTGTACTGGAACATGATGCTAAGGTAAGTGCATCGCCTGGGGTAGAGGATGCCTTTTAGCATATTGCACCCACTTGTGCAGGGTGGTTGTTTTGAGGGCGCCTTCCAGCTTTGGGAGAAACCATGACCCAAAGCAGGACTGACAAACGGGATCCACCTTGCTGTCCCATTTCTCACGGATTAGTAAGGGCAGCCTGTGAAGGATTCTGAAGCCTCAGCCAGACTTGGTGGGAAGAGGCTGCCTGGGTGAGGGAAAGGCTGTGGCACATCTACCACCCACAGGGGACATGGCCTCTTCTCTACATTATTGGCAGTGACCATGCCTTTTGTCTTCCATGTTCTGGCTCTCTCTAGCTGCTGGATAAATAATAATAATAATCATAGTAAATCACTTTCACATGTCACATACTTTTTCATCTGCTACCTTACTTTTGTTTTTATTATAAGAAAAATAAAACAGTGATTAAAAGCATAAGCTTTGCAGTCAGACCTGTGTTTGACTCATGTGTCTGCCATTTACTAGCTGTGTGTTCTAGGGCAAGTTGCTTAAACTCTCTGTGCTTAGGTTTATTATCTATAAAATGAAAGTTACATTGCCTACCTCACAGGATGGGGATTAATGAGATAACACATAAAACACAGCTACATAGTAGGCATTCAATAAGCAAATAGAGTAATAAAAATTAATAATTCCTCTTCTTTGTTCCAAAAAATAAAGCTCTCATTTGACTTCTCCAAACCCCTGTGAGATAGGTAATTCATGATATCTACACTACTGGTTTTCAACCAGGGTGATTTTGCCCCCCAGGGGGCATTTGGCAATATCTGGAGACATATTTGGTTGTCACGCTGGAGGGGATGCTACTAGCTCCTAGTGAGCAGAGGCTAGGGATGCTGCTAAACATCCTACAAGGCAAGGACAGTCCCTACAACAAAAATATCTAGTCCAAATTGTCAGTAGAGCTGAGGTTGAGAAACCCTGACATATACTTAACTTCTGAGCAAATGAGCGTAGAGAAGATTGCAGTTTGAATGTATTAGAGGCTTCATACAGGTTTTTGAACTGAGTCAGCTTATCCAGGCTCACATATCAAGTCAGTGTCAAAGCCAGGACCCAAAGCAGGATGTCCCTTCCTTGTCACGGGATCTTTCTACCTCACTAAAGAAATCTTGCTTTATGTGCTAATAATCATGCTCTGTGAGCAGTCTGCCTTCCCTTTCAACATCCTGCTGGCTGAAGTCACCCCCACCTTTTCTGAGGCAAATCTCTTTTCCATGTCATTTCTTGCAGGGGTTACTGGGGAGGACCAGCCTTCCTGCGGAAGTTGCTCCATCTGGGTATGAGTTAAGGATGGTTCAACACTTGCTCTCCTTGGATGGCGTCTGGATAAAAATCACAGTCACTGATTGACCAGGAGCAGCATTAAGAACTCAAAACCTAACCCATGAAGAGTTTACTGCTGGATCATGGTGACCAAATGCCTCCCTTTTCAGTACCTGGATAGCCACCCTGCGGGTTGCCCAGGATGAGCTCGGTTCTTCAGAATATCCAAATGAAAGAATGGACTTCTATTTTTGAAATAAAAACTTGTCATTGATTGAGAGTCTATGAGAAAACTTTATCTTGACTAGTGGAATGAAAAGTTACAGCACTTGGGGGGGAAAAGATGGTGGCGGTGGGATAGTGTGCCTGTTACCTCCTATAAGTATTCAAGTGATAGCTGGCATAATTTCACCAGAGCCTGTTTGGATTCACAGAAAACAAGAGTCATTCCAGGGAGAATATTATTTCAAACAGTGTGTGAGAGCCCTGAGCACACACTGCTTCGAACTCCTGCTGGGGAGGTACCACAGACTGAGATCCCGCTGCTGGCCCTCTGCTCCACCACTGTGTTTGTGCTGAGCTCGTGCTTTCTCCAATCAGTGATGACGCAGTGGGGTGCTAGTGCTGGCCCATTCCTGTAGGATGTGGGACTCCTCTATCCAGTGACTGGCTCCAGGATTCCCCATCAGCCTGGCTGAAACTCTCTTAGAACTGCGTCACCTCTGAGGTTCTCTTTCCCCAAGCCTCCCTTCTCCCAGCTCCTCCCTCCTCCCCCCTCCTCCTTTCCCAGGTGTCTCACCTGCATCTGGTCTGAAGCGCTCCCTGCCTTCTCCTGTTCCTTCTTCTTCAGACTTCACAGACATTTCCCCCACTAAATCTCTTGCAAATCTAATTCTCTCATTGCACCTGCTTCTCAGAGGACTAACATACGGTGAGAATGGGGTTAGAGGAATTCTGATATATGTGGCAAATGTTTGCTTGATTCAGTCCCAATTTTGGCCAATAACATTTTGAATGAGTTCACACTGGAAATATTGCAGAAAATAGTTTCCATTTATTTGAAGTTCAGCAGTGGCTTCGAAATCATTTGTTCCCAATCAGCTTATTTGTAGAAGCTTACAGTTTCAGTTCAATCTGGTGTTTTAAAGCTTCGTACATTTCATGTCAATTTATAAACTCCACCAAAGGGAAATGGATGTCAGTCTACACAATGCCTTCAATTTTTATAATGGTTTGGAGTTCAAGAAACCTAAATTGTTATGGAGTTTAGGTAACAGTGTTGCCTAGGATTGCCAAGTCTTGCCAAGTTTCTTCTTGCCAAGAAACCAATTCTCTGGTTTCCTGGAGTTCTGATGACTTGAGAAACTCTGCTCAGGCGTTCATTCATTAATTCAACACATACTTACTACCTTCCAAGAACTATCCTGAACCAGGAGGTGCCGTGGTGAACCAGACAGACAAGGACCTGCCCACGTTTTGTGGTTCCTGGGATCATTTCCTCTCCTTCTTTTCCTGGGATGCCAGGGAGCTTGCTGGAGCAGGCCTTGGTTTGATTTGGAAAGTAGAGTTTCTTTAGTGGCATACATTCTGGGAGAGAACAGGGTACCACCCTAGCAGCACACCCCTAACCTGGCAATAGGAGTGGAAGATGTTTTCCAGGTGACCATATATCCTGGTTTGTCGGGGATATTCCTATTTAACATCGGTTATCGTGGCATAGCTATTAATAGCGCCCCCTTTCACTCTCCGAAATGCCCTCTTTGGAAAATAGATGATACTGACCACTCTAGCGATCACACTCACCCCGCTCCCGCCTCCCCAGTCCTAGAATGGGAGAGCAGTGCTACAAAAGCTGCTCATCATCTTGTTTGCTTTCCTGCGATGCTCATGAAACAAGCAGAGGTGGGATGATTCCGCCCTGTTCTCTGGGTCCCTCTGCCTTTACCGAGTTCCTGTCTGAGCCACTGTAGCCTGGCTCCTGGTGGGCTGCTCACTCTCACAGGCATGTGAGTCAGGGAGAGCTAGGGGCTATTTGCCCCATTGATCTTCCTCTGCAAGGTCCAAGAAGTCCTGGGAATAACTAGCCATGAATCTCTCCGTAGATGTGGACAAAAGTGCCCACAAGGTGGGTTTCTGCATTTTCAGAGAATGGGGCTGTGATTCTGGGAATAGCTGAGGCTCCGGGTCGAGACTTTAAAATCCCTCATGGGGTGAACCAGAGCCTCCTGGGTCTGTTTATGATCATGCATTCTGAACAAAACTTCAAGCATCAGGGAATCGCTTCTGGGTTCACGTGACGCTGGGCAGAATTGATTGCCAAGGCTGGAGGGAGCAGTAACCACTATTGGCCAGTATATTGGTCTCCAGCTTTCATTCCTCTGAGCTGGGAAAGATCAGAAATGTGCTGGAATTCCAGAAAAGCTTGGCTTTTGAAGCTTATCCCCTTAACCACAAATGTGAGGTTGGCCAAGGGAGAGGTCTTCCCTTGGGACTGCCTCCTTATTAGGAGCTGGCAGCAGGAAGAGGGGGTAAACCAGGATAGGGACAAGGGTGGGTGGTTTCTCCAAGGGTGGAGCCTCGGGGTGGGTGAAGCTGTGGGTTCCACCCTGCGGAGGGCTCAGACTTGGAGGCTGATGCCTTCAGAGTCCAGAAGTGACACTGGGCTAGGACTGCTGACTTGGGAAATCCCTCCCCAGTCCCCACCCCTTGTCGTCTGAGCTGCTTCCCAGAAATTGACATCCTGCCTTGGCGTCAGCCCTGGGTGAGCTGGGGGTGTAATAACAGAGTTGGCATGGCAGCTTAGGGACACTGGGGTACAGGGAGAGAAGTGAGGCTTAAGTCAGCAGGGGGAACACTGGGTTTCAGAGTTAGCAGATTTTTTTTGGTATTGAAAACATTTTTAGTGTGTTTTTTTAATGTCTAACTTTTGTAGAAAATTTAGAGAACAGAGATAAACAAAAGGAATACAAATCACTCCAAATCCGTCACCGAGTTATAACAACTAAAACATCTTGGTGTCTCTTTCTCTATCGACCCAACATTATTACATGTAAAGTTCCTGAAAACAAATAAGATCATACTGTAAGTCGTGTTTTGTGGTTTATACTTAATATGTGTTGAAGACACGGTGGTTGGTCGTAGAGAGGAGAAGGAGATGGGTGAGTAATTACTCAAGGAGCGCAGACCACTAATTAATTAATGTAACAAATGTGTGCCATGTGCCTAGTCGGTTATTGGGATACGGTTGGCACCGGATGCTTTTCTCACATAATCCTACAGTGATCCTATGACTAAAATTATCAAAGACGTGGAATCTTATTCTTTTTGAGGAAGGTGTCTTTTTGTAATGCAATGTTTAAGAGTAGCTCCTCTGATTGTTTCAGTGCTCTGGATAACTCCAGTCTCATTTTAAAACAAAATCCTCTCTTCACACCGAGAGCACAGATGGAGCTTCTATTCGGGATGGGCTCCTTGCGATCGTTTCTGGCAGGGAAGGAACAGGAGACATGCTTTGGGTAAGATGAGGCTTTCTGAATGGAATGATAAAAACCAGGGCTCTCTGGTTAGGTTAACTGCCAACTAGCTAAGGAGATTTCTTTTCCCCCTGCTGCAGAAAGTCAAGGTTAACACTTTGAGCAGACAGGGAGAAAGGTCACAAGAGACAGTTGAGAAAGACAGATGGTGAAATACGGAAGAGTTTTCTCCCCCAATATTGATTTTTAAAAAGTACCTTCCTCGGAGTAGAGCGTGCTGTGAAGAACCCTGAATTAAGCTATGACTTTCCATATTGGCGCGCAGTAGAGCTCCTGCGATTGCATCCCTCAGGTACAATTCGGGGCCACTCCCACACCCACAGGGGGACAGAGGTGCCGAAAGGCAGGAACTCTGGCGCCATGCTGGCACGAGCTGGGTTTGGATCCTCTTGAGGGACAGCCCAACGGAACACAGGATGTGGAGCCACAGACCTGGATTCGGGTCCTGGCTCTCCCACCGACAGCGCCTCATAGCATCCAACTCAAGCATTTTCATCACCACTTTCTCCCTGTAGAGTGGGTAATAATACCTATGCCACAGAGTCGATGTAAGCTTTAAATGAAATGAGGTACAGCTTTTAGCAGTTTGGCACCTAGCCTGTAGCTATCATTGTTGTTGTTAACTCCAGCAGTCGAATGAAGCACTCAGAAAATACAATTTCTCCTTAGACAAGAAATTCCTGCCTGTCTGGGAGAAATGGGGTCACGACAGGAGCCTCCAACATGCTTGTTCTAACTGGAAGGCATGTGGATTCTATTACTTGGTCCCACCCCATCTTCCTGCCTCATTTCAACAGACTTGGAGACTTGGGAAACTGCCAGCATTACAGATTAACCAATGTGGGGTAGTGACTAAGAGTCCGGATCTGGATCCAGCCTGCCTGGGCTAGAATCTCAGATCTGCCTCTCGCTGGCTGTGTGACCTAGGGGAAGTCACTGAAACTCTCTGGGTCCCTGCTTTATTATCTATAAAATTGACACTATAATAATGTTTACCTTAGTGGGTTATTGTGAGGGTTCTTACCTAGTGCCCACTGAATACCAAGCATTGTTCTAAGTATAAGCTATTATTAATTGCCCAAGTCAATCGAAAATCGACTGGCTGCTTCCTTGTTAACTTGTAATGAGGTATCTCATAGAAACTGAGAGGCTCCTTTATGGGAGAGGTCCTGTGGGCAGCTGGTCTGACCCAAGGTGTGTGGATTCTGGTTAGTTGAGATCACAGAAGGCCCTTTGTAGTCAAGCTTTCTTGATCTCAATCAATCTCTCTCTCTCCAGGGTATATAAATACATATGATAGACACATACTTTGGATATACTATTGGTTACAGGGGCCCAATGACTGTAAGAATTCCATATCAATTGCTCCCACAAACATTTTTAGGGCATCTAATATACACAAGGCCCTGGGGATTCAGAGAGGCAAGCCCCTGTCCTCAGTGAGCTCTGTTCGATTACTTATGTGAAGTCTCACGATAGATGTGCCACCTCTGTGTGGTTGTAGCATTCAGAATATGCCACTGACTTACACCAGGCATTCAGGGAAAACATCTAGAAGAAGGTAAAGTTCGAGTTGAGTCCCTGTATTACCCAGGACTCATTTGGTTCCAAGCGACAGAAATTTAACCCTAATAAGCCTGAGCAGAAAAGGAGAACTTACTGACTCCTGTGACTGGGAAATTTGGGGGTAGACTTCAGGCTTGGCTAGATCTAGGAGTCAAATAATATAATCAAGATGCTCTCTCTTTTCATCTCAGTCTCAATTCTTTTCCCTCTGAGTCACTCTTCTATGACAGACAGGCTTTCTCACTATGGCCTGGGGAGAGGGCTACCTGCATGTCCTCCTGGCTTGGCCTCCCTGGAAGAAAAAAAAGAACTTTGCTTTCTAAATGTCCATAGACCAGTTCTGGGGAGGATTATGATTATCACCCAATATACAAATAAATGTGCGTCCCTGGTCTGAATGAGCACAGGGATTGGTCTTCTTTTGTTCAGTGCTGTATTAGTAGTACCTAGAACAGCACGTGTAATCTAGAACAGCACATAGTGAGTTCTCAGTGAATATTTGTTAACGGAACTAACCAGCTAAATTTTGGCCATATGCCCATTTCATATCTGGGGGAGTGGGGTTTGTACCAAAAGAAGGAGATTGGTAGAAAAATGTTCTGAGCAGCCCAAACCATTATTACCTCTGTGGTCCTGAAACACGAGCAAGACTTGGCCAGGAGTGGAAGAATGGAAGCTTTCTAGGCATAGGGAACAGTATGTGCAAAGGGACGGAGGTGGGAAGATGCTGGAACTATGGGTAATTTGGTATGGATAGAATATTGGACCACAAGACAGGGTAGGAAAGGGGCTTATGGAGGATCGTGGGTTGGGATTTCTTATGTTGCTCTTTGTTCCTCCAGGTCCGCCTTCCACCTTCTGTACCCTGTGCTCTGCCCTGGGAGGCTGACCGGCATGGGTGGTGTGAATCATTTCTCTTCCTTTCTGGTTTCTGGTTGGGTCTGGCCAGTGGAGGCTGTTAGTAGGAGATGGGAGAGAGGGAGGAGAAAGGTGGGGCCTTTAACTCCTCTGGCTCCCTCCCTGCAGGGCTGTCTTGGCTACATGATGAGATAAGATAAGAACAGAAATGGAGAGTAAGAGTTTATGCACTTTCATAGCAGTGTGACAGATATTTTATATCTGTTGAATCTAATAAAAAAAAACTTGGGCTTGTATTATGTGTGTGTTTTCAAATTTCATTTTTTTCTAATAATTTTTTATTGTATTTTACAAAAGTACTAGTCTGAGAAGAATTAGATTTCAAAAAAAAAATCAAACAAAATGAAAACAAAACCCCCCAACAGGGCCCTTCAGCACAGATGGTTGGTGGAGCCCCACTCCGCACGTCGTCTCCTTAGGGCTCTGACGACCGCTGCCTGCTCCCACCCCGGTGCGCCGCAGGGTGCAAACAGCTCCAGGGTTCCCAACCCCGATGGCCGGCTCTGTGCCTGCGGGTCCTCTGACCCGGCCCACCATAAAAAAATATATATATTTTATATATATATTTCACACATATATATTTTAATATACATATTTAGATTAGATCTTATTTAGATATATCTAATTTATTTGATTAAAAAGGAATTAAATATTGTAGAGGTCAGCAAACCATGACCTGTGAGCCAAATCAGCCCACTGGCTGTTTTAATTAATAAAGTTTTATTGGCACACAGCCACGCTCCTCCGTTTACGTATTTTTCAGGGCTGCTTTTGCGCTGCGATGGCAGAGTTGAGCCGTTGTGACAGAGACTGCACATGGCCCTCAAAGCCTAAAACATTCCCTAGCTGGCCCTTTACGAAGTAAGTCTGCTGACTCCTGGAAGTTTGGGAAGTGGGTACGGCTAGAACTCTAGGAACGCTGGGGAGATTGACATCATGGAAAGCTAGTGCTGGTTTTCAGGAGATCAGGATGCCGCAGAAACTGCAGGAAGACTGGCCCATGGATCTCAGCTGCCTGCCACATCCAAGTAGGTGGTTGCCTGCAAGCCTCTGCCAGCTCGCGTCTGCAGACATGTGTGACCCCTGCTGCCAGAGCGGAAAGGACCGCTGCTTCTCTTCTGCCTTCAATCCGGGGCAAGTCCCTCACTGGCAGACTCTAAAGGAAACTGATCGTTTTTTCTCAGCTTTCCTCCTCGATACAGAGGTGAGTAGAGAAGGGACAGAGATACACAAGCCCAGGGCTTTGGGATGACTCGTAAGTGGTGAGGGACGTGGAAGCTGGGTTGACTCCTAGGCTTGGGTGACGGTGATGGATGACAGTGCCACTTATGGAGAGGGAGAGGAGCAGGAGAGAAGATTCTGGACAGGAAGAGAGGCACTGCCAGGAGGTTAGATTCCCAAACCCCTGCGGACTGTGGAGTCGCAGCCATCTGCCCCCATGAGGTTTTACTCAGACTCCTTCACTCCGTGATATTCTTGGAGTAAAACCATCAAGTACTTTTGACATAAAAAAATTGGTATTCCAAGCCTGGGATGAACAGATCTCTGCATGGCTGGTGGATATCAGCTAAAGCAGGCTAAAGCAGGTGTAAATCCTCCTTTGGTGGGTTTAAAGGAGACCTTCCAGGAATTGGAAAACGTTGGCAATCACTTTGGCCCAAGAGCCCTGCTGGGATGCATTGTCCTGGGAATGGCAGAGAGATCCCTGGAGGAAAGCAATGAAGCGAGGAGAGCAGACTGGAGGGAGAGGTGGTGAGAGGCAGAGTGGAGAGAGGAGAGAAAGGGGTGCACCTGGGGACGGGCCTCATTAAGAAGGGGAGAGGTCACCTAATCCTGTACCAGGGCAGTGGGAGGATGTGAGGAAAGGGCATTGAGACAACTGCTGACCAGCCCGAGGCCTCCTTCCCTACCTTGTTTACTGTCTCAGCGGTCTGTAAGGGCCCTTCCTCCCACAGTAGATGCCCTACCGCAGACTGGGGACCATGCCCTGAAATTTAACAAGATGGTGGCAGAAAACTCTCCCATACCTGACACTTTCCTTATTTGAACAAAGAGAGACAATGAGACTCAAAGACCTTGGTCGTGTGCCTTTTCACTCCAGCAAAGCTGATTTTATTAGCTTACTTCTTCCAAATTGGTAACAGTCCTGCTTGTAAATCCATCCTTACATCCTGCTAATCCACCTTATGTCTGACTAATTAGTAGTTGTCTTCTAAGCAAGGAATGCCTTCTTATGGTTTTTATGTGTGAATACAATACTGTAGGTACTTAAACATTAATAACTGTAAAAACAATACAGTAATTTAAATGATTGTGGTTAAAGTGAAACTTTTCTAGAATCCAATTTATAAATCTAGAAAAGGGCCATCATTTGTGAGTGGGAACTATATGTTCACTGTCAAAAGCCATGAAAGATTTTCAAGATCATGTAGCAATGAGAAGCAGAACAAGGATTTGAACCTCAGTCTGTTCTCATAGTGTTGTGGAAAAACTATTGACATCAGGATTACTTTGGAAGGCTACCTTCAGTTCAGTGCTGCGGTGTTTCTGCTCTGGAGAAAAAGGAGGAATGTATTAGTCCAAATTGTCTCATTTTTCCAAGTAGCAAAAAAGCAATATCTTGGCTTATGTATCTGGAAGTCTGGGAAGGAGATCAGGCATAGCTGGATCCAGAGGCTTAATTTCTTCCTCTTTTGTTTTGATCTGCTTTTCTCTGTGTTGGTTTCTTCCTCAGGTACACTACCTCACGAGTTGACAAAGTGGCCCTAGGCAGGGTTAGGCTTACCTGGTCCTTAGAGCCCACATTCCCTCTTTTCTGATTGTTAAAATGGTAGAAATCTGGGAAGAGAACTGATGGTCCAAGCTGGATTTGTGACTTTTCTTGAACCAATCACGTGCGCACTCTTGGGGGAGAGGATTGGGTCAGCCCTAAGTGAGCCACATGGACTGAGAATGGGGGGCTGGTGATTCTCCAATGAGATGTTGGGGTTAAAAACCTATTTTTACTACAAGGATAGGAAGGTGGACACACCCTGTCTTCTCCACTATTAACATTAATCTACTTATTCATTCTACAAGTATGTATGCACCGGGCCTGGCCGGCTACTGGGCGTCCTCAGGCGAGTAAGGTGGGTTCCAGCCTTAGAAGAGCTTAGAGTCAAAGGGAGCTTGAATTCTCAGGAGGGGCCTCTTGGACAGTTGCAAAGCATCCTGCGTAGGAAGGGGAACTGCAGCTTCTCCAGGATGCCTGCTGACACCAGGGATACCTGCCAGCACCTGCCAACAACGGCCTTTTCAGCTTCACAGAGTCTGTCATTGGGCTCTGTGACAGAAGCAACGAAGTGACCGCCTGCGGAGGGGGAGCCCGTAGAGGAGCGCGCCTGGCTCTTTCCTGAACCCGGTGCTGCGGGCGCCCCCTGCAGGAGAACTGGAGGGTCGGCGCGCCGCGGAAACCTGCCGGGTCCCTGCTGGGTCCCAGACCTCCCTGATCTTTTACGGGCTCTTCCTAGAAACCTTGGTTTGAAGTAATGCTAGGCTGTGCGTGTTTACCGCCTGCGCCTGATTAACTGGCAGCGCCTAAGCGCTCAGTAAAGGAGCCCCCAACTCCGCGCCCCGGGGAGCCCCGGGCCTCTCTCCAGCCACCTTCCCCGCCACCCCACGCCACACCGGGACCGCGCCGCGCTCCCTCGCCTTCCCATTTCCTGCAAGGCGAATCTGCTCAGCCATAATCATAATCATAAACACAATCATAATCAAAATCATATTAATTGCTACAACTTTGAGTTCTTGGAGGAAGACACCTGGCTAGGCACTTTGTTTCCAATTTCTTATTTAATCTTCACGATTACCGTATGGGAGGGCATTTTCCTGTTACTGCAGCTTAAAGAGAAGCAACTTGCTCAGCTCGCGTGGCTAGGAGGAGACAAAGTCGGTCCAGAGCCACAAGAGGGCGCTCCTCCCTTTTCTATATTGTCATGTGGGACAGGCTTTCCTTTGGGGAAAACTCAGGCTGTATTTTGACAATTGTAAAAAGCCACATAAACACCTTATGCATGCATGCATGCATGTATGCATTTTTTTGAAGAGACAGGCGGCATTGGGAATATAAGCTGTACGTAGGAAGAGCACATTTCTGGAACTGGAAATTATGCTACATCTGGTGTGATGAGGCAGAATTTTTGAATTAGGAGTCTTATACAATCAGGATGTTGGTCATCCATACCATATGGGGTGAAACTGGACAGCTGTGAGAGGCCTTTGTACAGCAAGCCATATCGTGTGTGTATGTGTGCAAGCTTGCACACTTACCAAGAGCTTCCTCTCTTGCCCTGATAACACTTAGGATTAAAGTCTGGAGCAGCTGCTCTCATTTGCCTAAGATAATCTAAAGGCACCGGTCTTCCTCTTTTTCCATTTTTCCTCCCTAGTTTCCCCTTGCTCCCAACTCTTGGTCTGTCGCAGGGTTCTGCAAGAAAGCTCAAAAGCTCTTGAGGTAAGTTGAGTGCTCTGCCAGGTTTGGGAGTGTGGAAAGAGGATGGAACATAGAGCAGAAGGAGGCAGGCATGAGCCCTGGCTCCACGACTTGCCCGAGTGACTCCCCTTCCTCATGGAGAGTTACTGGCTTGCTTGTTTATACTCTTCTCTCATTTATAATATTGGGCTCATGATATCAAATGGGATAATCATATGTGAGTCATTAGAAAATGTGTTAATATATGTAAGGTGTGTAAAACCGTGCCTGAGAAGCACAGGAGCATTGGCTCTTTTAGTGTAAATTATCGTCATTGTTCACAAAGGTGGGGTACAGAAAAGGTGCCAAGGACACACCCGAATTCTTCCTGTCCGTTTGCTCTTCCAGAACCGGGCAGTGGGAGCCAGCACTACCAATTTTTTTCTTTTTCTTTCCCCCAATTTTTATTTGGAAATAACTTCAAACTTACAAAAAGTTGCAAACATAAAATAATGCAAGTAGCAGCTGTATCCCCTTTGCTGAGATTCACCTATTGGAGCATTTTACTCCCTTTACTTTATCGTTCATGATCTTTGTCTTTCTTCCTCTCTCTCTAAATGGGAGAAATATTGGAATATTTGTACATACATATTTATATAGACATATGTACATTTATATACATGTATATATACACATATATTTATAAATATTATATATATGTGTGTATGTACAGTTTTTCCTGAATACTTTAACACTAAGTTACAGGCACCATGGCCTTTAACCCTAAATACCACATTATGCTAAATACTAAACTACGATAGTAGGTGTGCTAAATACTGCAAGAGGGATGGTCTGTTCCATAACCACAGTACAGTTGTCAACCTTGCAAATTTACACTGATACAATATTTTATCTAACCTACCGTCCATATTCCAGTTTTATCAGTTGCTCTAATGATGTCCTTTATAGCATTTTCCCCTCTAGGACAGGATCCAGTCTAGGGTCAGGTATTGCATTTAGTTGTCATGTCTCTTTAGCTTTCTTTAATCTAGAACATTTCCACAGCCTTTCTTTGTCTTTTGTAACATTGACTTTTTTTTCCAGCTTTATTGTGATATAATTGACATATAACATTGTGTAAGTTCAAGGTGTACAACTGTGTTGATTTGATACACTTATGTGTTGTGAAATGTCACCACCATCGCTTTAGCTAACACCTCTGTCACCTCACATAATTATTATTTCATTTTTGTGGTGAGAATATTTAAGACCTATTCTCTTAGCAACTTTCAAATCTATAATACAGTATTGTTAACTGTAATCACCATGCTGTACGTTAAATCCCAAGGACCGATTCATCTTCTAACTGGAAGTCTGTCCCCTTTGGACAACGTCTTTCCTTTTCCCCCACCTCCCAGCCCCTGGTAACCACCATTCTACTCTTTGTTTCTACGAGTTCTGTTTTTTTAGATTCCACATAGAAGTGATATCATACAGTATCTGACAATTTTCTTGATTCTTTTATTTGTGCCCCTTCTGGTCTCTGTAGACGCATTCTCCCAACCTCAGCTCAGGACTAAAGGCCTTGAACGAGCAGCTGTGTTGGAGAAGGGTCTGCGCAGAGGGATGGTGTGAGCGAAGGTGCAGAGGTAGAAACCAGAGAGATGTGGAGCTATAGATATATAGGATCCTAGAACCCATTCTCAGGAACATGAAGGTCAGGCTGGACCGGCTCCACAGTGAGGCCAAGTACACAATCATAGCATTTTCCTTTGGGTCCTGAGAGATGCCTCTGGGGTCCAGAGAATATTAGGCTTGTGGTTGTGTATGTGTGTGCATGCAAATTACGAGTACAATCTTGCTTCTCTCCCTGAAAAGGTAAACCATCATTTTAATTATTATTTATTTATCCCTACTCTGAGGTCTCTGAACTGCAATTTCTTCATAATAATAACTGTAATAATAATATATAAAATACAGCAACAATAATGATAATTGCCTGTCTCCCTGGGGTACTGTGAGGATAAAATGAGATAATGAACTCAAAAGTGCTTTGTAATCCAAAAAGATCTCTCCTTATTCTGGCACATTGCTGTATACCTGGTATTTTCACTGCTCTTGTTGTGTGGCCTTGCCTCAGACGCTGAAGAGAGAGTTTCTGTGATGTCAGTCTTTATTTTGGACAGAGCGCGTAGACACAGCCTTAACACTTCCTCCCTTTTTTGGGAGAGACAATTAGCTTGTAATGAGGATTCACCATGTGCCAGGGGCTTTACATTTACCATCTGAGGTAATTGAAATGGAAACCTTGTTATTATAAGCAGTCGTTATTATTATGTTTTATTTGGGGTTTTTTTTTGAGGAATATTAGCCCTGAGCTAACAACCATGCCCATCTCCCTCTACTTTATATGTGGGACGGCTGCCACAGCATGGCTTGAGAGGCAGTGCATAGGTCTGTGCCTGGGATCCGAACCAGTAAACCCCGGGCTGCCTAAAGGAGTGTGTGAACTTAACCGCTGTGCCACTGGGCTAGCCCCAGTCTTTTTTCCCTTAACTATTTAAGAGCAAGCTGTAGATATGATTCCTCAACACCTCCAGATATTACAGTGGGTCTTTCCCCCGCAAAAACTACTCTCCCAAATGACCACCATACAATCCTCCAAATGAGAAAAATCAATATTGATACATTTCCATCCAAGTTTTTCCAACTGTCCCAACACCACTATGTTTTCCTTTCTGGTCTAGGGTCTAGCCCAGGATCACACTGAATTTAGCTGTCATGCCTCCTTAGTCTCCTCGGTCTGAAACAGTTCCTCAGTATCTCCCGGTCTTGCATGACCTAGAAAGATCTGCAGAGTACTGACTTCTCATTCTGAAGGCTGATCTTCAACCTGGGTCTGTCCAGTGTGTCCTCATGACCACACTCCCGCCCTGCATTCTTGGCAGAAATCCCACAGATATGAAGCTGTCCTTTTCTTGTACGGTCACATTAGCAGTCACCTGATGATAATTCTTCCCACCACTGGTTATAACCTCGATCACTGTGTCAAGTTGGTTTCTGTCAGATTTCTCCATCATAAAGCCACCATTTTCCCCATTGTGATTAGTAAGTATGTTGTGGGGAGATATTCTGAAATTACACCAATATCCTGTTCCTCATCGAACCTCGACTCACCAGTCTTAGCAATTATTGATGACTCCCTCCGTGGTGGACATCAAATGGTGATTTTCTATTCCATCATTCCATTTACACTTATTAGTTAGCATTCTACTTTAAGGAAGAGCTTTCTCTTCTTCCCCACTTATTTATTCATTACTTTATTTATATCTTTAAGGTCTCATAACTTCTCATTTTATCTAATGGTTTTAACCCATCACTAGCATTATTTATTTTAATGTAGCTGCTTCTTTCACCTCCAATCTCTCTCCCCTCAAATTCCTCCTGTACTTTCACCAGATTAACCTCTTAAAATCTTAGTTTAGCTACTGCCATTATCTTTTGATCAAGCTGGTAGCTTTGAAGAAGCAGGACAAAATCCAAGCTTCTCAGCTGGCATTCAAGACACCCACACTCTTCCTCCCTGGCCGTCTAGTTTCCTGTGACTCCTTCATTTGTTTCTCAGTAGATGCCCTCAGCACTGCCTCTCCTCCCTCCCTTCCTCCTTCCCTCCTTTCCTCTCTCTCTCCTTCCCTTCCTTTCTCCCCTCCTTCCCTGCCTCCTTACTTATCTAGAAGCTACAATGTGTCAGACACTGAACTAGGCACCGAGAATACAGCAGTGAATGAAACAAAGTTCTTGCTGTCTTGTGGCTTGTCATGGGGAGAGACCGAAAGTAATTACAGGAATACATAGCAATCAGGTGATAATAAATGTTGTGAGAAAGAACAGAGCAGGATAAGGAGACAGAGTGGGGTTTTGTGTGAGTGAGTGTGTGTGTGTGTGTGTGTGTGTAGTTGTGTGTGCTATTTTACGTAGGGAACATCTAGCACTTTCCTACCTCCATGCCTTCGCTCATGTCATTCCTTCTGTTTGACATGCCGTTCCCTGTTGACATTTGAGCTTGAATTTGAAGAAGTAAGATTTTTTCTCCTTCTCATGAAGTCCTCCTTGATTTCCCGAGACCCAGTGATCCTTTCCTTCTCTGAACAAATAAAACTCAGTAGAAAACATGGATCTGTAGATAACAGCACATTATATTAAAGTGATAAAATAATGCTAGGCATTATACATGGCCCAAGTTTTAGAGGTTAAGGGCTAATCTCGTCTTTATTTTTGTTTCTCCCCTTCTATCTTTTCTCTGCTTGTACCACATGGTAGATGCTTGATCAGTTCAAATTAAAACATAAATAAAAGAACCAGTGAAGATGGACTCAAGAGAGAGGTAAGACGGTGGACTCTCAGGAGTTAGCAGAAGGCGGCTGCAGCCCTTCCAGAACCCTCAGTGGGATCACACCCAGTGCCAGCTTCTGGAGCCCCTTCTGCTAGGGTTTCATTTTCCAAATTTCAGAGATGGCAGATGATCGACTGACTGTTTCACATCAGATTTCAATGTCAACTGCTCTTGACAGTTATTTCTGATTGATTTTACTCCTTGGTGAGTTCTTGCAACAAATATTGGAGAAAAAAATCATGTCAGAATTCAATGGTGGTAGCCTAATGCAAGCGAGAAAGAAAACAGACAGGCCTATAACCAATCAGCCCAACCACCTTCCTGTTATAGGGCTTTTCTTTCTTTCCACCCCCAAATAAACATACTCTCTGCCAAGTTTAAAGCTGAGGTTAGATGCTTTCCGCCCTGTGCGTGCTCTCCCGCTCGGTTTCCGCTTTTCCGAGGCTGCCTTGGACGAGGGCTGTGATGAATTGCACCACGGGTGCTGCAGGTGGCGCTGTGTCCTCGGTGCGCGGTGGTCAGCGTGTCTTCAAGATTTCCGTTTGGAGAAGGGACGGCGCCTGGCATCTTTTTAGTTAAATTTGATCTATCTGCTCGGCTTCTGTGGAGCTGGTCTGAGAAACAGATTAGCCGATTTCTGACCCTAAACGGAAGGTCAGCCGTTCTGTGCTCAAATGTAGCATTCGCCGTAAGCTGGATCATGTGCCGGGCCGTGCTTTGGAATTAGGCCCACGGGCTGTGAAAATGACCCTGAGGTGTTTCTTCCGAGCCTTTGCCTGCGGAGTCTTTTCTGGGTTTTGTACTTGGAAGCAGACGACAGTAGAGTCACATTCTAGGCCTGTGAGGGTGGGGAAGTTGGGTTGGATGTAACTCATCAGCCTCCTTTTAAACAGCGAGCTGCTTGGTGTTTTAGCTGAGGTAGCTCAGTTTCTAAATCCAACACTGCCCTTAGTAGTGGGCACCTTCTTGAATGAGGCCTTTATTGCCCCCAGCCTGTCCCCAAGTCTTTGGAGCTCTGTTTTGTTAAAAACCTTCATGAGCATTCAGGAGAATGGTCCCACTACGTTATGGAGGCTGTGTGATGGTGTACTGCCAGCACCTCATAGCAGGGCGCTCAGTGTATCATTTGTCAGCTGAGCTGCAGGATTGCAAACTCCTTCATTAAACAGAATTTGAATATGTAAAATTGAGAGCATTGAAAAGCAACTTAGAACCCTGTGCTAGATGACCTTTTAGTATCTTACAATTCTAATTCCCTAAACACATGTCTAACTTCCGGTGTCTCCTAAAATCTTCTTGCTTTGAAGGGAATGAGATGACACTTCCCATCACACTTCTATAATGAAGTTATTAAAGTTGTTTGTTTTATTTTTTTCCTGTTTATTGTTTTCAGATGACTTCACTTTTTACTTGTGACCAGTAGATGGCTCTCTGGCTTTCCTTGATTTGACACACAGCAGTTCGGTGCCGGTGGGGAAATACTGAGCTGTTTCATTCTGTCCTGAAGTGAGGAGAACCGCAGATGCAGGTTCTTCCAGTTCCTACCACCTCTTCCCCATCCCCCGTCACCATCTCCACCCTCGGCGTCTGGATCTTTGAGAAGCTCAGGGTGTGTGTGAGTGTGTGTGGAGGGGAGGTTGTCCACTGGAGTAGTCGGATGATGGAGTAGTTTATATACCAAGCCTGGACACATGGGCAGCAGTGCTTCTGGAGGGTCAGTGGGCAGTGTACTGGCTATTGTTGAGAAAAGATCTTCCCCAGATGCCAGAAGGAAGGATGACTAGCATGGCTTCTCCACTCTGGGGGTGCAGAGAGCCCACTCGAATGGATGGAGTCTGGCCCATCTGTGAGCATGCACTCAGCTTCCATTTGTCTTTCTGCTGCTGGGGGTTGTTGCTTGAATGCAGACAGGGTGTGGGGCATATCTTTGGATGCTGCCTGTGCTTCTGTCCATGTGGTCTCTCCGGTCCTTCCTCCCTTTCCTTTTGTCACCCTTCCCTCCTCCTTCCACATCACTCACTCCAGGGGTGGGGAAGACTGTTGGTGCCCAATGGCATATTTTCTAAATCTTTTCGTCTTATCCTGTGGGGTAGAGATTTCTAGTGCTCACCCATATCTGGTTCTCCTTGCCTTCTTGGGTGCATGTGAAGATGAAGCTTTCCAGCCCCTCTTGTAGTTAGCTGGGGCCATGTGACCTGTTCTAGCCAGTAAATGTGAATGGAAGTGGCACTTACTGCTTCTAGGCAGTTATGGACTGCCCCTCCAAATCCATATGCTGAAGCCCTAACCCCCAATGTGACTGTATTTGGAGAGCGGGCCTTTAGGGAGGTAGTGAAGGTCAGGTGAGGTCAAAAGTGTGGGGCCCTAATCCAATATGACTGATGTCTTTTTCAAAAGAGGAAGAAACATGAGGTATGTGTGTGCACAGAAGAAAGGGCATGTGAGGACACAGAAGGCAACCATCTGTGAGCCAAGAAGAGAGGCCTCAGGAGAAACCAAACTGGCTAACACCTTGACCTTGGACTTCCAGCCTCCAGAACTGTGAGATCTACATTGCTGTTGTTTGAGCCACCTGGCCTGTGGAACTCTGTTATGGCAGCCTGAGCAGGCTAATCCATAGGCTGGGGAACTTAAAGTTGAGTGTGAGCTCTCCATTCTCTCTCTTCCTTGCTGTGCTGACCTTTTAGGTCATGTGTTCCAGATGATGTTGCTAAAAGATGGAGGAGGAAGGCCCGACCCAAGTTGGTTTTCTTGTGCCAAGCCCCAGGTATTTCTGGTTCAATTTTTGCTGTAGGATAGCCTAATGCTAATCTGCCTAATTCCACCTGGACCTTGCCTTTTGAAAACAAAATCAAGCATCTGACCCTTTGGTCCTGCAGCTCCGTGGGATCAATCCTCCTTGAGACAATGGACGCCTCATGTCTGAATGCATGAATGGGGCTGGCTCAGGGCATAACTGGGAATGTGGAGGTGAAAAGAGTTGGTTAATACATCAAAATATTATATGGCTACAGTTCCATGGGACCCCAAGACACCTAAGAGGCTTCCTCTTAGTGTTCGTGCTGTGCTCCCCAGTTCTCAGAGATCTGCTAAGATGTTTCAGGTGGGGGTCAAAGGCCAAGTATGCCTCTGGCTTTTCTCTCTTTAATCAGAGAAACTCTACTTTTATCTGTTTAGGGTTCTGTGTGAAATTTAATTTAAATGAAGAGTTCTGTTGCTGGAGAAAGTTTAAAAATCACTGTTATAGTTCCACAGTCAAGGAAATACAAATTTTGTGAATATATGAAGTCCGTATAGCTTGAAGTTTAGTAAGATTCAGTCAGAGTTCTATATTGATAGGTTCAAAGGTCATAGTCCCCAGTTCAGCTTGGTTCTTTGATCCTCAAGGTGACTTCAAAAAAAATCTCTGACTCATGGAAATAGATTTGTACAAAGTACAGGATTTACTTATTGTGGGTTTTCACATATTAATTTATTTTTTAAAAATGTATTTATGGACGACACTAATGACATACAATGATGTAGTGGTGATACTAAAATCATGGCCTGAAATGGCATCTATGTGTTTCACACATTGCCGCTCCCCATCCTGCACTCACAGCAGACATTATTAATTGATCACAGTACTCATTCCTGCAGAGCCTAGATATAGCCCTACAATTTTCAGTACAGTGCTCTAGGCAACCTCTTCCAACTAATTGGGGTTAGCATGTGAACTGAGACTTCTTTTATCATGTTTATGTATAATCAGTAATAATTGGGGTTCGTTTATCTATGTCTTTGAATGCTAGGTTTTAGAGCTGTGGTGAGGTTGGTAACTCAGTGGTTAGTATTTCTGGAAGCCCACAATGGCCTTGCTGACCACATTTTTCAGATTTAAATGAGAAATGTGTTCCATATAAAGTTTCTAATGAGGTGAGTGAATGTATCAGTCAGGATCCTGGCTGGTAACAGAAGTTACACCCAATGTGATGATGCTGCAGAAAATTTACTGCAGGGGCTATTGACAGAGGTCAGGGCAGGGTCAAGGGAACCAAAGTGGGATGGCGAAACATCCAGGTGCTAGTAAAGGTGAGGAGCCATTCTCAGCCCTTGGCCTGAATGGGCAAGTGGAGAGGACAGCGTTAGGGATCCTGGGAGGAACTGGACATCTGGCAGAGGGCCCCTATGCAGGAACTGTGTCCTTATGCTGAGGAATGCACCTGCTGCCAGAACTGTGGCGGATGAGGCAGGGAGGGAGCTGGGGAGCAAACCCGCTGACCCTTCTCCCCTTCTGCTGATTGAGCTTTTGGGGTCCTTCAGTGTCTCAACCCCATTTCCTGAACAGCCCCTTCAGTAAATTCTCTGCAGTTTAATGAGGAAGCCAGAGGGCAAGGAGCCCAGGTGATGCAGACCGTAGAGGTCGGCCTCCAGGGTACAGAGAAAGGAGGAGAATGGAGCTGGTGAGCGGGACAAAGAGTAATCAGCACAGAGAAGTATCTGTGCCCACTCCTCGAGGGCAGGGACTTGATCTGCCATGTTCATTGCTGTATCTCCAACGTCTGGAACAGGGTTGGACACATAGTAAGTACTTGACACATGTCAGTTGAATGAATGAATAAATATCCTGAGTAACTGGACATATAGCCTTTATAACAAAATTCAGGAATTCCTCAGAATTTAGGAATTTATGAGGGGTCATAAAGAAGTGGCAGGCATGGTCTTCGTCCATTGGGAGGTTGGCTTTTAGCATATGACTGTAACAATATGTTTAATTTGATTCTACTCACTTGTAAAGAGTTGGTTTATGGATCCAATGAGGTTATGTATTTTACAAAGCTTTCATTTCCATTCCCTTAATGTATTGCCATAGAACAGTTCACCCCAAAACTTAGTAACTTAAAACAACCATTTTCTTTTGTTCCCAATTTTGTGGGTCAGGAATTTGGGAAGGACTCGGCCGAGTGTCAGCTGGGTGGCTGGGGGTTGGAAGGATCCATTTCCAAGATGGCTTCTTCACTCGCGTGTCTGGTGCCTTGGGGGCTCTTTGGCCTCTCTTTCTCCACATGGCTTCATCCTCCTGGGCCTCTCCACATGTCTTAGGAGTCTCACAGTATGTGAGTCTCAGGATAGTGGCACTTTTTAATGGGGTTGGTCCCCTAAAGGCAAGTAGTGGAAGCTACCAGGAAAGTTAAGGGCTTTGCCTAGAATGGCATAGTCTCTTCTGCTGTGTTCTATTGGTCAAAACCATCACAGACCAGCCCAGATTCAAGATGGGGGGTACAGACTCCCCATCTTGAGGGGCAGTGGCAAGTTCACAGTTCAGAAGAGCAGGTGGGATGGAAAATATTGTTGCCGTCAACTTTGGAAAGTACAGTCTGTTGCAGTTCATTCATATAAGCCTTTATTTGGCTTGCGAGATGCTTCCAGTTATTTCTCAGCCCCTTCTCTTGATTTTAGTTACAATTTGTTAAGCACTTGGTGTATGCTAGGCACCATGCTAAGTGTTGACAAGCATTATCTCATTTAATCTTCACAATCACCCAGGAGGTAGATTCTGTCACCTCCAATTCACAGATGAGGAAGATGAAGTACAGAGAGAACAATGATCTTGCCTAAGGTCACTCAGGTAGTAACTCAAACTGACCTTGTTTCAGAAAGGATTTATGATGCTTAAAAATATGTATAAAACTACAAAATAGAATAAATTAAGTAGGTTAGGAAATTGCAGCTGAGATGAAGAGAGGATGAAGTGGGATGGGAGGTTAGGCACACAGGGCTTCTCCCAGATTCTGGAATTTACCAGGGGTGGGCCACACCTTTGGCATTAAGACACCTAGTGGCCAACATAGTGAGGGAAATGTGAACAGTTCATACAAGAGAGAGGAACCGGCGTCACTATTCTCGTTCCTGATGCCAAGCTCAGGACAACCTTCCTCTCTTGGGCCCTCAACAACAACCCCCATTGTTTGGTTTCATAGGGCTATTTCTGTGAAAATGCTTCAATGCAGGCCGAGGCTTGGGGCAGCCCCAGAGCAAAACATGGATTTAAGCAATTATATATATGAGGGATAGCATGAGATGTCAGGGAGCAATGCCCTTTAGTAAACCCATTGAGCCCATGCCCAACTCCCACCCTCAGAGAATGTTAGTTAGCCTTGGGGAGAGTTACGTGAGGGTGCACGAGGTGCGGGGCCCTGGCCGCTGCAGCGAGGGCTTTCTGGGGGAGAAGCTTTCTGCTCTCCCCCTGAGGGAGGTGGGATTTTTCTCTTACTCCTGCTCGTGATGTTAAACTAAGTCATAAAATAAATAAAAATGTAGGAGAAGAAAGAAAAGAGAGAAAACTTAAGTAAAATAATAAAAGCAGGATGGAAGGCTAAGACAAACTTAAAATGAAAACATTGAGACTCGGTAAGAGAAATTCGAAAGAAAAAGAGTAGAACAAATATTACAATAAGAGAATAAAAGCACAATACAGATAAAAGGTTAAGACTTAAAATAATCATGAGGGATAAATTAAATAAGCTTTAAGATAAAGGAAGCAGGAGAATGGAATCATTGAAAGAAAGTGAGAGGAGTAAAAAAATAAAGCTGAAATCAGATTAAAGTTAAAAAATAAAACCAGAAAGCCATGAATAAAATTTAAAAAGTAGAGATTAAGAATTAAAAAGTAATGACAAGATAAATAAGATTTAAGATAAAGGTACAATAACATAAATCAACAAGGTAAAAGGTTAAACACATCAAAGTAAAAGAGAGAAAAGATTAAGAGGATAACAGGCTAAAACTTATGGAAAAAAGTGTCAAAAACATAAAAGTAGATGGGTTTGAAGCTTAAGTGCAAGATTAAGGAATTAAGAATGCTCTTTTGAGTGCTAATACTTTAACAAAGAGGATTAAGACAGAAATAGTTTAAAAAGAAAATAAAAGAAAGAAGCTTAAACTGAGAGGGACCGATAATGAAATAAAGAAAGAGTAAAGGAAAGGAAAATTCAAATTAGTACAAATCAAGACTACAAATCAAAACAAAATTCTCAGCAATAATAAGAGAAAAATGGAAAAGCTATGTAATAAACCCAGAATGTTCCCCTGATAAACAAATACAAGAACACAAGAACAACATGTATCTATTACAAATTCCCGTGGTTGGCCTGGGTCCCTGCACTGGAGAATCTCCTGTTGTAGCAGCAGCATTTCTGGCAAGCTGGAAAAGGCAGAATCGGTATGAAATGCCCTTTACTTTTTGCCTAGAACTTTGCATTCTCTGCCTTCAATACTTTTTTTTGTAGTAATGACACGGCAGTTGCTCTGTAACTCAACCAGCTGGGGTTGAGGTGGGGCACAAGCAGTGGCCAGTCCAAACTACGGAAACATCTTGGGCAAAAACCACATGGGGAAGTAATTTCACAGGTGGTGTCATGGAAGGAGATGGGGTGAGTGGGAAGAGGAGTTAAAAGTAGCTCTACTCGGTGAAATAGGAGTTGAGGTTGTCTTCTGAGAGTGAGAGGGTGGGACCAAGAATGAGTAGAGGGAAATTGTTGAGCTCAGCTGAGGAGAGGGGAAGAGCTGCCGATGAACACTTCACCCCTGTAACCCAGTAAGGGCTTGTTCTGCTCGCTGCAGCACTAAAGCCAATCAAGTGCGAGATGAGTTGGTGGTTGAGAAAGGGGTTTATTTGATTAGCCAGTGAAATCAGAGGATGGTGGACCCATGTCCCAAAGACCATCTTAAACAAGCACATAATCTTGAGGCAGTTACATGGGGACTAGTGGGCTATGAAGGAGGGGCTCAGGAAAGTTGACCCTCTGGCATCAGTGACTAGAAATGCTACACCAGGTCATTTAGTTGTCATGGATGATGGATTCCAGCATAGATGTTCTTCTCCAAGGAGGTCGTCGTGTTCCTAAGAAACTCAAAAGAACAAAGTTATCATCTATCACTATTGAGAGGTACATGCATCAGCTAAGATTATTTCCCAGAGGATATATTTATCTCCTAGGCTACATGTAAGGGAAAACATATACAGCTTGGGTGAATTAGTCTGAGGTTATTCTAAGTTACAACATGGCTTCCTCATGTCAACCTCGCTTTAGGCCAGTATCACCCCTAGTTGGAGCCCAACTATGGTTGGACAGTCTGACTTTGCCAAATGTTGCCTGGTAACATCACACTTCCTTGCTGATTCTCTTACACTGTGGGGTCACTCAGGTATGTGGATAGGTGGGTGGGTGGAAGGTCAAGAGCAGCCAAGTCTTGTGGTATCAGTAGAAGCAGAGTTAAGTGGTTGAGTTTGGGGATTAGCCAGGCCAGAGGGGACTGGTAGAGTGGAGAATGGGACTGAATGTTTACATGAGGGCAAAAAGGAGGGTCAGTGAGAGAGGGGACTGGGGCCCTGGGGGAGAGGTAGCAGTCAGATGGGACTTTCAGAGCAACAGCACTCACTTTGATGTTTTGGAGGTAAAAGAGGTCCATGCTCACACAGTGCATGAGAGTGTTTGAAGGAGAGGAGAAAAGCCACTGGGTGTTTAAAGACTGGGTTGATGTTCACATCACTGAGGGTGATGGAAGGGGATATTGGCTACAAGGATGGGAGCAAGGTTGAAAAGTCCATGAGGAAGGCAGAGGAGAGTTCTGAACGTCAGTATACAGCAGTGATAGGAACAAGGAGAAGGTGGAATAATTGATTCCAGAGGTTATGAGTGGAGCTGGTGAAGTGACCTCACGAAGGAGGAATATGTGGCTCCTTCCTTCCGGCTCCTTGAGTTGGAGTGAGTAGGTGAAGCTGTGGTTTTCCTTGGAGAGCATGGTGAAGGAGGAAAGTATATTTCGGTTAAAGAGATGAAGTGAAAGGGGAGAAGATATGGGGGATGAGAGGCAGATGGACTCAAAGAATCTTTTCCGATTTGAACATGGTGGAAGAAAAAGCTTAATTCCGCCTGGGGAGCGGGAGAGTAGAGTTGGATAAGGATGAAAGGAGTCTGACAGGAAAAGGTGCACAGTTATTTGAGTCTAGGACAGTAATTGTGGGTCACAGGGGCTAAGAGGCACGCCCTGATAGTGTTGGGGGGAGGGAGAGAAATGTGGGGAATGTTGAGAGGAGTTTATTTGCCATTAGATGAGTTCATGTAGTTTATCCCATTCCAAGGTTTTGATATGGATACGAAGGATTGTACCTACCCTAGTAATACAAGGGCAAGGATTTTATTGCTATTTTTCTGGGGGACTGTCCTACCAGTAGAGGCAGGGAGGCGGGTCACTTCATATGCACTTCCAAATTTTGATGCAACCAAAACAGTTGCAACCAAAGATGAACAGTGAAATTTTAGGATTAAAGAGTAGTGAGGAGGGTACTAGTTTGAGACTCAGGGCACCAAAGGGGTTATGATGGATAGTTCAATTGCAAATACTGCTGCTAAAGCACCTTCCATTCCTGGCATATTAGACAATAGATGTAAAATACTCTTGTGGGCTTGAAAAAAATTTTCTGGGGCAATAGCTGCTGGCAACTCTTCTGTACGTAATTACAACACAAATTCTCACACATCTGCTTAGTGGATGGCCTATCAGTGATGCTTAACGATGATGATTTGTTTCTGGTTGGATGTGTTAAATTGTCGGCTATCAAAAATTTTATGTGTGAGACTGCTGGGAATGATGAGACTGCAAAAGCTTTTTCAAAGTATACCCTCCACAGGACTATCTCAGGGTCCTGTGCATCATCCAGCATCTGTTTTTGTGAGGGAGAAAGAATCTGGACCATCAATTTGAATGCCAATTAAATGGCTTAAAAATGTCCTGGTAAATGAGTTGGTCCTGGGTAATCTGACCCCAACAGAAAAGCCTTTGGCTAACAGTGCCTGGCACCGAGTCAGTCCTCAATACATATTAGCTAGCTGTCGTGGTCCAGCCACACAAATACTAACATCCATGGATAATTTTGTGCCAGGTGCTGTTAAAAGCACATTTCATATGTTTATTATCAGAGGGTTCCTTGCCATAAAATAAAAATAAGATGGAAGACCTGGAGATATATTCCAAAGTACTACATGTAAAGATTAAGAGAAAAAAATTAATTATTAAGTGCTGAGTGAAATTATGTGAACTTGCCTGAGAAAAACACAAAATATGGATGTAGGATTTTGGTGACAAAAAAAAGGAGAAGGACTTATAGAATTTAGAGGAATACAAAGGTTATAAAGGTGACCTATACTAAGGGAGGGGAATCCCAGGTTCTAAAAAAACCCCATCCTTAATGGGGTCCCAGGCCCCTTAGCCCCTGGAAGCTCCTGGGGTCCAATCTCAAATGTTTCCAGATTAACTCTTTAGTCTTTGAAAAGAGAACAGATAGGTGCTTATCTGAGAAGGGACATTATTCAGTCTGTCCATAATGACCCCAAATTTTAATACCATCACCTTAAGCACACTACATAAATTTTTCTTTCTGAGCCACTCAAGAGAACTAATAATTATAACAAAAAATGTAAAAGTATGTTAAATTACAGATATAGTGTTTTAACCACATATTATGACAGGCGCCTTAGACAGTATATCTAATTTAGTACTCACAACAAATTGCCAAAGAGTTATTTCTTTCCCACATTTTACCATGAACAAACTGAGGCCCAGAAAGTTAAGTGACTTACACAAAGTTACACACAAGCTAAATATGTGGTGTTGGTTGTATATGTTATATTATTTTAAAAACAGAATCAGCTTCTTTAGAAAGCAACTTTTATTTCAGAATATTCATGAAGAATGAGATTGCTCTATATCCACATTTGGAATTATTTGTCCCTGTCATTTTATGAGGCCTGACACTTCACAGTATAATTCTTGGGGTTATTGGTAGCTTGACCTCTGCTGCTGTGTGGTCCTACAAAGTATTGGGTCACTTAGTGTTTTAGTTTCATCATCAATAAAATTAAAATGATATCTATGCAAAAAAAAAAAGCCTTGAGACAGCCCTGATGGTCTAGTGGTTAAAGTTTGACGCTCTCACCCAGGTTTGTTTCATGGTCATGGAACCACACCACTCGTCTGTCAGTAGCCGTGCTGTGGTGGCAGCTCACATAGAAGAATAGAAGGACTTACAACTAGGATATATGACCATGCACTGTGGCTTTGGGGAGGAAAAAATTAAAAGCCTTTGGCTACTGAGAATTTAAATGCACTGATAGAGGCAACCAGCTGACCAGGGTTCCAGGGTGACCTGGGGCTGGGGGAAGGGTGAAAATAGGGCAAATGACCTCTTTCAACCTTGGGCCCCTAAAGGAGGCATTGTGAGAATTCTCCTTGGAAAGGAGCTGGATGGAGGCCTTTGAGGGAGTTGGATTAGGATCATCCTTTTTTTCCTTTACTTTTTTCTTCTGGTGGGTGAGGAGCCAAAGGTCATACAATTAGTTCCCGTTGAAGGCAGCACTTGAACTCAGGTCTCTTCTCTGATATTTAAAAGGCCTTTTCTTTTCACCACCTTCATGAGTTTCGTTTTTTAGGGATGTTAGTTGGCATTCAAAAAAATGAGAAAAAGTTGTCATTTTTTGTGTGTGTCTGCTCATTCCCAATGCATGTGTGTTTTTCTGTAGTTTTACTCTATTAGGATGAAGCAGAGATTATCAGGGAATATACAATGTAGAACCAACCCCACGGAAACAAAAGCCCACCTCTTCTGGAATAGGTCCTACTCGTGTACCCAAGCATCATCCAGAGCTGAGTGGGAGCTAGTGTTTATGGAGTGGGAGTGGGAAAGGGTCATCCTAAGCTGAATGCTTCTACTGGACCAAGTCCAATGACACTGGGGTAGGCAGCTGCTAAGTTGGCTCCCAATGAGCCCCAACTCTTGGCATTCAGGCACTTGGGTAGTCTCCTCCCTTTGAGTGTGGCCTGGACCTAGTGACTTGCTTCTAACTAATAGAATGGCAGGAGTGATGGGGTGTCACATCTGAGATCGTGTTACAAAGAGTCTGGCTTCCATCTAGCTCCCCTTTCTTACTCGCTTGCTTGCTTGCACTGCCCTATGGAGAGACCCACATGGCACATAACTGAGGGAGGCCTCCAGTCAGTGAGCACTGACAGCCTCACTCCAACAGCCCTTAAGGAACTGAATCCTGCCCACACCCGTGTCAGTGAGCCTGGAAGTAGTCCTCCTCCAGTTGAGACTTGTGAGAAACCTTGAGCCAGGGGACCCAGCCAAGCTGCTCCTAGATTCCTGACCCACAGAAACTGTGAGATAATAAATGTGTGTTTTTTTAAAAACTGCTAAATATTGGGGTACTTTGTTATCCAGCAATAGATAGCTAATGCAGACACACTTGCTCACCTTCATTGAAGAGAGGTTGTTGGAAGGCTGTAGTGGAGTGGAACGTTCCATTCTGCCTTCCCATGTTAGTGTTTTTAGAACTAGAAGCTACTGCCTAGTGCAAGGATATTCTTTGCCACTGGTGTGACTTAATCTTTGGACAGCTTTACCGTTTTACCGTTAGCGCTCACAAGATTGATAGCCAGCAACCTTCACAGCATCAGCCATGGCCTTGTGTCATTTGAGTTTTGAGGTGAGAAAATGTTTACAGACAATCATCTGAAGAACATCGAGAATAATGATTTTTTTTCCCCAAAGCTTCCAGCGTTAATCAGTTGCCTTCACTATTAAGCAAGACCTACTTACTTTGCAACTCATAGTTAAGATGTGGAACTCGTAGAAGTTCTATGTGAGATCTCATGAATTTCCACATGGTTCTGGGCACTCTAGGACACTCACTATCTCCTGCTATTTGAGATGAATTCCCTTAGACATTCAGAAGCAAGCTAGCCCAGACTATCCTTTGCTCAGTCACATAAAGTGCGGGTTTAGACAGGGATGATGCACTGGGATGCTCAGCCTTGGTGGCCAGGGTTATCCATAGTAGCGTCCACATCCAAGAATTGTTTCTGACGTTGGTTCTCAGGAAACATACAAGTTGCAATCAGAGCTTGTCAATTACTCGAAAGAGTTGGGAATTACATAACAAAAGACATGTCAAAGATTTTGCCTTCTTTGAATCTATCTGCTAAACAATCTTGAGACATCATGGGAGGGGAATAGTAGAAATAGCAAAGGTTTGGGAGTTGATGGATCTGAGTTCAAATTTTGGCATCATCACTTACTAGCATGTGACCTGGGGCACATCACTTATTCTCTTGAGCCTCAGTTTCATTATCTGTAAAATGGGGATAATAATACGTGTCTTGAAGGATCATTATGATTTGTTTAATGAGGTAAAACATAAGCTGCCTAATGTATATATGCTACTAAAAAAAAATAACTCTTAATGTTACTTATTGGGGTCCTGCTCCAAGTCTCCTGGGGTCTAGCACAGAGTTTAACAAAGACAGGTAATGCAGGACTCTGGTTCTCCAGATGCTGGTAGACCAAAAGGGGAATGAATCAAACCACCATGACCTTTGTTGCTTGCTCTGGAGGAGGCTGCATCTTTATGTTGTTTTCCTTGTACTTATAGGAACTAGTTGGGTGTGTGGATGTGGGAGGGGCCCCACCCCTGGACACTGGAAACTATTCTGTATGATACTGTAATGGTAGATACACGTTATTATACATTTTTCCGAACCTGTGGAATGTATAACACCAAACGTGAATCCTAATGTAAACTATGGACTCTGGGGGATAATGATGTATCAGTGTAGGTTCCTCAGTTGTTAGAAATGTAGCGCTCTGGTGGGGGATGTTGATGTTGATAGTGGGGGAGTCTATGCCTGTGTGGGGGCAGGGAGTATAAGGGAACTCTACATTTTGCTCAATTTTGCTGTGAACCTAAAATTGCTCTAAAAAATAGAATATTTAAAAAAAAAGAGTGGATCCTGATAGAGTTAAGTGTTCTTATTTTCCTCAGTGACCACAATTAATTATCTTAAGGTGTCTCACCAATTTCTTAATGAAGATGTATATACTTCAGTTTTATTAAAGTCCGTGATTATTTCTGAAGGAAGGAAAGACATGGGAAGGAAAAGGAGTAGAGGAAGTTGAGGAGGAAAAATTATAAAGAGATAGACATAGAGAATGTGTGGGTCTGGAATGTGTGTGTGTGTGTGTGTGTTTGTGAATTAGGAAAAAGGCACAACAAGAAAAACAAATATCCTTTCTATGGCCTTTTCTGATAAGAACATCTTGCATTTTCAGCTGCAGGCACATCGGTAAGGAAAGGCTCTTTGACTCTTGCCCCAAGGGCAGTCTGGGCTGACTAGGGATGACCTGCCTCTGGGAGTGAAATGTTCTTCCTGATCCCATAACTCCTAACCAAGGCCAACCCTGCCCTGAGGTCTGCTCCTTGCAATTGTTTTCAGTTCCCAGACTCCACCACCTGATTCCACCTGCAGCCAGCTTCAGGAGGTAGCCAGGAATCAGGCCTGTTCCAGATATAACTGCTGGATAAGGGCTGGGAGAATCAAGACCCTCAGTCATCCATGAGATGGCCGTACAGAAAAGACAGGTGAGGACATTGAGGAAAACTGCCTACCTTTCAAAGATACAAGGTTCAGTTGTAAGAAAGGGATGAAAGGAAATGGGAAAAGTTTCTCTAGATATCAAAGGGGATGTTATAAGTAGGCTGGAAACCAGCTATCCTCACGGAAGAAAGAGATGCTGACATAATAGGTGCTGCAGGGGTTTTGTGTTGTATAGTCTGAGGCTCCTCAGGATGGGGAGAAGGCTGAGTGACAGGATTGCCTCGGGAGATAGCTGGCTTGTCACTTTCAGAAGAGTCGCTTAATGGTGGAATCAGCCAAGGAATCGGAATAGATGCCTTGAGAAGAGTCCTTTCTAATGTGAGTCACTCAGGGAAGATGAAAGAGGAGACAAAGAGAGCTGAAGTGAGAGAAATGTAGGGGAGGGAGGGAAGGGAAAAGGGAAAAGAGAGAGAAAAAGCGAGAACCCACTGAGGAGACAGAAGACATTTCACTTTCACAATCAGTCTCCTTAAAGTTCTTGACCAGGATGTTTTAAGTTAAAGAGCAGAATCAGGTAGCTCACCCACTGAAGAGATTGTTACGCTTTGACAGAAATATCTCTCTATGAAAAAATAAGTGGATTAAAAAAATAGGTAACAGGAATGATTGAGAATGTTGCTGATAAGTTTGGGTTTGTGTCTTACTAACATATTTATTTATCAAAATATTAGTTGCACTGGAGAAGTTTTCAGAGATGGAACAAAGTGCGCCAGCTGGGTGTCTTCATGACACTAACCAGGTCATCTGAGCTTGCTTACACACTTCCACCTCCCCACCTGTCTGAATTTGTTCTGGCTGCTGTAATAGAATAGCATAGACTGGGTGGCTTATAAACAACAGAAATTTATTTCTCACATTCTGGAAGCTGGGAAGTCCAAGATCAAGGAGCTGGAAGATTTGGCGTCTGGTGAGGCCTGATTCCTAGTTCATAGATGGTGGTCTTTTTGCTACAACCTCACGTGGCCGAAGGGGCAAGAGAGCTCTCTGGAATCTGTTTTGTAGGAGTGGGGCCCTCCTGACCTGATCACCTCCCAAAGGTCCCACCTCCCAATACCATCACACTGGGGATTAGGTTTCAATGTATGAATTTTGGAAGGGCACAAACATTCAGTCTAGAACACCACCCAGTGTCTTCCACGTGTGCCCTGATTATCTTAGGGTCTGATGACTGTGAAAGAGCACTAGAAATTGTGAATTACTAAGCAAATGTGAGGAAGGTATTATTGTTCTAATCTTATTTCACAGCATTGATAGTAGGATTTTATAAAATTACTTCTATTTTGCACAGGAAGAAAGTGATGTTCAGTGACTAAGTGACACACCCAGAGCCACTCAAGACGTGGAACTAGGCGGTGATCTTGAGGTAACCACATCGGTCCTGTTGTCCATTCTCAGCTCTGCTCCTTAGGCCCAGCTCAGCTCTTTACGCTATGGCTGGATCTCTGTGTTGGCTTTGCACTGGAGTACTCTGAAGAAGGTTTAAAAAATACCAGTACTGGGCTGGACATCAGACCAGTTCAACTAGAACTCAGGATGGGAGCCCAGCATTGGTGTTTATTAAATATCCTCAGGTGGTTCTAATGAATGGAGGTGGCGAACCTCTGATGTAAGCTGTCTTGAGTGATTGAACTTTGGTTCTATTAGAGAAACCAAGTGACATTTGAGGGAGCTATGAGGTTGCTTTCATGGAGCAGGGCTTCCCTCCCTCTGTCATGGTAACTGGCCTCAGCCAGCACCGCCCCTGTCTCTCACACGCTCTGATCATCTGCAGCGGTCAGCACTTTGAAAGTGCTCCAGGCAGTACCAAGGCGCAGATCCATGGTGACAGGAAACTCAAGAGAGGAGTTGACCCAATAAAGGGGCTTCGTGTGGCCAAGCGCTTGTCCAGCTGCTTGGACAGAGGACCCTGGTGGGAAGACAGGGCTGGTGCGAGAGGCAGAGCTACAGAGTGAGGTTGGCCAGGTGGAGGATGCAGAAGAACGGTGCTGAGTGGGTGAGCAGGAATATCCTAGTGAGTACAGGTGAGAGGTGATGTGGGGCTTGAGCCTCAGGCGTTAGTGGCCTGAAGGTTAGGACACAGTGGCCAAAATTGCGCCACACCAGAGTCAGCCATGTAGGACTCAAGGTCAGTTCATCAGGTCAGAGTTAGAACCCAACTCTGGGGTAGAAGAGCCACAGCACTGGGGTCCCAGAAGGAAGATGCAAACACGGAGATGCACATGTAGGCTCAGAGAAGCAGAATGAACTGCCCTCCCGCCAGGCTGGGCTGCACGAGGAAGCTCCTTCCTGTTGGCCCGCTGAGCCTGCTCCCAGCCATATAACTCGTGGGGCCTAGTGCAGAATGAAAACGTGGGGCTCCTCGTTCAGAAAGCGGGAGAAAATGATGGTAAATGTACTAAAATAGAAAGCTTTTTCCTTTCTTCCATGGTCTCTCTCACAACTTCTCATGGTGATTTTTGTTATTTAATATCTTTCTAGGTAAAGATAAATTCAAATTTTAGATCATTAGCATGAATTTTACTGTTCAACTTTATATGGTGCAATGCCCATTTTAAATGCAAATGTAAGAACATTCTATTCATATATTGAATCACCAAAATTACGCAATTTGTATTTCATGTAAAATACATGCATATGTATTTTGTTCTGACCAGAACAGTGGAAATGCTGAACAAAACTAACTCAGCTGCTCTGATTTCACTTCTTGATATGTGAACATTCTGCCAACACCCTCTACCTCTGCCTACTAAGGAAGGACTGAAAGGAAGGGAACTGTTGGTTGCTCAGTCTTTTCTTTTACACCATCATTTTCGGTGGAAGTGGTTGGAAGTAACTGGCAGGAACACAAGCAAGTAACACAAGTAAGAAAGGATGTGATGGGGGCTCCTTGGGTGTTCGTGTTTCCTAGAACACCATTGTCTTCTTTCTGTGTTCAAAGCAGGCTCTGGTTTGAATCTCAGTTCAACAAGCATACTCAGTGGTAGATGTAACAGGTACCTCGTAGTCCCTTTGAGTCTCGCTGACACATCATGGGTCCACCGGAATTCTAGGCTCATGGGGCATCGAATGCTCTATGTTAATGGGGCAGCAAGGAACTATGGGGGATATGCATACTGAGCATAAAGCCTCTGCTTAAGTGCATGCCTCATTGTCCCATTGCGCTTCATTTACAAAACACAAGTTCAAAGGTAAAATTAAGAATCTCAAGGAAGGAACAGCAGAGCATTAAACCAAGTGCAGGGCGCTCCTGAAGGCGGGGCCCTCTGTGACGCTCAGGTGGTACATCCATGAGGCTGGCCCTGCTGAAAAGAACAAATTCTGCAGGCAGAAGTGCTCACAAGAGTCTGTAACTGGGCTTGTGGTTTGTAACCAAAAATGATTTCCTCCTGGTTTTATTTTAATTTAGATTTTTAAAATTGAGGAACTCATTTTTATTTAGAAATGTTATCAGCTTCTGTAATTAACCTCACATTACAAGCCAAATCAGCTCCCGCCTAGATTAATTTGAGCAGGGGAATACAGAGCTGGGTGAGGAGCAGGATTAGCAGCTGGGGAAGTCAGAAATCCCTGAAAAGCTGTCAATCAGGCTTGTTGGTTGGAACCGAGGGAAAAGCTAAATGCCTAGTTATCTGATCTGGGATGCCATTGTGAGAACGGGCCAGCCCTGGCGGCTGGGAGGCCCAGCCACGTGCGACAGGTGAGGAAGAAAGAAGGTGGCACAGACCGTGGGGAGTTCCAGCAGAGGCAACCAGTGGCTGTCCTGGCTGGTGGCCTGGGGAACCTCAGGAAGGTCATGGCAGGTGTCCAGGCTGGCCGCATCACAGAGTGTGACCTCAGTATCGTCAGTAGGTTTAAAGGATAGGACACTTGTTTCTGGGGAACTGGAATAGACGGCCAAGCAAGGCTGATTCCAACCCCCTTTTGGAACTAGAGGAGATGAAGGGCAGGACTTGGGAGTTCTGGGGACAACATGGACAATGGTAGACAAGGCAGGTTTTTGTTGTATGAAGGAGTCCTGGCACTGAATCTGGGATTCAGGGTCAGGGCAGCAGCACTCCCAGGCTCCAGGGGTCTGAATCCCTTAGCTCCAGTGCTCCTTCTATTTCTCTGACCACAGGATTCGCCTCAGTGCCTGAGGGAGGGCAAAGTGGCCCCAGCGGCGGGTTTGGAAAGACACGGGAGTGGGGAGTAGGGGAGCTGTTATGTGCACCGTTTCTGAAGAAATGCATTGGTTTGCTCCCTGATTTATATTTTGTATATTGGAAAAAACGACATGTTGTTCCTCCCTTCCCCAAAGAGGATGTGGTTGTAAATGATCTTGAAATGTACATCCATGTAAGCCTGCTAAGCGATTCTAGGCGCTCAGAAGTCACCTAATTCTGCACTGGTCCTTTTCCTCGGGAGTCCTAGTCCTTTCAGCATTACACATTTGAAGCACAAACACATAGACAAAAATTCGCAAGGCAGGTTGTTTAAAATCAACAAACTGTGAATCAATCTATGGATCGGAATCAGTTAGAAAACATTATATATTTCAGTCATTTCCAAAGTGTAGCCTAGCCTGGGGCCAATGCTTGCTGTGCGCAATCAAATGACACACCTCTTAGCTGGCTGAGCGCAGGTAACGTGTACTGCCCCACTTCCAGCAGCCCTCACAGAGACCGAGGTGTTGTGATTTCCCATCACCTGTGGCTGGGGTCACTTCAGGCTTCACCGCAGATCGGGCACGCTCCAAGCTGCAGAAAATCACACTTCCTCTGAGCCAGGAATCCAATGGCTGATGAGGTGTCTCATCACAGGGCACAAGGCTGATGTGTGTGGGTTTGTGGGGCTGTGTGATTAGGGGGCCTTCATTTTCAAAAACAATTCTGTCATTTGTTTAGTTAAATGACTTAAATGCTCTGACTTTAGTTTGCGAATGCAGTGCATCTTAACTATTAACATATTGTCCCTTGGCTTCCAAATCACGACTCCTGCATCTGTTTCTTGCCTTTTCCTTTCCATAATCCATGAGGTCTTGCACATCTTTGCACATCAACCAAATAACAACCCTTCTCTAGTATGGGAAGAGGAAAGGGCAGGCAGTTTGAATTCTTTGGCATTTCCTTGAAGCATCTGTAGATCTGATCTAGTGACTTGGTTCTGCATGTATAATTAATTGGGAGTGTGTTCACAGCTCCTACTAAGCTGCCTGATTCACATTGTGAAAGCACCAGATGCAGAGCTGGTCTGTCAGCCAATCAGAATTCCCAAGGACAGACAACACAAGGTCACGAATGAAGATTGTGTCTTGACAGGCCTTGAAGGGAAGTGAGAATAACCAGGCTTTGATTTGCACCTATGGTCACTGCAGGCTCCGAAAGATGTCATTTTTAGATATTTCCTGTGTTTTCCTTTAGAGTCACAATACGTCAGGCTCAGCTAAATGAAGAACTAAATTAAAACTGTCATTTCGGCTCATAAATAACAGATGTCTAACGCATTTAATTATTTATAGTCTTGAATCTTTCAAAAATGAAAATGACTATACACATTTTTAATGCAGTTCTTGGTAATTTGCCGCCTGACTGATAAGATTTGCCGATAATCCTGGTTTGCAAACATGAAAAATAAAACTGAGACTGCCTCGTTTATTTCACGAGACTGCTTCTCTGCTCCCTTGTGGCTTTAACAAAATTTAAATTAAAGTGGAGTCTGATCACAACAAAGTCATGTTCATATGGTCATATTAATAATTGAGTTTTCTGAGATCATGCGGTAGGTACCTGGATACCTGAGATTTTTGCGCTGCCTGACGAATCAATGCTTTGTCCTTCTCCAGACTGTCTCCTGGCCAGGAGGTTGTGACTGCACTGATCAGGGTTTAACAGAGAAAGCTTAAACACATGGCTTCTGAGCATGCCTCCCAGATCGTAATTGCAAGTTTGGGGAGGACTTAAGTGTGGTTAAAATGGCTATTTGACTCCATTGACACCAGCAAGAGCCCATTATCCCTAGAGTGTTTCTCTCTTCTCATTTGGGTGAAAAATCTTTCAGCTTCCATTAAGACTCCAAAATGACTTAAATTCACACTAAGGTACAACCAGCCTATGTTAGATCCTGAGAGTAATTTTTATTAAAAGGAGAGAGGAACTAGTTAAGACGCCTCAATTATTTGAGCAATTACTTCCTTAGTGGCAAAAATACACTTGCTTTTGGTCTAGTGGTATAATGCAAAGTAAATTAATTTGGGTGGTCATAAAAACCTAAGTTTGAATCCTGTTTATAACAATTATAAGCTAGTGTCTTTGAGTAAGTTACTTAAAATCTCTAGGGCTCAGTTTCTTTATTTCTAAAATCAACACTAATACCTGCCTCCCAGGGCTGTTGTAAAGAGTAAATGAGGCAACGTAGGTAAAACACCTGTGCTTAGTAGGTATACTATAAATATTAGCGATGTTTGTATTTCTCTGGGAGAAAAGCAACAAATTGCTCATTAGAGAAAATAATTATATTAGTTGCTCCCTAAGATTCTTTTCAGCTAAGAGCACCTGCGTCCGCTACTCCCCAATCTTGTTATTCTCCTTCTACAAAAATCTTCATGGACTTCTCAGTTCTGCTCAGTGCTTCCCTTTGGGATTTCTCTGCATCATTTTAATAGTCGATAGAGTTCAAATGTGTGTTTTGGAGCAACGCTGTTAGTCCCCCCTGTAAAGAAAAACCCTTTCCCCAGCTGTCCACACTCATATGTGACCCCAACATGTCACTGGTACAACTCAGAATCCATTACATGTACCCCAGAGGTCCCGGGGTGGCCAAACTATGTGTCTCATTCCCAAATGCTGGCAGGGGCCATGTGGAGCTCCCAGGAGAACGTAGGGGCTGAGGTGAAATGGAGAAGTCACACCTGTCTAAAATGGTGCAGCGACTTGTCCTCAGCTCAAGATGACTGTTGCCATGCGTGAACCTGGGCCCAGTGTTGCCAGGTCTTTAGGTCGTTCAAGAGAAGACAGATACCAATGTATTTACATGAAATCTTCCAAGTTTTAATGGTGGCAAGCTATTCATGTTGAACAAAATAAAATAAAGCCTGTGAGGATCAACACCTTTCCATCTAAAAAAGCAGGCCTGGAGCTTTCCAGTTCCGACCTATGGGCTTATGGTGTTTCATTGACCAGATTTCTGGGTGCCATTTCTCTCTCCGGGGTCTTCGACCTCCTGGGAGCAGCTACAATTTCTCCTTTAGTAGCTATAAAGATTTCCTTCTTTCTCTCATGGGGTTCATGACATTTTGATATAGCCATTTGGTTGCTGTAGTGACATTCAGATCTATTTTATGACCTTAAAAAAATAACTACTGAACTTAAAAAAAAATCAGGTGATGTCTGTAAACTTTACCCCATCCCTGACTTTCAAGCTCCCATCATCCTTCTGTCCCTGAGTGTTACCCTGTTCCCAAGACTCCCCAGAGGTACGAGGAGTTTAGAGATGAGATAAGAATGTCTCTAGTGCACAAATCTTGGTGATAAAAGGTTGCATTTTAATAGTTTTAGTTTTAGGCCTTGTGAAGTGACCCAATGTTCAAACAAAATATCCTGTTCAAGATCTTGAAGAAATGAGTGTTCTTAGTCCTCCTTCTGGCAGAAGTTCTTCCTCAAAGACTGAGATATAATAGGCTCACCATCCCTTATCCCAAAACTTGGGGCAGCTAGGTTTCAGAATTGTTTGAATTTTGGAAATGTAACATATATATTGTGGAACACCTCCTGTACAGTCTAATAATCAAATACACCACTATGTATTTCTATAGCAAAATACTAATATTCTCACTAACTGGCATAAATAAAGACCATCAATAGCCACATGTTAGTTCAGGTCAGGTTTTGATGCCAAATGAATTGTAGAAAAGATTCTGGTACTGGATGTGAGAATTCTGCCTGAGGGACTATAGGCCTGTACACGAATCATAGTCCTGTTGCTGTCTGGTGGCGTCTCCTCAGTATGGCTTCAATGGCAAGTCCCATTTTGATCTTCTTCATGCTAATCCATGCCTCCTTGTCTTACTGAATCATAAGAGTTACATAAGGCTATTTTAATTTTCTCCATTTTCTAAAGTCCTACAATGAATATATATTTATAATTTCACTTGAAATTTCGTAAAGTTGGGGCAGTAGGATGTCCATACCTAGTGTGTGTGTGGGTGACCTGCTGAAAACTTAACTTGCATTTCATTTTTCACTGCTGTTGCGCGAAGCTGTCCTGTCTGTGGCTATCTCACTAGGAAGAGGTGGAAGGAGTTCTCTCCTTGCCTGCCAACCTCCTCTTCCTCTCTGCACCCTTTGACCCCAACGAGGATAAACAGGTCTCTTTGTTTCTATAATCTTATTAAGGTAATGGCAGGACACTTTGGTCAGAGGGGGAAAAAGCCACCCCTGGGAGAGGAGGAGCAGGTGCAAGTTCCACAAGGTTGGATGGATGGGTGGATGCCTGGACTCACGCTGGCATAGCCCCTCTGAGGCAGCAGGACTATGGGGAATGACCACTTGGGGTTCTAAAATGCTTCAGAACTAATTGCGATGGGATTTAGAGCCCAGATTGAGGGAGTGGAGCTGGGATCTGCTCAAGCAAAGCTGCGTGGACCAGCAGTGACGGAAGAAGGCTCGCAGCATCGCTGTGAGACAGAGGTGAGGGCAAGGAAGGCAGCCGAAACAGACACCAGGGTTCCTCCTTGCCCGGAGAGGAGGTTGAAGGGACTTTCTTTCTGGACTGTGTAAGTAAGTTCCTGGGGGCCTTGACTATCCAAGAGAGAATGGAGAGCTCCTAGAAGGTAATGCTGGGCTTGGATCAGTCTTGAGAAAACAAATGTGGCATTCCTGGCTTCTGAAGACTGAGGCACTGTCTATAATTATTACAGCTGAAAAAGAGGATTATGACATAGAAAACAACCATTTCCAGGTTTTAAAAATTTGAATGTCTCTTGCATTATTCTGTATTATCTGGCCTCTGTAATAATGTAATCAAAAAGGGAGATGAATAAATTGATCAAAGTTCTAACATTGGGGAGATATTAGATGTCTAAGGGAGGATTGGCGGGAGATGACAGGAAGGGAAAAAGCCATAGAAACTGGGGGTTTGAGGGAACCCAATATACAGGTTTATCAGGGGGTCCCCCAGCTTCTAGACAAAATCACAGTGAATTAGTGGTTTCCAGCCTTGGATCCTTTGATGCTAGAGGTCAACACATATTGTACTGGGACTCCATGAGCAATTTTCTGAATCTCTCAAAGTCAGATGGAAATCATGCATCTCCCTCTGAAGTGGCTGTATGGGCTAGCAAAACACAGGTCTCTTCGCTTTTGCCTGGGATTCTATTGCTTGAGTGTGTGAACAGCAAATATCCAACATTGATCAGAAGCTGTGCATAGTTCTTTTTTTTTTTTTAATTTTTATTTTTTTCGGGTGTACATCATATTTCAAATTCTGGATACATTACATCATGTTCACCACCCGAACACTAGTTATAGTGCATCCCCTCACATGTGACCCTAATCACCCCTTTTGCCCTCCCCCCTCCCCCCTTCCCCAATGGTAACCACCAGTCCAATCTCCAATGCTATGTGTTTTTTTTTTTTTTTGTCGTTTTTATCTTCTACTTATGAGTGAGATCATACGGTATTTGACTTTCTCCCTCTGACTTATTTCACTCAGCATAATACCCTCAAGGTCCATCCATGTTGTCACAATTGGCCGGATTTCGTCATTTCTTATGGCTGAGTAGTAGCCCATTGTGTATAAATACCACTTCTTCTTTATCCATTCGTCACTTGATGGGCACCTAGGTTGCTTCCAAGTCTTGGCTATTGTGTATAATGCTGCAGCGAACATAGGGGTGCAATTATCTTTATGCCTTTGTGTTTTCAAGTTCTTTGGATAAATACCCAGCAGTGGAATAGCTGGATCATATGGTAGATCTATCCTTAATTTTCTGAGGATACTCCAAACTGCTTTCCATAGTGGCTGCACCAGTTTGCACTGTCACCAGCAGTGAACAAGGGTTCCCTTCTCTCCACACCCTCTCCAACGTTTGTTGTTTCCTGTCTTGTTAATTATAGCCATTCTGACTGGAGTGAGGTGATACCTCATTGTAGTTTTGATTTGCATTTCCTTGATAGCTAATGATATTGAGCATCTTTTCATATGCTTGTTGGCCGTCTGTATTTCTTCTTTGGAGAAATCTCTGTTCAGATCTTTTGCCCAATTTCCTAATTGGATTGTTGGTTTTTTTGTTGTTGAGCTGTTTGAGTTCTTTGTATATTTTGGATATTAACCCCTTATGTGATACGTGGTTTGCAAATATCTTCTCCCAATTGTTAGGTGGTCTTTTTGTTTTGTTGATTGTTTCCTTTGCTGTGCAGAAACTTTTTAGTTTGATGTAGTCCCATTTGTTCATTTTTTCTTTTGTTTCCCTTGTCCACTCAGACATGGGACTTGAAAATATGCTGCTCAGACCAATGTCATAGAGCGTACTGCCTATGTTTTCTTCTAGAAATCTCATGGTTTTGGGTCTTCCATTCAATCTTTAATCCATTTTGAGTTGAGTTTTGTGCATGGTGTAAGGGAATGATCTACTTTCAATTCTTCTGCATGTGGCTGTCCAGTTTTCCCAACACCATTTATTGAAGAGACTCTCCTTTCTCCATCGTATGCTCTTGGCACCCTTGTCGAATATTAGCTGTCCGTAAATGTGTGGGTTTACTTCTGGGCTCTCAATTTTGTTCCATTAATCTGTGTGTCTGTTTTTGTGCCAGTACCATGCTGTTTCGGTTACTATGGCTTTGTAGTATAATTTGAAATCGGGGAGTGTGATACCTCCAGCTTTGTTCTTTTTTCTCAGGAAGGCTTTGGCTATTCGGGGTTTTTTGCTGTTCCATATAAATTTTAGGATTCTTTGTTCTATTTCTGTAAAAATTGTTGTTGGAACTTTGATAGGGATTGCATTGAATCTGTAGATTGCTTTAGGAAGTATGGACATTTTAACAATGTTAATTCTTCCAATCCAAGAGCACAGAATATCTTTCCATTTCTTTGTGTCTTCTTCGATTTCTTTCAACAATGTTTTATAGTTTTCGGTGTACAGATCTTTCACCTCTTTGGTTAAGTTTATTCCTAGGTATTTTATTCTTTTTGTTGCAATTGTAAATGGGATTGTCTTCTTAATTTCTGTTTCTGCTACTTCGTTGTTAGTGTATAGAAACGCAACGGATTTTTGTACATTGGTTTTGTATCCCGCAACTTGACTGTGTTCCTTTATTGTTTCTAAAAGTTTTTTAGTGGACTCTTTAGGGTTTTCTAGATATAAAATCATGTCATCTGCAAAGAGTGACAGTTTCACTTCTTCTTTTCCAATGTGGATCCCTTTTATTTCTTTTTCTTGCCTGATTGCTCTGGCTAGGACTTCCAATACTATGTTAAACAAGAGTGGTGACAGTGGGCATCCTTGTCTGGTTCCTGTTCTTAGAGGGATAGCTTTCAGTTTTTCTCCATTGAGAATGATGTTTGCTGTGGGTTTGTCATATCTGGCCTTTATTATGTTGAGGTATTTTCCTTCTATACCCAATTTACTTAGAGTTTTTATCATAAATGGAGCTGTATCTTGTCAAATGCTTTCTCTGCATCTATTGAGATGATCATGTGATTTTTATTCTTCATTTTGTTAATGTGGTGTATCACGTTGAGAGATTTGCGGATGTTGAACCATCCCTGCATCCCTGGAATGAAACCCACTTGATCATGATGTATGATCTTTTTAATGTATTGTTGTATTCGATTTGCTAGTATTTTGTTGAGGATTTTTGCATCGATGTTCATCAGTAATATTGGCCTGTAATTTTCTTTTTTTGTGTTGTCCTTGTCTGGTTTTGGTATCAGGATAATGTTTGCTTCGTAGAAGGAGTTACGAAGCCTCCCCTCCTCTTCAATTTTTTGGAAGAGTTTGAGAAGGATAGGTATTAAGTCTTCTTTGAATGTTTGGTAGATTTCACCAGGGAAGCCATCTGGTCCTGGACTTTTGTTTTTTGGGAGGTTTTTGATTGCTGTTTCGATCTCCTTACTGGTGATCAGTCTATTCAAATTTTCTACATCTTCTTGGTCCAGTTTGGAAGGTTGTATGTTTCTAAGAATTTATCCATTTCTTCTAGATTCTCCAATTTGTTGGCGTATAGCTTTTCATAGTATTCTCTTATTATCTTTTGTATTTCTGAGGTGTCCGTTGTAATCTCTCCTCTTTCGTTTCTGATTTTATTTATTTGAGCCTTCTCTCTTTTTTCTTGGTGAGTCTAGCTAAGGGTTTGTCAATTTTGTTTATCTTTTCGAACAACCAGCTCTTGGTTTCATCAATTTTTTCTATTGTTTTTTAAGTCTCTATTTCATTTATTTCTGCTCTGATTTTTATTATTTCCTTCCTTCTGCTGATTTTGGGCTTTGTTTGTTGTTCTTTTTCCAGTACCTTTAGGTGCACTTTTAGATTGCCTATTTGGGATTTTTCTTTTTTCTTGTGGTAGGCCTGAATTGCTATAAACTTCCCTCGTAGAACCGCTTTTGCTGTATCCCACAGATTTTGGCATGTCGTGTTTTCATTTTCATTTTTCTCCAGGAATTTTTTGATTTCTTCTTTGATTTCTTCATTGACCCAATCATTGTTCAGTAGCATTTTGTTCAATCTCCACATTTTTGTGGCTTTTCTGGTTTTCTTTCTGTAGTTGATTTCCAGTTTCATACCTTTGTGGTCAGAAAAGATGCATGGTATTATTTCGATCTTCTTAAATTTATTGAGACTTGTTTTGTGGCCTAATATGTGATCAATCCTGGAGAATGTTCCATGGGCATTTGAAAAGAATGTGTATTCTGTGGTTTTTGGATGGAATGTTCTGCATATATCTACTAAGTCCATCTGGTCTAATGTGTCCTTTAAGGCGAGTGTTTCCTTATTGATCTTCTGTTTGGATGATCTATCCATTGGTGTAAGTGGAGTGTTAAATTCCCCTACTATTAATGTGTTACTGTCTATTTCTCCTCTTATGTCTATTAATAATTGCTTTATATATTTAGGTGCTCCTATGCTGGGTGCGTAGATATTTACAAGTGTTATATTTTCTTGTTGGATTGTTCCCTTTATCATTATGTAGTGCCCATCTTTGTCTCTTATTACAGTTTTTGATTTAAAGTCTATTTTGTCTGATATGAGTATTGCTACCCCCGCATTCTTTTCTTTGCCATTTGCATGGAATATCTTTTTCCATCCTTTCACTTTCAGTTTGTGAGTGTCTGTAGGTCTGAAGTGTGTCTCTTGTATGCAGCATATACATGGATCTTGTTTTTTTATCCAGTTGGCCACCCTATGGCATTTGATTGGAGCATTTAGTCCATTAACATTTAAAGTAGCTATTGATAAATATGTATTTATTGCCATTTTGTCACTTTTTCTTTTTTTTGGGTGTTTTAGTAGTTCTTCTCAGTTCCTTTCTTTTTCTCTTGCTCTCTTCACTTGTGGTTTGATGACTATCTTTAGTAATATGTTTGATTTCTTTTGTCTTACTTTTTTTCCTGCTTGTTATAGGTTTCTGGTTTGTGGTTACCATGAGGAGTGTATTTAATATACTATGCATATAACAGTCTATATTGAGTAGATAGATTCTTTAGCTTGGCCTCTTTCTAAAAGTTCTACTTTTTCACTCCCCTCCTCCCACATTATATGTTTTTCACATCATATATAGTCTTTTGTTTAGTGTGTGTCCATCCATTACCCTCTTATCATTGAAATAGGTGATTTTAGTACATTTGTCTCTTAACCTTCATATTACCTTCACAGGTAGTTGATCTGCTTCCTTTACTATACTTTTTCCTTACTGGTGATTTTATTGCCTGTTTTTTCTTGTTGTTGTTTTGGGTTTTTTTGATAATTTTTTTCTTTTATCTCTATTTGTGGTCATTACTTTCCCACTTAAATAAGTCCCTTCAGCATTTCTTGTAGAACTGGTTTCTTAGTGATAAACTCCTTTAATTTTTGCTTGTCTGGGAAGCTCTTTATCTCTCCTTCCATTCTGAATGACAGCCTTGATGGATAGAGTATTCTTGGTTGTAGGTTTTTTCCTTTTAGCACTTCACATATGTCGTGCCATTCTCTTCTCGCCTGTAGGGTCTCGGCTGAGAAGTCCGCTGACAGCCTGATGGGCTTCCCTTTATATGTCACTTGTGGCCTTTCTCTTGCTGCTTTTAGGATTCTCTCTTTGTCTTTAATTTTAGACATTTTGATTATAATATGTCTTGGTGTGGGCCTCTTTGGGCTTCTCTTGTTTGGAGCTCTCTGTGCTTCCTGAACTTGGATGTCTGTTTCCTTCCTCAGGTGAGGAAAATTTTCCTCTATTATTTCGACAAATAAATTTTCTGCCCCTTTGTCTCTCTCTTCTCCTTCTCGGACCCCTATAATACGAATGTTAGCACGTTTGATATTGTCCCAGAGTTCCCTTACACTGTTCTCATTCTGTCTAATTCTTTTTTCTATTTTCTGTTCTGCTTGGGTGATTTCCTCTAATTTTTCATCTAGCTTGCCAATCCGTTCTTCTGCTTCCTCTACTCTGCTATTGAGTCCCTCTAGTGAATTTCTCATTTCAAGTATTGTATTCTTCATTTCTGATTGGTTCTTTTTTACATCTTCCAATTCTTTGCTGATGTGCTCACTGTGTTCATTCATTCTTCTCTGCATATCTGTGAGCATCCTCATTATATTTTGTTTGAATTCTTTGTCAAGGAGGTCGCTAGTTTCTGTTTCACTTAGTTCTTTTTCTGGTGTTTTGTAGTGTTCCCTTGCTTGGAAAGTATTCCTTTGCCTCCTCATTATGCCTCTTTCTCTGTTCTATTTTCTTTGTACTAGGTGAGTCGGCTATGTCTCCTGATCTTGGAGAAGTAGCCTTATGTATGAGATGCCTTATGAGGCCCAACAGTGTGCTTACCTCTTGTCACCAGACCATAAGAACAAGGAGTGACCCCTTTGTGGGCTACTTGTATTCTTCTGCTATGGCAGGGTTGCTCCCACTGCAAGTACCCAGGGAGTCTGATCTTTCCTTCCCTGGCCAGCTGTTTGTAAATCCGGTTTGGAGGGGCCTCAGCACTGTTGGCTACAAAGTCTATTAGCACACTCTTATTGCAAGAGTTCTCTTAATTGTGTTGGTACCCAGTGTAGCTGGTTGCTAGGCTCAGGGGTGTACAGCTGTGATAGGCCTGAGGCCAACAAGGCTGATGTCAGTTCTCTTAGGAGTGCAGCTGAGTGGGGCTAGCCCTTGGCATGGAGGCACTCAGTTGTTTCAGGCTTTGGAAGGTGGGGCTGATCCTTTTTATGGCTATTGGTGAAGCTCAAGTCTTCTGCCGCTGATAAGCCTCACCACCCTCTGGACCACATACACTGTCAACACAGTCCCGGTCCATGCACACTTCTCAACCCCCTGGAGCGTACCCCACCGCCACACTGCAGAGGCCCCCACCTCTGCCCCAATGCCCCCCACAGTTCACCTGGTCCTCACACAAGCTCTGCCCCACAGAGGGAGACACCCTTGCCTGACTGTAGAGGATCAAGGCACTCAGTCAATGCAGGCTGAAAAGTAGCCTGAGGGCTTGCTGTTAGGTGGGGCCAGTCCCTAGGGTGGGTTGCCTGCCCTGGCTGAACTGGATTAAATCTGTGCTCTAGGGTGTGTGGCAGACGCCACAGTCCAAGGGATGCATCTCAATGGCCCCCACCAGTGTCCATATCAGCATGCCTGGACCAGCTCAGAACAACGGCCCCCACCAGTGTCTCAGTCTCAGGAGAGGATCCTCCTCTCACCAAGATGCCCCCAGAGCCTACCAGGTGAGTCTTGTTTCACCAAAGGACAGTCAGCCGTCTCTCTGCTGATTTTAGGTTGCTGCAATGAGCAAGTTCGTGCGTGGGCCCTTTAAGACCTGGATCTTTTCGGCTTTCAGCTGATAGCTTTTCTGGGGTGTCCTTGCTGCAGTTAATAGCCAGCAAAGCCAGACAGTAAGACCCCCATCTCAGTTGGGCTGAGTCCGAAGGATGGTTATAGCAGTATTGCCCTCGCTCCAGACCTCACTCCTCCAGGGAGGGCTGCGTACCTTAGGTTGGCTCCCGCCTGGCCAGCTGAGAAGCTCTGCTGCTCCCAAAGGTGGCTTTCTTCCTCTCCGGCCGGAGTTACTGCCTCTTCTGCTTTCTTCAGGACTGTCCCTTGTCGTGGGGGTTCTTTTTATCCAGTTTTCAGTCTTCAATCCAGGGTGATTCTTCCTAAAATTGTTGTAACCTCGTTGTGTTCGTGGGAGGAGGCGAGGTCAATGTCTGCTCACAGCGCCATCTTGACGAGAACTGCGTAGTTCTAAGATATATCAATAGTTAATAGAAAAATGGGGGAAACAAGTAATCAATGACCCAGTAAATATAGTTTGTTTGGTGGCCAAAGATACTGCCCAAACATAGTATTGGGTAGGGAGGATTTATAAGAAATCCTTAGAAAAAGGCTGGGAACCCCTGTGGACACGATTCTGTCTCCCACATCCTCTGAAACCAGGTAGCCAGTCATTCCCTGTGCCTCACTGCCCAGCTAAAATGCATCTGTCCCTGTGGGCTGTGCAGATGCGTGGCAGCCAACCGCCTCCCGATGAGCTGTTCTTTAAATCATTAAACCGAGAGGGAGACTTTTGTTTCAGAAGAGTGGAAGATTTTAATTTTCCCATTGATGAGCGTTCAATCATTCAGGTTCTCATTAAGTGACCGTGGACCAGTCTTCCTGTAGCTTTGTTGACACAGGACTTTTCAGGTCTGACTTTTTTCTCCATCATCTTCATTGACCATCTGCTTCTTTCTCTGCTGTCTGTGGGTGCTCTGCTTCTCTCCCTCCACATATGTTTCCGTGGCTCCTGCTCCTGCCACTCTGCCTCCCAACGTTCCCCTCCAGCCTTGCTCCATCAGTGTCTCTCCTTTACAATGCTTCTGTTACTGCAGAGCCCCTACGATGTTCTAGGCACTGTGCTGGCTCACATGCAAAGTTCCCTGCAAAGGCTAGTTGCTAAGTAAATATTTATCTCTTTCTACCTTTCACACTGACTTCTCATGCAGAGCAAATCTCATTTCAGTCCTTCTGTGTGAGGTCATGTTATTAGAGCACAGAAAAATCTTGTGGCGGCTTATCGTCTTCTGCTGTGGTGGGAGTTGGATGGGGAGAATATGCACATACACCTCTGCGGACCTGTCCTAAGCATTCCTAAAGGTGTCTGTCCACAGGCAGGCGGGTAGCAGTGTATAAAGGACAAATGGGATTCTGCTGGCAGTCTAACTCTCATATAGGGGTGGGGGAATTCCCCTCTGGACCCCTTGGTCTATTAGTTAGGGGTGCAGTTAGGGAAGGACTCCCACATGCTGGTGATCTAGAAGTTAGAAAGTGGAAAGGGAAACCCTGTCTCCAAGTCTGGGCGCACAGGGCAACCTTTAGCATCCTCAGACCACTGCTGGGGCTGTTTAACGCTGATCCGCCCCTGGCTGAGAGGGGCAGCTTCCTTCAGTTGTGCCTGAGTCCTTGTAGGGGGTTTTGGGGTTGTTAGTGGCTACCTCTAATCCACAATGTGAGGGTAGGGACAGTTTGGCCCAAGATGCTCCAATCCTCTCAAGTTCGAGGAAAAATTAAAGTCCTAGTCCCTTGATACAAGGTGGTTGTATTGGCTTTCTAGGGCTTCCATACAAATTACCGCAAACTAGGTGGCTGAAGACAACAGAAATTTATTCTCTCACAGTTGAGGAGGCCAGAAGTCGGAAATCGAGTTGTTGGCAGGGCTGCTTCCCCCGGAGCCTCTGAGGGAGTCCCAGGCCCTCTCCTTGCTTCTGGTGCTTGTCCCCAGTCCTTGGTTTGTAGCAGCATCACTTCAGTCTCTGCCTCCATCTTCACATCCCCTTCTCTGTGTCTCTGTGTCTCTGTGTCTCTGTGTGTCCTTCCTGTTTGTTATTAGGACACTCTCATTGGGTTTAGGGCCCACTCTAATCCAGAATGATCTCACCTCCATCCTTACCTTAATTACATCTGAAAAGAACCTATTTCCAAATAAGGTCACATTCTGAGGTCCCGGGTGGACATGAATTTTGGCGGGCCCTATTCAACCCACTTAAGTGGTCAACCTAGCATGCCCCTCCTTTCCTCTGAGAGTCCATCCTTCATCCCCTTGACAATATCATCATGCTTTATAAAATACCTTAAGCTTTGCAAGTGTTTTTACATCTGATATCTAATTTGCACCCCTCTTGTGAGACAACTGGGATGGGCATTACCTTTTCTAAACCTCGCCCTTGGAATGTGTACAAGAAGTGATCTGATCAAGGTCGGTTGCAGAGCCTGGACTAGAATCTATGTCCTCCTGATTCTTAGAAAGCAATGCACTGTAGTGAAATAATTTGAAAATGATATTCGTGCCCATCTCTCTTCCCTTTATTTTATGTCTGACAATCATATTCAGTTATTGTGGGGTGAGCTCACTGGAGCTTTGACAAAACAAGCAGCTTTCCTCTTGCTCCTCCCGCAGAGGGGCCTGTTTCATAACCTCCCCTCCCCTGCCGCCCCCGGGCTTACTCCTATGAAGAAGTGTTGCTGTTTGGAGACCCAGGCTTGGCTCAGGGGTCCAGCGCCATTCACCACCACGCCCCTCAGCACCTCCCCTCTCCTTAGAGTCTGGGCTTTGCAAACTGCCCATTGGAATGGCAGCAGGCATCCCAACACATTGGCCCTCCTGGAGGCGTTTATTAATGGGTAAACTGAGGTTCCTGAGGCTGAGTCTTCTTTCCTTATGAAAATGAGAACTTTTCTGGCACATTAGACATACTTATTTAATGTACATAAACAGACCATTTAAAAAGCACAAAAAGGTATCAGCCATGTGCCTGAGAAACATTTTTCTCCAAGGTGGTGTTCTACATGGAAAGAGCAGACTCGGAACTGGCAAACCAAGGTGCTGAAATGTATTTGTAGTGTGTCCTTTGATTTCTTTGGGCCTCAGTTTCCTCATCAGTAAACTCGGGATTACAAAAATCTCTTTTTTCTACTCCATCTGTGATAACGTTTTCCAGGGACTCTTTGCATAAGTTAAATTCCATCCAAATAAAAGTGTAATAATTATAAAATCCATAAGCCATGTGGTTCAGTTCTAGAGCAGTATTGGGGTGAAAAAACGTGGTCCACACAACTAAGGGACCAACCTAGATCCTTGGCTTGTACATCTGGAACACTCTGAAGAGAGCAGAAATTGTTTTCCCCAATTTCCTTGCTCTGGCCCTTCCCTGCCCTACCCGTTCCCCATGACTCAGGCAGAAGAGCCTGCTGCTGGACAAATCTTTAGAGGGTGGGGCACTGGAAGGGTAGGGACACACGAATACATTAAAAATAAATCTCTTATGTGATGGGGTAAATGTCAGGGACCAGAGACCAGAAAACTGCTTTTGGCCAAAAGGGTGGGGGTGGCAGATGGTCACAGCCACAGTCTTGGTCCACGTCTTCTTGGCCAAATTAGACTCTCCAAGTGGTGGAGAAAGAAAACCTCTGCTTCTCGGGATATCAGAGAGCTGTGCATTTTGGTTCTGGAGCAGTTTGCGGGAGTTCCTGGGGCTCCTGCCTTCTTTAGTACTGAGAGGAGAAAACACTTCCAGGAAAACAATAATTTCTGGTTGTACATGTAGATCAGTGGTTTACTAGGAGTGTGGGGAGGTTGCCTCCCAACCCCCACCCACTCCGCCAGGCATATTTGACCAGTTCAGAGACAGTTTTGGTTGTCACAGCTGAAAATGGGGGGCGAGGTGTGTGCTATTGGCATCTAGTGGATAGAGGCCAGGGATGCTGTTAAACATCCTATAATGCACAGGACAGCCCCACAACAATGATCTGGTCCCAAATACCAATAGTGCTCAGGTCGACACTGCCATAGACTTCCCTGGTCATCTCTTGCCACCACAAGTTCTCACTCCCCCTTATCCCGTCTCAGCTGTGTTCAGATCTTGACCTATCCCATCTGCAGGGAACAATTTCTAGGGAAAGAAACAGGCTATTTCTGGCAGAGTAGATGGGAGCTTGAAATTAAGAAATTCTGATCGAAGGTTGAAGAGAAAAGGAAAGTCAGAGCTGTTTGATTTCCCTGTCATTAAAAATGGGAAGTAGCGTTTAAAGAATGAAGAGGGACAAAGGGCACTTATGCTAAGAGGAGCGTCACGTGCAAATAAAATGCAGTTCAAGGCAAAAAGCAGGGAATTGAAACAGGCTGTAAACAAACGGCATCCATTTTAAAGCGGACAGCGAAAAGCATATTGACTCGCCAAACAGATTTCACATTGACATTTCCCAGGAATGACAAAGGCAGTAAAATACCAAAAAACAATCTGACTCCAGCAGCAGCGGTACTGTTTGAACAATGTTTTTGCCCCAGTGCCGAATTTCACGAGGCAGCCTTGCTGAGACCCTGCCCTTTCCAAACTTCCATGAAAATATTTTCCATCATTTTGACATTTCATTTAAAATGAAATATAGGAGATATTAAAAATTCATGTTCATGACAGGTATTATTTGTTTGACTTTGAAATATACAGTGAACACACTGTTAATGAACAGTGAGGGACGTGTCAGGATTGTGTGCGCGTGCATATTCATGGAGTGCGGCCCGACTTCAGAAGAAAACAATCGCAGAGCTAAAGAGGGCTGACCTTTCACGGTTCTAAAATCCATGAGTGTGTGGTTATGAATAATTGAATATGGAATAATAAAAATGACCCTTTTTGGGGGTGGTTCAGGTAAAAGCAAAATGCCATGACTTTATCCTAGGAACGTGAACCTTAATTATTTCTGAATTTGCATGAATTACATGAATATCTCACTTGAGACATTACCCGGATGCAATCACATTAATGCATCCAACTGCCAGCATGCCATCTGTGTTTCTCTGGAGTCTTTCCTCCACCCCGAGGCTTCCAGGGAAAAGACTCCCTCCCTCTGAGTCCTCTATTCTCCTCCCATTCAGACTCCAGGAGGAAATTGCTTTTTCCTAAGCTGGGAGACACGTTTTCTGCACCATTCTGGGTGAAGGGAAGGAAAGGAACTGTTTTGCGCTCATTACCATCAGCACAAGAGAAGGGAGTGACGTCAGGCAGGGCCACTAAAAGGGAATGGAAAAAAGACTAGTGGGAAAAAGAACCTAATTCCTCACTTAATAAGCCCCGAGAGGGTAGCCTTGTATTTTCTCTTCTTCAAAAACATGATCAAATTTATTATTACTACCTTAAAAAATTAAGGTGCAGAACCGTTGCATTCTTGAGAGTTTTCTTCCATGTAAAATTCTGTGAACACCTCTCAGTTTTCTCACTGATTTTCTTTGTGAATTAAATAAGAGTCTCATTTACTCACAAACCCTTTCAGCAGGCCTGCCATCTGCAGGGCACAGGGGAGAGACGGGTGTGGGCCTCGCAGGCCTTACAGTCTAGTTAGGGAAGACAATCAGGAACTAGCAATTGTGGAGGATGAGCAATGCTCACGGGGGAGGCTGGGTTACTGTGGATGCACGTGACAGGGAGAGTCAGCCTGCTCTGAAGTTCTGAGAAGCCTCCCTGGCCAGCCTTGCAGGAGGAGTGAGGATGGCCTGGTAGAGAAAACAAGTGTGAAGGCTCCCAGGGGAGATGCTTTTCTAAGATGATCTCCCAGCTGTCACAAGGGTAACCACAGCAGAGAACACCAAGAGAAGTTAACTTTCACGGCATTAGCATGTGGGATTCAGGAGGCCTGGGTTCTAGTGCTGGTTCTGCCTTTTATTAAGGAACAGAGAGGTTGTGATATTTGTTTAGTGTCACACAGTCTATATTCTCATTTGTAATTTCTGTGTCTGTGGGGCAGGGTGGGGTGGGGTGGGAGAATGAGGGCTTTGGGGTTGAATTTATGATCTGAAATTCTATCTTTGAATACTCAATAGTCTCTTATGTTTGTGCGTGTATATAAAGAATACTGTAAATCAATATTAGTGTTTTGATTTTCCCTCTCTAAGATTTTCTTTTAAAATTTTACATATCCTTTGGGCTCTGGCATGAGAATATAGACTCTTAGAGAATCAGAACCTTATCCTTCTTGTTTACCACTGCCTAGGAGAGTTCCTGGCACATAGTGGGTGTTTTTCCTTTTTTTGCATCAAATTGGAATTTACTGTGCCAGGTGTCAATACGTATAATGAAGTAATTAGAAATGTGAGGAATGAGGCAGGGGTAGGTCATGGAATGTATAGACAGGGACCCAGGTTCATCTTCAGGTCTAAAGTCCTAGAAAAGCACAGGCTTCCTCAGCAGGAAGTGCTGGACCAACTGCCAACCCGATTTTGAGAAGAAAAAGAAAAGTAAAATCTCTGACTAACGTTCACAAAAATGGATTTTATTTATTTAGGTCACATTGGTTTATAACATTATATAAATTTCAGGTGTACGTCATTATATTTTAACTTCTATATAGACTGCATCATGTTCACCACCAAAAGTCTAGGTTTTGTTTATCACCATAGACGTGCCCCTTTAACCACCAATCTGTTCTCTGTACCTATGTCTTTGTTTATCTTCCACATATGAGTGAGATCATATGGTAATTGTCTTTCTCCATCTGACTTATTTCAATTAGCATATTACCCTCAAGGTCTATTCAGGTTGTTGCAAGTGTCACCATCTTATCTTTTTTATGACTGAGTAGTATTCCATCATGTGTATATATCACATCTTCGTTATGCATTCTCCTGTTGATGGGCACTTAGGTTGCCTCCAGGTCTTGGCTGTTGTAAATAATGCTGCAATGAACATAGGAATGCATGTATCTTTTGGAATTAGTGTTTTCATGTCCTTTGGATAAATACCCAGAAGTGGAATAGCTGGATAGAGTGGTATTACTACTTTAAATTTTTTGAGAAATCCCCACACTATTTTCCATAGTGGCTGGACCAATTTACATTCCTACCAGCAGTGTACGAATGTTCCCTTTTCTCCACATCCTCTCTAATACTTATTTCTTGCCTTTTCAATAATAGCCCTTCTGATGATGTGAGGTGACATCTCATTATAGTTTTGATTGCATTTTCCTAATAATTAGTGATGTTGAACATCTTTTCATGCAGCTATTGGCCATCTGTATATCTTCTTTGGAAAATGTCTATTCATATCCTCTGCCCATTTTTTGATCTGGGTTGTTTTTTGTTGTTGTTGAGTTGTATGAGTTCTTTACATATTTTGGATATTAACCCTTTTTTGGATATATGATTTGCAAATATTTTCTCTTAGTTTGTGGGTTGTCTTTTCATTTTGTTTAAGGTTTCCTTTACCATGCATAAGCTTTCTAGTTTGATATAGTCCCATTTGTTTATTTTTTCTTTTGTTTTCCTTGCTTGAGAAACATGGTATTCAAAAAGATACTGCTAAGACTGATGTCAGAGAGCATATTACCTATATTTTCTTTTAGAAATTTCATGGTTTCAGGTCTTACATTCAAGTCTTTAATCCATTTTGAGTTAATTTTTGTGTATGGTGTAACATAATGGTCCACTTTCATTCCTTTGTATGTGGCTGTCCAGTTTTCCCAACACCATTTATTGAAGAGACTTTCCTTTCTCCATTGTGTGTTCTTGATTCCTTTGTCAAAAATTACCTATCTGTGAATGTGTGGGTTTATTTCTGCGCTTTAAATTCTGTTTCGTTGATTTGTGTGCCTGTTTTTGTACCAGTATCATGCTGTTTGATTACTATAACTTTGTAGTATATTTTGAAATCAGAGAGTGTGATACCTCCAGCTTTGTTCTTTTTTCTCAGGATTGCTTTGGCTATTTGGGTTTTTTGTTATTCCATAGAAAATTTAGGATTCTTTATTCTATTTCTGTGAAAAATGTCATTGGGATTGCATTTAATCTGTAGATTGCTTTAGGTAATCTGGACATTTTAACTGTGTTAATTCTTGCAATCCATGAGCATGGAATATCTTTCCATTTCTTTATATCTTCTTCAATAATGTCTTATAGTTTTCAGTGTATAGATCCTTCACCTCTTTAGTTAAATTTATTTAGTTAAATTTATTCTTAGGTATTTTATTCTTTTTGTTGTAATCGTAAATGGGATTGTATTCTTGATTTCCCTTTCTGCTAGTTCATTGTTATTACATAGAAACGTGACTGTTTTTAGTATGTGGATTTTATACTCTGCAACTTTACTGTATTAATAACTGTACTAATTCTAGAAGATACATGCATCCCTATGTTCATTGCAGCGTTATTCACAATAGCCAAGACCTGGAGGCCACCTAAGTGCCCATCAACAGATGAATGGATAATGAAGATGTGATATATATACACGATGGGATACTACTCAGTCATAAAAAAGATAAGATGGTGACACTTGCAACAACCTGAATAGACCTTGAGGGTAATATGCTAAGTGAAATAAGTCAGATGGAGAAAAATTATTTCTAATCATTTTTGTGTGGATTCTTTAGAGTCTTCTATTTTTAGAATCATGTCATCCACAAATAGTGACAGTTTTACTTCTTCCTTTCCTGCTTGGATATCTTTTATTTCTTTTTCTTGCCTAATTGTTCTGTCTAGGACTTCCAATACTATGTTGAATAAGAGTGGCAAGAGTGGGCATCCTTGTCTTGTTTCTGTCCTTGCTTTCAGTTTTTCACCATTGAGTATGATGTTGGCTGTGGGTTTGTCATATATGGCCTTTATTATGTTGGAGTACTCTCCTTCTATACCCATTTTATTTAGAATTTTTTTTTTCATCGTAAATGGCTATTGAATCTTTTCAAATGCTGTCTCTGCATCTATTGAGATGATCATGTGATTTTTATTCTTCATTTTGTTAATGTAGCGTATCATGTTGATTGATTTGTGGATGTTGACCCATCCCTGTGTCCTTGGAATAAATCCCACTTGGTTATGGTGTATGATCCTTTTAATATATTGTTGTATTTTATTTGCTAATATTTCACTGAGAATTTTTACATCTATGTCCATCAGTGATATTGGCCTGTAATTTTCATCGTTTTGTGTTGTCTTTGTCTGGTTTTGGTATCAGGGTAATGTTGGTCTCATAAAATAAGTTAGAAAGTGTCTCAACCTCTTCAATTTTTTGGAAGAGTTTGAGAAGGATAGGTATTAAATCTTCTTTGAATGTTTGGTAGAATTCACCAGACAAACTGTCTGGCCCTGAACTGTTGTTTTTGGGAGGTTTTTGATTACTGTTTCAATTTCTTTACTCGTTACTGGTTTATTTAGATTTTCTATTTTTTCTTGATTCAGTTTTGGGAGGTTATATGATTCTAAGAATTTATCCATTTCTTCTAGGTTATCCAATTTGTTGGCATATAGTTTTTCAAAGTATCCTCATATAAACCTTTGGCATTTCTGTGGTATCTGTTGTAATTTCTCCTCTTTCATTTCTGATTTTATTTATTTGAGCCTTCTCTTTTTTTCTTAGTGAGTCTAGCTAAGAGTTTGTCAACTTTGTTCATCTTTTGAAAGAACTGCTCTTAGTTTCATTGATTGTTTCTATTGTCTTTTTAGTCTCTAGTTCATTTATTTCTGCTCTGACTTTTATTGTTTTCTTCCTTCTACTGACTTTAGGCTTCATTTGTTCTTCTTTTTCTAGTTCTTTTAGGTGTAGTGTTATATTGTTTATTTTAGAGTTTTCTTGTTTGTTGAGGTAGGCTTGTATTGCTATATACTTCCCTCTTAGTACTGTTTCTGCTGTATCCTTTAGGTTTTGGTATGTTGTGTTTTCATTTTCATTTGTCTCCAGGTATTTTTTGATTTCTGCTTTGCTTCCTTATTGATCCAACAGATGTTCAGTAGCATGTTGTTTACTCTCCACATATTTGTGACTTTTCCAGCTTTCTTCTTGTAGTTGATTTCTAGTTTCACACCACTGAGGTCAGAAAAGATGATTGACATGACTTCAATCCTCTTAAATTTATTGAGACTTGTTTTGTTTCCCAACATATGGTCTATCTTTGAGAGAACGTTCAATAAATAAGGCTGAATGAACAAATAAATTTTATTAAAAATTAACAACTTATCTGTCAATTAACACCATAATGTGTGAAGTCAGTTGGGCACAATTTTAGGGACAGGAACCAGGCCCCTAGGTTAGATGGAGTGCAAGGAGAAGCTATGGGGCATAGTGTCAACAAGTGTTGATCTGAGTGAAGTCTTTTCTCATCCAGATTTTCAGCATCAAGTATATTCATCTTTTGTGTCACCAAGTTTAACATACCTTAATTTTCAATAAAGCAAAGACTTTCCTGAATGGCCTCCAAGTGGGAGATGGTGATGAAAGAAGGTGGGTAGGCCATCTAATTCACTATCAGAACTGATCCTACAAAGGCTAGTAGTTCAAAGAAAGTCTACTTTCTACTCCTTCTCATCCATTCCTTGTTTCTTTTCATGTTGAATCTGCCCACCTTCCGTAAAAGGAGAAATTTTCTCTATTCTGTAGATCAGGAAGATGACACATGGTGAGAAGACTTTCCTAGGGTCACAGAGTGGATCAGTCCCAGCACACTCAAAGAAGGATAATGCAAGGGAAGTTTAATGAAGAGACTACTTACAAAGGTTTGCACATGGTGTAGGGAAAATCATGAGACAGAGTGCAGAATTCCAGAGCTGGAAGCAGTAGGACTGTTACTACTTCTAGATCTGAAAGCATGAAGTGATTAGCAAAATCTAGAGATAGGGAGGGATTTATGGAGGGGGCCACCTGAAAGAGCTGAGACCTTTGTGGAGTCACATAGATGCCCCTTTAAGACACCACAGGGGAAAAGCAGAGAAATAAATACCTCTTCTTCCCTCTCCTCCATCCCTTTGATTTATTGCCAGGTCTCACTATCCAGCAAACCCAACTAAAAGCCAGTGTCAAGGAAGTCTATACTTGTCAATCTCCTGGCACAGAGTCAGTTGGGCAAGAGTGGAAAGTGATCTGGGGAGCAGAGGAAGATTTCTGCTACGCCCATCAGTCTGAGGTGCGGTTGGGATTAGAGATCTCATCTACAGAGTCCTCTCTCATTACTTGTCCACATACCATGCTTTCCTCCAGAGGAGAGAGTCCAAGTTCACAGCATCTACCTAAACCACCAGCAAGCTCTCTGCTATGTGATCCCTCTATTTCGAGGGTTTCTGGTTAGAAAGCAAAACTTTGGGTGGATGTATCATTTATCCGTTTATTACCTCTGTACATCCTCAATGTGGACTATCAAAAATTGGCTTTATGTCTAATAATTGATTCTCCTGACCATTAAATATGAGAATTTGTTTCCTTGCCCCAACTGCAAGGTGATTTTTGATGCAGAACAACAGATTGTGTACTCTAGCTGCACACATCAGCATGTTGATTATGTGAAATCTTGTAAGGAATTATAGTCAATGCCAATCATTGTGTAAGTGAAGGTCAAATTTTACATCTTCTATTGGTGTCATCAGCATTTTTAGGATAAATCTTTGAAGCACACAAATTAATATTGGGATACATGTCAGCACTGAAAGCATCTGTGAGAAATGAAATGCCTGTGGACTACATAAGAGCATGTAGGAGAGAGAGAAATATATCAGAATCCCCATGCACAAAATTGTTGGTTTAAACTACAAGGACTGTGATCAGTCAGCTTTTCAAAAGTGCTAAATGTAGCTCAGATATTTGAGTTAGTCAGAAATACAGCTTCCAAATTTTAAATTTTCAGTCAGTGGGTAGCTGTGGAGGCAGACTTGCATGCACGCCTGTGCACATGGACTCATACATGCACACACACACATTGCTAGAACTCTGTTTAAAATTATAGCTGGGTGTGCGTTTGGAGAGGCAATATATTACAGTATGGTAATTAAGAGCAATTCCTTTGGATTAAGACAGAGGAATGGCTCTACTATTTGCTCTCTGTGTTTTTTCTGAGCCTGTTTCCTCCTATGTAAAGTAGGAATAGTAATAGCACTATTTACCTCCTGGAATTTGTATCAGTTAGCTTTTGCTACAATAATGCTGCATAACATACAACCACAAAACCTCAGTGGCATAGAACAACAAGCGTTTATTGTTCATGTGTCTGTAGTCATAAGAATGTGGGTTAGGCAGCTCTGCTGATCTTGATTGGGCTTGATCACTTGTCGGGGTGCTGACTGGCTACTGGTTAATCTAAGATGGCCTCATTTGGGATAACTTGAGTGGCTGGCTGTGGTCCATGTGTCTTTCATCCTTCAGCAGGCTAGCTTGGGCATAGTCTCGTGGTGATGGCAGAGGGCAGGAACAGCAAGCAAGCAGGAACACAGAAACACTTTTCAAGTTGCTGATTGCTTTATGGTTGCTAATACTCTCTTGACTAAGGCAAATCACACTGCTCAGCCCTAAGTCAGAATGGGAGGGTGCTACAAAGTTACAGGCAAAGAAAGCGGCTATAAAGAGTGAGGAAGAGTTGGCCATTAATACAATCAACCTACTGTAGGATAGTGAAGTTTAAATGAGATAATACTCAGCAAGTACTCACCACACGGTGATCATTTAATTAATGTTAGTAATTGTTATTATAATACCCTATTTATATCACAACTAGCATCTATCAAGGTTTTATTTTTTTTTTAGCTGGTCTCTGTGTGCTAATTTATGAGTTTATAGAAATTTTTGCTTTAAAACAGAATGAAGCATTTTGGGTTCAAAGTCTGGCTATGGAAGTAACTCTTTAATGAACCTCACTGTATGATGTGGTGGAAAGGAGTGTTTGCTGGGGAGCCAGAACCTGGTTAAATACTTTGACCACTTTCTGTTCTTTGATTTTGTAAATTTACTTCTCCTCAGTCTCTTTAGCTGCAAAATGCAGATAATCCTGTTGGGCTTTTGTGGAGGTTAAATAAGAAAAATATGTTTTATGTCTTTCTCAATATTTGTCACACAGTGTTCAATAAATTATTATTTATAACCTTAGTAATCTATGTTTGTAGAAAAATTAGAAAAGCAATGACCAAAATTCTACTATATGGAAATAATAACTAACATATTGACTATTTTACCATAATTTTCTATGCATATATTTCCAAAATTAGGGTTAGATTACTTATCCTAGTCTAGGAACCATTTTCCTCACTTAATATAAGATGACATCCTTCCACATAAACTAATATAGATCTCAGCAGCAATTTTAATGGCTGCATCATATCCACTATGTGGGTGTAGTCTAATTTATTGAACCAGTTCCCTATTGTTGAATCTTTAGATTATTTCCAATTTTTCACCATATCAATAGCACTGCAGTGAACATCGTTTTATATCTTACATCAACTTGTCTCTTTAGGTTAAATTTTTAGAAGTAAAATTGCTGGGTTAAAAGATATTCACTTTTTAAAAAATTTTCTTATTGTCAAGTGTGACAAACATATAGAAAAGTATACAAAATCTGTGTCCAGCTTAGCGAATCATCATAAACATTCATGTAATCACTGCTCCCCTTAGAACCTCTTGTGTCCCCTTTCAACCAGCAACCTTGCCTACTCCTCACAGGTAACCAGCAGCCAGACTTTTCATACCATACTCTAGGTTAGCCTGTTTTTGAATTTTGTATGAATGGATTCGTAGTGTACATATTCTTTTTGCTTTTTTTTTCAGTCAATAATCTGTTTGTGAGATTCAATCATATTGTTTAACATAGAATTAGCACACTCATTTCATTGTATATTATTTCATTGTACAAATATATAATTTATCCATTTTACTGTTGTTGGACAATTTGGGTCATTGCCATTTGGACTCTTAAGAATAATGCTGCTTTTATCATAAGTGTATGTGTGCACATTTCTGTGGGGTATATATCCAGGAGGGGACTTGCTGGATCATAAAGTGTGCGTATGTTCATCTTTAGCAGATAGATAGTGCCAAACTCTTCCAAGATGATTGTTCTAATTGACACTCCCACTTGCGGTACATGAGAGTTCCTATTTGGGCCACATTCTCTTTAACACTTGGCATTTAAAAAAATTGGCTACTCTGGTGGGTGGATTGGTATTTCATAGTGGTTTAATTTGTATTTCTCCAATCACAATGAAGTTGAAGTTGACACCATTTCATGTGTTTATTTGAGCCATCTAGATATTCTCTCTTCAGAAGTGCTTATTCAAATCTCTTGCTCATTTTTCTACCAGTTATCTGACTTTTTAAAAAGTTGATTTGTAGGAGTTCTTTTTATATTCTGGATAAAGCCCTTTGTTGAAAATGTATTGCAAATATATTTTCCCACAGTTAATTTTCTTTTATACTGTTTTTATAGAGTCTTTTCATGAACACAAGTTCGTAATTCAAAGATAGTCAAATACGTCATTCCCATCTCCCTTCTCTTTTACTATTTGTGTTTTTGTGTTCTGTTTACAAAAACATTTCCTGATTTGGAGGATACCAATCTCATATATTCTCTTTACATTTTTTTTCTGTTGTTTGTTTTGTCTTTTACATTTGGGGTTACAATCTACCTAGATTGTACCTACTTAGAATGAGATAGGAGTCAAAATTTTATCGTTTTCCATACGGACAGTCCATTGACCCAGCACCCTTTAGTGACAATGTTATCCTTTCCCCATTGCTGGGCAGTGCCACCTCTATTTTAAATCAATGTCCATATATGTATGTATCTGTTTCTGGGCTTCCTATTTTGTTCCATTAACCTATTTATGTATAAACCTTAGTCTCCAGCAAATATTAATTTTTAAAAAAGGTTTTTATCACTTATTGAAGGAGGCTATTTATTTGCTACTTTATATAAAAAAACTAATAATTTCCTTGAAGCTACTTTCCTTACAAAAAGTCAGACTGATTCTGAGAGGTTTCTTAGTTGTCCCAGCTGTAAATGAAATTTCAGAAACAAAGTCAGTCACTGACAATTCATATTCTCTTCTTTGTCAATATGCCTTTTTCCATTCTTCATCTTTTCAAGCCTCTCTCTTGTCTCTGGGAATCAACCATCTATCTATCCTATTACATTCCTTCTTCTGAACTGGGTTCAGAAAACTGCACAGAGACGAAGAAAAACATAATTATAACGCAACACTTTCCAGGGACATCTGCATTTTAAAATGGTCTCCTTAGAATAAAATGCCTTCGAAACCAAAAGGAATGGATCTCTCCTGGTAGAATGTTAGAATTACATGGGGGTCACAGGTGGTTGATTTCTTCATGGTGAAGTAGGACTGGGGGACATCTAGTTCTGCAGTCGGAGAGGTGACATGACTTGCTCAAAGTCACCTAATTAATGTGTGGGAAATGGGAACAATAATCAGTATTGGAAAATATATTTTTGAGTTTTTCTGGGGGGTCTTCTTAGTGACCTTAAAATTTTCAAATGAGTAGTGGTTTATTCAGCTTCCTCCAAAGATTAGCCCATGTCTTAATTATTCTGGAATTGCAAGAGCAGACTGCAGGCCTTCATTTAAAACTCTTTCAAGCAAAAGTGAAAAGACAGAAAGTCCTTAAGGTGGACGTTTCTTCAGTAAAACACTCCTAGTCCCCTGTCTTTTTTCTTTAACAAAATGTTACCTTACATGCCTCCCCCTGCCAGTTGTGGCCCTGAGGCAAGGCATCAGGTGTGTGGGTCGTTTTCTATAAAGGAGTCTTTCTTGGGAAGACCATGTGCTGTTTCAAAGACACAGCTCCTGGAAAGCCTCCAGTTTCTTAACTCTGCTCTCTGCTCTCCTGCTTCCACCCTCACCCAAAGACCCTGGCCCTCTGGTCCTCATTTCCAAGTCACAGTGTCTTTTTAGCACACCTGGTACTCAGTAACTTGCAGACTTGCAGAGTTGGGTTTCTTTCAGGTCATATGGATTGTTTTTTATTGAGGTAAAATATGCATAACATAAAATTAACCATTGTTAAGCATACAATTCAGTAACAGTACATTCACATTCTTGTGCAACCATGACCTTTATCTAATTCCACAACATTTTCATCACCTCAAGGGAAAACTCCATACCTATGAAGCAGTCACTCCCCATGCCCCCTCCTTCCAGCTCCCAGCAACCAGCGACCACTAATGTGCTTTCTGTCTCTATGGATATAGCTACTCTGGATATTTCATATAAAAGGAATCATGTAATATGTGAGTGACCTTTTGTGTATGCATCTTTCACTTAGCATAATGTTTTTAAGGTTCATCCACATTGTAGCACATATCAATACTTGACTCCTTTTTATGGTTGAATAATATTCCATTATATATATATATATATACACTATATTTTGTTTATCCATTTGTCCATTGATGAACATTTTGGCTGTTTCCACCTCTTGGCCCTAGTGAATAGCGCTGTTATGAACATTTGTGTATAAGTATTTGTTTTCAGTTCTTTTAGGTCTTTACCTATGAGTGGAAGTGTTAGGTCATGTGGTGGTAATTCTGTATTTAGCTTTTTGAGGAACTGCCACTTGGTTTCCACAGTGGCAGCACCATTTTACATTCCTACCAGCAATGGAAGAGAGTTCCAATTTCCACAACATGGAGATAAACAAGCACAGCAATTTGATGCCCCTGCACCCACCTTGTCCTGTCACACTGAGGCTCCTCCTCATCTTGGCTGTCACCGTAGGGGAGGAAGACATTTCCTCTACCCTCTCTGGGTTCATCTGCCGGAGAACGAATTAAATTCACATGAAACAGAATAGCAGGATAAAATTAAACAAAGCTTTATAACATGTATACATGGGAGAGGTCAGGCAAGCTGAGCAACTTGCCAAAATGGCTAAAGCCCCCACCTTAAATATCATATTCAGCTAAAGACAAAGGAGGATGTTGGGGGTGGGGGGAGTCAGTTACAGGAGGTTACCAGAAGCAGGAATAAGATTAGTATGCAGATTTAAGTCCTTGTCTTTGGTATTGATTAAGAGTTTCTAGAGATAAAGTCATCCCCCTCTTCTTCCTGGTACAGAGAGGGAGGGACCTTTACAGATGGAGATTTCCTTTACAATGTAAATGTCTCTTAACAAAAGGCAAGCAAGTTCCACTCCTCAGAGCCTCCTTCCCTGTCCCAAATAATCCTCATGCCAAAGAGACATATCTTGGGGTGGCCAATTCTAGACCCCCACATCACCCTCTCAACTACACAGAGCTAGGACATGTACTTTTTTCAGCTTATGCCTTCCATATTGGTCCCATGGTGAGGTGCTCAACAATCCTGCCCCATGGCCCCCAGCAGCCCAGAGTGTCAGGTCAGGTCTCCCCCAACTTTAGATTAATTCAGAGGCCAGGGATGGTGATTCACTATTTCAGTATGTATTCATTAGCCACATACACATTTTTAAGGGAAAATGGAACCACTAAATGTGAACTTTTAGCTTTCTGGTTGCTGAATAAGTGAATGAACAGCCTTGAGATAATATCTTTTAAGTGCTTAGTGAGAATGTGCTATTTGATGGTCATCCATTTCCTATTTAAATGAGTGTCCTGGCAGGAGAACTGGACTGTGTCTACCTTACTTCCATTAGTACCAGCCAGCAGCCAATAAGGGAGATGGGAAGGCCTTGTGGGAAGAGCTTACTGAGAATTCAGTGATCAGAGTTCTCGTCTTGTCATTATTACCAAGTAGAGGTGTGGTCATCGTGTGGAGCTCCTCATTTATCTCCTCATTTATAGTAAAATCATTTTGACAGGCTTTAAGAGACATACTAGCTACTTTTACTTCCCAAATGTTTCCAGCTGTCCTTAGATGCAATCTAAATGCATTGGATTGACTAAGGAAATTTTTCCATTTCTCTCCCTGCAGGATTAATGAAGGTGGCTTTTTCTTTCTTTAGGGTTGGGAAAGCTATGATAATGGATGCACTGGTTTCAAAATTTAACCTTTTTCTGGCCCCAGGGTGACAGAATAAGAATTACCTAGGAGGCTGGTTAAAAGTATAGATTCCAGGGGTTTGCCCCCTGAAGTTTGGATTGGGACCCAGGCATCTGTATTTTCAAAAAAGCTTTTGCTGTCTTTCTAATGCACAACCAGGCTTGGACATCTCTGAGTCACAAAGCTGACTTCCTGAATCCTGCAAGATTATTGAACCCTGTAAGTGAGCAATATTTCTCCATACCATTTCTTACTAATGATTTTCTTTGTGTATATCTTTTTCTTCTATGAGTTTAGAAGATTGAGGGCAGTGGTTATTCTTAGTTATCTTTATAATCTCAATAACATCCAGTAGGTATTAAAAAATTATCACTAAATTAAATCAGAAACCTTGAGCACATATACTCAGCCCGTGTGCAGGTGTTGGTATGTTAGATTTTATACTGATAAGGAGCTTCATGGGTTGCTTGTTTACTTGTTTGTTTTCACTTTCATGATAGGACTTCTTCCTCTTGCTCTTTTCCTTTGCTATCCACCTTGTATGTCTTGCTGTAGAGAATTACATGACAGTACCAGTCCCCAGAAGAAGCTCGCCTTGGTGTGATTGGCTGGTTGGTTATCTCAGCCAAGGAGGATTAGAAAACTCCTAACTCTGGACTCTTAGTCCTAAATCCTTTTCACAAAGCCAACCATTCTGCCTCTCTTCCATCCTGTGAATAAGAGAAAGTTGTCTTTTGTCTCCTTCTCAAAAATCCAGCCCTTCTGCATCACCCTCGCTTCCCATGGAGATGGTTCTTTGGACCCGTTGGGGTCTTGCATCACAGAATGGCTGCAGTTGTGGAGATAAAGGCAATGAAACAAATGCTGTGGAGGCTTTCTCTCAACTCCTAGTAAAGGGATTTACATGCAGCAGCTATGGAGCAACCCGAGACAGTAATTGACCCTGCCAGCAGCCTCTGATTATTCAAGGGGCAGTAATCTCAAGGGGCCTCATTCATCTCTTTGCTGGAGTCTTAACCGACTGCAGAATAATTACAGGGAATTCGAGTTAAGACTTAAAAAGATTTGTCACTGGACGGCATGTACCACTGGCTTAGTAAAACTCAACACACTTATAATTAGTATAAGCCAGCTACAAGTAACCTCTTGTTAAAATGCAAATTATTAAAACATCTATTACCAAATAAGAAAAGTTTGAAAAATATTAGGGATTCCAGGCACAGGAATGTGTGGTGAACTTGAAAAGCTTGATGCCAATTATGTGCTTCACTGAATTAAAATGAATTGGTGTTATTAATAAAGACTCAAATGATCTACCCTGCCAGCCCAACCTTTTACCACCTCGCATTTCATTAGAAATGAACTTTTCAATTAAGATCTGTCTTCCCACACTTACCAAATTGAGTTTTCCAGACTTATGATTCAGTCACAGAAGCTTAAGGAACATGGTAGGGGCCAGGGGTGGGAGTCGGGTGGTGGGTCATGCCCAATTCGCCATGACAGCTTGCCAGTCTCTAACATAATGTTTCAACTTCCTTCAGAGTAATGTGGTCTCTTGTCTAGGTCCCTGACAGTGAATAATTTATTCAATAAAATAGTGCAATTTAAAGGAAAGTGAATGAAGATGTTTACACTGGGTGGCAGCTCTCTAAAATAATATTTGCAGCCGAAAATTGAGATGAACCTCTCTTTAACTATTTTGGTAAGAAGAGAAGGAATAGATAGGAATAAAAATGTTTAAAGATGTATTACTATTCTCAACTTCGTTTATCCTGTGAAGAGCTTTCCCATGCAAATGAGAAAATATTGAATCTGAAATTCTTCCTAGAAACTAGATTGATTCGCAAATATTTGGCCTATTAATTATTTTGTAAGTAAATAGAAACATAATTTAAGGCTTGAGTTAGCATTTCGCAAATAAAGAATTAGTAGTATATTTATTCTGACTTAGTGGTCTCTTTAAAGTGGCATAATTATTTTGGAGGCCCTTCTCCACCTTCACCTCCTTCTCGCTTTAACTTGGATTCACCTATCTCGCCAGGTGACTCAGAGTTGTAAGGAAATGCAATGGCCAAGCTGGTTGTTTTCAGCAGTTTATGTAACCATTTGCCTGTCCCTGGTGAGTATCAGTAGACAAAACCTATGGTTTTTTGGGTGTGGGTGGCTTTATTTGTACCTCTCTGCCTTTTATTATGTGTGCTTTTTTCATCTCATTCCAGTTTTTCAATAAGATCTGTTTCTACTAAATGGTAGGCGTGTAGTTCCTGAGAATTTCCTTAGGGCCTTGTTTGTCTTCTTCATGGCTGTAAGCCCTGTGCTGTGAGCAGCGTCTGGCACACACTGACCACTTAATGATCTTCTCCCACCTCAGCTGGGCGGTCTTCTTACGCTCCAGTCCCCTGCATGGAGCCGCCACTGTCTGTCTCCTCAGCTGTGGTTCCCAGCGCAATCCATAGCCTGCCTCACTTCTGGGGTGTGCTCACACTGTTCTCCCCACTGTCTAACCAAATCCTCTCATCCCGCCTCTTTTCTGTCTAACCAAATCCTACTCATCAACTATAATTGAGTTCCATGTCCTCCATAATGCTTTCCACTGGTCCACAAAGGCCTGGTTTTCATCATCTGACTGTATCTTGCCATCATGTGCTGTCATAGGATCTTGTTTCGTTCTTTCAGGGTTTCCTGAGAGATGGTACTTAGCCTTGTGAAGGTTGGGTCTAGGTGAGCGGCCTAGCTCCTGTGCTTGAAACTTGTATGATGTGTCTGGTCCTTCAAGAGCCCTACCCAGCACAGGAGCCTGAGTTAGAAGGCCGGAAGATGCTCCCTGCTGATTGACAGCCCTCTGTCCTAACTACTGCAGTGAGTGGTGCCTGCTTCACCTTGAGCCCTACATCTGTTTGGTTATGACTTCAGGTCAGGTCAAAACATGGGCGACATTCCCTCCCTCATATTCCTAAACTGCCTCTCATCTTTCTGGGTAGTTCAGCAGCCTCTATGGAGAGGCTATGTTCTTAATGTTTGTTTTTTTCCTGGTGTCCTGTGTCCTAGCCCCAGTCCAGTTGTCTCTTTCTGCTTCCGATTGCCTTTGCCTTTCCCTCTCTCTTCCTAACCATAATATATCATCAATTTTTTTTAAAGGTACATTTTGGTCTATAACCCTCCTATGCGTGAGAACAGTCACTCTCTATTAAAAAAATTTTTTTCTTAATTTGTACTTTTCACCGTTAGACTGACTTTCCCTGCACTTAGTTCAAATTACTGAGTTTTTATTGTATTGAGCTACTCTTTCACCCTTAAGTTTAAAAAATGCCTTTTTCTGTCAAATCTTATTTAGGAAGCTTAGCGGGAGAATATGACTATACGTAGAATGTTGACACCCTTGAAACAGATGACCTTGGCAATGGCCACTGAGATAATTAGCAAAAGAGAATCGACAGAAACCAACTGCTTCCAAGATAGCACAGGATCACAGTCAAAAGAAGGGCAGCAGAAATTGAATAGATGAGCTGATCAAAGGCAAAAGGGAGCTGGGTTTTTAAAGAAAATCATTGGGGTACCTGTTATTCCTTCATGGTAATTCCACAGTGCATACTGAGCTCTTCTAGGCACTGGTAATACAGAGAAATGAGACAGGGTCACTGAGCTGTTCACAGTCTGGTGGGGTGGGAGTCAGGGCAGGGGCAACAGCAGAACACATAGAATTGCACTGTTTTGGGGAGAAAAGGTGGTGAAGTTAGTTTTGGACTCAGTGTGTTTGAGGTACCTGTAGTATATCTAGTGGGACTGCCAGTAAGGTTGATCTCCCATTACAGAGATGTTCAAGCTGGCGTCACCTGGGCAGCTGTTAGTGATCTTGCAGAAGGAATGGGTCTTTGCACTAGATGAGCTCACAAAGCATGTGAATGATACCGTGTTTATTCTCCCAGTTCCTCTGTGTGATACCTTCTCTTCAATAATGCTAATGGAAGGGGGTGGGAGATTCTGTGAGCATCTGAGCCCTTGGTCATACCACCCTCCTCTCAGAGGCAGAAATCACAAAGGACGTGTCTCCTTTCTATAATCAAGGTTATGAAGGCAATTAAAATGTCCCATGGCTGATTTCCTGCCTTTCTGGACCACTTTGCAGATTGACATCTGAAATGGTCTCCCACCTGGCAGCCCCATTCTAATGATCGAAAATGAAACAAAGGGGAAATGTTTGTATTTCTTAGGAAAAGAATGCACACCACTCCTTAAAAAAAACAAAAGCTGTCGAGGGAAAGTAGGTTCACTGCTTCGGTAAATTTAAAACAATAACATTTTTCCTTGTTACCAAAATACAAAGTCATCACAGAAAATTCAAGACAATACAGATAAGGAAAATAATGTAGTGCAATAGGCATCCACCATCCTGACATAATCACTGCTAACAACATTTTGGCCTTCTGATCTTTTTTTCCTGTGAACATATTGTTATATGTTTCATAATGTAGGTTCATACTAAGCATACTATTCAATAATCTGTTTTTTTCATTTAATAGTTGTAGTTGGTATGTTTTGTTTCACCCATTTGGAGGTTCAAAATGAGTTCACATTACTTTAAATATTCAAGCCAAATTAACTTGTGGCTCTAATACACAAGAATATCTCTCATCTCTCTGTTTGTCTCTCTATCTATTGTCTCAGAGTCATAGCTCACACAGTAAATTTAAAGAACCTAACAAGTATTTACTTAATCCTAGGACTCAGTCTTGCTCATGGTCTTGAAACGAGAAAGGACTAGAAAACTTGTGTAGTGAGCTGAACAACTCATTCTCTTGGCTGTTGTTGTCTTGCTGTCACATGATGTCATTTCAGTGTTGCACCTGAGCGCTACCAACAGATCTGTGGTGATGTGGGCCCACTTGCCACGGGCACTGCAGGTCCTGCAGCTTGGGATAGTCACTGACCACTGAAGAAAGTGCTTTTTGGCATGATGCACACGTTAGCTCAGGAATAATTTCTCAGGATTTTGTTGGAGGGAAAAGAGGAAGATATTTTTCCTACATTATTACATTCAGCTGAGGTTGTACCATCAGCCTGAGCTCCTAGACACACACACGCACACACACACATAGACATATAGTTGCAGGTTGGCTTCTTTAGGAGCAGAGACTAAGTTTGGGATATAAGATGTTCTTTTGGGATCAACATTAGGAAATGGAAGGTGTGAGAAGCAGGAGGATGGGCAGAGGAAGAAGCTGAACTGTGGTGCACGCCTGACAAAGCCTTAGCCAGCCCTCTGGGGGGCTCCAGAGTGAGTATTGCCCATCAGGGTTGTCCCCTGTTGGGCTGAAGTGGCTGAGCCTTTATATCCCTGTCTCACTCAATCTCGGATGTGGGCTGCCCCAGGGAGGCACATGACCTTGGGCAAGGCAGGTCCCTGTAGGTGAGGCACACCCTGAAAGAGTCCCCACCCTCCCTGAAGTTGGGCAGCAAGTCCTTCCCTGATGAGGGATGTGTGTGGTGCGTCTCTGATCTACCACAGTCCACAGTCTCCTTGGCTCTACTCCTCCATAGATTATTTGAGTGACAGCTCTTCCAAGATAGAAGTGGGACCCTCATCCCCACAGAAAACTTAGAAGAGGGAGGTTAGTGTGACAAACTATAGCCCCTGCTGCTGTGGTTGGTCTTGGGCTGCAGTTGATATTCATCGTCTTCCTCCTCTACTGTCCATTCTAGATTCCTCTCACCTTCAGTGACCAGATCTGCTAGCCTCAGTGGCTTGAGTAGTGGCTTGAACCAGACCTTGAGGGGTCTGAGACCTTGGTAACCATTCCCTTCTCAGGCAGAGTTGTTGTCTCCGTTCATTTACGGTCATAATTGGGCAAGGGAGGAACAAAAGGTGCCCAAATGAATTACCTGAGTGCCACCCATATTCCTCCTTGCCCTCATAGTGCAACAACAGTCCTACCTTATTCACAGGGTTGGGAATAATTACTTGGCTAACATGGTGACTCCTCTTGTTGACTGCTGGCATTTGGACATGAGGAGCCAAATTGACCAGGCTGCAGCTTATAGTTCGATGGGGATTTTGCTGGTTCCCTGGTAGAAGTTCCTTCTCTGTGGACCACATCTCTACCCCTGTAGGGCACAAAGTTGTGGGGACAGGACACACAAATTTTCTAAGTGGATTATTGGGAGTGATTGTGAGTGAGGTTATTCCTACTTCAATCCCCTGGTTCTCGGACCCATGTATTCTTTCTACTGGGGACACAGTGCCACATAATGGTGTTTCATTCATTATCTTTACTGTGTCCTGGAGGATGGTATCTCATTCTGTCAGAGTATTGCTTCTGAGACGACGTTTTCTCTGGGTCATCAATAGGTTTATCCAACACTATCAGCCCTGCAGCTCTGAGTGTTGTGGAATAGGATATGACCAATGGATTTGTGATCATGGACCCATTCCTAATCCTGGAACAGAAGGAGTATTTTACCGTGAAACCCCAAGTGACCATGTGTCTGAATCTGCCCATCATGAATTGGGTCCTATCAGACTCACCAAAACAAGACCAAGTGGACCCCGTCACCTATGGTAATATGGAAGTGATATGTCTGGGAATGAGCATGAGCAGGACCAAGAGGCATTCTGGCTCTTCCAGGGTCCTGTAGCATGCCAGGAGTTGTTTTTCAAACAGCATCTAATTCTCCAGGGCAGACAGCATGGCCTTGAATAACCCCAGACCGTGGCCTCTACCACTGTTGTAACAGTACCACTTCTCAGTTCATATCCCAAATCTAATCTTACCACTAACCTCTAGGACAGATGGCAACCTTGCTCTAGACCTACACTGTGATTCTCTCACTGGAGGTTGCTACAAACTGCAACAAGAATCTTCACTCACCATTAATACCTCCATTAATTGGCTCGTATGGCCTAAGTGGCAGGGTTGCTTTCACTAAAGCTTGGACCTGCTGCAGAACTCTTTCCTGCTCTAGGCTTCACCCACAGCTGGCTGCTCTTTGGCCCCAGGTATGTGGATCAGAACAATATTCCTCATTCCTAGGTGTACAGTGCTTTCCAATAGAACTTTCGCACTAGTGGGAATATTTTATACCTTATTATCATACCTTATTATCAATATGGTAGCCACTAGCTGCATGTGGCTATCGAGCAATTGAAATGTGGCTAGTACAACTGAGGAACTACAATTTTAATTTAATTTAATTTAAATGTAAGCCTAAGTAGCCTTGTGTGGCTAATGGCTACTGTACTGGGCATTGCAGATGTGGAATATATTGCCTCCAGAATCCAAAAAGGCTCAGCATATGTCGTCCTTCCTTCTTTATGGTAGGAAGTCCAAGAGGCAATACTTTATTTTTAAATAAATTATTGGAGGGGATGTCCAGCATGGTCCTGGCCACTGGACCCTGAAACTTGTGCTAAAGAGGTAGCCCCACTTTATGAATCTTCCTACCATCCGGACTGTGTGTGTCTTACAAAGTCTAAGTGATGGCTACCTCTTGTGTATCTAGTACAATCAGCATGATATTATTAACGTGGTGGATCAATATAATATGGGATGTCAGATGGTCCCAATCTTTTGGATTATAGTATGACAAAGTACAGAGAGTTAACATAGTCCTGGGGGAAAATTGTAAATAAATAACGTCCATCTCACACAAATGCGAATTGTTTCTGATTCGTTCACCGAATCAATAGCCACATACCACATGCCTGATGCTGTATTAATTTGCTCTAGCAGCTACCACATCTGATACAGTGGCTCCATATGTTTGATAGAGCTTGTGGTAGTCTACATTAGGGCTTAGCACAGTATAGCCTGTGGGCCAAATCCATCCTGCTGCCTATTTTTGTCAATAGAGTTTTATTGGAACACATAGCCCCACCCACTCACTTACATATTGTCTGTGGCTACTTTCGCATCACAATGGAAGAGTTGAATTATTGTGACAGAGACTATATGGACCACAAAGCCTATTAGTATCTGGCCCTTTATAGAAAAAGTTTGCTGACCCCTAGTTTACACTAATCCTCCAGGATCCTTCTAGTTTCTGTAAGGGCCAGAATGGTGAATTAAATGGAGATATTATGGGGGCAATTACCACTTGATACTTTAGATCTTTAAGAGTAACTAACCTCCACCTTCCCTGCCCAATCTCCCTTCTGTATTGGGGTATGCCAATTGCTAAGTATAAATTTGGCACCTGGGAAATGACTGCCAGGTTAATCTGTGGGCCCAGTGGACCCATCGTAAGCCAGACCTTGGCTATGTCTCCATTTATTACATGTCCCCCATATATCTCTCCTCTAACAGTGGTCCATGATAATGTTTTAAGTCTCCAGGCATCAGCTCAGGTCCTCAAACCCTATGTCCCATAGTCCTGGCTATTCCCCTTTCCCCCATGTACATTTACCCAAGTAAATGGTCATAGGTCCCTTTGAGGACAGAGTCAGAACAATCATTACAGTGTATACTTGCTGTGGTATTGCAGAGTTCTTCCTCCTGGAGACCAGGCAACCTCTTCAGTGAATGGGCTCTGGGTCTGAAAACTGGTTCAGTCTGGAAACTCCATAGGGGATCGTACCTCTTGTTGAGGTGCCTGTCCTCACTCTCCCAGTCATCCATCCTTGATTTCTTCTGCTGCTACAAACTGAGCAGTATTCATCTATTTTGCCTTTAGGTATTCAGTGTTCTATCAACTGTCTGTGTAACTCTCTACCATTCAGGCCCCTTAGCTGCCATGCCAACTTGCCATTCATTACCATTACTGCAATCCTCTGGCTTCAAGCTGTTAATCTCTACTATTTGTCCTTTATTGTTTTGGGTCCTCATCATCCTCATTGCTATTAGGGAGCCATTTCCATAATAGCCTCTCATACCATCACCTCTGGCCTACAGGGGAGTGCCACAACTGAACATTTTAGTGCTGGTGCCCCTCTGTCTAGCACATTCTTCATAGTCTTGGTAAATGGTGTGTCCTCTAGGCCTTTCTATGCAATATAATCTTTGAACAGAGTTCTGGCCATACATAGTATCTCCAATTCAACTTGGCCACTTCAATGAGTCTTTAAATCCCTTCCTACACCACCATGCACCATGGCAATCCTGGCATTGCAACCTTGTTTTGGGAGCACCATCATTTGTTTTCATGTTTCTAGGAGCCATTTTCATAGCAAGCTTGCACCATCTCTTGGGGTTCTTGCCAAGGTGTTAAATTCTGTATCTTGGGAGACCACCTCCAAGTCAATGAAGACTTCTCTGTTTTAAGTTTATGTTCCAGTCATCTTGATTAAGAACACTCAGAATGCAGTCCTATATGCACGTGTGCTACCCTGGTACATGAAGGTACATGTAGGCTAGGTTTACAGCTCTTTTGTAAGGATAGTCCTTTTCCTTCTTTATTAGGCCCAGCACATTCCCAGCTGGGTTATGCTGTGATTTAACCCCAGTTACAGGCCTAGTGGCTAGGAGGGGAGGTGGGACAGATCCTATTGCCTTCCTGGGGAGAGATCTTTGAATTGTCTTCCAGAATGAGGTGGGAGGAGGAGTGCTAGCTCTTAATAGGGAGGGTGGGCCACTTCTGTGGGTTCAGAAAATTCAGAGGAGTCTAGGGAGTCAAAATCTTCAAGAGTGTCCTCTTAGATGTCTCTATTACATGTCAGATTCTAGGTTTTCCCAAGCAGGGAAACCTTGCCCTGACCTTGGCATAATAGATCCGCCTTTGTTGGGTATTTAACCTTTTTGAATTTCAGTCACTTGGACCGTTAAGTCTTGTCCTTGACCCTTGGTTTTCTCTATTCTTCCACTGCAGGAGATAAAGACTTCTTTGTGATACCAAAGGGGTCCTCTGGCTTTCACATTTGGGTTCCAATTGCTTGTTAATTTCCCTTAGCATCTAGTTTATTTCTGAGGAGCATCAGTGCACCTTGTCAATAACTATCCAATCGCATTGTCTTTATATTTATTCTTGGCTTCTGTAGCTTTCAAATGTCTATTAGCTGCACTAATGGATGGTAAGAGGCAATTTTGTATATTGTCTTTCTTTTTATTAATAAACATATCATATTAACATTATAATTAGTTTTGTAGATTGGGCTCCTCTGGTTAGTGATTTCCTCAAGGGCAAGGCTGTATCATATTCAGTTCTGTATAAATGTTTTTGCCTAAATATTTGAGATATTTTGAAGGCAGATGGGATTTTGGAGGTCTCTTAAACTTTATCATAAGTTACTATCTCTATTACCTATGAGTAGGAGTAGCTTAAAACTTATTTTAAAAGTCTTATAAAACATTAATTATAAGAATTCTTCCCTAATTGTTCTCAAATTAAATTAGATGTGGACCCACAGAATTGTCATCTACTGGGCTCTTTAAGATGATGAAAGCCAATCTCAACCTGGTTGAAAATTGAGGTCTTTTAAAATGTTCTAAGACATACAAAAGATAATGCTTTTTACTATAAAGACTAAAATAGATTTTGAGAAACTGATAACCTTATGGTTTCTCTGGAGTATGAATTTTAGATAATAGTAATATCTGATATTTAAAAAGTGCCTACTCTGTGCCAGGCACTTTAAATTTTTTCGCTTATTTATTTCTCATAACAACTCCATGAGGAGGTTGCTATTACCCTTTTATTTTAATTAATTAATTAATTCTTTTTTTGGGCTGAGGAAAATTAGCCCTGAACTAACATCTCTTGCCAATCCTCCTCTTTTCTTGCTTGAAGAAGATTAGCTCTGAGCTAACATCTGTGCAAATCTTCCTCCACTTTATTTGTGGGTCACTGCCACAGCATGGCTGATGAGTGGTGTAGGTCTGTGCCTGGGATCTGAACCCATGAACCTGGGCCACCAAAGCAGAGTGTGCCAAACTTAACCACTATGCCATGGGGCCAGCCCTACTCTTTTATTTTTCAGTTGAGGAATCTGAGGTACAGTGTGGTTGTAATTTCCCCAAGGTTGCCCTGCTACTCTTAAATGGACTTTAAACTCAGTTGGTTTGGCTCCAGGGCTGTAACACATCTATGCTATATTTTAAACAAAATTACTCAATATTTAAAAAGTATATCTTCTTTTAAAAGAATCTAGAGTCTACTAAGAAATATTTATGAACTCACATAGTTTTCAAAACGTCTGCATTGTTTGTGGAATTTTTTTGTTAACAGTGTGAAATCCAGATTAAGAACAAACATCACACAACTTGGAAAAGATACCTGTGAAGTTCTTGTGATCAGCATCATTATAGACCTGTGTAAGTCCTTTCAGTTGAAGGCACATCCCTTGTGTCATTGGTTTCTTGACTCAAAGACTGAAAGTGGTGTGCAATACCCATGAGAAATGACAGCCACATCTTCCTTTCATTAGCATCCAAACCTGCCCTCATTCCCTCAGGCCTCCTCTGCGCCAGCTCTTCAGCATAATCATGGTATCACTTGATTGCCAAGCTGATCTGGGTCCGGCATTTAGGAATGGTAATTAGGGCTTAGTGAATGGTCCTTATTTGAAGAGGACTGACCCAGCTATAGCATACCATAAATACAGCCCTGACAGAAGCCTGAAAATTGGCTCTGGTTGATTGTCTTTACACGGTGCTGTGACTCACTGCTTAATTTCTTCCTGATGCTTTTGCAATAAACGTTCTGTAGCCTATAATTTTTGTAAAAATATATCTAATTCATGGTGTTAAAAGTTTTCAGGTAACTAGTCACATTTATAGGACTTCTTAATCCTAGGACAACATTTACACTTACTATCCTTTCTTTTTTTAAAAAAAAAAAACCAAGTATAATAGCCTTTGTTCATTTGCTGTTTTTAATCAATATCAAATATATTGAACACCTATTATATGAGAGGTACATAAATTTAATCCTGTCTGCCTACCCCTACCCCCCGATATCATGCACTCATCCTATGAGAATCTCCACGGGAAGATTGGTCTCCCTGTTTATTATACTGTGGTCAGATGTAACACTTCTGGTTTAGATCCCAGAACAGCAACAGTGCTGAAAACATTTCCAGTCCTCATGTTTTTTGCAACATGAGGCAGAGTCTCAGCACATGTTCCAGCCAGCTGCTCCAATTTCTTATCTGACGCTGTACGTCTCTGTGAGGTTTACGCACACCATAAACCTCAATAACTTGCATCAAATGCCATTGCGGACAGCCACGTTCCAGCTGCTGTCCTTCGCCTCCCAGTTCCACACTCCAACCCAAAGTTTCCCTAGCTGAGTGAAGATGAGCTCCCTGAAGACAAATTCTTCCATCACTGTGTCCCCAGGACCCAGAATAGTGCCTGGCATGGGGAAAAGTGTCAATAGCTGCTTGTTTATTCAAATCTGGTACACCCATGAAAACCTGCTATTTTCTCTTTTTCTCCCTTTTCATAAGTCTTGGTTCTTATCATTGTAGATTTATTAGTTGAGATATCATGTTAGTTAACTACATTTTTTCTGATTACAAAAATATGCATTACTTATAGATATTTTGAAAAACAGAAAAAATTAAAAAATAAATAAAACAATCTTACCCATTAACACTGTTTGCTTTTTTTTTTAATTTGGTATCCTAATATCTAGACAGTTTGGATCCTGTTTTCAGCTTGTCATTATATTGGAAATCTTCTCCCTTACCATTACATATTCTTCTAGAATAATTTTAAATCAAAGCCTGTGGAAGAGTTCATCATATGGAATATGTTATCTTCCATTTGCCCTTCCAGGTCCACTGTCTACCCTTCTCCTCCTTACTCTCTGCCTCTGGAGGCTGATCTCATGGACCATATCAAGGGGTTCCTGGGCTCTTTGGCTTCCCGTTGGGGTTGGTCAGTGGGAAGCCCTGGCAGGAGCTGGGAGAGAACGGGGAGAGGGAGGAGATAAAGGGCAGGTATTTTATTCCTTTGACTCTCCCTGGCAGGTCACCTCAGGTTGGTTGTGTCCCCCCACCAAAGGCCAGTCTATAGCGTTCCCTCCTTCTGAGAGCCAGTAATTATTCCCTCCCCTCATCCTTACAGGTAAAGAAGTTTCAGCCAAAGTTACTACACTATCTGTTGTGGTTTTCCTACACACACCTTTGTAAATAGCCACTTGGATATCCTATTTTGAGTGTATAATCTTTTCAAGAACCCAATTGATATATACCACAGTTTAATAATTTTCTGGGATTACATTATTATAAATTATACTTCAGTTGAACATTCTTGTACCTAGATCCTGGTACTAATTTATGACTTTTTATATAATGTATAGATAGAATTACTTGGTCAAAAATTAAAGGAAAATAATGTCAGGCTATTGATATATAGCCAAATTGCCTTCCCATGTGAAATATATATTGTAAGTAGACATTTGCTGTTTGTTTTTGAAAGCCCAGCATCTGAATCTCACTCCTGTTATGGAAATCCCTAAAAGTCTGAATCTTGGTGATAAGGAGGGCCCTGCTTCTCACTTTAGCAATGAAGGAACCAGATATTTCCTCTCTACTCCCTGGCAACAAGCACTTGGATATATGAAGCTGGTTTTGCCCTTGGATGTTCTTGCCTTGGACTTGCAGCTGAGAGGAATATGGATCTGAAGATGTGAGTGACAGACAGAGATTATACCCTGTGGGATGGGATGGCAGAATTGCAAGTACAGTGGCAGTGGTTACCATGGGAGCAGAAAGAGTGGCACTGGTGAGTACCCCGTGCAGGTCGCCCCAGCTGTTGCCCTAGCTGACTATGTCGGTGCTCTCTGCCACCAAGTCTCTCATGGTTCCTACCTATATTCTAAGCCTGGTTCTTCAGGCTGCCTGTCACTTCTTTATGAATTGATCCTTTATCATTATGAAATGTCCCTCTTTATTTCTTGAAATATTCTTTGTTCTGAAACCTCCTTTGTCTGATACTGATACAGTCACTCTAGGATTTTTTTTTGTTGGGGGGATGATAGAAATATTTATTACCTTTATTGTGGTGATGGTTTTGTGGGTGGATGAACATGTGGAAAATTGCCAAGTTTCACACAAATATGTGCAGTTTAGTTGACTTCAACTATGCCTCAATAAAATTATAAGAAGTGGCACAATTGGTCTTTTCAAGCATTCTTGAACACACAAAGAGAAATAGCATCAGAAGTGCTATAAAGTAATATAAAATATTATAATAAAAAAATCCCAAAATTATATGTATAGGACTTTCCTTGTACAGGATGGCTCTCATGATTTATAAGTAGCCTTCATGGACATGTGCCTTCACAGGTGTGCTGGCTTTGTAGATGTGCTTTGTGGGTGTGCAAACTGTGCAGTCACAGAGGATTCTGTGCTTGGCTTAATACTCGGTTTAAAATTCTTTTCTTTTTTTTTTTTTTTGGCTTAAACAACCAAAATTTTTTTCTCACGGTTCTGGAGGCTGGAAGTCCAAGACCAAGGTGTTGGCAGGTTCTTCTGAGGCCCCTCTTCTTGACTTACAGACAGCCACCTCCTTGATGTGTCCTCCTGTGATCACTCCAGGTTTTTTGTGCTTAGTATTTGCATGGTATATTTTCCCATTTTCTTATTTTAATTTATCTGTATCTTTATATTTAAAGTGCATTTCTTGTTACTCTACCACGGCTGGAAGTAGAATTTGCCTTCATGTTACTTTTCTGAACTACTTTATTCTTTCCTGTAATTTTCTTTTCGCCATTCTTTTTTTTTTTAATTGAGGTAACATTGGTTTATAACACTATATAAGTTTCAGGTGTACATCATTATATTTCAACTTATGTGTAGACTGCATCATGTTCACCACCCAAAGTCTAGTTGCCATCTGTCACCATACACATGTGACCCTTTACCCCTTTTGCTGTGCCTCCACCCTCTTCCCCTCTGGTAACCACCAGTCTATTCTCTGTATCTATGTGTGTGTTTGTTCTTGCTATTGTTTATCACACTTCTGTAAATTTCTTTTCTGTTTAATCAGCTAGACGTCAATTCTATGGTTTGCAATCAAGAACCTTGACTGGTACAATCTTGGTACCAAGAGCAGATTGTAAGCAAAAGATCCTCAAGGAAAATGGAGGAATCCAGGCTTGCTAGTTGGGGCAAAAGGCAGTAAAAATCCTGTTGTATTAGGGGATGGTCTTCGGGCAGCTCAGGTCATGCAGTGGTGAAAAATCCTTTATTACCACCTGGAATGAAAAGGAAATTAGATACAAAGTTTAGAGAAATAAAACGACTCTTGGGATTGAAGAGTATGAAGGGGTGAAAATTTAAAATATTATGGGATGGTCTGACACAGCCAGGCCTCACAGGAAGGGAGACAAGGGAGTAAATAACATAGCCTTCCTCTCCAACCTCACTCTGTCATGTTTAGGCTCCCCATTTTCATGATATGTTCCATTTTGAGTAGTTTTGGTTTGTATCATGCACATTGTAAATATCATGTAGAGACTCTGGATGCTATTAATTTCCTCTGATGAGTCATGTTTTTTCATTCTAGCAAACTTGGTTGGATATGAACTCCAAACTCTTTTTTTTCTTCCATTTCCAAACTCAGTTCAGATCTTTCACCCTTAGGTGAGGTGCTTTGAGTCTGCTCCACACACGCATGATTCAGGAGTCGGCTAGACATGTGGGGAGCAGAATTTGGGTGTTCCCTTTCTGGCTCTTTTCTTTCCAAAATTTTCCCTTTCTCCAGTGACTGTAGTGCCCTGGACTCAGGACTCTGATTCCCTAGGCTGGAAAAATTGTGATTTTCCACTCGTGCTTGACGCTCTGTGTACACTGAGCCTGCTCTCAGGCTGGAAGAGAAGCAGCAAAATGGAGTACTTACTCCACAGAATCCCCTCCCTCATGCCTGGATGATGCCTCACTGGAATCTACTTTTCTTCACCCTCTTGTGCCTCCATGTAGCTGCTCCTGTATATGTCCATATTTGGAGGGTTTATTCTATGTGGAGTAGGTAGAGGATTCGTCCTATGTGGAGCAGGATGTTTCCTTGGCTATTTCTAGAAGCTCAGTCCTTGTTTTAAAACATCTCTGTTTTTTCTCATCATGTTTCTAGAACGTCCCTCTATCCGCTATTATGGATGCAACGGGCCCTTCAAAATGCCTTCAGGCTTGCTGTAAAATCTGGATCTCTGAATGTCACATGTTGAAGGGGCATTGAAGATTATTTACTTGAACCTCTTCGTTGCACTGATGAGAAAACTGAGGCCTTGAGGAAGCAAGTAATTTACCTACAATAAGGGGTGGCACTGCTGGGGAAGACGAGTGAGAACAGCCTGAGAGAGACGCCTGAGTTTGCCGAGGAGAGACACGTCTTCTGAAGACTGAAAGGTAATTTGTGAAAGCCATCGGGAAGAAACTTTTTTTTGGTTCCTCCCTGAAGCAGCGATAAGGGCATTATAGATTTAGAGGCTTGAAATGAGTAAGAGAAAGGATTTCTTTGGAAATCTTGTCTGAAACCGCCATAAATTTTAGAAACATCCAGTTGGAAAACACATCAAACATGTCTTTTCTCAAGCAAGTTGTCACATTTCATCGCCATGGCTGGTTTTCTATTTCAGTCTCCGTCTCCTAAAGCAGCTGTGTTCTTGCTGAAGAGAGGCTTGGAGCTGGAGACAGAGGCAGACGATGACATGTGTTGCCTTGAGTGAGAAGCCTTTACCAAAAGGGTTAAAGGTCTTCTGAGTCTTTGTTTGCTTGTCTGTTTACATAAGAACACACAGAATTCTCCCCAAAGTCCTCCTTCTTCCTCACCTCTCCCTTCTTTCCTACTCCATCGAAACTGACAACATTTGAAAAATTTGACCTGTCTAGTCTCTTACCAGTTGTCACTCTTTATGCCAAAGCTGAATCTAAACACTTTATTTATCGAGACACCTTGGCGGATTAGATGGTTAAAACATCTTAAACTTATGCTTTCTGGGGTTTTGTTATTGCTGTTATTTAGATTCCAGAATCATAATTATTTAGATGCCAGAATCATAATAGTAAATTAAGGGAGTAAGGGAGTAAGGGAAAATAAGAAGCCAAATGAAGCAAAAAATTCGAGGAGGGGGGAGGTTTGAACATAATATTGAACACAAGGGCCTAGAAGTAGAAGAGAAGGATATCAAGGTATAAAATACTTAGTCCCTAAATTACTTAAGTTTGATGTGATTTGTGGGAGATTGTGCCTTAAAATAGAAAGAAATGTGGATTTTAGAAAAGGGACTTCATTGAAATTTGGCATCTTCATATTTGAAATTACTCCCCCAGTGGCATGGGCTAAGATGTGAGGGATAAAACGCTGTCCTGCCAGTGTTTCTGGGACTTGAGAGCCATTCATTCATGCCAAGGACCACCAGTTTAAATGAAAAGGATCAAAACAAATGCACCTAACCCTATTAAATGAGTAAAGAGGAGGTGGATTTATAGACCTGGAAGGATGCGTTTCCTTACACATCGTCACCACAGCACAAGAAGCTATGAAATCTTTTCCTGCTCAGAGGATGAAGACCATCTTAGTAATGTGGGTGGGATTTTTCAAGTTCAGCATTTTAGTTGAATGCAGCTTGTTTGGAAGGGATTTATTACAGGGGCTAGCACCTGGTGGCTGCACTTATGTGTTTGTAGGCTGGATGAGCGCTTGAGTGAATATATGACTTACTCTCAGCCTGTAATAACATCTGTGACTGCTCTCCTGGGTTGGGGTTCTCGCCAGTAACCCCACAGGTGCAAATCTTTTATGTGGAGATCAGGAGGTCAGGAAGTAGCAATTGGACACAAAATGGTTTTCTCTGAAATCAGTTATTAAAAATAAGCTGTTGCCATCACTAACTTTCTCACTTTAAATGCAACTGACACTATGACCAAATAATTGGTGGTAATTGCAGGCCTGGTGTCAGGTTTAATAAACCACTCAAAGTGCAAATCCTCTAAAGATGTAGTTAGTTCTTCTCTATCACAAGATGGGACTTTCATATCCTTTAGAACCTGATTACTGTTGCTTGTATTTTTCTTCAATATAATATCTCTTGCTTTTTAATAAAACAGCTGTCATTTCTTATAAAGACTGAAAAAAAATCATCCAGGGAAATACCACAATTGATGGATATCACAGGCTGAAACATACCGATTAAGTACATATCTTCAAAAGCTTGTAACAGAATCTTGACCCAAAGCTGGACCTTGTGTTGGGATTGTAACTCACTGAGTGAAGTGGGAGGATTCCTCATTTCTGAGGCTCCTCAGTCTGATCCTGTTGTCTCCAGGAGGCCTCCCCCTTGAAATGAGTAGTGGACTTGCTTGATCTTGGCTTGAGTAGAAGGTGAACATTCTGCTTTTTTGGGAACGGAAGCATATTCCTTTTTTGGGTCACATGGTAGAGTGAATTCACAATTCTCTATACTCTCCCTCATTAGAATGATGTACAACCATGCCCTTTGTCATGTGACTTTACATTCCCTCCTGTTAGAGTGAGGAGAGTGTATTTCCTGACTCTGTTATGTTGGGATTGGTCACCGACTTGCTTTGGCCAATGGAGTATAGATGAAGTGTCAGTGTGCTTGTTTGAAGCCAAGGTCTCAAGAGGCATCATGTGTTTCAGCTTATGTTCTTGCCCTGATGACATTGTAGGTGAGAAAAACACGCCACTTACGCCTCTGGTCCAAGGAGGATGAGAGCAGACCTGATCCCAGCTGATCTGCAGTCTGAAACAGAGCTACCCCAGCTGGCCTGTAGGGAGCTAGAAAAGGAAATGCTTGTTGTTATAAGCTCTTGAGTTTTGTGGTAGTTTATCATGCAGCATTATTGTGGCAATAGCTGACTACTATACATCTCTAGCAAGATAGGGAGCGAGCCTGTGACCTAATTGTAGCTAATTAAATGCTTTTGATGGAGTCCTTAGAACTTGAAGGAGAGGCAAAAGATGGTGGGGGTGGGGGCATGGTCAGACAGACATTATTCCTGGTGGCTGTAACTGAGTTAGAGCCAGGGAGGATGGCAGAGAGCCTCTGGGGTGGCAAAGCCCTGCAGAGCTATGGTCAGTGTCTGAAGTCAACAGTGCGGGGGCGGGTCCTGAGCGGACTGTTCTTATGGAAGAGTCTCACTATGCTTCACGGCCCTTTGTCCACCCAAGTCTGATTTGCCAGGCTTCCTATGATTCTAAGTCACTGGATATCCTTTGGGTAAATTCCTTTTCTGCTTAGGTTTCACAGAGGTATGCTGCCTATTTGCAATCAAGAACCTTGACCAGCGCATCATGAATTGGGAGGGAAACTGGTTTTCCCGTGATTATATCCCCTTTGCATGGCTTTAAACCATATGTAACACAGTCCTAGATTGTTTCCTATAATCTTCCTAAAACCTCTGTACACAGAATAGCAGAGTGGTTCAGAGCTCTCACTTCACACTACAGGTTTTGCTCTCTGTGTCTGCAACTGACTGTCTTGTTAGGCAAACCGTTTAACCTCTCTGTGCCTTAGTTTCCTCATATGATCCTAGGGATAAAAATAATACAACAAACAGTTTGTGTGCAGCTGTCTGTTCCATGATAATATGTCTATTCCATGGTAAATTCTCAATAAGTATTAGCTGTAAATAGTAGTAATAGAGATGATGACAATGAGATGCTGCTGCTAATATTAGTATTGCCCAGTGAGATAAGAATTTGTGATGCTTGTCCTAACTTGCACAGATGTAAATGGTGGAACTTGGATCCACCCTCTTCTCCTGGCTTTCCGCAGCCCCAGAGCCTTTTATGAGCGAACATAGTGCAGTGGTTCTGAGCCTTTTGTCTTGCATGGCTCATATGTCTGCACTGCTCTACCAACCATGCTCAGATTTTAGAGATGCTCTTTTGTGCCAGGATGATAGTGTTCAAACTCCTGTCCATTTTGGTAAACATCAGAAGCTCAGACGTCACCTTTCTTCCTAACATTCTATTTAGATCCCTACATTTCCCCACTCCTACGTCCTCATCTGAGAATTTGTGCACTGATCTGCTGTTTTTGATGGAATTGTGCTTTGTGTGGGGTTGGGTGGGGAGAAGACTGATGATGATGATTAGATAATCTAGTTGGTACTACAAAGGTGGTGTTTTGATGATGGTAGTGGAAGATGGGTCTCGAGCAATCATCCAGGAAGATGCAGCCCTGGAGGCGGGAGGCAGCAGAAGAAAGGCCTGGAGGGGCACCAGCATTTCAGGATGGAGGAGTCCAGAGACTCCTAAGACTCTCCCTGGTTCAAGAATGCTGCTTGTGCCAAAATAAGTATAACAGGTTTGAAACTCAGCCGCAAATTCAGGTGTGTGAAATATCACTTATTTTACATCCTATAAGTCAGAGGCACTCTTCCTCTGATAGATTAATACTCGGTCATTCTGAGGATTCCCCCTTTACACTGCCCCCACCCCCAGCCTCTGCCTCATGGACTTGGGTCAATGTTCCAGGCATTAGTGCCAAGTTCAGGGCATGAGAAGAATTTGGGGGACCTCTGGTGATTGGTCATTTGTCTCTAAGCTGAGACATCCTATGTCTTTGTCCTTCCTGAACATGCTGGGGCTCTAAAACTCTTTTCTGAGTCCAGAGTGTGTACCTAGAGTGTCTTGCACCCACAGCACTTCCTCTCAGGCTCTTGCCCCCTCCCTGGTGGCACTGCCAGGAAGTGGGGATGATTTGGGACACAGCCCTCTGTTTCCACTCTTCCCAAGTCTCAGGGAGACCTTTCCTAGGCTGGGGGATGTCTTCTCCTTCTAGATTTTTTCATTCTCTCCTGTCTCTGATGTACCTTTCCACACCCAATCTCTGCTCTTCTACTTTCTTTCCTACTTCCTCCAGAAACTTGTGGAATTCTCCAGGGCTAATTTTATTTTTTGAACCACATACCTTCCTTGGGGCACTGACCAGGGAGCTCTGTTACAAGCTTGCATAAAGGGAATAGGAACTATGGGGAATTCTCTATACTCATTGATTAATGTATCCAAAGATTTTCTAACCACATGAGCAAAATTGAACACGACACTCTGTGGTTCAGTGGGAGTCAGCTGTGTCACTGTCAGTCAGTTCCTGGACAAGTCAATTTGTTATTCTGTGCCTCAGTTTCCTCATTTGCAAGTAGTCTTCCTGCCAACTCCCTAAGCTCAAGGCACTCTTATGAGGATGAATGGATTAAGTGGTATAAAAGCGTTTTGAGAAAAGAAAAAAATACTACTACAGATATCTGAAATTAGTAAATGAAACCCTCAGGACTCAGATGAATGCTGGAATATTTTTTATTGGCTGTAGTATTTTGATGTTGAATTTGTGGAAAAATATAATCACTGAGGAGAGGGCGAGGGAAGTGAAGAATGAAAACAAAACCTCATACAAAAAGATAATAATGATGTTTCTCATCGCAAAATCATCTCCAAATGGCCTGTTTTCCTCCCATCAAACAATTGATGGGCATTGAGATTGTGCTTATTTGCAGTTAAAGCTATTGCAATGTTGACAATTTAATGTACACGCGGAACAGAATAATGGAGCAGTCCCAATTTATCACCAGCGTTGGCTGTTTTCTCCACAGGGCACAAAGAGCATGTGGGAGAGCTCTGCGCTCTGCAGGATTTGCATGTACAATGTGTCCTGTTTGCAGCCTAGAACTGCCCCCTTAGGGTCAGGAGTTTGCCTTGGGTCACAGTGGGTCTGCTGGCTCTGGTCTTGGCTTCATTTCTCTCCTCCTAATTCCTTAGGTTTGCCAAAGAAATTACTGACCTGGAAGAGTCCTTCATGGGTGCTATCAGCCTCAGGCTGAGGGAATTTTCCACCTTCACAACCATTGGGTTCAGAGATTCCTCCACCGATGACCTTGAGACTGTAGTCCTCAGCTTGGAGACTAGTAATGGCCACCAAAGTAGCAACAATAGGGAAGAGAAAATATAGCAGATACTGTTGATGCCCCGTCCCTAGCCCTCAACTTACCTGGGCACATCAACCCATGGGAGAGATGATGCTTCCTACCTCTAAGCCCCTGCCTGCTCTGCCTGAAAACTTGCTTTGGTTCTGCTCAAATTTGCTTCACCACTGTAAGCCAACCTGGAAATGTGTGTGTGGCAGTTACATCCTCAAACAATGGAGCATCTCAATCAGTAGAAGACAGGTCAGTGGCTTGATGCCCCAGCCTCCCATCTTTTTGTGCAGTGGTTCTCAAAGTGTGGCCCCTGGGCCAGCAACATCAGCTTCACCTGGGAACTTGTAAGAAATGCAAATTCTTGAGCCCCACCCCAAACCTACTGAACCAGAAACTCTGGGAATGGAGCCCAGCAATCTGTGTTAACAAGCCCTCCAGGAGATTCTGCTGTGTCCTCAGCTTGAGAACTGCTGCTTTAGTGAGATGGTTCTGAGCTGGCTTGCACACATTTTCTCAGATGGTGTAGATGGGTCTGAGCCCCAGTTGCTCACAGTGGTTACCCGGCCACTAACATACCTTTATTCACTCTTCTCCTTCCCTGTCTCACCTTCCCAGCTTCCTCATTTGCGCTTCTGAGGACCAGCTCCCAGATAAACTACGGCATCCAAACCCTTTTCTCAGGGTCTGGTTTAGGGACTTGCAAACTCGGACAGGACCAAAACCACCATCTGCTGAAGCCCCACCATATATTAGGTGCTTTGCACACATAATCTCATTTAATCCTCACAGTTGAGGAAACTAGGCCTAGCAAAATTAGTTAGGCTGTCTAGAGTCACCTCTTGTGAGTGGTAGAATCAGCTCTTAAATCTCTGTCTCCAAAGCCCACACATTGAGCACTGCAAAGCCAAACAATTCACAAACATGCTGGTGAAGAGCATGAGTTAAAGAGCCAAATATTTGTGTGTTTAAAAACCATGTTCTAATTATGTACCTTGGGGAATTTTCTTCACGTCTCTGAACCTTAGTTTTTTCTTCTGTGCAAAGATCATCACGGCCACCTCACAGTAGCGCTCATCATTGTATTCAGAGCATTGTGTACACAGGACACTGGTGGCTAAATATGATTGCATTTGATCTTTATAACACCTTGAGATGGGTGTCCTGTTCATTTTCATTTTAAAGAGACAGTGGCTTGCATTTGCTTTCCACTCTCTCCTGGTAGGTCCCTGAAAACCTGCAAACAACTCTTGCTTAGTACCAGTGTTAGTGTGTATAAACATGCTGTCACAGTTCATCAGGAATATTCTGGTGAGAGAAATACAGGAGAGAAATCAGTCCTCAGGAGCATCATGTGAGTTTAGCAGGTAGCAGGCAGGAGCACCCTCAACACGGGACTTAGCCCCGCTGTTTACAGCAGCAGAACTGTGAGCCCAGGCCAGAGGGACAGGAGCTTGGGGCTGGAAGGGACCTTCAAGATAACCTAGTCCAACTGCTTGATTTTCTGGATGAGGAAAAAGATGTAGAGGAGGTAAGGACTTTGTCCAAGGTGATATTCCAGTTGAGTGGGGCTCAGAGCAAGCCCCAGCAGGACTAAGGGGAAGGTAGACCAGGAGAGCACCCGGCTTCTTTTTCTTGGCTTGTATCCAGGTCATGAGAACTGCCTCTGCTGTGTTGGTGACAGTTACAAAAAATCCTAACACAACAAAGAGCAGCTCTTTATTGCTGCAAAACTATGTTTACTACCCTCATTCCCGCATACCCCAATTCATCCCAACAAACAACTCCTGGAACTCGGGAGGGCCAAAGAACCCCACTGATGTGAGCCTCAGTGCCTCCGGGTGTAAAGAAGATGCCCCAGTATCGATTCCTTCCCTGGGGGCCTTGAAGTTCTCCTGTCCCTGAAAAGCCAGTGAGGCTGGTGGCTTTTGGCTACCTTTTCCTAGCTTCTTAGAGACTTGGTAGACTCTCCAGATTTTCCCCAAATTGAAGAGAAGAAAGTGACCTGAAGCCCAGCAGAATCCTGTCTCTCACTGTTGTGCTCAGAGACTTCTGAGAGGATATTCAGTGCCCAGCTCCGGCTGAAGAGTGCCTGGTTCCCGGAACTGCGACGCTGTGCACGCATTGATGGGTGACCCGTGGAGTGGTGCCAGCAGCAGCTGTGCTGGTTTGCTGCAAAGACTGACCACGTATCTCCCCTCTTTCAGGCAGGCAGCCTCATAGGATAGAGAGGCACCAGCTGCTCCAGAAAACGACAGAACCTCAACTTACCCTTGCCCGTGCAAAGTGCCGCTCAAGCCCCATCGACTCCCAGTTACCTTCCTCACTCCCTTTTGGGCCTTGAGCCATAAGAAAGTTTCCAAACTATTCCCAGGGCCAGATTTACTTCGGCTGGGTTGTCAAAGCCTAATTAATTCATTCTAAAGCAGGATATAAATTGGAATTATTAATCTGGTAATGTTTTGTGTAGAGTTATAAAATATACTGAAAATGTAAAGACTGTTAAAACATCTTATCTATATTTAAATAAAGCCACTGAAATTTGAAATATATTTCTGCTAACAAAGAATAAAAAGTGTAAGTTTCTATACATAAGTATATATGAAGTGTTACATACATCATTGGAAATCTTACTGGAGAGAGAGGTAAGGAGCTGTAAGGACGCAGTTTAGGATAGCTGGTAAGGGGGTGGGGTCAATCACGGTATAAAATATTATTAAATGCACACAAGATAAGAGCCATTTATGGCTTCACCGTTTATAAATTTGACCAACCCTTTTTGAATCCACTTCTATTTCCTGCCTGCACCTTCTCCTGGGGGTAATGAATTCCACAAATTTATTACCTGCTGTGTGAAGCAATACTCCCGTCAAGCACACTGGGAAACTGGCTCTTCCGGCCAGGGGAGGAGAGTGAACTCTCTGCCAGTTATTTCTGCTTATTAAGAGTGGCAGGGCCATTTGTGAGTGGAGGAATTTTCTGACGAATTGTCTCATCGTGATGCATCATTTTCATAAATTATGTTCTTATGCAGATTTCGGAAACTTGAGCAATTGGTATAATTTTATCTTATGGACCCTGAATTGTATTTCCCTCTTTGGAGTGACTGCTAGAGAGTGTAGAGAGAATTTACAGCCCCTGTAGCTTGTGAGTAGGGCTTCATAGGATGCATTTTTGTATTAATCTCATTTCTGACCCTTTGTGTCTTTCTTTTGTTTTTCCTTTCCTCTCTCATCTACTTTAAATCTCTGTTATCTTGCTCTATTGTGTGCATATTTGTGAGATGCCATAAACCCTTTTTGAATGTGAGACGAGGAATTGAGAAAGCAGAAATAGACAGATGCAGACAGATACATGCAGGCAGAGACAGAGACATAAAATGAGAGACAGAGACAGAGACAAGGACACAGAGGAATCCAGAAGATGAGACTGGATAATACAGTGACTTCCATGTGGAACTTATGGAATTCCTATCACTGCTTGCCTCATAAACTTCATCAATAGAGCATTCTTCATTGATTGTTCCAGAGTTTCATGTTTCAGTGAATCAATCTCTGAATAATGGCCAGCAAGCAATAAAATACATTAATTACTCAACCAAATGACAAAACCCATCGATAGTCCTGTAGAAGCATAATACATGCCCCATACTTCACTGTATTTTTTTAATTGTCAGATTTACTTAGGTTTTGATTTTTTTTAAAATTCTGCTGTAGCAAATGACATCTCACCCGAGGCTTTGCAACTGCAAACCTCAGGAACAGCAGTTCCAGTAAGAAAATGAACTATGGACAGATAAGATGCAAGGCAGGAGGTTGGATTCTAAACAGGAAGGTGATTTAGATTAAGCTTTTTTTGATGAAGTATTTCTTTACCAGTTCACTTTCCTTTGCGCTTCGTCTTGCTGATCTTTGGGATATTTTGCTGGTCCCTTTCTTTCATAGTCTCCTCAGCCCTCCTACTCACACTTCTCTTTCTCCTTCAAGATTGCACCCTAGGCTACCTCCTGTCTCGTGCCACAAGAAACTCACTTCCATCCCCTTCGTTATGCACAGTAAGTTGACTCTCTGCCTTCTACTAGACTCCAGTCCTTCCTGTCCATATTCAAAGATTCATCAACGTCCAACAAAGCTCATCTTACTAGTCATGGTTCTTGGTTGGAAAGACACACGATGACTCTGGCTAATCTAAGCAAAAAAGGAATTTATTGGAAGGCCATAGTAACTCTCAGAATCAAAGGAGGGTCTGTAGAACTAGGCTCATAAAATGGTCAGGAGCCAAAGGAAAGCTCAGCAGGTAAGAATGCCACCAGATTCATGCACAAGAACGCTCATGCCTAATGGTTGGGATGTTCCTGTTGGCACCACTGGAGTTGGACAACTTGCTGTTGGTGGTGCTGCCGCCACCATATGCAGCATGACAGTCACTGTGTCCTTGAGTCCATTATTGCAAGTCGTTTCTCTCTTTAAATCTTGAAGGAGTGATGCAGAAACATACATTGGACTGGCCTAATCTGAGCCTGTCTTGCTCTGATGGTTAAAGAATGGGGACAGGGAACAGTTCCTTTTCCACTGCTGTAGGTCCTGCTCACTACTAAGTACCATACTATGGGGGGATCTCCCCCAACCTAGATGGATGTCCCGAAGCTGGGGAGCCAAAAAGGGAGGATATGTCTTGTGGAGACTTCTGCTCTGGTCCTCACCATTTAGCATCACATGGGGTGCTGCAGGTTTTGGCAACTTACTCTGAATGAGGTCGGAAGTCATTGGAAGGTTTAGAGGGTATGAGGGACATGATCTGATTTGTGTTTGATAGAATTACTTGGATTCTGTGTTGAGAATAGTTTGTGGGGGCACAGGAGCCAAAGCAGGGAGACCCCTTCAGTATTTCTTCAAACTTTTTGGGGGCAGAGCATCCTGTTATTCTGTTGGGATTTCTAACAGTGCCACATTCTTCTGTACTCCTACTTGCCTTCCCTAACCTGTTTTTTTTTTTTATTGGCTTTCAAAAATGATGTGCCCCACTTAAAAATAGTCATCTTGAATCTTCTTTCTTTAAGATTTGATAATTTCCCTGCACTTTTGGCCAATTTCCTGTCTGGCCTTAGGAGTCAGTGTGTGAGACAATCAGTTAGGCCTGCCATCTTGGATAATGACCAAATGGGTGAAAGGGATCCTTCAACGTCAACTCCGCCAGCCAAGAAGCAGGTCATCCTCCGCACATAAACATGAAGGATGACCATTTTGGAGACGTGCAGTCTCTCCGTGTCTTGCCCCTCTCTTCTCCCTCTTAAATGTTTATAAACTTAGTATAAAGAATTCCTAGCTCAGCAGTGGAGTTGAGAACCTTCTCGTTCAGACATTTTTCAACAGCCAAATGCTTGTGAATTATTGTTTGCATAATGTTTAACTCCAAGTATACATTTTAACCTTGAGTCCCTTGGCTGTCTTCCCATCTGCTAGTCTTCATCCATGCATTGACTGAACAAATGAAAATTGACTTGACTTCTCACAAACTCTGTCCTGTCTCCCAGTGCTGGCTCTGCTTATTTTCTTCATAGTGTCATTCCTCCCATTTGCTGAATTTGCCTAGTCTCTGGATGGTAAGAAATATGATCTTCTTCAGAAGGTCATTAGCTTTCACATTAGCTTAGTGTTCCCCAAGTTTATACACTCAACAAATGTTAATTCCCTTGAGCTTTTATCTTGAGAGCCATCCTGAGAAAAGTGGACAGGGAGCCAGTAGCCCTTAAGTTTAGGTGGTTTTCTTTTATTTTCCTTTATTTCTCTCTGACTATAGCTCTATCCCACTCTGTTTAAGAAACTACTTACTTTATTAGATGGCCCAGTCCTAAATGTACTTTATTTTTAGTTGGGATGAAATAATGGAATTTGGATGTGAAATATATAGAGAAGGGAGTTCAAGTATTAGTTATTTGATAAATACATGTTGATTTGATTTGATTAGTTTTTCTCTTACTTGCAATATTTTGGTAACACTTTTCTTAGATGGACTGTACGTTTTTAGTGACAAAAGAGATTATGAGAGAGAGAGAGCTTCAATTATTTGGGAGTAGAGAAAAGAAGATACTAAATGATGACCTTAAAACCTCTGCTATGTTTGACTCTGAGCCAGGAAAAAGCAAATCAAGACCATAGGCAGGCTCTGCTGTTGCCAGGATGCATTTCTAAAAACTCTCATGAAGGAAATTTCATTTTCCTCTTTGATAAAAACAGTCACATATATGGTCATCAATATGTACAGAGGAAAATATTATAAAATCAATCTAATCATTTAAAATAAAATTATATTCCAATTTCTAAAAAATATGCATAAATATGCTACATATATTTACTACAGAGGGGCCCACAAAGTACCACAAAACACACGTAACCTATCAGATATAAATCTACTGCTTTATAAATGACCTAAAACATGTCAATTAATTCTTTCATGATTATTACAGCTAATACCTATTTTGTTTGATTTTTTTTTATTGTTTAGAAGATTTATAGAAGTAATTTTGATGACTTAAAAAGCAATGGTTGTAGGGACATGTATCAGGAAGAAAAGAAGGTATCTGTGCATCTATCCTGGAACAAAGTTATTTCTACCAACCCCAGAGCAGTACCCTATGTGGGTGCTTATTGAATCATTGCTTTGCATTATGGGCAATATGATGGTATGTCTTCCATGGAAATCATGTTTACAAATAAAGACCTCTCTCCCTTTCAGGTTATAGTGGGGAGCTTAATTCACCTTCTTTTAAGCTTTAATGCTTCAGCCAGCTCTACCCTGTTGCCGCTGCATTTTCTCTGCAGATAACACTCTAGACCATTGATTCATCATATCTCCACTGCCTGGCCTGGTGCCAGCCACCATTGGCTCCATCCTGGACGATGCAATAGCCTCCTAATTATCTTCCTGTCTCTACTCTTGCTTACCCTTCAATCCATTAGTCAGAGTAATCTTAAACACGTAGATTAGATAGCGTCACTCCCTGGTTTAAAATCCTCCAATGGCTTTCCACTTAACAGAGAATGAAATAGAAATTTTCTGTTGCAGGCCATCAGCCCCACACAATCTGATCTTGCCCCTCTCTTCCCTTGCCATTCTGTGTAGCTCACTCTGCTTAGCTCACTGGCCCTCTTGCAGTGTTAGGATTCACCAAACTCCTTTCCGTCTTAGGGACTCTGCACTGCTCTTCCTTCTGTCCGCCTACAGGGAATTTTCTTCTCGCAGCTATTCGTGTGGCTGGCTCCTTCTCAACCTTCATGTCTCAGCTTAAATTACTTCCTTGGAGAGTCTTCTCTGGTTCCGTCTAAAATACCCACTCTCATCTCTCCTCTTATTTTCTGTAATGCTTCTTTATTTCCTTCTTAGCACTTATTACAGTCAGTAATTATTTGGCTTATTTGTCTGTTAATTTTATTGTTTATCTCCCTCTAGACTATATTAATAGTAGATAACTTTTGTAGAGTACTTGTTATGTGCCAGGCAATGGTGTTTGACATGAATTAACTTGTTTGTCATAACAACTCTGTAAAGTAGGTACTATATTATCACTGCTTTACAGATAGAGAAACCGAGGCATAGAGAGGTAAAGTATCTTGCTCAAGGTCACACAAGCTAGAAAGTGGCAGAGCTAGGATTTGAACCCAGGCAGTCTAGCTCCAGCACCCTTGCCTTTCACCTCTATGCCCTATTTCCTCCATGACGGCATGTCTACTGTTGACTATTTGTGCCTGATGCCAGCATAGTGTCTGATGCATGGTGTAGTGAGGACAGTTGTCCCTGTTTGGTTTAGGTGAGAATCAACCATATTCAGTGAACCGTTGGGGCAGAGCAGAGGGAGAGAAAGCTGGGGCAGACCAGCTTCCTCTGTGAAGAACGCCGTAACTGTTGGAAAGGAAAAGTAACTGAGTCAGTTCAGTGCCCACCGCTCAGATTTCTCACACACATCAACCCCTATTGATCCTTCGTGGGGCTCCATGCAGAGCAGGGGTGTGCAAATTAGTGGTAAAAAGATGTCTTACCCACAGTTGTGTATTCAAATTGTGGCACAAGCTGTATTGTTTGGGGTACCTTTAATGGAGGAGATAGGCTTTCTCTGCTCACTTCCTCCTCTCCTCCTTTGCCAAAGACCACCATTATGCAGGCTTTGGGGCATCAGTGGAGGTGCCAGAAAGGGGCATCAGTGACTGATGGAGACCGTGGTGAGGTCAGGTGGAACGGGGAGCTCCTGCAAGCTGAACAATTCATGTGTAAACAATTTCCTGAGGACATTTCACTGTGTGTGTGCATGTGTGTGTGATGTGTATTTGCAGAGTTTGAGATCTAACAAGAAAAGATGAGTCCTACATTCATTGGACTTTGAGTTAATATTGTCAATATGACTTCATTGGTGCCGCAGCATTGGTGAGGCCTGGGGAAGCTCTGTAATTCTTTCACTCTACAAACGTTTATTCACCATACACTTATTGAATACCTACTATGTTTCAGGCACTGTGATAGGTACTGTTGAAACTGGATGTCAACGATCCCTGGCCTTGAGACGCTTACAATGTAGCTTAAAATGTAGAGGATATGAACATGTAAGTAAATAATCACAAAAGTGTAATAAGTCATAGGGTAGAGGGAAGTACAGAATCCTTTGGGATTCCCAAGAAAGCAGCACCTAATTCATACTGGAGATGTGAGGGGAAGGGCAGAGAAAATATTCTAGAGGAGACGACAGCTCATCTCAGTCTGGAAATGTGAGCAAACTGGGACAGACAAGGAAGAGGGTGAAGAGGTCTGAGTAGAGGTGCCATCCTGTACAGAGTCACAGAGAAAGGAGAGGGCTTGGGACACCACAGACACTGAATGTGGGTAGGAGAGTGGGTGTTGAGATGTGATACTGGACGGAGAGGTGGGAGCCAGATCACTGGCACTTCAGTGAGTTTGGATTTTATCCCGTGGCAGTAAGAGCCACTAAATTTTTTCAGACAGAGAAGTGTCATTATTATGTTTTAGAAAGGCCTGTGTGGAGAGTGGCTTGACAGGGACTAAAACTAAAATGGGAGGCCAGTTAAGAGGTAGTTGTAGTAATTCAGATGAGGAATGATGAAGCGTGAACTGAGGCAGGGCCAGTGGACTGGAGAGGCAGGGAGTGTTTCTAGAGAATTTAGGGGGTAGAATCCACAGGACAGGGTGACTCTTTGGATGGTGGGGGGTGGGTGAAAAGCAATTTTAAGATTATTGCTAAGTTTCTCACTTGGCTGACTTGGTGGATGTGTGGTGTCATTTTCTTAAATAGGAAACAGAGAAGGAGGAATAATTGTGTGTGTGTGTGTGTGTGTGTGTGTGTTTGTGTTTATGGAGACAATTTCAGTTTTGGACATGCTGAGTTTAGATGCCTGTGGATCATTCCAGTGGAGATGTCCAGAAGGGACAACTATAGAACTGGCACATAGTAGGAACTTATTAGTCAAATGAATGAAAATGGTAAGGCTCTGGGACACAAGTATAGATCTGTTAGTCATCACCGTGCCATATTACATTTATGATCTTATAGATAATAGTTGCTTTTACAGGAGTTGATAGAGTCACTCAGTAAGAGTATACAGCCAGGAGATGAAGACTAAAAATGGTCCTAATTTAAGGCATAGGAGAAAAGGAGACATAATGAGTAATCAGAGGTAGGAGAAACTCCAGGAGAGAGAAGGGACCTGGAAGCCAATGGGGCATATTTCAGAGAAGGAGGCATCACTGATGGAGAAAAGTCAAGCAAAGGAAGAACTGGAAAGTTCTCATCTAGTTTACTAGTTTGGGAGAGATTGGCCAGAGTTGGTTATTGAGCTTTCACCATGTTCCAGGCACTGTGTGCTGCACCACATATACAATGGCACAAATATACTTCAGTTAGGTCTCAGTGAAGTGGTGGAGGCTGGATCCAGAATGCATCGAGCTGATGAAATAGTAGTTGGCAAGGAAATGGAGACATAAGTAGAGAGCATACTCTCGTGGGTAGTTTATCTGTGCGGGGAGGAAAGAGATTGAGTGAAAATCAGAGGGATGTTGCCTCGAGGGAAGTTTTCCTTTCCTCTTTCCCTTTGCTTTTCATCTTTCTTCCCCTCCCCCTTTCCCTCCCTCCCACCTTCCTCCATTTCTTCCTTCCTTCCTTTCTTTCTCTCTTTCTTTCCTTCTTCCTTCCTTCCTTCCTACCTTCCGTTCTTCCTTCCTTTCCTCCCTCCGTCCCTCCCTCCCTTCTCTCTCTCTCTTTCATTCTTTCTTTCTTTTTTTTCCTCTTTCCTTCCTTCCTTTTCAAAGGGTAAGGGCTCTTAGAAAGTGGGAATAGTTGAGATGGAAGCTCAGCTGGAAAGATTAGTCCTGGACAAGAGAAAGAACATCTGACAGGGACAGAAATGTGGAGGCAAAGAGGTGGAGACGGGGAGCAGGAAATTAAAGGAGTTCATTCCTCATGTTGCCATTTTTCTCTCTGCGCAGAAGGAGGGGAGATGGTGAGACGGGGACTTAGGAAGGGAGATAAAGTTTAGAAATTGCTAACGTGGCCAATGAGAATGGGACGCGTAGAAGGATTGCAAAACACCATGGAGAGTGGAAGGCTTTTGATTTTATGCTTCCTCACCCCACAGAAGTGTGTGTGTGGTTCTCTCTCTAAGGGTCGTGATGTGGAATGGAAAGGTGGTCAGCAGCACTGAGACAAGCTGGGGATTCACTGGGTATGTGTGACAGACTCTTCAAAGTCTAATCCTGGGTAAAACTACCAAAAATAAGCTTACAAAAGTTGCAGGCATACTTCCAACTCATAGTACTGAAACTTTGTTGAAATAATAGTGCGTGTTTCCCTCTGTTGGAAATCCATAAAACGCAGCTATTAGGTCATTGCACTGTAAGACAGCCAGATGGTAGAATTCCACACAGATGGCTGGAAAAACTGACAAATGAGTGGATGAAAGTGTGAGTGGTGAGGTGACTCTGAACTGGGCAGGAAGAATGAAATACAAAGCAATGGAAGGTGTGGAATGTGGCTTTCTTATAATTACTATATACATTAGTTTTCTTTGTGGAGGCACAGAGTTTTTTTTTCCAAACCCTGAGTTCTCAGTTCTATAAAAAAGGATCTGATGAGAGAAGTAACACAGACTGGGGAATGTTATAGACCCAAGGGCATGGCTGTTGAAGAAGAAATTCCTCCAGCCTTTTGGGCGATGGGGTAGAAATTCATGAAGTAGTGAGAAAGGCTGGAGGACTCTGTTCCCCCCTCCCAGGTTTTATTGAGGTATAACTGACAAGTAAAATTGTAATATATTTAAAGTGTGATTTAAAATGTGATGATTTGATATATGTGTACATTGTGGAAAGATTCCCACAATCAAGGTGACCCATCCATCACCTCACATTGTTACCTTTTTTTTTTTTTTTTGGTGAGAATGCCTCAGATCTACTCTTTTAGCAGATTTCAACTATACAACACAATATTATTAACTACAGTCACCATGCTGTACCTTAGATCCCCAGGACTTATTCATATTATGACTGAAAGTTTGTACCCATTGACCAACCTCTCCCCAATTCTTCCACCCCTAGTCCCTGGCAACCACCATTCTGCTCTCTGTTTCTGTGAATTTGACTTCTTTTTTACTTTTTACATTCCATAGATAAGTGATATGATACAGCTTTTATCTTTTTCTGTCTGACTTACTTCACTTAACGTAATGCCCCCCAGGTTCATCCGTGTTGTCACAAATAGCAAGTTATTTCCTAACACTTAGGCTATTTCCATGAATAATGCTGCAATGAACATGAGGGTGTAGCTATTTCTTTGAGAAAGTGATCTCATTTCCTTTGAATATATGCCCAGAAGTGGGATTACTGTATCACTGGTAGTTCTAGTTTTAGTTTTTTGAGGAACCACCATACTGTTTTCCTTACTGGCTGCACCAATGTCCATTCCCAACAACAGTGCACGAGAGTTCCCTTCTCTGTACATCCTTGCCTCTCTTGTCTTTTTTTTTTGGTGAGGAAGATTTGCTCTGAGCTAACATCTGTGCCAGTCTTCCTCGATTCTGTATGTGGGTTGCTGCCACAGCTTGGCCACTGACAAGTGGTGTAGGTCTGTGCCTGGGAACCAAACTGGGGTGCTGAAGTGGAGCACACCGAACTTAACCACTAGGCCATGGGGCCCAGCCCCTATCTCTTGTTCTTTTGAAAACAGACATCCTAATAGGTGTGAGGTGATACCTCATTGTGGTTCTGATTTGCATTTTAGTTTTGATGATGCTCTGAGTGGTGTTTTATCCCATAATTTAATGTGGGTGTAAGTTGCCATAGAATTTTTAGAGCTGGAAGGGGTATATGTGCATTTGCATGTCAATCAGGATTTGAGTCATAGCCCAAAGACAGCTGAATTTGCATTTTGTCTCATAGGGGACCAACTGCTTCTCCCTTGTGAACCTTTCCGTCAATGATTGGTGGAATCTTCTGTGATCCTGCCTGACCCACCAAGTCCCATTTCTTGCCTCCTCTCTAAACTTAAGCCTGTTATTCTCTCTGCTTAAGATGTACAAAAGTCTACATTCTGGAGGATATTGGATCACCACAGGTATAGTTGCAATGCCTCCTCCTGTGTCCTTCACCTGAATTTGAGTTTCTAGCTCAGATAAAGGGATGAAAGTAGGACATGAGTATTCTCTCCAGTGGTGCAGGTAGGGGTGTCAGGAATTAGTGGCTCTTGTTAAGGACCAAAAGGCTTACAGCTGGCTCTACTGGCTTTGATATCCTTCTGCAGCCCTCACTGGAGAATTGTGCTGATGATGTCATTTCTCCTGTAAACTCAAGAAATTGACAGTTGTATCTGACTGCCGAGTAAAATGACTTCCATCAATCATCATCCTTGCCTAATAGCATTACATTGTTAATAACAAAGAGTTCTCGCCAAAGACTTGGAATTTTTAATACAGTTAAGTGTTGATCTGTGGCCAGAGGTTCCCTTCCCTCCAACCCCCAGCTGAAAGCTTGTTAATTCTCACAAGCTAGTCGGAGCTGGAACAATCAAGCAGAAGGCCTTTTTGGGGAAAGCACACAGTGAACTGTTAGATTCGAGGGGCCTTGCAGCAGGTGGCGCTCTTTGCTCTGAATCCGAGCCAGTTTACGGCACCGCAGTTGGACAAGGGTTGTGTCACAGTCTAGGTAGCGACGTTCAGAAGCAAAAGATGAAATGGGGACCTGCCTGCTAACCCATCAAAAGCCAGATTTCACTCCAAGCCTCAGCGGGGCATTTGAATTTCAAGCAGTTATTAGCTTTGTGTGTAGATTAATAAAAATAATCTAGCAAGCATTTATACATTAACTTCAAGCTTCCATTTTGGCCGAGGTGAAGACTCACTTCCGTGTTTCTTAAAGCATTCTAGATAATCAGATGCAATTTCATTATTGTCTTTTTAAAGACAAAATTTATTCCTTCATATATGAAACCTAAGATACAACTTAGGTTTCACAGGACTTCTTGTTTCCTTTCACAGGCCTGGATGTCAGCCCCGCAAACTGGTCATGCCTTATTTGGGGAATTATGTTTTACTGAGCTTAAGCAAGGCTTCATATAATCCTCTCTATAAGAAATTCACTATTTACAAATAATTACTCAATATCTGATATGAATCCTCCCTCTTTTTTCTTTTCTTCTTTTTTCCCAGCTTTATCATTGGTTTATGTCTCTAGCTCTGATATCAGGCGGGGAATCTGTCTTAGGGATGATGTCAGTCTACTGGGGAATGAATGAATTAAGAACCCATATTTTCTATAGACTCTCGGCATTATTAAATGATTGTTCTTTTGCATCCTTGTGCTCCATGTTCACTGTAGAAAAATTAGAAAATATAGTAAGTAAAAAGAAAAAACCCAAGTCACCAAAATGGTATTTTTGGTATATTTTGGTAAATTTACTTCTAGACTCTCTCTTTGTCTTTTTCTCCCCCGTCTCGTTTCCACTTGCAACACACAGACACAGACAGACACACAGACAGACACATAGACAGACAGACAGACAGACAGACACCCCCCCCCCCCCCCCCATCAGTAATGGCTGTCAAGGTTCTGGCAGGAAGCAGGAGCACACTGCCTATTTCCACTGCCTGGGGACCAATTAGGAGGATGGGGCAGGGTTTAGGAAAACTGACAAAGTAGCCTGGGGCTACAGTGGGGAGCTGTTACACTCCTTCACTTGAAGGCCCTGAACTGGGAAGGTTAATGGGTGGCTAGCATCTTCCTTTGCCTGGGGCTTCCCATAGGGTTCTGTCAGTGGGAGGAACCAGCAGAAGCTCCAAGGGCCAAAGAGAGTGAGGAAGATGTGTTTAGTCTGTAGCCTCCCTCCATGCCGCTGAAGACGCTACTGTTCCGGCCACCTTCTTCACAGCTCTTTTTCTGAGTTCTGGTAACCTCTCCTTCACCTTACCTTTTCAGACTCCTTCCTTTTATTAGCCCCTGGGTGTTTTTCCATCGCTTGTAGATTTCCCTGAACCCCGCTTGCTTGCTCTCGCCTTTGTAAATAGTTGCTTTATTAAACTTTTCTCAATTACTTAGTTCGAGAATGATGCCTATTTTCTGCCTAGATCCTGACTGATACCCACATCTTTCATCAATTCTTACAATTTCTCAGCCGTTATATTTTGATTATTGCTTCCACCTCATTCTCTAGTGTTGATGCAAAATAATCCATAACCAATCCATAAATCAAAATTGGAGTGAGTTTATTATGAGCCAGATCTGAGGACTAGCCCAGGGCCCTCCTTCCCTCAGGAAGGAAGGGCACCAAAGAAGTGGGGAGTACAGAGTGGTTATATACCATCAAAGAGCACGTGTCACATATGATTGGAATGTCCCTTTTACAACAGTCACGAGACTGCCTAGCCAGCACAGCAATTCACATAGCAATTGATGAATATAGCAGGGAGCAGGTCTGTGGTCTCCAACTGAGTGGTCACAGCCGGTCAGCAACCAATCCCTAGCCTAGGGAGAGATACTTATCCTTAAGGAAATGCTGATGTGGGGGAAGTTACATCTTTCTTTATCTTAAGCGGCATTGTTCTTGTCTTTGGGACACAGTAAATACTTATAGCAGATATACAATGCATGCTCAGTGGTCACCTCAGGCCGTTTTGGAAAAACAAGGTGAGGCCAAATTAGTTTTACACCAAATGACTTCCTCATATTCTCCAGTACATTCCTATTGCTTGCCATTTATTTATCACTAGGTTTCTCTCCTTCCAGAATTCCAGTGAAAAATATTTTTAAATTCTCATCTCTCTTAACCTCTCTCTCCTATTTTTCCATCTCTTTATCTCTCGTTGCTTCTTTTTGAATGATTTTCTCACATCTATGTTTTCATCAGCCATCTCTAATCTACTCTTTTACCTGTTTATGTGTGTGTGTATCTGTACTTTTTAATTTCCCTTTCTTTCACACAACATATGCTCTTTTGTACTTTGGGAAGCATGTTTCTCAATGGGAAAGGCTAGAAAGAAAGGGTGAGATACCTCCTTCACTATTTTCAGAATTTTTTTTTTTAAGTTCTCCTTTTTTGCCTCTCCCAATACCTTTAAAGGGTAAAGACTAGTTATCTGAGCTGGTTGTGATTTTTTTTTTTATGAGGAAGACTGGCCCTGAGCTAACATCTGTTACTAATCTTCTTCTTTTTGCTTGAGGAAGATTGTCACTGAGCTAATGTCTGTGGCAATCTTCCTCTATTTTGTATGTGGGACACGGCCACAGCATGGTGTGATGAGTGGTGCATAGGTCCAAGCCTGGGATCAGAACCTGTGAATCCCAGGCCACTGGAGCATGCAAACTTCACCACTGGCCACTGAGTGGGCCTCTGGTTGTGAATTTTAATGTGCATGTGAATCACTTGTCATCTTGTAAAAAGGCCAACGTAGTAGGTCTTGGGTGGGGGTGCGATTCTTCATTTCTAATAGGATCCTAGGTGATGCTGAGGCTACTGGTGCTGGACCACACGTTAGTAGCAGGACCTCAGACAACTTGTCGGTGTGACTAGACCGCATTGCGAGAAGTCTCCCTTGGCTCTGAATGAACTTCAGACCGCAGTTCCTGAAATGTCTTTTTGGAACCAATACACATATTTGTCTAAACTGGTCTGTTTAGTTCAGCAAAAGAGCTTGTCTCCATATGGCTGATGCTTCATTTTAGGGGTGGTAGTGATAGTATGCTGGAGAAAATAAGCATGAAATGCTATTTCATATTTTGATGAAGCGTAAAATATCTTTCTCACTTATTTTCTCCTCCTGTTCCCTTCCTACTTCTCTATCCAATGCCTTCATCAACTGCTTGTTTTTTTGCAAAGAGATTCAAGTCATTTGAGCAGGGATGCTAATTATTGAGCAACACACCAACTTTGCTCTAAAAAGAGAAAGGTAGGGCATGACCTCTTGTCGTGGTGTGCTACGACAAAGGGAATGCTGTTTAACCCAGGTACTTAGGGTAATCTGTGTCCCCCAGTTTCCAGTCTTTGGGAACAAATATAGTAATGTTTTAAAATCCATATTTCTCAGATATTACACTTCTGCGTTTTCATACAGGCACCCAGTTCCTCCTCAGAGCCTCTGTTGGTCATTTCTGGGAGTCCATGGGGCCCATATCAATTGTGCTCAGGTTCAAATCTGGTCTTGTTTTTTGCAGGGGAAGATTCACCCTCAGCTAACATCTGTGGCCAATCTTCCTCCTTTTTTATCTTCCCCCGTCCCCACCCCAAGCCCCATAGTTGTGTACAGTTGTAAGTTCTTCTGGTTCTCCTATGTGAGCTGCTACCACAGCATGACTACTGACAGACGAGGGGTGTGGTCTGCGCCTGGGAACCAAAACTAGCTGCTGGGGCAGAGCATGCCAAACTTTAACTGCTAGGCCATCAGGGCTGTCTCCCTCAAGTCTGTTCTCTCTCATCTGCTACATTTCCTTGGGGGTTGACACCTGCATTCTTTCCATTGCTTTTCTCTCTCCTGGACATCTTCACAGTAACCCCACTCTCCCCCTTTACGTAAACAAAACAAAATAGAAAATCATGTATATCAATAAATAAATATCTGGAGAAGGTCAGCAGTCCACTAGTCCTGCAGAGAGTCGAACTTCAAATGCCAATTGGGGCTAATTCTAGTCTAATGTGCTATTATGATATTGGAAAATTGAGTATTTCATTTATTCCTAGCTTTAAATTGGGGTAGAGTTGTATCCAGAAGTGTGTTGAATATGGTTGTGTTTCATTCTAGAAAAGAGTGACAGTGGTTATTCTGGGTCCATGGCTTCTAATTAGTGAAACTGCTTTGGTCTTTACCACGTCCCACAACAAACAAAAGGGTCAGTTTAGAATAAGAAGAGCCCATGCCTTTTTACTCTGGAAGGAAGCTTAAGAATGTAACCAGACAAAGCCGCTTCTACTGCCTGGGGCTCTTCAGTCCTTACTGGACAATAGTCATAATCTAAAATCTATTACATGTAATTTCAACATCATTTAGCACAGCTGTCAGTCTGCCGAAGCAGAGCCCACAAACTGAGCTTCCATGGAGACCAAATTGTCTTCCTTCTAAACATGTCATCTGCACAGCCGGCTGGAGGTCACTTGGAAGAGTGCGCAGGGGAACTTGGCTTTGTATCCTTTTGTTCCCAGCTACTTACCATCTCATAAAAATATATGTGCAGTTTACAGACACATCAGCATAAGCTCCTCCAGCAAGTGCAAATATTTACTCGGGAGAGGAAAACAAAATAATGTCTGAACCAGAGCTTTTATTTTCTGTTCGACTTTGATGTTACTCTTTTATTTGAAGTCCAAGGAGGATAATAAACTGAATTCCATTTGTAAAAGTGAGGCACGGTAAAGGTTGGATGAAAATTCAAGCTCAGTTGGTAAGTTAGTCAAGGAGAAAAATGCTGCTTTTCGCTAAACACCTATGATGTATACACGGTTTTCTTAGCCTCATCGTTAAGGACATTTTTTTGAGGAGAGGGTGTTGGGGAAAGAGTTTTATGTATGTATGGCTGAGTTGTTGACTGACAGAGTTCACGGATGGCTCTTTTGAAGTGAGAACAATCTAATCCTGGAGCCACAGAACCACCCACAGATGTCGCACTAGATCTCAGCTGTCAATATGCCGCCTTATTTGATTGCCATTTTCTTTTGCTCTTGGCTTTCACCAGCCACTGTTCTTCAAAGAGCTGGACCAACCTGGAAAACGTTGTGAACACGTTCTTCTCTATAGGCACAATTAAGGACTGATGTTGCATGTCCATCGAATTTGCTTGTGGGGAACTTTGTCATTTAAAAATGTATCCAGTGAAACTTTTTGTGCGCTAGAGTTACTCATACCACATGGATCTTGGAGGATAGGTCACTTGGAGGTTAGATACCTTTGTCAACCAAAAAAACTGTTTTTCTCTGAAGTGAAGTGAGGTGAGAGAATGTCAGGATAAAAAGATGTTTAGGACATCTGGTGAGATTTCATTTTGTAGCAGTAGAAACACCCGCCCCACCCCAAAACCTTTGGGAGTTTTTGGTGCCAAACTGTTGGCAGCCTGACTCCAAGCCTCAATGCACATAATCGCTGGCGTGTAGGAGATCTCAAATAGCTGCTGTGAGCATATGGCCTGTGCTGAAGTGGTGGGCTCCGCTGGAGTTCAGCCCTGCCTGGGCATGTTCAGTGTACGGCTGGGATGGACTGCAAGCTGCTGGCTTTTTTGACTTTATTTGTATGAGGGCATATATTCTTGGCTGAAGGAGGAAGGAGGCCATTTTGTGTGAGCTGTGTTGGTGGTGGTGCTGGAGGGTGGGGAGAGAGAACGAGGGAGAGAGGAAGATCGTTCCTTGGATTAGAGCTGAAGTTGAGGAACTATCTTTGTCGACTGACCCGCTGGGTCTGAAGCAGCACTGCTTGTACTCTCCTGGCTAAAAGTGTGACCTGTGGGGAAAGAAGCATCTTCCTATTTCTGTAGGAGCCACAGAATGGCTCTGGCACAAGGAGAATGGAAAGAAATGTGTCATCTTGGCATCTGGAGGGTTTGGCAACTTTGGGATCAAGGAAGGCAACCCTCTCAGTGTAGTCTTATGGTGGGCATGGGCCAGCAGAGGTGGTGGGGGGAACTTCTTGCAGAAGGACATACAAAAGGGGTTTGGAGCAGAAGAAGGAGATCATAGCAGATGCCACAGGGTGACCACAGCTGACAGGTTGATTTCTAACTATGTGTGAGTTGCTCTCAGGGAGCTTGGAGATATAGTTAGGAGAAACTTGCAGGAAGCTCCAGGATTAGAGCTAGAAGACAGAGCTGGTTGGAAGCTAGAGGGATAGAGCCATAGAGATTTGGGTATTTATTATGACTATACGCAGAGCCTGGTGAAGCTTGGGAAAATTCTAGTTCTGTCACCCAACACTTTCTTTTGCTGACCATTTAACAATGATTAATGCTAGGATTAGTGAGACTTACTCTTTAAGGCCCATAAAAATCACAGAGGACTGATAAAAGTTATCATAAAGTATGTGTATCAGACACTTCTCATGCCCACCTCTCATCTTCTTGGCTCACCTTTCTACTCCGGTTGTTGCTATGGCAACCAGCTATGCTCAGGTGTAACCTGACTCTACCTCACCTCAACTACACCATCTATCACTTGCTTTCCGTCTTGAGGCATCCCTGTTACCATCACCTGAGACACCTGCAGAAATTTGCTCATTCTGACATAGCACATACCTAGAAGTATGAGAAGAGTAAGATCCCATAGCAACCCTTGAGCAATGGATAATGGGAGCATATGGATAAACTCTTCCATCTTCTTTCCCTTGGGGGGACAAGTCTGAAGTACTTTCTACATGGCTCTTCAGAGTGTTCCCAGTGGGAGAGAACCTCAGTTACCCAAGAGGGCACTAGCCTGATAACACACTTTATTTTGGCTTTTCTTCCTTCCCTTTTTTGCTCTTCACCCTCTACCCCCACTTCAGTTTCCAGAAGTCCTTGTCTCAGGCTACTCTTTGGGGGAACCCAGCCTAAGACAGGGTGAAAGTTCTCTACATGCTTTGAAGATTCCCTTACTTTCCCACCATCAACATACCTGAAAAAAGGTGAGAGTCGGGTAGATGAAGGAGGGCTGTCCAATTTCCTATTGATAGCAAAAGTCTGTCATTGTCAAACTCAAAGAACATGTAATACTCTTTCAGCATGAACGAGGGACTGTTTTTATTCAGAAATCACTAAGACAGATCCCTGCCATTAGCAAGCTCACAAATCATTTGGGAGAGACAAATGTGTTCATATCTTACAAGGTAAAAAGTGCTACAGAGAAGGTTAGCATGCCTTGAGTGTGGAGATGGAGTTAAGAGTGTAGGAATGGTTAATTTTGTCCGAGAGTGGGAAGGGTTGGGGTCATGGAAGCGTAACAGAGGAGAAGGCATTTGATCTGGACCTTGAGAGATGAAAAGGCAATTGAAGACAGTGAATTGAAGAGCTGGAGAAGTTTGAAATGAGTCTTACTGAAATGGAATTGAGGTGAGCTTTACTGTCTTCCCAGTCCAAGGGGCAGAGGCCTGCAGCACTCCTTGGCCCTAATTCCTCTCCCTTTTGTTCCCCTAAATAGCATTTTGATTGCTCTCTCACAGCCTGCCTTCTCAGTGGTATCTTGCTGTACCTTTTCTCTTTGGATGCTTTAGTGTCTTCTTTTCTCTAGGAGAGAGTCAGAGCTATAGCTCTTTGCCTTGTCTTTGCTTGCTATGGAGGCTTATCCCTGGATGCTGGACACTGGGAAGCTTAATGGTTCGAGGGGTCTCCCTCCTACCAAAGAGTGGGATTATCTTAGTCCAGATGTGGGTTTTCAGGTGTGATTGTCTAGTGCACGATTCACAACATCACTGGATGAGACACTCAAGGATAAGTCCCTCTACCTTGAGAGTGGAGTGGCCACATTTTCGGGCTCACTTCTCCTCTCCTGATTTTGTCTGCACTGTTAATCATGACATGTGGGTTCTTATATCACTGAGAGGCTGGTAAACAGAGTATTAGTGTTTTTTTTTTCTTAAATAAAGATCACAGGGGCATTTATTTCCACAAATGTAGAGACCTAGGAAAAATCACAGGACTTGGCCGCAGGAAGGGCAGGCTTGGTGGAAAAGGCAGATGATCCGAAGGGCAGGACCACGTCATTCTCTGATGATAATGTGACTCAGCCACCCTCCGCATGTCTTTCTTCTCTGTCTCATCAGTGTCCAGATGACAAATTTTTGAGTTTTAATTTCTCAGCAAGGGAAATATAATAGTCTAGGACATTTTGTTCCACCAGATCAAATTAGAGATTGTTAATGCTTGGACCTACCTCTGCTCAATCAGTTGACGCTCCTGTGCAGAGAAAGGTCCAGATCATAGTAGATAGTTTAAGGTAGACGGGAAAGTGGGCATGGTGGGGATATGTATTTCTATCTCCAGTTCATCTCATCTCTGACTACCAGACACACACCCTTCTTCCTAGATGTACAAAGATGCCCTATGTAGCATGCTCTATCACATGCATGTCTGTGGATGCTCACTTCACTTCCAACATAGAGGCAACCCAAAGGCCTGCCTGGTGTATCTGGCAGGGTTCCCACAGGAGTTGGGTGATCATTTCAGTTTAATGAGATTCACTTATAAAGGGACTATCTATAAAAGTAGGGGTAAGGAGAACCACTAAGGGTAATGAGGTACTCCAGAGCATGTGGCATTGGAGCTGTTATTGATGAGGATTTTTAGGCTGCTTAATTTTAAAACTGCAGATGAGAATCAGGCTCCAAGGAGTGGAATTTGCTTGCCCTTTGATCAGAGACAATTGCATTTGTGAAGGAAATCTCCATGCCTCCCTCTCTGCGCCAGGAGGAAGGGGGGATGGCCTTATCTCTGGAAACTCTTAATGGGGAAGGCAAGAACTTAAGTCGTTTACTGTCTGGCAACCTCATGTAACTGACCCCCCACCCCAAAATCCTCCTTTGTCTTTAGTTGAAGATAATATTTGAGCGGTGACTTCTGCCATTTACTCAATCCGGTTTGATTCTTATCTAAAAGTTGTGGGACCGCCCAATGTCCGGACCCTACCGGCACTGGTACCATTTTAACTTTTTTTCCTTTGTCTTGTAAAGAGATGACTCACATACCCATGCCTTAAATTTAGCCCTAACCCTCAACTCGGGGCAGCAGCAGGAGCTCTGACTGCCCCTGGGTCCTGTCCCCACGCACCAGCTCTGCCTGCCCATGGGTCCTATCCCCATGCCAGCGGGGGCAGCAGCAGCTGCTCTGCCTGCCCATGGGCCCTGTCCCCATGCCAGCAGGGGCAACAGAAGCGGCAGCAGCGGAAGCTCTGACTGCCCATGGGTCCTGTCCCCATGCTACACTATTCTCTAAATAAAAGAGCACTACTGCAAGATCTTAAGAGTCTAAGAAATCTTTCTTTCGACTCCTTGGCTCACCGACCCCGCATCATTATCACCTCTTATTCCAAAGGGATAGGAAGAGAGGATGGGTTTGGAACCTGGAAGAAGAATCACATAGAGTCAACTACTTTGAGAGGATCAATGACTTCTAATTGAAGGACATAGCCAGCCTGAGGCAACGCGGCAAGGAGAGATCCAGGGAAACAATGACCTTGCTCTCACTGTTTCCTCATTCTTATCTCCTGTTGGGGCTCCCCATTGACCAAACCAACCAGAGCCAGAGGGCATACAACCCATTTATATACTGCACACAGGTCAGCCTCCAGGCAGGGAACTGGGAGGAGAAGGGTAGAGAGTGGATGTGGAGGGGCAGTTGGCACAGACAACACAGTGACTATATCAAAAGAGGTCTCCTGGTTGGTGTAAGAATGCTCATCAGCCTCTCCATCTACAGTCTACTATTGACATCCACTCCCCCTGGTAACGTGATCCTGCCTAGCTGCTATTATTCACCATTCTGCCATGCATCAATTAAAATGAAGCATGACAAACTCTCATTGAAGATACTGGTAATCAATCATAGCTCTCTTTTTCACTAAGCTTGGATTTAGCATCAACATTCTTCTTAATACAGTGCTCCAGGCAGCCATCCCCAATCAACTGGCATTGATTTGAGATGGAAAAAATTTGCTATCCGTTGCCTGTTCAGTAAATCTATCACCTACCTGTTTCGTATAAAATAACGGAGGAAAAACAGAACATGATTGAGACAATTAGAATGAAATAAATAAATGTCATTTTTTAAAAAGGGAAAAGAAAAAACGAGAATAAGATACTTTTCCAGTCCTTGCATACTCTAGCAAGAAAAGAAATCTGAGATACAGATGGTGGCCACAGCCCTTGTTTCTAGAATTAGTCATGCAGCCACAACTGGCATTGAAGGGTCTCTTCATTGGTACCATTTCTAAGTATTATTATTTAACATATACAGTGTGCTACACAGTTTTAAATACTTTACACAATGATCTCATTTAATTCTTATGGCAATTATGGGAAGTTACTTATTTTCTCCATTGCACAGATGAGGAAGCTGAGGATTAGTAAGGTTAAGTAACTTGTCCTAAGTGATGAGTGAGTGACAGAGATGATACTCAAACTTAGATCTGTCTGATGCCAAAGCTGTGTTCTTGACCTTTGGGCAATATAACTTATCTTTCAATGGCTCCTGTGTTTTTGGCAAAAAATTTTGCTGCCTGGAGAACCAGTGAGGTCGCCCCCTTGAGACCCTCCCTCCCTCTCCCACCACTTAATCAAAGCAGTTGACTTCTGCCTGGTTTTCCAGTAAGAGCAAACACTACTGTGTTTATGCCTATAACCCTTGTATCTTAGATGCACATGTGTGAAGGGCCTGGGCAATCATGCACTACAGTACACTTCCGCCAGATCCAGCCCCCACCCAGCAATTGAGAAAATCTCTACACTGGGCAGCAGGCTGGCATCATCTCACTGTACAAGAAGGAGGCTCCCCACACACAGATAAATAAGGTATTGTGTAAAGTAAAGAAAGCCAAGACTTTCTCTGGTTAGGCTTTATTCAACAGATATCTAGTGAATTCTGTGTCAAGCACATGCTGAGTGCTGGGAGAATTAGGATGAATAAGACATCTCCGCTGCCTTCAAGGTGCTTAAAGACATCAGAATAGTCCAGGTTCCACAGTACACATTTTCCAGTGTTGTTTGCCATCCTGGGGCAGGATTAAGTTCATTTAGGAACTCAACACACATCCATCAATCTTGGACTGAAGTGACCAGTTTCCTCATTGTCCTTCTCAGCAGCAACTTTTGGCTGAGATCTCTTGAAGAAGCTGCTCCAGCCATTTCTGTTATCAGTATGTTTGGCTGGTTCCTGCTAATCTTGATTGTGTCCCTCTTGATTGCTACTTTCCTAGTATGATGGAGTCTTCAACATCTCTCTCAGATGATCTCTCCCTGATTATACTGAACAGTACACAGACTGAGGAATCAAGTGTCCTGAGTTTGGACCTCAGCTCTGCTATCTACTCTCTGTATTATTCTGGGAAAGTCACTTTCCCTCTCTGGGCTTTATGCCTTTAGATGACAATAGCTTCCATAACCTTGGTATTGCAGTTATCATAGACATTCATAAATTTTCTGGAATGTCAGACTATGTCAGGTGTTTTAGCAACATCTCTTTTCCTTGACAGGGGGAGTCTTTTTGTAGTTGCTCTGGCTATTTACAGCTTTATTGCCTCTGAATGGGTCAGCCAATGTCAGAGTTTATTTAGCCACTTGCTACTCCAAGTGTGGTCTGTGGACCAGTAGTGTTGACATCACCTGGGAGCTTATTAACAATGCAGAATCTCAGACCCTAGCCAGCCATGCTGAATTAGGATCTTCAGTTTTAAGGACCCCCAGGTGATTGGTCCTTACAATAAAGTTTGGGAAGCAGGAAGCCCAATGCACATGAGAATCATATTGATTCCTAGAGCAATTAAATCAGAACCACTGTGGTTGAGTTCTGGGTACTCAGGTGCTCAGGTGAATTTTAGCATGCAGCTAGAGCTGAGATTCTCTGAAAAGCCTTACACAGAGTGGAACCTCTTTGTGTAGAATGGGAGACAGAAAATGAGCCTCTAATTCAGCCAGGGGGAAGGATCAGGACAGAGAAAGACTTCTGGAGGTAATGCTTGAATTGCTTGGAGAACACATAGGGTCAGCTAGGCGGAAAGCAGCTGAAGGACCCTCCTGGTGCATTGACTATGGGGGAGGGAACTGCTAGTTCACGTGGCTGGAGCATGGGGCTGCGGGTGCTGCAGGAGAGGAGGCAGGGGCCACCTATGCCATGCTTGAGAGTTTATACTTTATCTCAGGGACAGTGGAGTGGATTGGGTTGATGGCTGAAAACATTGTTTTAAGCATAGAATGATGTAATTCGATTTGCATTTTAGGAAGCTCCCTCTTCCTGCAGATGTGGCAGATTGTTTGAAGGTGGAGGAGAATGGAAGCAGAGAGAACACTCTGGGGACTATCTAAAATAAGAAACAAACTAATGTGAGGGTCAGGAAGGATAGAAAGGCAGAGAGAAATGGTGACATTCTTAGTTGGTGACTAATTTTATGAAAGAAGATAATGAGGGAGAAGTTTAGAGTAATTTCAAGATTTCTGGTGTGGTAGTATGGGGGATTTAGGCAGGTCACCAAGATAAGGTATAAAATATAAGAGAAAGAACAGGCTTGTGGGAGGAAGTAAAGAAAAGGAGAAAGGGGGAGAAGATGTGCAAGACTTTTCCATGTTTAAGTTGCCTGTAAGATGAACTAGTGTAGGTGTCCAGGAAGCAGTTGGATATCAAAGCTCAGAGGGATGATGTGGCCTAGAAATGTAGGCTTGAGAATTATTCATAAATGAAAAAGTAATCCAATGCTTGTATTTAAAGGAATTCTTCCAGGGAGAGGGTAAAGAATCAGAAAAGTAGAGAGCCTTGTGTGGGGAATCAATCATTTGAAGATCAGAAGAAGAGAGAGGTCCCATTTGCAGACTGAAGAAGTAGCCTGAGAGGTAAGCAGAAAACTAGAGGGGAGGGTGTCACAGAGACCAAAGAGAAAAGAGCACCGGAGGATGGTACATAGAAGTCAAGAAGGATGCCAAGGGAAAATATCCCTGGACCCAACAACCAGACCATTCTCAAGACAATGAGACCTGATGATTGTTTGTGGCATTAGTTAGAGCAGCATCATTAGTGTGCCAGATGTAGATTCTTGCTCAATACATAATGGCTTGCATTCAAGCAACTAATTTTTCATTTCAACAACTCTTTATTGAATGCCTGGTCTGTGCTACAATCATAAATAAGTGTAGGACTCTGGTCTCTAGGAATTCACTGAGCCTCAGTAAGCTTTTCCAGTGCAGACACTGAGCCCTCTGTCCCCTGGACTGCCCTCAGGATGGCCGAAGACAGATGCACAGATGCAGCCAGGTGCACAGATGCAGCCACTTACTTGTTGGGCCCCTATGATATGCTTGGAACCATGCCAGCCACTTGGGATACAAACACACGTGTTTATTGTGTGAACTGATTCTCTGACCTTCTGGGGTTCTTTGTCTGGTGGGTGAGATAGATGGATATTTAAACTATTTCACTAAATTTTAGTACTTTAGTAGAAGTTTCAAGAAGATGTCTTATGGAGAACATTCATTGAGCTTCTAATATATGCCTAGGTAAAGTAATAGTGTGAATTATTTATTGTGCTTCTGCTTGGAAAATCAGCTCCAGCTTGTGAACACAGGCTATGGAGTTGCAGGATATAATCACATGGGAGTAGGCTGACTCCACATGGCTGTTGTCAAGATAAGGCTTTGGAATACGTTCCTTTAACATCATTTGAGTAGTTTCACAGACACTTTACAGAGTGAGGTGCGGGGGAAGGTGGTTATCAGGGACAGGTGGCTAAGATTTCATTGTCTCATCATATAGGCTCATATAGGCTTCAAGTTCTAGGAAGCATTATTGGTATGAAGATGGCAGAAGAGGTGCAAACTTTCGTTGAATAGCTTTGGCTGCTTGCAGTTAAGTTTAGGTCAGAGGTGCTTTTCTCTTTGAGTGTGTCTGGGGGAGAATCCTACTGTGTGAAAGTCACTCTAAATGTTTCAGACTGAACAGCCTTTGAATGGCCTGGGAAGCCAGATCTGCATTTTGGGGAGTTTGGAGGTTGTTTCTAGGTTCTTTCTGAAGATGGGGTGACTGGCTGGGAAGCCCATGATCTTTTTCTTGACCATGTACAAAATCACCAAGGCTGAGGGTTGAAATAGCTGCATATGAGTATCTTTATATGTAGCTGCTCTCTGTTTCCTTGAAGGCAAGGATGAGGTTCAATGTTATGTCAAAGCACACATTTGGAAGGTGATCCAATCTAACACATAGAATGTTTACAAAATTCCTTTTTATACATCTGGAGGTCAAAGATGAATATGACGCTCTACTCAAGAAAAACAGCCTGGTCATGGAGATGACATAAAACAACTAAGTCTAGTCCAACAAATGCATAACATAATTTGGAAACCTAAGAGAGTGGTTGATTCTTCTGTGGGCTATGCTTGGGAGGAGGCGGTCAGAGAAAGTCAGAGAGAAGGTGGCGCTAGTGCTGGCCTTGCAGGATGAGCAGAGACTCCCAGCAAGGGGCATCCTGGAAAGAAGAGCAATAGCAACGGCACTGGAAACTGGTGATGCCCAAATAGGACCCAAGTAGGCAGCTTTGTTTAGGGGATTCAGTCCTAAGAAATACTCTCAGTGTTCAGAGGCATGAACTCAGACTGTTGGACTAGAAGAGACCTCATTGTGGTCATGCATCCCAGCCCCTCAGTGAACAAGGAAGGAAACTAGTTGAGGATCTGAGAGGTCTTGGGCCTGAGCCAGGATTTGAAGCATTTCTTTACTCACAGTGCTTTCCCCAATATAGTCACTGCCTTTAGCCTCTCTCCCATGTCTTCTAACTTATTATTACTCATGCATGAAGACAGCAAAGATTTAAAATAAATCCCAATGTTCATGGACTGCAATACTGTTGGCAAAGTAAGACTGGGCAAAACCTGCCCTTTTAAGCCACAAACACTACAAGCCACAGACTCCAAGGCTGGTTTCAGCTCTACTCTGGTTACTTTAGGGAGGATTCTGTTCAGTGAAATCCAATTTAAGACATGTTTATTGAATCTACACTGTGTGCAAAACCCAGAGGAAATCAGACCTTCCATTTCAGGACCAGCATGGAAGTTGCTAAGATTTCCTGTCTGGGTTGGAGCAGCCTTGATCATTCTGAGTGTGCTTTGTACTACTATCCTACCTAGAGTGACGCGTATCACAGTATGCTTTGTTTGTAGAAGCTTATGATGGACAAATCTTTGAATTACTGTGAAGTGAATGTGAGTTAAATAATGACAGACTTTTCTGGGTGCCTGGCTGATCTCTGAGGGAATTCCGTCCACACTAGGTGCTGTGCTAGATGTTGTGAGTGGCACAGAGCATTTGAGACAGAGCTGGTAGTGGGTTTCTTTTCCACCTCAGGGTCACTGTGAAGCAGTGGTCCCTGGGTTTTCATCAAGAGTAGTTCGGGGCTGGCCTGGTGGCACAGTGGTTAAGTTCACATGTTCCGCTTCTCAGCGGCCCAGGGTTTACCCGTTTGGGTCCCGGGTGCAGACATGGCACCACTTGGCAAAAGCCATGCTGTGGTAGGCGTCCCACGTATGAAATGGAGGAAGATGGGCATGGATGTTGGCTCAGGGCCAGTCTTCCTCAGCAAAAAGAGGAAGATTGGCAGTAGTTAGCTCAGGGCTAATCTTCCTCAAAAAAAAAAAAAAAAAAAAAAAGAAAAGAGTAGCTCATGTCCCCATGCCGCCATTGCCAAACATGTGGGAGTCAGTAGCATTTGGTCCATTAAGGGTTTGAATTATCCTCTCTTTATTTCTAACATGTTTATTTACCATTCTAGGAGCTTAGCTATCTGTTCTTTCAACTGATTCTTGGTGCTGCTCTGTTTCTCTTGAGGGCTGTTGCTTAGAACGCTAATGTAGGGGACTGGAATTGGCCACCCCAAGATACGTCTCTTTGGCATGAGGATTATTTTGGGGTGGTTACTTTTAAAAACTGCAGGCAGGAAAGAAACTGAAAAGTAGAGTTTACTTACCCTTTGTTAAGAGACATTTACATTTGTAAAGGAAATCTCCATCTGTAAATGTGTCTCCCTCTCTGTACCAGAAAGAAGAGGGTATGACCTTATCTCTAGAAACTCTCATCAGCGCAGAAGGCAAGGACTTAAATCTGCATAATAATCTTACTCTTGTTTACTGTACTTGTCTGGTAACCTCCTGTATCTGACTCCTCCCATCCCCAACATCCTCCTTTGTCTTTAGCTGAAGATGGTGTTTAAGGTGGTGGCTTCGGCTGTTTTGGCAAGTTGCTCAGGTCGCCTGAGCCTCTCCCATGTATATATGTTATAAAGCTTTGTTTAGTTTTCTCCTGTTATTCTGTCTCTTGTGAATTTAATTCATTCTCCAGCCAGAAGAACCCAGAGCGGGTAGAGGAAACGTCTTCCTCCCCTACACTAATAACGTAGTGTTGAAGACATAGACCATCAGGAACACGCCTGGAGTAAAAACAGAGTTAGGTTTATTGAGCTTGCTGCAGCAAGGAAGAATGGACTGGAAAGGAACTGTGGGAGTGCCCTCTTACAGGATTCGGGCTTAGGTTGGATAATTCCAAGGAGGGATTAGGAGAGTAGGGGCCAGTTCCGGATTGGATGATGTCAAGAAGCAGGGGCAATTTGGTGATTGGGTATCTTAATAAATATTCTCAAAGATGCTGGTGGATTAAACGTAAGCTGGGAGATGTTGTTGGAAGAGAAACAGCAGTCTCTCTCTCGTGTTAGTCAGAAGAGGGGATGTTTTGTCACTGTTGAGTTGCTGGGTGGCCTGGTCTCTGCCTTGTTCCATGCACAGCAGCAGTGTGCCCTTGTCTGAGCACTGTTTACATTCTCTGTTTATGTTCAGTTGGGAACAGCACTGTGGCTGCTGGCAGGGCCATTTTTCATGTTCTCAGTAGCTTCCTCATTTGTAAAATGAGAGGATTGCCTATGATCAGTGGTTTTTAAACTGTGCTCCCCATTCTGTGGAGGAGACTTGGGGGCCCCCAGAGGTGCCTTGGGGAGGCAGAGAGGGCAGGGCTCCTGGTGCTCTGGCTCCTCTATAACAGAGCAGCTGTGATTTTCCAATTTTATATTTGGGAGTTATGTGTTAAACCACATTTTAAACAAAGATTCCTTTGCTAAAAAAGAGCTTGAAAACTGCTGGACTGGATGAACTCTAAGGTCTCTCTAGTGCTTCATGGCACAGAGAAGTAAAACAATTTATCCCAAATTTATAGAGCTAATTGGACTCCATAGCTCATGTTTGAACCTCAGCTCTGCCATCGATTTCAGAATTTTGCTTATTTTATTTTTTCTCACTGTGTTGGGATTTTGGCATGCCATATCGAAAGAGCTGGTGGGACAGACACACTGGATATTTATTTGAATGAGACTCCCCCAGAAACCTCATGGAAAAATTGTATTCTTAAAAAATGAGACTCATATGAGTTTGGCTTAATGGTGTGGGAGGTCAAGAATCAGAGAAAATTAGTAATGGAATCGATTTTTGCCATCCAGTGGGTGAGGTCTGGGGAATTATGGGCTTCACGTTATTACATGATAGGACAAATTTAGCACAGATTAAGCTAGATTCTTGTTTATTCTACAATTCTTTTGGGGATAGCTATGCTTCCATTAATTTTATGAGACTCATGCTTATTTATTTATATTATCAGCCACTTGCTTATTGGATGTCTATTTCCACTTTATCTCTACTGTGGCAATGTGGCTGTTGGAATTTTCCTTTTATTCTATAGAACAGTCTTAGTACATTTTGACTCTGTGTGCATATTGGATATTTGAGATCCTAAAGTTTTATGGTTATAAGTTATGTCTTTATAATTATCACCAATCAGACTAGCAATTGATTCAACTCATAACTTGTCTTAATTTGAACTTATTTGAGTTGGCAGTGACGTACTAGAATTTACAGTAGTGATGCTGAGTGATTTTGCTTTCTCTGGGAATTTAATAGCTGCTGTTACCTCCATATTAAACTCTTTGCTCCGTCAAATATGAGATCTGGAACTTCAACTGGTTATATCAACTTGGGGCAACAAAGGACAAACTTGTAAGACTCATCTGAATCTGGAAACAAACTTATTAATGCACCATGAGAGAGAACACTGCTTCTGGAGTCCACTCTTTGATTTTCTGATTGAACCAATTCACCAGAAGGAAGTACCACATACAAACTGATTAGATTACAGATCAGGAGAAGGTTGCTCAGCAAACAGGGCCAGGAGAGTTGCACATTATTAAGCTGTGTTTCTCACTGAGGCATTTTGAGAATTAATTACTTCAGTTAACAAGAGATGTTAGTCTACTTCAGAGGTTGGTAAACCATGGTGCATGGGCCAAATGCAATCTGCTGCCTGTTTTGTGTGTTCTCTGAGCTAAGAATAATTTTTAGATCTTTAAATCACTGACAAGAAAAAAAAAGAACAATGTTTCATGAGATGTTAAAATGATATAAAATTCAAGTTCCAATGTCTATTCTATAAATAAAGTTTTATTAGAACACAGCCACACTCATTTATTTCTGTATCATCTATGGCTGTTTTGTGTTGTAACGACAGAGGTAAGTGGTTGGAAAAGAAACCTTAAGACTGCAGGCTAAAATACTTATTAGCTGGCCCTTTACAGAAGAGGTTAGATGACCCGTGGTCTATATGATAGTGTTACATAATAAAAACGTTAAGAACTGCTCTTGATAAATAATCTCATTGATTTATGACTGCCTGCTGGTGAACAAATTTATTCTAATTTTGGGGGGTAAAATCTTTTGGAATCAGCATATTTTGTCTTATAGACAGGACCAGCGAGGGGCTTTAAACTTCTTCCTCTCCACTTATTTTTTTGTTGAGAGGTGCATTTTCCAGTTATGGCGTTGGTCTTTACTGTTTTTATGGAAAAAAATCAAATTCTGTATCCCAGTTGTCGTTTTTCTCCATGTTTCTGCTCATGGCTGTTTTGCCCATAGCCAGGTTTATGCACGTTAATTTAGCTCGTAGGTACTGGGGAAGTGAGTGTGCTTAGGCTTGAAGGTATTGGCGTCAAGTAAGGAATGCGTGGAAGTCGGATCCAACCCAAGAATGCAAGGTTCCCAGGGGCAGGAGGAAGGAGACAGAAGACCTTAATAGAGTCATGGTGATAATTTGTCAGCAGATGCAGGCCAGCAAAACGCTCCTGCTTGAAATTTCAGGGAACTGCTTCGGTTGCAGTTTACATTGCAGTGGGGATTGAATCTGGAGTAACTGGGTGAAAAATGCCTATTTTTCTTTTCCACGTTCTGGGTCACTGAAGGATAGAATGAATTAATCTTTGGTTTGGGTAGATGCAGAGAAGAGAATCTGAGTTTTCGAGGAGCAAGGCTAATGTGTGAGTGCTGTTTGTTATGAGCTACCAAGAATTCACAAGAAGACAACTAAATTTCCAGGTAAGAACCCCTCCCTAGGGACAAAGAATTCTAAATTGAGGAGCATATTTTGCATTTGCAGGCTCATTCCATCTGTCTTTCCTAATCATACTTGTTACTTACTGTGGAATATGGGTTGTTATGGTGATGTAAGGACAGAAACCATCTGCCTTGCAGAATCTTAGAAAACTTTATGGACTCTATAATGTTTGGCAAAAAGAAGGGAGGAGAGGGTGTGACATCTGAAGACCGGCTCCAAAGTATAAACTTTCACCACGATTTATGTAAGTTACATTCCACTCTTCCTTCATGGCATAATCTTTCACAGTATTCTTCTAGTTCTACTCTCTCTTGTCACTCTAAAAACCTCCAAAAAGTCTGTTGAGTAAGAAAGTACTGCCCCGTAAGCCTGACGACCAGTATACTGACGCCATTCCATGAGTAGCACCTTCTTAAGCCTTCCCCAACCTGGTAATTTTGAACATCTGGTTGATCAAGTGAAAATAGCATCCTGTATGTCATCAACTTTGTAACAAATAGACTCTATATTTTCAGTATAATTGCTGAGGGAATTTATTAGCATTTGCCTCTCTAGTGAGAGACAATACAGATTTTCACACTATCCAGCTCACCTTCACAGAAGAGTGGACTTAAATCAAGAAAATTGTAGGGCCGGCTCTGTGGCCAAGTGGTTAAGTTCTTGCGCTCCGCTGCGGCAGCCCAGGGTTCGGATCCCGGGCGCGGACATGGCAGCGCTCGTCAGGCCACGTTGAGGCGGCATCCCACATCCCACAACTAGAAGGACCTGCAACTAAGATATGCAACTATGTATGGGGGGTTTGGGAAGATAAAGCAGAAAAAAAAAAAAAAAAGAAAGTTGTGAGAATCTTTACCATATTCCCTTCTAACGATATATACTAATCACAGGCATGAAGACGTTGACCTGTTGTATGAGTTTAGTCAGTTTCCTGATCTCTTGACCATTAATGTGACTTTCTTGTTACTAGAAATTTCTAAGAAAAAGAAACAGTAAAAATGAAATCATAGAAATAGAATAAACTAGAAGACAATATTTATTTTATCACAGAGTAGAGAAGGACTTTCTAAGCGCAAATGCAAAGGGGGAAACCATAAAAAATCTGACTTGTTCTAGAAAAGGGTTTCTCAACTTCAGCACTATTCATGTGTTGGGCTAGATAATTCTTTGTTATGGGAGGCTGAGCGTTGTAGGATGTTTAGCAGCATCCCTGGCCTCTGCTCATTAGAAGCTAGTAGTGCTTCTCTAGTCATGACAATCAAAAATGTTTTCAGATATTTCCAAATGTTCCCTATGGGGTAAAATTGCCACTAGTTGGGAACCATTATTCTAGAATGATTGTTTTAGATTCAAGGAGAAAAAAGCCGTCTCAAAGTCAAGTCATGGGGTCTTATAATATGCCTGCCTGAGGCTTCATCTTGGAAATGTACAATTTCAAGGAAACAAGGTGCTAAAGAGGCTGGCTCAGGTCTCTGTATCTCTCTAGTAGGGTTTGTGGAGTTTCTCTCAGGGCAGCACTGCTTGTGTTCTCGGGCTCATCCTTTGTCCTTTCTCTACTCCCTGGCTGCCTTTGCTTATTCCATTTCTGATCCTGTCTCCCTTCTGCTTGCCTATTCCTTTAGTTTTCCAACTCTTCCTGTGGAATCTGTTCCTTCAGATCCTGCCCTGCTGCTATCTGTAAAAGATAGAAATTTAGCTCCACTAATGACCACATCTCTGCTATGACGTCAGGCTGCATGACAGGCATAGGTTGAAGGTCAACCTATGGAGCAGCTGTTCTTGGGTCAGGTGCATACCTCTCCTCCTCCAGTTGGGACCAGGAAGGAAGGGGTCACAGTATAAAGCATGGGTGCCAGGCAGCAGGAGCCATGGACTGCTGACTCACTCACAAGGAGGTGTGGACAGGTAGGTGCTGACTGAGATCTCTAGACTAAAGAGAAGTTTAAAAAAATTCCATCTATCAAAAAAACCACACACAAAACACAAATAAACCCCATAAGCATAACTAATTTACATGAAGTAAACTGAGTAGAAAATGGTAACATGAGATCACAATAAAAAGTGATTTTATGAATCAGTGTATAAAGACAATATGCAAAGGGCAGGAACGAGCAAACTCATGAAACAAGAACTACAATGACCACAAATATTGAAAAATTTTCACACAAAGTATAAAAGAAAAGCAAATTATTACAAAGCAAATATAAAATTTAGCCTTCCAAATTATTCAAAAATTAAAAATGATAATCTTTCATCCAATGTTGGTGAAAGATTAGGAAAACTGTCATTCTGGCACCAAAAGGCAAATTGCTGATGTTAGTGAAAATCAGTTCAGCTAGTTTTTGGGTACAATCTGGCAATATAGATGAAAGCTTCAAAAATGTTCACACCTTTTGAGTTGGTATTTTCCTTCTAAGAATTTACCTTAAGTAAATATTCAGAGATGTGAGTAAAGAATTATATATGAAGATGAAACGTTCATCAGAGCATGTTTTATTTTAACAAAATAGTGGAATTAACTTAAGTATCTGCAAGGGGATTGATTAAAATATTTTCAAAGCATATTTAATGATATGAGAAATGCTCAGAATATTATATTTAGTGAAATGAACAAGTTACAAAGCTATTTCTAGTATCATTCCAATTTTGCATGCATTTGTAGTGAAACACACAGAGTCAAAGCTGGGAGGAAATCTTTCAAATGTTTAACAGTGGCTATCTATAGTTGACAGGATGAATGATTTTTATCTTCTTTTAGCTTTTCTGTATCTTCTAAACTTTCTACAATGAGTCCATTTCTCTGTATATAATAAAAAAAAAGTGATTAAAAAATGCACCCCTTGCAAATGATAAGTATTAAGATGACTAATAGGCTGTCTTCCAAGAGGCCTCCCAGAGTGAGAATTCATTGCAGTCCAGGGTCCAGCCCTTCAGATTGAGAAATTCATTTTTTTTATCTCACTAAACGCAGAAACGTTTCTCAGGGCAGACTCTCACTTACTAAGCTTACAGAGACTGAAATCTAAAACCAGAATGCAATGAATTAAGTTACAATAAGAAATAGAACTGTGGAGAAAACTAGACACTTGTGTCCTCTGGCTAACTTGTCTTCTCTCTGTAGCTCATGGTATGGGAAATCAGATTATAAACATAATATTGTCCTGTAAGCAGGTGATCAGAACTAGGAGTGTTAATTATAAGATCTTAATGTTTCATGGCATCAAGTTTTAATTGCTTGAGGCAGCCTGGTCCACAGGAGGGCTAGACACACCATCAGGACCAGATAAGTTGAGTCCTCCTGTGTGGACTGACATTGAACAGGCATTGCCGAAGTTTGCCTTGACCATTTTAAAATCATGGTCATCTTCTTTCTTTAATTATCTGCAGTGTTTCAGGTGGGCTTCACATGGGCACGCACACACCTGCACACATTCTAAGGTAAGATTCAAGTCTCAATTTATTTAATAAAGGATACAGAACTTAGCTGAAGGGAGGGGCCGTGCAGAAACGGAGCAAACATCCTGTGTCTCCACCCAACTTCCCAAGACCTGAGAACCCCCACTGGGCGGGTGTGCATCCAGCAGTGACATTGTGCAGATCTTGCCAAAACTGAGAGTCTTAACTTTGAGTTGCAACACTGTCCCCTTTAGACTTGGGGCTTATACATCACCCATCTTTATACGTATGTGTGTGTATGTACATATAAACATGCATATATGCATTTATGTCTCATTGTTCTTGATATAGTGGATATCTAGGCTTGATAGAGCAGGAATCTATGCTTGGAGGTGGAATTTTATAAGGAGTTTGAAGAGAAAGAGGGAGAAAAGTTCTGGAACAATTGTAGTGTGTAGGGAAGTGGAATGGAGAAACAAACCTCCTTTATGCTACTCAAGAAATGTAAATAAAACACTTGACTTCCTGAAATTACTTTTGCTGACTGTGTTTCTTTGGAGATGATATTGTTCTGAGAACTAGACCATATGAATCATTGTTTTAATTCTATTCATGTTTCATTAATTTCTGTTTAATTAATATATGTGCACATGCTTAAAGTCTATATAAAACAAAATGAAAAGTAAGCCTCCCTCCCATCTCTGACCCTGAGTTGCCCAGTTCTCTTTCCCCGATGCAGCCATGCTCTCAGTTTACCTCTGTTCTTCCAGAGATAGTCCATATATTGAAAAACATGTGTGTATAAGTGACCTCTTGCCTTAAAAAAAAAAAGTAAAGTATTATGCTCATTGTTCAGATCCCTGCTTTTTAATTTAAAAACTTGTGTGTGGGGGCCGGCCTGGTGGAGTAGTGGTTAAGTTTGCACCCTTTGCTTTGGCAGTGGAGTTTGTGAGTTTGGATCCCAGGCGCAGACCTACACACTGCTCCTCAAGTCATACTGTGGTGTCCCACATAAATAGAAAATTGGCACAGATGTTAACTCAGGGACAATCTTCCTCAAGCAAAAAGAGGAAAATTGGGAACAGATGTTAGCTCAGGTCCAATCTTCCTCACCAAAAAAAAAAAAAGTGTGTACATATGTGTGTATGTGTGTGTGTATACAGTCATGTGCCATGTGATGACATTTTGGTCAATGACAGATCACATATATGACAGTGGTCCCATAAGATTACAATGGAGCTGAAAAATTCCTGTCACTTACTCACATTGTAACATCATAGTGCAATGCATTACTCGTGTTTATGGTGATGCTAGTGCAAACAAACCTACCACACTACCAGTTGTATAAAAGTATAGCACACACAATTATGTACAGTACGTAATACTTGATAATAATAAATGACCATGTTGCTGGTTTATGTATTTATTATGCTGTGCTTTTTATCATTATTTTAGAGTGTATTCTTTCTGCTTATTACAAAAGGTTTACTATAAAACAGTCTGCTGTGTTATGCTGGCAGCAGACTCATACTTTTCATGTGATTGCATCTTCTCTTGTGCTTGATTTAATCTCATGTTGTTTTGCTCATTATGGTCCCTAAGTCTAAAAAATACACGGATAATGTTGCCAGTAAGAGACCACCTTGAGTGACTGACCTGGAAACAAAATCAAAAGTGATTAAGGACCATCAAGGTAGAAAATTAGTGATGGTTGTTGCTCGCCAGTCAGGTATGTCCCATTCCACCATAGCTGTGATCTAGAAGAACAAGAGCAAAGTGATGGAAGCTGTTAAAGGATCTGCTGCATTGAAGGAGACTAACAAAAATTCGAGAAGGGCCTATATCAGACATGGAGACGTGTCTAGTGACCTGGATTGAAGACCAGAAACAGTGTATCCCTCTCAGCACTGTGTTGACCACTGCCAAAGCAAAAAGTTTGTTTGCAATGTTGAAAGAAAAGGCTGGACTCCACTACGATGTTGAACTTACTGCTGGCTCAGGGTAGTTTAAATGATCCCAGAATCATTAAGCATTACATAACGTGAAAGTGAGGGGTGGGCCTGTGAGTGCTGATGTGAAGGCAGCTGAAGAATTTTTGGAAACTCAAGATAAGTTGATTGTGGAGAAAATTACTTGTCAGATATGAAATCTCCATATTCTGGAAACGGATGCCTGAAAGGAATTTCATCCATAAGGAGGCCAAGTCAATGCCAGGTTTCAAGGCTTTTAAGGACAGGATAACAGTCTTGCTAGGGAGCAATGTTGGAGGCTACAAATTGAAGCTCTCTGTGATCTGGCACAGTGAGAACCCCAGGGCCTTCAAGCATATCAATAAGCACGCATTGCCAGTGTACTAGAGGAGCAATGAGAAGTCATGGATGAGCCAGCTCCTCTTCCAGGATGCCCTCCTGAATTGCTATACCAGTGAAATGGAGAAGTGCTGTTGAGAGAATAACATTCCTTTGAAGATTTTGCTTATTGTTGATACTTCTCCTAGACATCCTCCTTTTATTGGGAATCTTAGTCCCAAAATCAAAGCAATGTTTCTCCCTCCAAACACCACCTCTTTGATCTAACCAATGGATCAAGGAGTTATAGCAGGTTTTAAGTCCTACAACCTGAGGAGGACCTTTGCCCAGGCTATTGCTGCAACTGAGGAAGACATGGATGCAATTCTGGAAGGATGACAACATCTGTGACTGCATCAAGAACCTTGCTTGGGCTTGGGGTGATGTCACCAAGGAGTGTTTGAATGGCATCTGGAAGAAGACACTCAAGGGGTTCATCCATGACTTCAAAGGATTTGTCAGGAATGAGGAGGTTGCAAAAATCAACAAGGCTGTAGTTGAGATGGCAGACGACTTTAACCTGGGTGTGGATAAGGACGACATTGAGGAGCTCCTAGAGGTGGTTCCTGAGGAATTGACTAATGAGTTGTTGGAGCTGGAACAGGAACGCATAGCTGAAGAAGAGGCTAGAAGAAAGGAGACTGCAGGAGAAGAAAAAGAAGAACCCCCAAGAAAATTCACAGTGAAAGTTTAGCAGAAGCATTTGCAGCCATCAACAAACTCCTTAAAAAAAATTAAAAACATAGACATCAACACGAGAAGATTTTCATTAATAGAGAGGAATGTTCATGGGGCGTTATCTGCTTACAAGCAAATCTATGATGGAAAAAGAAACAGACCAAGCTGAAAAGAGTGACACCTCCTCAAGAAGAGCCTCAAGCAGGTCCTTCAGGAGATATTCTAGCAGAAGGCATTGTTGTCCTAGGAGATGACAGCTCCGTGTGTGTTATTGTCCTGAAGACCTTCCAGTGGGACAAGATGTGGAGGGGGAAGACAGTGACATCGATGATTCTGACCCTGTGTAGGCCTGGGCTAATGTGTGTGTTTGTGTCTTACGTTTTAAACTTTTTTTCTTAATAACTAAGAAAAAATAAAAAAATTTGAAAATAGAAAGCTTATAGAACAAAGATATAAAGAAAGAAAATATTTTGGTACAGCTCTACAATGTGTTTGTGTTTTAAGCTGTATTATTACAAAAGAGTCAAAAAGTTAAAAAAATTAAGAAGTTTATAAAGTAAAGTTGCAGTAAGCTAAGGTTAATTTATTATTGAAAAAAGAACATTTTTAAAAATAACTTTAGTGTAGCCTCAGCGTGCACTGCTTATGAAGTCTACAGTGGGGTGCGCGATGTCCTAGGCCTTCACATGCACTCACCACTCTCTCATTGACTCACCCAGAGCAACTTCCAGTCCAGCTGGCTCCATTCATGTTGAGTGCCCTATACAGATGTACCATTTTTTATCTTTTATATCCTATTTTTACTGTACTTTTTCTATGTTTTGATATGTTTCGATACATAAATATCGTTGTGTTACAAATGCCTACAGTATTCAGTGTGTAGCATGCGATACAGGTTTGTAGTCTAAGAGCAATAGGCTATACCATACAGCCTTGGTGTGTAGTAGGTTATACCATCTAGGTTTGTGTAAGTACATTCTATGATGTTTGCACAGTGATAAAATCGCCTAACAATGCATTTCTCAGAACATATCCCCTTCACTAAGCGACGCACGACTGCACATATATATGTGTATCTGCTTCATTTAAAAGTATAAATCATACCTTTATAAGCATTGCAGATACATGAATGAGAAGGTGCTGTCTCACTGCTATTGTAAGCAGTGGCTATGTTTCGATGCAGTGTCTTACCGATGATTTCTGACCGGTGATCCCTGCCTGCTCACTTGCCATTCTGGCGTCCTCACTATGTTTCAGCCCATTGTAGGTGGACATAGTCCAGTGGGGAGTCAAATGCAGTGAGAGAAGTGAGATATGCTCTGTTTGGTGGAATCCAACTATCAGAGAAATGAGATATGAGACAGAAGGGAGGACTACTACTGTCCGAGAAGTCTTCACTGAATTTAAGTTCAGTGGATTTCTACCCAAATCTCCCTTTAGGTCTCTCCCAGACCCCAGACAGCACAGCCAGAGCGTCTCTGGATTACACACAACTCTTCGCCATCAAGAAGCTCACAGCACATCATATAGTACGACTTTTGTATATTAGCTTAGTAACCCTCAGAATAGCAATTTTACTTTCAAGTACCTCACCTTGGACTTGTTCATACATTATACTCATAATGGAAGGCTGAAAAAGCTATTTTTCATATTCTCCCAGGCGAAGTGAAAATGGTTTTCTCAAGTGCGTCTAAATAACTGTGGAGACGAAACTCAGTTATCACTGTTTCCAATCTCCTCACTGGATACCGCCCTTTATACAGCGGCCGTTCAAACTTTGAGCCTATGAGACACACATAACAAAAACCAGTGATGTTTCTTTTAATATCCGTGGTAGGACTCAGGCATTTTTTTTCAATTATAGTTGGGGGAAAAAAGAAAATTACAAGGCTAGAGAGATGAAACAGATTCCCCATAAGACACTTTATTTATTTATTCAGGCTTTTCTCATCTCCTTTCTCAGTCTACATCTCCCTCCTTCCCACCACGTTAACTGAGAAAGTAATTATAGACAACACCAAAGAGCATATAAACACTTCCAAAGCCAATTCCTGTTATAAATGAGCCTTTAGGAAGTAAAGAGCCTTGCAGCAGTTTTAAAAATCTCTGAACCTGGCTGGGATGTCAGGACTAAGGATTTGATCCATAAAAAATTTTTAAACAGCTCCATAGAAATTGTAACCATATGTTTACAACTTTAAAATGCATATCTGAATTGAGATAAACCTGGCATTGGATGCATATGCTGTTGATGCAAATAAAGCATTTTTTCACAGAATACAATTTACTTAAATGAGGAAGCAAGTTAGATATGGTGGGGTCTCAATGTTTCATTTTAGCAAATTGCCTCGAAGTAATGTTACGATTTTAAAATTTGCTTGGGTCTCATTCTGCACCAGGTTTCCCTGGGTAGGCTGTTCCAGTGAATGCCAACACTAGGATGACTTTCCCTCTTTGGCCTCAATTGTACTGATTCTTCTGAATACAAGAATATGGATATTTTGGGACACCTAGAGTCAAAGAGTAACTGAAGGATTTTATTCACCTTTTGTTTCCTGTCAAATAACATGTCACATTATCTTCGGATATTATCTTTGCTTTCAAATAACGCCTCCTACAACTAGTTCCTCTGAACTCAGAACATGGTTTAAGCACTTCGGGGATTTTGAGCTGCCTTGCATATTGGTGTTCACACTGGGATTTTGTCTGTAGCCCATTGTGGGTACTGAACCCTTGTGGGGACTGTAGGATGGCTATTGCAGCACAAGGTGGGAGAACATTCTGAGCCCGTTTATTACCTTCCTTAGGCCTGACATATATCCTATCCTAACATGCCTTTGCCTTATATGGGATTCCAAGGAACATGTTTTCTGTTTATGTTTTTAGACATTTCTACACCCATGTAAATATCAAGCGAGCAGAATTTCTAGTCAAAATATATCCACTTTGCATGTCTTAATATTTTTTTCTTGGAGTGGATAGGTATCATATAGATTGTTGCATATTTTGTATCTGTAGATTTTGAAGATGTACAGCAATCTTGGCAGCGTCATGCTTAAGGACAGGGGTTCCACATGCTCCTGTGAGAAGGAAACATCATTACAAGATGGAGGCAAGGATCAGAGACCCTGTTTAGGGAGGTGGCCCCAGGCCCTCCTCGTACACAGATTAGTTATTTGAAATTCCACCCAGTCATGGTAGGAAGCAAGAAAGGCTTCAGAGATGAATTGAATGAGTACACAGCAAGCATTCCTGGTCTGATTCACAGGGAATTGTTTGCTGAATATAGCATAGTGGTGTTTTTGAATATAGCGTATTAATAAAAAAATTTAAGTGTAGTAAAGCCAACAGATTAGGAGATGATTGACATTGAAAAGGTAGTTTAATACTCATAGTTCCCAAGAGGAGAGGACGTTTCTTTTCTTCATTTTTTTTTTTTCCTGAGGAAGGTTAGCCCTGAGCTAATATCTGCTGCCAATCCTCCTCTTTTTGCTGAGGATGACCAGCCTTGAGCTAACATCTGTGCCCATCTTCCTCCATTTTATTTGTGGGATGCCTGTCACAGTATGGCTTGCCAAGTAGTGCCATGTCTGCACCTGGCATCCAAACTGGCGAACCCTGGGCCGCCAAAGCGGAATGTGCACACTTAACCGCCGTGCCACCGGGCTGGCTTCAGGAGAGGGCATTTCATACCATGGGGGGCTACAAAGGGAAGCACTGGGGTTGGTCAGGAGGCAGAGGAAAGGGTGAAACTGTGAGCAAGAATCTTTATTGTGGTTTCCCTGGAAGGAATGCATGAGGCAAGGTACAGAGACTTAGCATTGCCTAGTTTGAATAATTTCAGTGGCTCTGGGGCATAGGCACTATTCCTAGCCTGGTATCTGGCCATAGGGTAATTAGGGCAGATGGATAGTGGTCCAGAGTGTGAGAGCCTGAGAGAGGAGGTGGTTGGGGGTGTGAACTCTGGATTGGTTGGTTTGTATTTGAAAAGCATGCTCTTGGGAGGAGAACACCTCCCAAGGAAGGGAGTGTTGGGTGACAAGGGAGGCAGGAAGCCAAGGCAAAGTGACTAGATCATATTGTTGTATTGTCAGATACAAGGCATGTCTGACATATGCATGTAGGGCAAGTGTTAAAGCATCAAGTTTACAGAAGCTAGAAACATAGTTAATACAATGGTTAAAAGCACAGATTCCAAAATCAGACTGCCTGAGTGTGAATCTTGGCTCCCCACTGTGTATGTTGGCCATGTATCATTGGGCACATTTCATAATTCATTTAATCTTTATAATAACTCAAGAGGGCAGATACTATTATCAGACCCATTTTGCATGTGGGATAATGGAGACTCAGAGAGGGTAATACATGAAAATTCTTAGGACAGTCCCTGGGGCCCAGTAAGTGTCCAATAAGTATTTGCTACTATTATTTTTGCTATTATCATTATTGGTATTTTCTGGGGACTAAGCCAGTTGTGGTTAACCTACTACACATATACGATGGACAAAGTTGGTACGACTGTGACCTTGAAGACTGGGATCACTGAGTCAAGTTAATATTATTTTTGGCAGGGGATGTCCTACTATACAACAAAGAACCATCAAACCTTTCTTTGGAGCAAATAATTGTCATGTTTGTGACCAAGGAACCAGGCAAAGAGGAGGATCTGAGGATCTGGTCAACAACTAACATGGTGTGTTAAATGTTTTTCAGACAAGAAGAAACTATGTGTTCTGTTTTGCAGAAATTGATGCCCCCATTTTGCAGATGTTGCTGTCTTACAGAGAAACTCACACGTTTGCAGCAAGACTCCTGCAAAATGTTCCAGGACCAAGTGTCCTGAAGTTACCTTAACTTATTAGCATCCTAAATTCTCCTCCTCTTGGAGGGTCCAAACATGTGATGTATGTAGTAACATGTTTACCTGCTATGCATGCACCTTAAAAGAATACAATTGTTATACCGTTGTTGCAAATAAACCTGTTATCTTCTGCTCTCTTGTGTATAAAGTCTCCATCAGCACTGAGCTCTGAGGGACACTGCATTGGGAGCCCTTCCAGGTGTTCTCCATTGCTTGTGCAAGCAATAAACCTCTTCTTCACCCACTTCTGCCTTTGTTGTGCTTTTTGGCTCTGCACTCACCAAGAGATGAACCCATTGAGTTTGGTTACATGGTGAGTGGAACCATCTGGAACTATCCACATACAGAAGATGATGGTTCACTGGCTCTTCTGAGAGGCTCTTCTCTGTGGCCTTGGCCTGGAAAATGAATGCACTTCCCTTTACCTTGTCCACCCTCCAAAGGCAAGTCTCAACAAAAACAGCAATATAGTCTCAAGTCAGGCTTCTAGAGTACAACAAAACCTGCTGTGGGTATAGGATATAATGAATGGAACAGGTGGCCATCCAGGTGCTGTGGTGAGAGACAAGCTGTGTACTGAGACAAGGATGCATCAAGCAGGTACAGAATCTAAGTATAGAATTTAGGGTATAAGTCTTAATTCTGAATGCTGGACCTAGCCTGTCCTTAGCCTTTGTCCTTACCTGGCTCCCGAGGAAGTCTTGGAAAAGCATTTTTATTCAAGTTCCAAGTTCTGAAATACTTCTCGTTTTAACTGAGATTCACATAGCGAATCTTCAGCTACTCAGGAAACAGAGCCTCTCTGAACAACTTCTAATGACTTAACTTTTTTCCTTCTCCAACCATCCTCTTTGTTACCATTGCTTTTTGGTGTGAAGGATACTTCTGTGTTTTCTGAGCATATTTCTTGCTCATTTAACCAAATGTATATATCCTCAGGATGCATAGCCAATGATATTGAACTTCAACATTGTTCAGTTGGATCGTTAGGTTCAGTGGAAGGAAGAAATGGGTTTGAGGATGCATTTTCAGCAGGAATAGTGTAAATTTGGAAAAAATGCATTCCTATGTTCAACAGTACAGGCTAAACCCTCCTCTGTGCAAGTGCACAGATAACAGTGTGAGTGACCCTGTAGGGACTGCGCTGGGGTGACAATGTTCCACTTGATCTGATTACAAGGAATTCTTGACAATGAATAATGAGCAGAGTAGATACTGCTCCCAGCAACTACCAATGCAGGAATCACTCTTCTTGATGAAAGTACCAGATTGTTCTGCAAACCAGTGAGCAGGGCTCTGTGGAAACAGAACATACATTTATTTTGGAGAAACATAAGTTTAGGACAGTCAGTAATACTCCCAATTTCATTTCCTCCACAGCAATGTTTTAAACAAGGTTTCCCCCGATTCCTAGCTCTGGGGAAGAGTTTTTTAACCTATTCTTCAGAAGGCGTAAAAAGAAGCAATGAGCCAAAAACAGACCTAACACTTCTCTTTAAGAAGAGTAGAAATTGATCTTTGTACCTAGCAGATGAATTTATTCTTGACTTACGGAGGCCATTAGTTCTGAGACTTAATGTGTGAAGATTCCTTAGGACATAGAAAGGATGCCTTCTTTTCTTGCCAGAGTAGAAACATTTGAAACCCTTTGCCCAAGACTTCATACCAATTCTCTTTTAAGATTCATAAACCTGGGTTGAAGCCCAAGTTCTATGCCAGCTAGGCTGGATGGACTTGAGTAAATCATTTAATTTCTCTGGAGGTCCAACTCCTTCATCAGCATCAGTTTAACTTAAAAACTTAAAAAATAAGTCATCATGTTTATTGTACAGAATTCAGAAATGTCAGGGAACAAAAAGAAGAAACTAAAAGGTAATCATAGTTTCATCACTCAGAAAAAGCAGTCTTAGAAGCTGGTGAATATCTTTTCCTCCCTTTCTTCCTCGTTCTTTTGTTCCCTCTCTCCCTTCCTTCCTTTTATCCATTTGTCTGTTCATCCCTTCATCCATCCCTCCCCCCCACCCATCCACTCACACATTCAATGGAATCATAATATGCGTAGGGTTGTATAAGTTGCTTTCTCTTCTCAACAATGTTCATGAACGTCTTTCTGTGTCACTATTGGGGGTTACCTTTTTGTTGTCTCTAGAAAGGAAGATCTGCACAATCCAATGTAACTTACTCAACTAATTTGTAAGTTAGTTTATAGATATTTCAGTAATATAAAAGTAATATTATTAATATTTTGGTATTTGTCTTTATCTTTTTAAGGGAAAAAGTAAACCTAGTCCAGTCTCAGGCTCATACCTTCTAATTTGTAAATGGATACTTCTCATTTTTTCCCACTGTGCAATTCCAGCACATTCTGTAACAAGAAGGAGTAAGCTCCCATGTAAACTGGGATTTGAGAAAACCACAGATTCTTGGTGCAAAATGTTACTTGTGTGACAATGTTATTTAAACCTCTTCCTGATATTTAAAGTTTATGGTTTGTGTCTGTCCTTCCAGCAGAGCCTGTCCGTCCAGACTCCGGAGAGGTGGAGTCCCACGTTCTACAGTGTGGGGAATCCCACTGGCCGTACCCAGTGTTTTTCCCTTTATCAAGATTAATTTTTAAGAGCTTCTTGTGACATTTAAAAAAATATGTATATTTTCCCTTTTAAAAAAGTAAGGCATGTTTTTTGAGGAATATTTGGAAAATACAGAAAACTATGGAGAAGAAATACAGTGATAAGTCCATTTCTTTGTGCAATTATATGGCACGTACAGTTACTTTTTAAATGAAAAATGCTTATAAAAATTCAGAGAGTATTCAGAGATAATGAGAAGTAAGTCTTTTCCCACCCTACGCTTTCAGACTTCCTCCACAGGAGTGACCACGATCAGAATGTTTGCATGTGCTCCATATATTTTCCTATTTATTTACATGTTCTTCAAAGACAGCTTTAATGGCTTCATGTTATTCCTTTGTGCAGATGATGCAACTTTTTTCTACTATTATCTGATGGTGGACATTTATGTTGTTTCTAATGTTTATTGTAGTATATCCTTAAAATATATGAGTGCTAAATCCTAAGGTCTTTGCAAATCCCAATTCTGCAAGTACCTTTAAGTTGAGGGTCAAAGCACAAAAAAGGCTTTACTTTACATTTTTATAATCTCATTGTGATGTTTTTAACTTGAAAAGGAAAAAGCTTACGAATATATTGTCCTGATGGTTTGTGGTCATTGAACATAATCCAGAGTTGGCAATGAACCTATCTTTTCTTCTATATTCAAAAGAGAATAGTCCACTACTTTTTTTATTCAAATTCCAAAAATCATCCACTATATAAATTTATAAAGGAACCAGGCTACCTTCTGCAGCCTGCAATTCAATATTTGAAATTGGGGCTGAAATGGAAAATTACAACAATTGCTCTAAAAGTTTCAGGTTACTATTAGTATACCTGTAAACTTTCCTCAGACCGTTCAGACAACATGGGGTCTCACCTCCATCTTTATTTGAACTCATAACATGTGACATTATAAATTCAGAAATTAAGCTGGATTGCCAATACAGAACTACTTCTGGAGGCAGTGCATGAATGCCAATTATCAACCTTAAAATATCCCCAGACAGCAAACATTTTCCGAAATAGCTCTGTTATAATAAATACATCTGTAAATGACCCTTTTATGGTCACAATTCATGTGTACACACAGTTCCAACGGTGTGAGAAGATGTAGGGAGTGAGAACAATCATTTTCACCCTTCCTTGAACCTTCCTGGCCACTGGAGAGAACGCAGGTAGACCTGTTGAATGTAGAGTGCCTGTATCTTCAGTACTTTACTGTAGATAAGAGGTGGACTCATGACTTAGTAACTTTATTTCTCTTAGACATACAAGGTCCTAATCCAAAGGGAAGTTTTTACTTAGACCCTGGGCTTGTTAGGGCTCAGGTGGAATCAGGATCTCCCACGTGATTCCATTTGAAGCTGCAGGAGGGCCCTCAGCCCTGTTTTACCCATCTCCTTGAACTTCTGAAATTCTACAGTTAGGGACACATTCCTTGGACAAAGGAACTATCCACTCAAATGTCTTCTTTTAAAATGGATTTACTGTGCAGGGTGAGATTAAAAATACAGATCTGTATCTTGGGATCCAGATATCTAGGTAAGAGAAAACTGTACGGGGCACTACGTTAACCTACTGGACAGTGAATCTTAGTATAAACAAATTTACAAAACTTAGAACAAATGTATAATTGATCGATAATGAGTCTTAGCCTTGATTCTATTGCCTTGAGGATTCTGAGGCTCCAATTGCAGGGAGTTCTGTGTCTCAATGACAATTTCTACCATGGATTTGGAGGGAGGAAGCTGTGGCATTCAGGCTGATTTTTGGCTATGCAGGGGCTCAGATCCTTTGCTAATGGATCAATAGTCTATTTTTTAATAAAAATTGGGATGAAAAGTATGGCAGGAAGATTTTTATGCTATTTTGGGTGCAAAAAGGCACAATTTAGATGTGGAAATAGTGGAATTTCTTGTATAGTTTTATGATTTATGGGAACAATCAAACCTTTGAAATGAAGGCTGTCCTGGAAAATCCGTGGCTAGAAAAGTATGCTGGAGGGGCTGGCCTGGTGGCGTAGCAGTTAAGTTCCCACATTCCTCTTGGGCGGCCCGGGGTTCTCCGGTTCGAATCCTGGGTTCAGACCTACTCACCGCTGTCAAGACATGCTGTGGCAGGCGTCCCACATATAAAATAGAGGAAGATGGGCATGGATGTTAGCTCAGGGCTAGTGTTCCTCAGCAAAAAAAGAGGAAGATTGGCAGCAGATGTTGGCTCATGGCTAATCTTCCTCAGAAAAAAAAGTCTGCTGGATTAGCTGGATCCATAGCCTTGAAGAAGTGCTCATGCTGACAGAGGGATGTGAGGGAGAAGGAAGGACTCTTTCAGAAGATGTGATACTACTCAGGAAGCTCAGGCTTGGGCAGGAAATTCTTGTGTTGAGACACGTCCCAATGTAGCTCCTAAAGAGAGTGTTCGTAAGCTGCCTTCTGTCTTGGTGTGGGCGCAATTTTCACTACTTAGGCTGTGAAGACAGGTGTCCTTCCAGACTGACCCTGGCCTTTAAAAGAACAGAAATGACTTTACTATGGCTAACCAAGTGAAAGATTCACTGTCACCCACATCTGAGAAAACCAGACCAAGGAGCAGGAGAGGTCATTTGAAATGATCATCTGGTCATTCGTCCAATATCCATTGGGTCAGTTAGAAACTGGCAAAATTTTGAACTACTCAACTCTTCCCTTGGCTCCACTAGGCTGTTGCTGAATTCCCTTCCTGCACCCTCCACTTTTTCCAGCCACCCAGGGGTGCCATTTTAGTGCAGAGTAGAGCCAAGAAGGACCTTATGCACCAAACATTGAAAACAGCTCCCAGGAGTTGTTACAAGCCTCCTCCCAGGTTTGTGGCATTTGGAGGAAAAGAAATAAAGGGCCTATCTCCACCTTAGCCTTCTTTCATATCTCCTTCTTTCCTTATTATTTCCTCCTGAGCTGCTGACCCCAGGGTGCAACGTTACCTGGCATTCCTTTTGCTCTTTGCCCATTGATGCTCGGTCCAGCAGTTGGAACTATTTGCCCCAATTGCTTAGCTTTATCCCAGCCATTCTGATGCCGTGTACGTAGCTGATGCTATAAGAGCGAGTGCTTAGGGAGTCAAGATTCTGCTGGCTGTGGCCAGCCTTTGGCCTCCAAGTTCTTAGAGAGCTCTCACCTGCTTCTGCTTGGCCTCTCGCCATCCTGATCAGGGAATTGACACCCTCCTATCTTGGATGGTTTCTAGCTCTGGGTAGAATGGTGAACTAACCTCAAACTTTCATGATCATTGACCCCTTTGGATTCTGACTTAAAGAACTTAGCTTGGAGGGGGTGGGTGTTGATGCAGAGACTGTTTCCTCTTCCACCTCTCCTGTGCAGAAGACATCAGGCATCCGGTCCTCTTCAACGAGGGTGGCTGGAGAAAATTAACACAGCCTTCTGCACAGGTGTATGCTCATTGGTGCTAGCTCTTGATTTTACCTACAATGCCTCTAATTTCTGGAAAATCTTCTACCCTATATTCAAGAAAATTTCTGTCTCCCACATTACTTAAATTAGCTCCCACTTCTCATTCATGATGCCCTCGTCTTCCGTATCCTCACTTCCCACTCCCCAACTTCTTTATATCCATTTTCCTAGATTGCTTCTGGAGTAATAGCACATAGGTCTCAGAATAGTTTAAAAGTCTTGAGTTATTCTTTAGTTTAAAATAGTATGAGGAGAGCTTATGGGATGACTCTGTCGTAACTCGGTTCAGCTTGTTCCAGGCCCTTGCGCCATTGTGGAATCCTTTCTGGTTCCTCCTAAGTCCTTAGGCCTCTCCTTTAGCATTTTCTGAATCTCAGGTCAGCCCTCAATGCCAAGTCAGTGCCTCTCTCTCTTTTTCAGGGTCCAGATTGTAGACTATGCTCTAACTCTAGTATGATGTGAAGACGGGATTTCTGTAGAGTAAAAAAAACTACTTGGGAAAGAGAGAATGGGAGAAGAAGGTGAAAAGATGCCTCTGTTGGAATGAGGAGAAGAGGAGGAGCAACAAAGAAATGCACATGGAGTAAGACAAATTGGCCCATTTTACCATTTTTTGGACTTGGCTTCTCTTACACAGTAGGTAGTTTCATGTAACAAGTTCATTTGGAATCACGCTACCTTGGTTCAGATTTCAACTCTACTGCTTACTGTTGCTGTGTGACTTTGTATCAGTTGCTTAACCTCTCTGGCCTCAGGTTTCTCATCTGTAAAACGAGGATAATGATACTATCTACGTTATGGGTAGTCATGAGCACAGCATGCTTGTTCATCAGGGCAATAACTCCTCACTCAGTTTCCCCAGGCCCTCCAGTACAGGGGGTAATCCAGGGAACAGGAGGGAACACTGGCTTGGATCAAGAGGTCTAGGGTTCAGAGAGCTAAATTTCTCCTGCTATAAAAAGAGGGTCATACTGCAAAATCTACCTATTTGCCCAGGCTATGCTGGCGATCTAATGAGAATGGCAACTACAGAGTGCTGTTCACACATTAGTAGAAGTCATTACCTGCTCTGTTGGTGGAGGGACCAGAGTATCTGTGTGTGAGTGTGTGCACATGTTCCTGTGTGCTCAGGCAGAAAAGGGATTCACTTTAAGCACGTGGGTATTGTTGTTATTCGTATTATTTTTGAATCTTTGGGCCAATGTAAGATTGCTTGCAGCAAAACATGTGTATATACTCACTTTCCTGAGGCAACCACTGTCAGCTTGTGTTAGTCTGAGAGCTCCAAGAAACAGAGCCAACCTGGGATTAGATGTGCAAGAGATCTATTGGGGAAAACGCCTGTGGGAACAATGGGGAGTGAGTCAGAGGAGACGAGGAGAGCCTTTGGACCATAATGCAGGGCTGAGCCCTGTGAAGGAGGAAAGGAAGGAAGGAAGCAAGGTCTTAGATTGTGATAAAGTTCTAAGAAAGTTTAGACAGGGCAAATGGGGAGTCTTTGAGACTGTCTCCTGTCAGGAGTTGTGCATCTCCCAGCAACGGGCCTGCTGTGTTAGTCACTGTCTGGGATCAGCCTCTGGGGAAAGTGGCTTTGGTGCTAACGCAGGATAGATTTCAGAGCACAGCAGCTAGGGCCCATCGGTCAATTGTGCTCCTGGCACTAGAAGATCTAAGAGGTACATAGTCAAGGCCTCTGCAGTGCACAGTCTTTCAGACTGTTTCCTATGCCCGTGTAATCTCATATATTGTACACATATATATCTGCATGAATATGTATACATATCTACATAAACATTTATGGTTTTGTGCATGGGGCCATACTCTACATTTTGTTTTACAACTCGCATTTTTCATTGAATAATAATTGCTTATGAATATCATATCAGTACATAAATCTTCCGTGTTTTTTTTAATGACCGAATGCAATTTCATTGTTTGGCTGTACTTAGTTTTATTCAACCAATCCTCAACTGATTAGCATTTGAATTCTTTCTAGCTGTTCACTATTACACATAAGGCTATAAAAACCACTCTCACATTCATACCTTCATGAACATATGTCACTTTTTTTTTTTTTTTAAAGATTTTATTTTTTCCTTTTTCTCCCCAAAGCCCCCCCGGTACATAGTCGTGTATTCTTCGTTGTGGGTTCTTCTAGTTGTGGCATGTGGGACGCTGCCTCAGCGTGGTCTGATGAGCAGTGCCATGTCCGCGGCCAGGATTCGAACTGACGAAACACTGGGCCGCCTGCAGCGGAGCTCGCGAACTTAACCACTCGGCCACGGGGCCAGCCCCGAACATATGTCACTTTTTAAATAGGGTAAATTCCTATAATTGAAATTCCTGAGTCAAAGGGCGTGAAATGTAAACTTTTGATGGATACTGCCAAATTGACATCCCAATAGTTTCACAAATTTGTTCTTCCCTAAGCAGGATATGACAGTGCCCCTTCACCCACCACTATAGTGATGCTGGGTATTGTCATTCTTTTTAATTTTGCCAATTTTATGAGTGAAAAATGAGCACGTAGGCTTTAAATCAGTCAGTTTAAAGGGGCAGGCCCTAACATCCGTGATCCCTAAAACTTTCCACTGGTGGATCTATGGTGGGACCATCCTCTGTTGGGAATCTGGGGTTTGACTTATCTGGGCTTGGAACTCAACTCAGAAGTGGAGAAACAAGCTGTAAATTGTCTCCTTGTGCCATTTCTCAGCTCTCAGGCACAGACCCTGAAAAGGTGCCCGACGTGACACCATTTGAGACTTTTCCCTTTGAAACCTGAGAAAACTTCCAAACCCTGAGCCCTCTATTAAAGTGAAAATACTCTCTTTGACTCTCAGGTATAATCCAACATCAGTGTATTACAGATGGAAAACTAAATTCTTTCCTAGACAGCGCTTCAACCAGGGCCACAGAACTAGTGAATGATGGAGTTCAGACTAAAACCAGATTTTCTGGCTTCCAGTCTAGTTCTCTGCACTGTGAGAATACAAATAGCAGTTAGTTTATCATAATTACAGCTAGAAATGCTGGTGTTAGCAAACTCCATGAAAATCATCAAGGTAGTTAAATAAAATACAGAAAACGAAAGCTAAAAGCACTGAATGTTCAATATTTGAAGAATTACAATTTATATATTCATGTCACCATGTAGCGTGTATTGAATCAAATACTGCGGTTACAAAAATTAAAAAGGTAAAAATATTTGACTATCATGTTTTAGGGAAAATGCTTACGTTGCTTTGGCACTCTGACAAGTAATCTTTATGTGTAGTTACTCTGCGTATATAAATACATATTAATAGCAGCTTTGGTGGCATAGATAGCTTAAGGAGTTGTCAAAAGACCTAGTTTAAGGAGTTGTCAAAAGACTTTCATAATTTCAAATTTAACCTAATAATGTGGAATGTAAACAAGTCCCTCTAAGGAGGAAGTATTCCTCTCCATGATCCCTCAGGGCTGGCTGACAGCATCCTTTGATCACATCGTTCTTGTATCCTGGGATGTAGTTTATTTTAATCTGGGAATCTGAATTCTTAGAGACTAATTAGGGTCTCTGAGTATTTGTACCAATCTTGGACTTTGAACCAAAAAGACAAGAACAATTCTGGTTAAGAACAACTGACCATCCCACTCCTTAATTGGAGATAGAAGTTCTGGCCTCTCATTTCTGCTCTCATAGGAATCTGTTAACAGTAAGTCATGAGTCCACTTTGTCTTTGTTATATTTTTGCTTTGATTTTCTTCTGCACCATCCTGAGGGATTTTAGTCCTTATTTAGGATCTGTCTTTTGTCGAGCCCCCATTTTTCCAATTGTATAAAACTTCTTTTTGGGTCTAAGCTCTGAGATCACCCTGCTTTTTTTCTTAAGTTTTTTTATTGTAAACTAAAACACAGATGATAACAGCCATATAAAGCAAATGTATGGATTAAAGAGTTACTGTGAGGCAAGTACTCTTGTAAATATCACAGGCTAGGAAACCGAACTTTGCCATCCAGCCCGGAAGTTCCTCCACATGCCCTGTTACAATTTCTGTCCTCCCCCTCCCTCCAAAGCTCCGAAGTAACCACTCACTGGGCTTTCACCGTAATCTCTTCTTGCAGCCCTAAACTAAACACTGTATTTTAGTCTTGTCCATTTTCATTTGATTTTAGTCTCTCAATTTACAGTGTTCTTCCATCCCTTTATTTTCCTTATAATTTGTCTGTTGAAGAACCTGAGGCATTTGACCAACATTACCCGCTGCTATTACCCGTTATTGTAGCATTACCTACAGCTTGGATTTTGCTGACTGAATGTTTACGGTGCAATTCACCGTGCTCCTCTGTCCTTTGAATTTCCTGCAAGTTGGCAGCTGGTGCAAAGTATTTACCAGATTTATCGCTAATCCCTTTGGCAAGACTGTAGGTGGTTGTGTGGTCTTTCATGAGGAGGCACATAATGTCTGAGTGTTGATCTTCTTGTGATACCAGCAGTGGTTTATACTCAATATCCAAATCCATTAATTTATTGACAGTAGAAAGATAGTAATATTTTATTCTTTATTCTTCATTTATTAGTTAAAATACTTTTATAAAGAGACGCTTGCCCTCATGTACTATTTGGTTACCCAGTGGTATACTTCATATAAGAAAGGCGAGATAAATGCAAAAATGTACTGTGAAGTTTATAACATACATAAAAGTACAATGTATGACAAAAATAGCAAAAAGGATGTACTTATGTAATGTTCCTGTCCATCCTTTGTAAAAGTCCTTCTTCTGAAGTCTCCGTTGTCTGAAATTAATATAGCTCTCTAGCTTTCTTATGCTTATTGTGTCTGTGGTATGTCTTTGTTGATCAGTTTACTTCTAACTTATCTATATCTTTATATTTAAAATGAGATGGCATAACATTGGTTTTTGCTTTTCAAAATCTAACCTGACAATCTTTTTTTAAAAAATTGAGGTGTTTAGAGACACAAATGATAAATAAAGAGAAAAATGAGAAAACCATCATAGAGAACTATCAAACTGAATTGGTAATCCAAAATATGGAGGATGAGAAACAAGAAGAACAAAAACAGATCAATGGGATAGAATTGAAAGCCCAAAAATAAAATCACATATCTCTGGACAGCTAATCTTTGACAAAGGAGCTAAGCACATATAATGGAGAAAGGAAAGTCTCTTCCGTAAATTGTGTTGAGGAAACTGGACAGCCATATGCAAAAGAATGAAAGTAGACCATTATCTTTCACGTACACAAAAATTAACTAAAAAAGGATCGAAGGTTTGAAGGTAAGACCTGAAACCATAAAACTACTAGGAGAAAATATAGGCAGTACACTCTTTGACATCAGTCTTAGAAGGATCTTTTTGAATACCATGTCTACTTGGACAAGGGAAAGAAAAGAAAAAAATAAACAAGAGGGACTTCAGACTAAAAAGCTTCTGCGAGGCAAAGGAAACCAAGAACAAAATGAAAAGACAAGCCACCAACTTGGAGAAAATGTTTGCTAATCATATTTCCAATAAGAGGTTAATCTCCAAAATATATAAAGAACTCACACAACTCAACAACAAATAAACAAACAACCCAATCAAAAAATGGGCAGAGGATATGAACAGACATTTTCCCAAAGAAGATATACAGATGGCTAATAGGTACATTAAAGATGTTCAACATCACTAATCATCAGGGAAATGCAAATCAAAACTACACTAAGATATCACCTTATATGCATTAGAATGCCTATAATCACCAAGACAAAAAATAACAATATTGGAGAGGATGTGGAGAAAAGGGAACCCTTATACACTGCTGGTGGGAATGCAAACTAGTGCAGCCACTATGGAAAGCAGTTATGGAGATTTCTCAAAAAAATTAAAAATAGAAATACCATATGACCCAGCTATCACACTACTGGGTATTTATCCAATGAACTTGAAATCAACAATTCAGAGAGACGTATGCACCCCTATGTTCATTGCAGCATTACTCACAATAGCCAAGAAGAGGAAGCAACACAGGTGCCCATTAACTGAAGACTGGATAAAGAAGATGTGGTATATATATATATACACAATAGAATAAAACTCAGCCATAAGAAAAGACAAAATTGTCCCATTCACAACATGGATGGACCTTGAGGGTATTATGTTAAGTGAAATACACCAGACAGAGAAAGACAAATACCTTATGATTTTGCTTCTATGTGGAAGATAAACTAACACACAGACAAGGAGAACATTTTAATGGTTACCAGAAGGGAAGGGGGTTGGTGGGTGGGCGCAAGGGGTGAAGGGGCACCTATATATGGTGACTGACAAAAGGTAGTGTACAACTGAAATTTCACAATGTTATAAACTAATATGACCTCAATAAAATAGAAAAAAATTGAGGTGTTTAGGACATTTACATTTAATATAATTATGTATATGGTTGCATTTAAATCTACCCTCTTGCTAGTTGTTTTCCATTTGTTCCATCTGTCCTTTGCTCCTTTCCATTCTCTTTTCCTACCTGCTTTTGGTTTAATTGAGTATTTTTTTGGATTCCATTTTATATCCACTATGGTGATATAGTTTTACTATAGCTGTATAATGTTGTATATATACATATACACATATAGATATATACACACATGTAAGTATATATCTACATATGCACAGATATAGTTACACTTCTTTTAGTTTTTAGTTGTTGGGATAGAATTTAAAAATATATATGTGTATATGTACATACATATAATATATACATTTAACTTATTACAGTCTACCGTCAAATAATATGATAGTGTAAGGACCATACAACAGTACACTTTCATTTCTTCCTTCACATCCTTTGTGCATTTATTATCATATTTTACTTCTATGTATATTTATATGCCTCATCATAAGTTTTAATCTTTTTTTCACTTTAGATAGCCAGTTATCTTTTAAAGATATTAAAAGTAAGAAAAATTATATTTACTCTCATTTGTCTTTACAATAGCCAATGCTCTTTCTTTCTTCATATAAATCCAATTCTTCATCTGGTGTTATACTCTTTCTGCCTGAAGAACTTCCTTTAGCATTTCTTGTAGTACAGATTTATTAGCACTGAGTTCTCTTATCTTTTGTTTGTTTGAAAAAGTGTTTTTATCTCCTCTTCGTTTTTGAAAGACAGTTTCACTGGGTATAGAATTCTGGAATGACTAATTTTTATTTTCATTTTTAAAGATTTTCCTTTGTCTTATGGTTTGCATAGTTTTGGATGAAGTATCTGTTATAATTCTTATCTTGCTTTTACATGTGATGTTTCTTTTTTCTTTGACTGTCTTCAAAATTTTCTCTTTATGTTTGGTTTTTATCAAGTTGATTATCATGTATCCTGCTTTGTTTTTTAAAAAATTTATGTTTCTTTGATTTCTCTGAGGTGTCTGTATCCATGGTTTGTTGTCTTTCACTAATTTTGGAAGGCTCTCAGCTTTTATTATTCAGATATTTCCTCTTCCCCTTTCTCACTCTTACTCCTCCTTTTTAGGGCTCCAATTTTACATATGTTAGGTTATTTGATATTTTCCCACAGTTCTTGGATGCTCTGTGCTCTGCTCTTTTTTTTTCACTCTTATTTTTCTCTTTGTTCTTTCATTATACTTTCTCTTTACCTGTATTCAAATTCACATATTCTGATATGTCCAGTCTGCTCATAGAACTGTTGAAGGCATTTTTCATCTCTAATATTGTATTTTTATTTCTAGCATTTCCATTTGACTATTTAAAATAGTTTCCATACTTCTCCTGAAATTTCTCATTTGTTCATGTGTAATGCCCACAATTTCCACCAGATACTTTAACATAGTATTAATTATTATTTTAAAATTCACATTTGATAGTTCCACTAGCTTGGTTCTCATTGGGCTTGGTTCTTTTGATTACTTTCTCTCTTGACAATGGATGAAGGTGTGTTTCTTTTTCGTGTGTCTCATAATTTTTGTTATTGGATCCTGGACATTGTGTGTAGAATAGCGAGACTGAGGAAAATAGAATTTGTCCTTGAAAATGGGCTGTCCTCTTCTTCTGTCAGATTGAGTTAATCCTGTCAATAGCTGAGCTTTTTCTTGGCTGTTGTTGTAGTTATCTGCAGTCCGACACAGACCTCAAATTCCTTCAGCATTAGGCTGCTGGCACATCGTACTCTGTGTGGCCCTGAGGCTGCAGCAGTGTTTTTTCAGAATTTAGTCTACTCTCAGCTTCCACATCTATGCCACTGAGGGGTCTCTTGCCATGCTCTAGCTCCTCCTCAGAGGCAAACTGCTGTTGTTTCTCATTGCCAGGCTTGTGATAGGGGCAAGATTCAGGTTTTTTTCCTTTTTTTTGGAAAAAATATATTACCTTTCAAAAACTCTCCATGGAAATTTGTAATGGTAGAATTTTCCTTCTGAGAATCTCCAGTCCTGGAAAAGTATCTTCCCTTTTAGTTAGTCTAACCCTGATATTTCATTTATATTCAGAAAGCATCTAGGGTACATGCCAAGTTAGATCAAGTTATATCATTTGTTATGGCATATAAAATGGTTTATTAAGATTTCTATCACAACTATTTAATGGACTACTACTTTCTTATTGGTCAAAATATGGAGTATCTGTTTCTTTAACTTTCTGAAAGATGAAATAAAGAGCGAAATGAGTCAGGTACTAAGCCCTTCCAATTCTTTTTGTAGGTGTGCAGAGTTTAAATAATAAATGGAGTGGGAAATTTTTTGGAATTCTGCTTTTAGTAGAAAATGACTTCCAAGGAGGTAGGCATTGATAATATTAGGCAGATTGGGTGTAAAATCTTGGCTAGCTGGGTGGCTTTCAACAATTTAATTACTCTACCTGAATCGCAGTTTTACCATCTGAGAAATGAGCTTATATTCTGTACTCACAGAGAGGATTTATAAAGAGTCAAAAAAACCTAGGTAAATTTCCTAGTTCAGAGCTTGGGCATGGTAGTTGTTTTGTGAATGTTGGTTTCCTTCTCCCTCCTTTTAATAGATGTTTCCTATCACTTCTAAAATTGATACCTTTAATTTGTTTAGCTCTTTGTCATTATTATTTCAGTAGTCAGTGGTTTCCCAAGCAACAATAGCCTAGGCAATGTAATTAAGGCATAAATCAATGTTAAATTTTTGTTCTGACTTACAGCGGTACTAGCAAAGTCTCTACTGTCTTTGTTCCCAAATGCCTCTAATCTCATCCAGAGTGTCACCCTGAGAGCTTCTGAATGCCTGTCTCCCTGGCTAGCTCATGGCATTCCTGCCACTGTGGTCGCTTTCCATAGCCTGGTGTCCTTCTTCCCTACCTTAAATGCTTCTCACTTGGCATTACCCGTATTGGACAGCAGTAGCTTTGCTCTATTTGTGGTCAGACTCAAAGGGTATGGCATACCCTCCCTGCACCTTTCTTAGCTTTTTGAAATTGGGGCATGGGATGGACTGACTTTATATTTTCAGTTCCCTTCAGTGGGCTCAGCTTTTTACTTTGCCTGAGCTTTCTTTTTTTTTTTTCCTGAAAAGTACAACTGTTGTTTTATTTTCCCAGAATTTATTCTCTCTTCTTCTCAGATATGTAGTTCTCTTCTTTTGAAAATGACTATTTATCCATTCCCATGGTTCTACTCTACATGTGTGGGGGCTACCATGTCCTTACATGCCACAGGTTCCTGGGCCCCAAGCTGTCTAGGTGGCTACCTTTTAAGTCACAGCATTGTGCCTACCTGGTCACGGTTATAGGTCCAGGTGTAGCTACAAAATTCAAGAGTTCCAAGATTCAAGATTCTGCGTTTACCACAGGAGTTTTCAAGGTGGAACTGACAAAGGAGATTAAGTCCCTTCATAGTAGTGAAGCTGTGGGTTTGATTGAGAGTCTTGCCTTCCCCATTTGATGTACTGCTCCAGGGGTAAATTGACAGATTTTTCTTTCCTGATGGCATGGGAGGTCTTAACCCTTGTCTTAGTCAGTTTGGGCTGCTTAAAAACATTACCATAAATTGAGTAGTTTATAAACAACAGAAACTTATTTCTCAGAGTTTCGGAGGCTGGAAGTCTGAAATCAGGGTGCAGCATGGTCGGGTCCTGGTGAGAGCCCTCTTCCGGGCTGCAGACTGCCGTCTTCTGATTGTATCCTCACATGGCAGAGAGGGGGCTGGCTTGCTCTCTGGCCTCTTCTTCTAAGGGCACTAATTCCGTTCATGAAGGCTCCACCTTCATGACCTAATTACCTCCCAAAGGCCCTACCTCTAAATACCATCATATTTGAGATTGGGGTTTCAACATATAAATTCAGGAGGACACAAACATTCACTCCATTGCAACCCCTGAGGCACAGGCTTTTTCCTACATGCCTAGAAAGACACTTCCAGATCTCTGATTCATTGTAGATATGCAACTTAAGCTCTTGCTATATATTATTTGCTCCTTAGAACATCCTGTGGGAAAATCAGGGCAGATACAATCTCATACAATCTCAGTCTGTCTCTGTCGTACTCTCTCTCTTTGTTTCTCTTTCTTTCTTAGACATTGAGATTAAAAGTGGCAAAATGCATTGTCCAATATCACACAAGTAGAATATTGCAGTCAAAATTATAAGTTGAGATTCCTAATTTTAAGTTTAGTGTTCTTTCCACTTTACTATAAAGACTCTTTGTGACTTTTATAATCTCCATTAAAAAATATTATCCAAATATGTTGCCTGATGTTGTCTCAAAATTATATCACTTTTGTGTTCCATCATTTTTTTAAACCTTACCTAAGTACTTCCTTAGGGTTTTCATCCCTTGTCTGCTAGACTCCCCTACAAATTTCTTGATCCATTGTGCTGCTCCTCATCTGTCTTCCAATAATCCTTGGTGATTTCTTGGAGGTTCTATCTCTTTCTATCTCTTATTTGTATTTGTTACTTGTTCTTACTGACTACAAACCTGGGTATATAGATGCCTGAGGTTTTCAGGTTATTCTTTGGTTGCTTTGAGGTTATATTTCTTCACGTCAGAGGATATTATTCCAGGAAAACAATCTAGGTCTTCCATAGGATGGAAGAGAGAGAGTACAGAAAACGAAGTAGAAAAATTGATGAAGAAAACTTGCTGTACCACAGACATATTCTTTGCAGAAGGCTGCCTTTGTATAGCCCTAAGCAGCCATCACTCTCTGTTCTTACTCTGCCCACTGACCTATTCTGCTAGGTCTGTGGTATTCATGAAAGTCAGGTTGTAGATGTAAGACCAGCAATAACCGACTTCTGTCTGTTTCAGGGTCACAGGCACTTACCTTAACCCGAGACGGACTGGGGATGGTTCAAGCAGGCAGAATGGTGTCAGTCGTGAAGGGGGAAATAGCTTTGTAACTCACAGAATGTCAGGAGACTCTTTATTGTCACCGTTGGAGGACTTTAGGATCCTTCTTGGGTCCACTGCTTTATCTATGATTGCCTTTTATGCAACATTGAATAATATTCTTATAGGAAAGTATTCTTCAGTGAAAGAATGCTCTGTATAAGTACTGAATTGGTCAGTGTGGTGGTTTTAAAATAGGTCCTAATATTCTTTGATATCTCTCCCTCACTTCCAGATATAGAGCTTAATTGCCCTTCCCTTGAGGTAGGGCTGGACCTAGTGCTTTGCTTATAACAAATAGAATATGGCAGAAGTGATAGTGTGTGATGTCTGAAATTGGGACATAGAAGGCATTTTAACTTCCTCTTGTTCTCTTTCTTGGATCATCCATTTTGGGGAAAGCCTATTTACCCATTAAATCAGCCTGATGGAAAGACCCATGTGGCTAGGAACTGAGGCTCTTCTGGCCACAGTCAAGTGAGTAAGTCATCTGGAAGTGGATTGTCCAGCCACAGTCAAGCCTTCACATGACTGCAGCCCTCAGTGGCATCTTGGCTGTAGCCTCATGAGAGTTCTTGAGCCAGATCACCCAGTTAAGCTGCTCCTGAATTCCTGACCCCAGAAACTGTAATAGGAAATGTTTATTGTTTAAATCCACTAAATTTGCGGGCAATTTGTTGTATAGCTATAGATAAACAGATTTTGGTCATGTTCATTTGGACTTGATTTAGATGCCAATGTACTGGATTTCAAGTTGATGACATAAAGGGCTGAGACTTTTGAGGGATCTTGGGAAGTGAGTCCATTTTGCATGTGGTAGGAATATAAATAATTTCTGACCAAAGGGCAGCTATGGAAGTTTTAAAATATGTCCACAAATTCTTTGATGCTCCTCTCTTCAAAGGAAGGGTCTAATTCTATTCTCCTCCTTCAGCAATGAATAACTAACACAATTGGCTTCTTCAGAGGTGGATTCATGGGTTTGCAAGCTGTGCAGTTGCAGGGGGCCCCTTGCTCGGATAGGCCCTACACTTGGCTTAAGGCTCAGTTGTTGCATCTTGAAAATCTTAATAGTTTTTGAACCATGGGCCCCACATTTAAATTTTTCACTAGACCTCACAAACTGTGTGGTCATTCCTTCTTTTTTAATTACTATTGTGGTAACATCAGTTCATAACATTATATAAATTTCAGGTGTACATCATAATATATTTCGAATTTTGTGTAGATTATATCATGTTCACCACCCAAAGACTAAATTACAATCCATCATGACACACATGCACCTAATCACCCCTTTCTCCCACTTGCCACCCTTCTTCCCCTCTGGTAACCACCAATCTAATCTCTTTTGCTATGTGTTTGTTGGTCGTTGTTTTTATCTTCTACTTATGAGTGAGATCACATGGTATTTGACTTTCTCCCTCTGACTTATTTCACTTAGCATAATACCCTCAAGGTCCATCCATATTGTTACACATGGCTGGATTTCATCACTTCTTATGGCTAAGTAGCATTCCATTGTGTATATATACCACATATTGTTTATCCTTTTGTCCCTTGATGGGCACTTCGGTTGCTTCCAAGTCTTGGCTATTATGAATAAGGCTGCAATGAAGATAGGGGTGCATGTATCTTTATGCATTTGTGTTTTCAAGTTCTTTGGATAAATACCCGGCAGTGAAATAGCTGGATCATACGGTAGAGATATTCTTAATTTTCTGAGGAATCCCCATACTGTTTTTCATGGTGGCTGCACCAGTTTGCACTCCCACCAGTAGTATATGAGAGTTTCCTTCTCTCCACATCCTCTCCAAACTTATTTTTTCCTGTCCTGTTAATTATAGCCATTCTGATGGGACTGAGGTGATATCTCATTGTAGTTTTGACTTGCATTTCCCTGGTAGTTAATGATGTTGAACATCTTTTCATGAGCCTGTTGGCCATCCGTGTATCTTCTTTGGAGAAATCTCTGTTCAGATCTTTTGCTCATCTTTTAATTGGTTTCTTAGTTTCTTTTGTTGTTGAGATGGATGAATTCTTTGTATATTTTGGATATTAATATTTGGATATTAATCGCTTATCTGATACATGGTTTGCAAATATCTTCTCCCAATTGTTATGTTGTCTTTTCGTCTTGTTGATGGTTTCCTTTGCTGTGCAGAAGGTTTTTAGTTTGATGTGGTCCCAATTGTTCATTTTTTTAATTGTTTCCCTTGCCTGGTCAGACGTGGTATATGAAAAGATGCTGCTAAGGCGGATGTCTATAAACGTACTGCCTATGTTTTCTTCTGGAAGTTTAATGGTTTCAGATCTTACATTCAAGTCTTTAATCTGAGTTAATTTTTGTGTATGTTGTATGATAATGGTCTGCTTTCATTCTTTTGCATGTGGCTGTCCAGTTTTCCCATCATTTATTGAAGAGACTCTCCTTTCTCCATTGTATGTTCTTGGCTCCCTTGCAGAAAATTAGGTGTCCATAGATGTGTGGGTTTATTTCTGGGATCTAAATTCTGTTCCATTTATCTGTGTGTCTGTTTTTGTGCTGGTACCATGCTGTTTTGGTTTCTATAGCTTTGTAGTATATTTTGAAATTGGGGAGTGTGATGCTTCCAGCTATGTTCTTTTTTCTCAGGATTTCTTTGGTTATTCGGGGTCTTTTGTTATTCCATATAAATTTTAGGATTCTTTGTTCTATTTCTGTGAAAAATGTTGTTGGAACTTTGATAGAGATTGCATTGAATCTATAGATTGCTTTAGGAAGTATGGACATTTTAACTATGTTAATTCTTCCTATCCAAGAGCATGGAATATCATTCCGTTTCTTTGTGTCTTCTTCAATTTCTTTCAACAATGTTTTAGTTTTCAGCGTACAGATCTTTCACATCTTTGGTTAAGTTTATTCCTAGGTACTTTATTCTTTTTGTTGCAATTGTAAATGGGATTGTATTCTTCTTTTTCTTTTTCTTTTAGGAATATTAGCCCTGAGCTAACATCTGCCACCAATCCTCCTCTTTTTGCTGAGGAAGACTGGCCCTCAGCTAATATTCATGCCCATCTTCCTCTACTTTATATGTGGGATGCCTGCCACAGCATGGCTTGACAAGTGGTGCATAGGTCTGCACCCAGGATCCAAACTAGCAAATCCTGGACCACCGAAGAGGAATGTGTGAACTTAACTGCTGTGCCACGAGGCCAGCCCCCAGGACTGTATTTTTAATTCCTTTTTTTGCTACTTCATTGCTAGTGTATAGAAATGCAACTGATTTTTGTATGTTGATTTTGTATCCTTTATCTTTACCATATTCATCTATTATTTCTAAAAGTTTTTTAGTAGATTCTTCAGGGTTTTCTATATATAAAATCATGTCATTTGCAAATAGAAACAATTTCACTTCTTCTTTTCCAATTTAGATCCCTTTTATTTCTTTTTCTCACCTGATTGCTCTGGCTAAGACCTCCAATACTACGTTAAAGAAGAGTGGTGACAGTGGGCATCCTTGTCTGGTTCCTGCTTTTAGAGGCATAGCTTTCAGTTTTTCTCCATTGAGAATGATATTAACTGTGGGTTTGTCATATGTGGCCTTTATTATGTTGGGGCATTTTCCTTCTATGCTCATTTTACTTACAATTTTTATCATAAATGGATCCTGTATCTTGTCAATGCTTTCTCTGCATCTATTGAGATGATCATGTGATTTTTACTCTTCACTTTGTTAATGTGATGTATCACGTTGATTGACCTGTGGATGCTGAACCATCCCCGCATCCCTGGAATAAATCTCACTTGATCACGGTGGATGATCTTTTAAATGTACTGTTGTATTCAATTTCCTAGTATTTTGTTGAGGATTTTTACATTGATGTTCATCAGTGATATTGGCCTGTATTATTCTTTTTTTATGTTGTCCTTGTCTGGTTTTGGTATCAGGGTAATGTTGGCTTCATAGAATGAGTTAGGAAGCTTTCCCTCCTCTTCAATTTTTTGGAACATTTTAAGAAGGATAGGTATTAAGTCTCCTTTGAATGTTTGGTAGAATTCACCAGAGAAGCCATCTGGTCCTGGACTTTTATTTTTTGGGAGATTTTTGATTACTCTTTTGATCTCCTTACTGGTGATTGGCCTATTCAAATTCTCTATTCTTCTTGATCGAGTTTTGGAAGGTTGTATGATTCTAAGAATTTATCCATTTCTTCTAGATTATCTAATTTGTTTGTGTATAGCTTTTTATAGTATTCTTTTACAATTTTTTGTATTTCTGAGGTATCTGTTGTAATTTCTCCTCTTTCATTTCTGATTTTATTTATTTGAGCATTCTCTCTTTTTTCCTTGGTGAATCTAGTTAAAGGTTTGTCAATTTTGTTTCTTTTCGAAGAACCAGTTCTTAGTTTCATTGATTTTTTTCTACTATTTTTGTCTTATTTCATTTATTTCTGCTCTGATTTTTATTGTTTCCTTCCTTCTGCTCATTTTGGGCTTTGTTTTTTCTTCTTTTTCCAGTTCCTTTAGGTGCACTGTTAGATGGTTTATTTGGGGTTTTTTTTGTTTGTTGAAATAGGCCTGAATTGCTGTAAACTTCCCTCTTAGAACCGCTTTTGCTGTACCCCATAGATTTTGGCATGTTGTATTTTTATTTTCATTTGTTTCCAGGAATTTTTTGATTTCTCCTTTGATTTCTTCATTGACTCACTCTTTGATCAGTAGCATTTTGTTTAATTTCCATGTATTTGTGGCTTTTCTGATTTTCTTCCTGTAGTTGATTTCTAGTTTCATACCTTTGTGGTCAGAAAAGATGCTTGGTATTATTTTGATCTTCTTAAATTTACTGAGACTTGTTTTGTGGCCTAATATGTGATCAATCCTGGAGAATGTTCCACGAACATTTGAAAACAATGTGTATTCTCTGGTTTTTGGATGGAATGTTCTATATATATATATCTCCTAAGTCTATCTCTCATAATGTGTCATTTAAGGCCAATGTTTCCTTATTGATCTTCTGTTTTGATGATCTATCCATTGGTGTGTTAAAGTCCTCTACTATTATTCTATTACTGTCTATTTCTCCTTTTATTTCTGTTAATAATTGCTTTACATATTTAGGAGCTCCTATGTTGGGTACATAGACATGTACAATTGTTATATCCTCTTCTTGAATTGTTCCCTTTATCATTATGTGGTGCCCTTCTTTGTCTCTTGTTACAGTTTTTGTTCTAAACTCTATTTTGTCTGACATAAGTATTGCTACCCCAGCTTTCTTTTCTTTGCCATTTGCATGGAATATCTTTTTCTATCCCTTCACTTTCAGTTTATCAGTGTCTTTAGGTCTGAAGTGTGTCTCTTGTGTGCAGTATATATATGGGTCTTGTTTTTTTATCCAATCAGCCACGCTATGCCTTTTGATTAGAGCGTTTAGTCTGTTGACATTTAAAGAAGTTATTGATAGATATGTATTTATTGCCATTTTGTTACTTTTTTCCTGGGTGTTTTAGGAGTTCTTCTCTGTTCCTTTCTTCTTCTCTTGCTCTCTTCCCTTGTGGTTTGATGGCTTTCTTTGAAATATATTTGGCTTCCTTTCTCTTACTTGTTTGTGCTTTTATTATAGGTTTCTGGTTTGTGATTACCATGAGGTTCATATGTAATAGTCTATGGATATAGCAATCTATATCGAGTTGATACTCTGTTTAGTTTGACCTTTTTCTAAAAACTCTACTCTTTTACTCCCCTCCACCCAAATTTTATGTTTTTGATATGATATTTAACCTCTTATTTTGAGTGTGTGTATTCATTTTGAGTGTGTGTATCCTCTTCTCTACGTGGTTGATCTGCTACCTTTACTGTATTTTTGCCTTTACCAGTGATTTTATTGCCTCTTTTTTTTTTTTTTTTGATAATTTTCTTATTCCTGTTCGTGGTCTTCTCTTTCTCATTTAAGTAAGTCCCTTTAGCATTTCTTGTAGAACTGGTTTCTTGGTGATAAATTCCTTTAATTTTTGCTTGTCTGGGAAACTCTTTATTTCTCCTTCCATTCTGAATAACCTTGCCAGGTAGGGTATTCTTGGATGTAGGTTTTTCCCTTTAAGCACTTTAAATATATTGTGCCACTCTCTCCTAGTCTGTAGAGTTTTGGCTGAGAAGTCAAAGAAGTTTCATGAGAAACCTTATGGGGTTTCCTTTGTATGTCACTTGTTGCCTTTCTGTTGCTGCTTTTAGGATTCTCTCTTTATCTTTAATTTTGGACATTTTAATTATAATGTGTCTTGTTGTGGGCTTCTTTGAGTTTATCTTGTTTGGTGCTTTCTGTGCTTCCTGTATTTGGATGTCTGTTTCCTTCCTTAGGTTAGGAAAGTTTTCAGCTATTATTTCTTCAAATGAATTTTCTGCTCTTTTGTCTCTCTCTTCTCCTTCTGGGACATCTATAATATGAATGTTAGTGTGCTTGATATTGTCCCCGAGTTCCCTTAGATTATTCTCATTCTTTTAAATTTTTTTCTTTTATTTGTTTAGCTTGCGTGATCCCCTCTAGTCTTTTGTCCAACTCGCTGATCCGTTCTTCCATATCATCTACTCAGCTATTGAGTCACTCTAATGAATTTTTCATTTCCAGTATTGTATTCTTCATTTCTGATTGTTTCTTTTTTATATTTTCCAATTCTTTGTTGACGTTCTCACTGTGTTCATCCAGTCTTCTCCTAAGATCAGTGAGCATCCTTATGACTTTTTGTTTGAACTCTTTCTCAGGTAGATTGCTTATTTTTGTTTCATTTAGTTCTTTTTCTGGGGTTTTGTCCTATTCCCTTGCTTGTAATGTATTCCTTTGCCTCTTCATTTTGCCTGTTTCTCTGTGCTTATATCTCTATATTAGGTGGGTCAGCTATGTCTCCTGATCTTGGAGAAGTGGCCTTATGTAAGAGATGCCTTTTGAGCCCCATAGTGTGCTTCCCTGTGCTCATCAGTTCCAAATGTCCCAGGAGTGACCCCTGTGTGGGCTACCGGTGTCCTTCTGCTAAGGCTGGGTTGCTCTTGCTGCAGGTACCCAGGGATTCTAGGCTTTCCCTGCCAGCTGGCTGTTTGTAAATCGGGTTTAGGGAGCTCCAGCACAGTTGGCTACAAGGTCTAATAGAACATTCCTCTTGCAATTTTTCTATTAAGTGCTTAGGCCCCCAGTTTGGCTGGTTGCTAGGCTCAGGGGCTTACAATTGCTGTAGGCCTCCAGTCTGCAAGGCTGTTGTTAGCTATCTCAGGATTGCAGCTGAGTAGGACTGGCCCCAGGCAGGGGAGCACCCAATTGTTTCAGGCTTTGGAAGGTGAGGCCAATCCCCTATGAGGCTGTCTGAGAAGGACATGTCTTCTGCCACTGATAAGCCCCACCGCTCACAGGTCCACACACACCATCAATACAGTCCTGGCCCATGTATATGACCTGACTCCCTGTAGTGTACTGAGTCACCCCAGTGCAGAGGTCCCCACACTCTCCACCAACACTCCCCACAGTCCACCTGCTCCTCATGCAGGCCCTGCCCCACAGAGGTGGACACACTCCCTTGACTGCAAAGGATTGAGGCACCCAGTCTATATAGGCCAACAAGTAGCCTGAGGGCTTGCTGTTGGGTGGGGCCAGTCCCTAGGGCAGGCTGCCTGCCTTGTTGGAAATGGATAAAATCAGTGCTCTAGTGGGTGTGGCAGAACCCTGGGCTAACAGGCCAGGGGAAGAACTTCAATGGCATCTGCCAGCATCTGTGTCAGCACGCCTGTACTAGGTCACAATAATGGCTGCCACCAACGTCTCAGTCCCCAGAGAGGTCTCACCTCTCAATGAGAGGCACTCAGAGCCTATCAGGTGAATCTCTTTTCACCAAAGGACTGTTCACTTTTCTTTCTGAGATGGGTGAATTCGTGCATGGGCCCTTTAAGAGCTGGGTTTTTCTGCTTATGTCCAGTAGCTTTTCTGGGGGATATTCCCCATTGCAGTTAATATCCAGTAAAGGCAGATATTATGAGACTCATCTCAGTTGTGCTGAGTCTGAAGTATGCTTATAGTGGTAATGCGCCCCTGCTCAGGTGCCCCACTCCCCACGGAAGGCTGTGTACCTTAGTTTGCTCCCAGCAGGCTGGCTGTGAAGCTCTGTGGCTCACAAAGGTGGCTTTTTTCTCTCCAGAAAGGATTTTCTCCCACTTCCACCTCATTCAGGACTGTCCCTTGTTGTGGGGGTTCTTTTTATCCAGTTTTCAATTCTCTGTCAGGGGTAATTTTTCTAAGAATAGTTGTAACCTGGTTGTGTTCATGGCAGGAGGTGATTTCAGAGTCCGTCTACAATGCTGTCTTGATGAGATCTCCTATGTGGTCATTCCTGAGCTGCTTCTTCTGCCCTAACCTTGAGGTCACTGGCCTTTCTTGATAGTTGACTTAACTTCTATCCATAGAGACCTAGTGAGCTCACTTTCTCTTGTCTTTGGGAATGTGGGAAGTGGCTGTTCATTTCACTTCACCTTAGGAAAAAGCTAATTTTCTCCTGATCCCTTGAGCCATCAGCCCAATTGGTGACCCCAGAATTCGAGGTTTTACTCAGTTAATGTCCATGGTCAGTGTCCCATGGTCCCTGTGGTCCTCCCTGAGCTCAGGTACTTCATTTAGCCCAGTCCTAATTCTCCCCATGTCTGCCTTTGTCTCTGTTCCTTTATGGGGCCACAGAGCATCCAAAACCTGTTGTTTCTTTTTTTTTTCCTCCAGGGTTCACCACACCTTTCTTCACTTTCTGGAAAGAACATTTCCAAGCTTCTGAACTAGATCATTCTTTGATAACATTAAATTTAACTTAATTACAGTTAAGTATTATTTCTATCCAGGTTGGACACATTCTTAAATTCATTATAATTCTACTTGAGAGAAGAAGAGATTTGAGTTCTTGTGGAACAGAGATTCACTCTTTTTGAGAATGTCCAAAGCTTCCCTAAAAAGTCAGCAAATGGGGCAGCTCTTAAAAATGATATTGTTTTCTGCTCCTAAGGAGCTATTCCACTGAGCAATAGCTCTCAAACAGGGACTCGTAGTGTGAATGTCTTTTCCAGTCTGGTCTCAGGGTTGTAGAATTTCCTACATTCTCAGAAATCCTGCAAACATCATAAAGTCAGAACTTAGGCTATTATCTTATCTTCAGCACTTTCTATGTGACTAATGTAGTTTAACCTGCAAAATGCCAACTTGGGAGACGTTTGACACTCAGAGTCTGATTGAAGAATTTGCAGCCATGATTTGGTTTTTTTGATTGACCCAATTGTAAGCCATTTGACTTCCTCTTCAGAGAAAACTGGTTATAAAATAGGACATACTTTCAAAGGTGAGGGTACTGTCTTTACTTGCCTCTCTCTCTAAGGTTACACCCAATCTCCTTTGACATGGAGATGTCAAGAAGATCTCTGGGTACGCGCTAGGAAACAATTCAAAGGATCTTAGAGGCTTTTGGAGATGAGAGAGGGTTGAGGGCCTCGTTAAGCCATGTAGAATTTGTCCAAATGCCCACTAGGGGCAGTCTGACCTTAATTAGGTCAATATTTATTCAGGCCCACATATAGGGTAAAACCTTATTATTTTAGCTATCCTAGTAGCAGACACGGAGATGCATGGCTCAGATTCCCTTCCGAGAAAGGACTTCTTGCTCAGTTGTAAGGAGTGTGGTTCACTGGCAGCCTCCTGCTGTTGACGTCTTCGGGTCCACCTCAGCTTTTGATCTGGGACTCCCCTAATGGCTGATCTTTCTTCAAAGATTCTCACCAAGTGGGCAGAGGCTTTGTCCAATATGCATTACAGTCTGCTGCCCCTCCCTGCCCAATCCTACTTTCTTCCTTTTTTCCCCCACAGGTATTACTGTTTAATTTGCATTCTTTGCTCTGTCTCAGCATCTGCTTCCCAGAGGACCTAACTTACACAGTGGTTCCAAGAGTCTTTGAAGAAAACAGGTGGTAAGATGAGGTTTTGGGCCTGGATCACTCATTGTCTGGTTGGCAGTGAGAACACTATCCCAGCTGGTATGTGGGGGCATAGATAGTCTCTGGCATAAGATGTTGGCTCAGTTATAAAAACTTTGTCGGTGAATTGAGAGAATGTTCCAATGCAATGGTTTAGACATTTGAAAAGTACAGGGGAAAAAATTCATACAATAAAAATGGAATTGGCTGGTTGTTATTAAGTTGCATTGGTGCTCATTAAAGGGATAGTAAAAAGCTGAGGGCAGTTAAAAGTTGATAACTAAGGAGGTCAGAAGTCCTTTTTAGTAGCTTAAAAAGAGGCCTTTAACTCCAGCATTGGGAGAGAAGAAAAAGACCAAACTCAGGATTAAATAGAGTCTTGAGGTTCAAAAACTAATGATTATGCAGCTGAGGTAGGTCTGTCCTGCCAAAGTCAGGGCCCTGGGTGAGAAAACTTTCTCCATCCTGACACATGTGATGGGGACGATTTGTTGCCTATCTCCCTCATGTTGGTTCGTTTAAAGTCCTCTGAATTGTCAGAGCTTACAGAGGTGGTCCCTTTCCCTAGTAAGTGCAAATATACACCCCTTTCATGTGAGAAGCCATTGAAGCCATTCCCCAGCTAGATAAGAGGTTTTCCCTCACCCCCATCAAGATATGGCTCCACCTCTTCTCTTGGCTGCTAGACCTACAACTAGGGTTGAGTCATAGCATTTCCAACTTGAGGTTGTCCTGGGTCTGATAAGGAAGGAATGGTATTATACTCTAAAGGAGTTACAAGCACTTGTCAGCATGTACTGACAGGAGCCAGGGGAGTATTAATGGTACTGGATTTTGAAGGTTCTTGACGGGCCACGATATAAGATTGGGTAAGGAGGACTTTACTGACTTGGAGGCACTTTATCAGGACAAAGGATTTAACACTTTGGCAAAGACTCCAGGGCATAGTGCAAACTCACTGCTAGGGTAGCTTGTAGAAGCAGGAGAAAATGATGGCCCATGCTGAGTAAGTGAAGTGGAAATGCCAGAATTGCCATTGCAGATACCAGAGGAAGGAAACAAAAGTCTCAGGGAAGGGGCCATGCTGGAGTGGAGATATGTGAGGCCAGAAGATCCATCAGAGGAGAATGTTCCATGGGAAGGAGAAGATGACATGCATAATTTACTAAGCCTCCAGGAAGGCACTTGTAAGAGGTGTACTAGCATTATGAAGAATTTTGGTGTTGGCTGTCTTTGCAGAGCAGGGCTGATGGTAGGAGAAGCTATCATAGAACTTAACTCATTGATAGCAATGGATTTCTAAGGTACCATAGTCCAAATTTAGGAATGGTGCTTGGGTCCATATACATGTTGATATGAAAGACTGCCATCTTTGAATGGGATCCAAAACAAGAAAGGCATCTGCGACATGTCCAGGTTGCAGCACAAGCAGCTCTGTTGCTTGGCTATTTGATCTGGCAATATCGTTGTGAGAATAAAAATGCAGATCCCTGAGTTTTTGGAGCAAAGCCATAGTGCCTTTTGAAAAAATCTCTTGACACCCTAATAGTATCTTGTAAAGACAGAATACTTGGTCATAGTGGCACTAAGTAACCATGAGTTCAGAACTTCCCATCGTTTGTAAGGTGTTGTTGAGCCACCAAGTCATAAAATCAGGTGTACCCAGCAGCATTCCATTGTAAGTTGGAAGTGGTACATCTAGGACCTAGAACAAGTAGGACCGGGGGGACAAACAACTTACATGAGTAAGTAGCCCAGAGCCCCATGGCACCCACCAGAGTTGTACCAGGAGCCCTTTCCTTACCACTCTTACGGCATTTAACATATTGCCCCACCAGAAGATGCGGTCTAGTAGAGTGTTGGAACAGTCTGCTGAAGGTGCAGCTGAAGCACAGGTCAGAGGCAATACTCTGAGGATGTGGTGCCACCCTCCAGGATGCAGTACACACACATTATTAGAGCCCTCTGTATGAAGCCATGTCCCCAAAAGAAAGAATATGTGGGTTCAGGAACCAACTTAAGCAGATGGATTGAAATGCATTTTATAATGATTTATTTAAAAGAGCGAGGCTTATTAAGCAAATTAATGGTTAAAAAGGAAATGTTTGTCTAATGACAATGAGTGACAACATTTCCCTGATATCACTAGAGTGCTGTTTACAGGTACAGCTTTGCCCCTGGATTAGTTAAATTTTGCCTTCACTTATGAGAATGTTTAATGTACCAAATGTGAGGAAAAGAACTTAAAGTAAATCTTTGAAAGAAATAGAATTTTCTTCCTCAAAATCTGTTGTATAAATGAGATTTTACTGATACAAAGACTACACTCCTGTGAAATCCCTGAATTAGATGGAAAATAAAGACTTTGATGACTCCTTCCCTAGTAATGTAACATGAGTTACAATCCTGCTCATGCTCTTCCCTTCCTTCTTCCTTCTGCTGCCCAATCAGAACTCCAGCTTTAAGACCCAGTATTATCAAGATGCTTTCTCTGACTGCTCCAGGGACGTGATCTATCTTACCTTTTCATTCTTAGAAAATGCTTGAACCGACTCTACATTCCTGGCATTTGGTTAGAAAATGTTTTATAAGTTAATTAATATTATCTTGACTCTTCAAATGAATTTTAAGTGCTTCAAAGCCAGGATGATGGTTTATTCATATTTTTATTTGCCACTTTGTGTCTGGTCAGAGTCTGGGAGAGACAAAACACTCAATACATATAGATTACTTTTTCTTGTTGGGAGCATCCATTCAATTGCCTATGGCATGGACCAAGGAATGAGCTTTGTTTTTTTAAAGGAAAGATTTCACTCAATTATTGTGTTCAATTTTTCACAATTCAAGACCTATTTATGTTAGTATACAGATGTACAACCTTACCTAGTTCACTTTACCTCTCTAGCCTTAAATTCCTCACTTGTAAATTAAAGAAAGTACGTTATAAAATCAACTAACATTTACTGAATACTTCCTATGACCTAGACACCTGGTTAAGTAATTTCTATGTACTATTTTATTCAATTCTCATTTTCTAGAATTGAATTCCCTGGTTTAAAGAATTTTTTAAATTAATTGCCCACAACTACTAGCTATTAAGTAGTAGAGCTAGACTTGAATCCAGTCCTGAATAACTCTGAAACCCATGCTCTTAACTGCTCACTATCTTGCCTCAGGTTTAAAAGCTAGTGAGCTAGCTTTCTAGTTCTATTTCCAGCTCTAGAATTTCATGAGCCTAGTTCTGAAATGGAGCAAGTCAACATTGTCTTTCTACACTTAGTGGATTCTTGAACCAAAGAGAGAGAAAAGAGCTCTACTGCGTTATGAACACATCACTTCTCAGGCTCGTTTTAGGGCTTTAGGAAACATTACGCAACTGGTAGATATGGGAAGGCTAAATGTCAGCAGAACTGCAAAGAACCAGAATGCCTAAAGATATTGAACTAGTTTAATTGACTCAGAGTTAAACATGGACTCTTATTTCAACCTATACTGAATCTTCTTTTCTCAGGTAGTATACGATTAACCTAAGAGTTCTCTTCAGAATCTCCTAGTACCTTAATGTTGTTATTTGGGAAATGAATCATCACACAGCCTCAGATCTTGGTGGGACAAGTTGGTATATAAATAGAACAGTAAGTAGTAAAATTATAATATGGAATTAGAGAATATAGAAGGCATATGGAGATTTGGTTGAGTGTATCTTGTCCCAAGAATAACCTGTTTTTGTTTGTTTTAATTAGGTTCTTGAGGCAATCAATAAATTAATATTTATTGAGTGCTTACTGTGCAAGTCCATCCCTGCGTCAGGTGCTACGGACAACACAAAACTCTAAAAAATTACCTCTGCATTCAAGTAGCTTATATCCTACCTCAGAATAAGAGATATGAATACATGAAAAAATTAGTGAAAAACATAACATTATACATGATTAAGTACTAAGTTCTATCTGAAGGAATGTAAGCACTGGAGGTGCCCAAGACAGCCATTGTGGCTGCCATCCCCTGATTCCCTCCTACATTCAATGGTCTATTCAGGGCAATATCATGGTCTTTGTGTGGAGAGACTGTTGATTGGATCCGAGGTGGTCAGCGACCCTGAGGCAGTCAGTCTATAGGCTAGCCAGCTACCTATATTACGGCCTGGGCCAAACAACAAAACAACAAGCCAAGGGAGCTGGCTCAGACTCTTCTGGGAGTTTGCGCGAGAAAATAGTGAGAGTCTGGATGTTGTGAGTTGAGGGCTGAGTCTTAGGTTCTTTCCTTCCTTCTCTGTTGGGAGATGGAAGCAAATGAGGGAACATAGTCTTAGTCAGCAAAGGCTTTAACACTGGAAAGAGATAGATGAAGAGCAGAGAGTGAGGAAGCTAGTTGCTGGAGAGACATGGACACAGGAAAGTTGCTAAGTGATGTTGATGGCAGATCACTTTATACGCCCTACTGAAGATCTGTGAAATTCTTCTCCCTAAAGTTACCTTGGAACCATATTCGCCTGCATCGAGGTCTAGATTTTGGTTGTCCTGGGACTCGTGTGCTTGTGCATCCTTTCAATGAGCCCAGTATTACTGGAAATGATTTGAGTGAATTTCTATTTCTCCTAACCAGATAAACAGTGCTACAGGAGATTGGGGGAAAAGTGAAAGCTGTAATAAAGGGGTGTTTGATTTGTGTAGCGAGAGTCTAGATGAAGACGTTTCTTTGTGATTTTATTTTTCATTCTGAAACACTTTATAGGCTTCAAAAATTCTGGTGCATTTAAAGTTCCAATGAGTCCAGAATTTACTGCCATTCATTCACAACTGACAGTGCATTGATTATCCTCATGTATGAATGGTTGGCTTGTTAGCTTTTGAGCTAAAAGTGAGAAATTTCTTCAGTTCGGTATGGAATGGTTTTGTACATTGTGTCTTTAACTCCTATTAGTACAGCTCTAAGTGTATCCATTATCGAAGTATCAAAACAATCTTTCTGAAAATTACCGTTTTTTTTTAAACAATAGAGCTGAAGGTCTTTCAACTTCTTCCCCCAAGGATTAAAATAGCTGATGTTCAAAAGAATCCATCAAAGTGATTATTTTTTATAGCTCCTCAAGGGTAAGACCCTCCTTAGGTGGAGAACCCTTCATCTAAGTGTAAGTGAGTCATAAAGGTTATGAAGTTGGCAAGGAACTCTGCAGCACATGCTGAGCCCTGTGTGTCTCATCTTGCCTGGAGTTTGATATATGCAAAGGAAGCCCCATTCACAACTGCTGTTCCCTCTGGTTGACAAAGATGAAAAGCTTAGCAATACTGGAGGTGGAGGAAGCAGGTTTTGTTCTTTCTTGACAGATTATATTCCAAGCAGTCTGGTGAGAGGGGGAGGAAAGCAGGTCTTGAGTAAAAATAGAGCCCCTTTACTTCTGAAAATGGTAAGAGAAAATTAAAATAGCAAGAGCAAGAGCCAGTCCCGGAGGCAGACAATTTGTGACACAAACATTGATGAAATAGACAAGGAAAGTGATTACAGGAAAATGCGGAGTTAACGTGGAAGGAACTTTCCTTCTACCTCACGTCATTTACTTGTAAACTCCTGACACTCAGCCAAAGTGGTAAGTGTGGACCATAGAATGTCTGGGATTGAATATACATGAAGATACTTGCCATCTTTGTCAACTCTGACCGATTCTCTCCTCTGATCCCATGCAACCACACAAATTCCTCCCAAAGTGTGCAAGACAAGGATCTATGGCGAAAGTAGGGTGCCTGGGCTAGCCAGAGTGGCTACCGTGGCTGTGGGGTGGAGCAGAGTTTTCCATAAGACTTAGGAGCTCTTGGAACTCTTTTGTACTTTTTCCAAAAAATGGTGGATTTATCTGCCTAAGAAAAAAGTCTTATTTAATTAGACAAGCAGCAGCCATGGAATTGTGGAAAAGAAATACTAGAGGCAAATAGCTCATGGTTTGCTGTGAATTTAGACAGATGAGATGAGTGACTGAGAGTGTCAAGAAAAGGTGCCATGAGGGAACAATGAGAAGAAATCTAGTTTAGCCTGCCCAGCAGCCAAGCAGTCAAGCAAGAAGCTTTTATCAAACACCAGAACCTACTCAGCCTGAATTTAGGACCCTGGGAGAAATAGTCAAGTAGGTCCTTCAGTCTAGATAGGAAGACAAAACCTATTTGTGTGTGTGTGTGCACATGCGTGTGTGTAGAAATAAATTAAATACTGTAGAACATCATAAAATCAAAAGTAACTTTGCTTGGTTAGACAGTTAGTGATACGTAAATTCTGAAGGGATGGATATTATCAAGGTTTGGAATAGTCTGAAGATTTGGGGGACCACCTCAGCATGGTCCCTAGCTTCCTTCTCTTGCCACTTCTAGCGCTCTGTCTCTACCCTCTCCCTCTACTTAGTGAAAGAAGGAGCACCTTGGAACATGTTCTCTCATTTATGGACAAGTTCAATTTTTATAGAATATAAAGTTTTAAGGGGGCAGAGGCCAGTGTAGGCTATGTGGCTGGGCAGGTAACAATAATGATAATGGTGATGTTGATGATGATAGCTAATGTTTAGGCATTGCTTCTAAGCACTTTATTTTTATTTTTTTTATTGAGGTATAATTGACATACAACATTATATTAGTTTCAGGTGCACAACATAATGATTTGATGCTTGTATATATTACAAAATGATCCCACAACAAGTCTAGTTAACACCCATCACCATACATAGTTACAGAATGTTTTTCTTGTGATGAGAACTTTTAAGATTTACTCTCTTAGCAACTTTCAAACATGCAATACAGCATTGTTGACTACAGTTGTCAAGCTCTGTGTACATTACATCCCCATGACTTATTTATTTTATAACTGGAAGTTCGTGCCTTTTGATTCCCTTCATCTGTTTCAGCCACCCCCCACCCTTGGCCTCTGTCAACCACCAATCTGTTCCCTGTATCTGAGAGCTTTTTTTTTTAGATTCCACATATAAGTGAGATCATACAGTATTTGACTTTCTCTGACTTATTTCACTTGGCATACTGCTCTCAAGGTTCATCTATGTTGTTGCAAATGGCAAGATTTCATTCCTTTTCATGGATGAATAATATTCCATTGTATGTATATATTCCACATGTTCTTTATCCATTCATCTGTTGATGGACATTTAGGTTGTTTCCATATCTAGGCTATTGTAAATAATGCTGCAATGAACATGGGGGTGTATACATCTTTTCAGGTTAGTGTTTTCATTTTCTTTGGATAAATACCCAGAAGTGGGATTGCTGGATCATATGGTAGTTCTATTTTTAATTTTTTGAGGAACCTCCAAACTGTTTTCCATATTGGCTGCATTAATTTGCATTCCCACCAACAGTCTACAAGGGTTCCCTTTTCTCCACATCCTCACCAACACTTGGTATTTCTTGTCTTTTTGATAATGTCCATTCTAACAAGTGTAGGTGATATCTTATTGTAGTTACGATGTGTATTTCCCTGATGATTAGTGATGTTGAGCATCTTTTCAGGTACCTGTTGTCCACCTGATGTCTTTTTTGGAAAAATGTCTATTCAGATTCCTTGCCCATTTTTTAATTGGACTTTTTTTTTTTTGCTATTAAGTCATATGAGTTCTTTATTTTTGATATTAACCCCTTATCAGATACATGATTTGCAAATGTTTTCTCCCATTCTATAGGTTGTCTTTTCATTTTGTTGACAGTTTCCTTTGCTGTGCAGAAGCTTTTTAATTTGATGTAGTCTCTAAGCACTTTAAATTTGTTAATAATTATAATATTTCAACAAGTCTATGATGCAGTCATAATAATAACAATATAATGAAATCAACAATAATAACTGTCTTAGCCTTTCTTTGTTCCCAAGACAACAGAAACTTAGGCAGAGGCTGCTGTGCTGTTATTTTATTAGGAAATGCAATCTCAGGTAGCAGGAATGAGGGACTAAGGTGAATAATGCAGGCAAGGAGGGAGAGCCCAAAGAAGATGCTATCCAGCAGACCCCCAGTAATTAGTTTCTCAAACCATGGGACCAGGTCTCTGAGGAGTTATGTAAATTGTGTTTCAGAACTGTTCCTGTGTGGGAAAGGGGAGATGGGGAAGAATTTACCTACTGACCCTTGCCTCCCATTGTCAAGGGTGTTAACTTCCGTGCATTTCCTGACTGTGCAGTTGTGCCTATGGGCATCAATTAGGGTGCTGCAGCAGCATCAACAGGGCAGCACTTGGGTGAGAAGAAAGGAAAGAGGCAAGGCACAGGTAGAAGATGAGGTCCTGTCAAGCTGCAACTGCTTAAATTGGAGATGAAAGAATGCAGAGCTGTAGAAGACTGTGGAAGGTATGAGGAACTGGGGTGGTGTGTAGCCAGACTCTGATATTGTTCCCCACTTGTATCATGCAGATTATGCCCTCCATGATATCCAGTTCCCTTATTACTAAAGGAATAAAGGGAACAATTTTTCTTTTCTTTCTTTTTCTTTTTTTGTGAGAACTCTATTCCATCCATTCTTTACTGAGAGAGGAATTACAAGTGTAATCAGTTATGACGTCCCTTTCATGGTGGTGGCTAGCTGTGATCCCTGAGTCACATAATAGAGTTAGTGAAACAGGTACAATTTCCATTGTAGCCACTTTCTTGAAGTCTTAGTTGATATTTAAACCTACCTTTTCTGACACCAGTTTCCCTCAGCCTCAGTCAGATCTTCAGCTGGTCTGGGTAAATTGGCCTGTGGGATGATGCAGACATTCATCCCTTACAAATCTAAACCCTTAGGTTTTTTGCCCTCATTTGGCTGTGGTTGCCGCAATTACCCTTTTATACTGATATAATTGGGTATGGAAACCTACAGAAGTAATCCAGGGCATCCCCTGGATTCCAGACATACTCTTCCTTGTTCCCATCGGATGGGGGCAACCTTGGCTTTTCATGTAATTCTCTTGCCATTTCAATAACTCCTTCTGTGTCTGCTGGTTTACTCACATGAAGATCAAATTGATTGGGTGGTAGTCACAGCTTTAAGTTCAGTAGAATCCTTGCTGTGTGCTGTCACAGAAGAGCTTCCTACCCTCTCCCCTGAACTAGGATTTCCAGCCTATTAGTGGCTAACGTTATGGGGTAGGAAGCAAAAGTCCCCAACGGGTTCCTTGGGAAGGGATAATTAGAGGGCCCACTCTCACTTCCACCTGTTGCTTCTCAGACTCGTGTATTGTAGCTATTAGGGATGGAACACCATAAATATATGTGTCTATTTTCCTGTATATCCCTGTATATTCTCATGTATCCCTAATAGCTAGAAGACGTGAAGTTGTATACAACTTCACAAGGTGTTATTCCCAAGCTGGTGTCTTGTGTGAGTGTCGTGTGTCAGGTTCCCTGGGAAGCTGACTTTGAGATGGAGATTAGCGTGTAGGAGGTTTATTAGGCAGTGCTTTGGGATCACCACCTGTGGAAGGGAAAGAATGTAAAGGAACCAGGATTGGGCAGAGAGAGAAGTTGGGCTGTGATGCAGTTCCCGGAAAGGCCCCGTCAGGCCGATGCAAAGACCCTTCAGAATTCTTTGGATCTGGAGTGAGGAGGCTGAGCCTTTATACCCCTATGTCGATCAGTCATGATTACCCAGGGAAGGAGTCATGCCCTTGGGTGAGTGGATCTCTTTACTGGGGACAATTGCTAAAAAAGGGCTGACAGCTGAGGGGTCTCTGTTATCAGCATTCCCAGCACCTGTGAGAATATGTCCTTCATCCCTGAAGAGGAATTTTGGTAGTGTATCATTGCATCTACCTCACTGTGCCATTTATTTTTTTGGTGAGGATGATTGGCCCTGAGCCAACATCCATAGCCAGCCTTTCTCTTTTTTGCTTGAGGAAGATTCGCCCTGAGCTAACATCTGTGCCAATCTCCCTCTGTTTTGTATATGGGATGCTGTCGCAGCATGGTTTGATGAGTGGTGTGTAGGTCTGCGCCCAGGATCCAAACCCCTGAACCCTGGGCTGCTGAAGCAGATTGTGCGAACTTAACCACTACTCCACTGGGCTGGCACCTTCTTAGGGTTTTTCTTGCATCTTCCAGCATAATGAATTTTTCTAGGGTATCCATAGTATTTACCATGTTAGTGCAATTAATATAATGTCATCAATATAGAGAAATGCTAATATGTTCTGTGTAATGTCAAGATGATCAGGGTCGGGTCCCTATGGATTATTTTATTTTATTTTTTTTGAGGAAGATTAGCCCTGAGCTAACATCTGCTGCCAATTCTCCTCTTTTTGCTGAGGAAGACTGGCCCTGAGCTAACATCTGTGCCCATCTTCCTCTACTTTATATGTGGGACACCTGCCACAGCATGGCTTGCCAAGTGGTGCCATGTTCATACCCGGGATCCAAACCAGCAAACCCCGGGCTGCCAAAGCAGAACGTGTACACTTAACCACTGTGCCACCAGGCCGGCCCCCCTGTGGATTATTTTGACAGAGAATAGGAGAGTTAGCTTGGTCCTTGGTCAGGAGGGTTAAAGTATAATTCTGTCCTTGCCTCTTTTTTGATTTTTAAATCCTCTTTATTGATGAAGATAGATAAGAATACGTTCACTAGATCAATAGCTGCGGTGCAAGTGCCTGAGGCCATTTTGTTTTGCTCCAATAGAGATGCCACATCTGGAAATTGCATCTGGACTTGAAGCTCCCACCTGTTTAAACTTATGTAGTCTACTGTTGCCTGCCACATTTCATCTGGTTTTCTCAGGTACCAAAATACTGAAGGAGGATGTGATGGAGAGTACTACTCTTGTTTTCTTTAAGCCTTGGAGCGTAGTGCTAATCTCTGAAGCTCCTCTTGGGATATAGTAGTGTTTGAGACTTACTATTTCAGCCAAGGCTGGGGCAGTTTCAGAGGCTTCCACTAGGTCTTTCCTGCCATAATGGTTCTTATGCCTTAAGTTAGACAACATTGTGAGGATTCTTTTGGGCCTACGTATATCTATCCAATTATATACTTGGGAACGGGGAATAAGCATAGGAGAGGTCTGCAGTCCCGTTGGACCCTCTCTAAAATGGTCTTGGTGTAATACTCCATTTATCACCTGGCCTCCATAGGCATTCACTTTAAGCAGAGAATTATTATGACATTTTGTGTTTCTTATTATTAGTGGCAGCTCAGATCCTGTATCTCATGATCCTCAAAAATTTTGGATATTCTGGACATTTGTTTTCCTGATGTACAATTACCCTGGAAAATGGCTTCAGATCTTTTGGGGGAAGACCTGGGGAAGTATTCATTGTATAATAAATGGGTTACATGGTTCTTCTTGAGAGCATCTGGCTTTCTCTTCAGTAAATGTTTTCTGAATCTAAGAACAAAAGAAGAACAAGAAAATAAAAATGTCATGGAAGCCAAGGATCTACAAAATTCAAGGAGACTGCTATGTATTTACCTAAAGCAGTTTCCTTTACCTCCTGGGCACATAGCTAAATGACTTTTCTCTGGCAGTTGCTTGAGACCATGTGCCTGTGTTTTGACCAATAGAATGCAGGCAGTGCAACGTACACCGCTTGTACATGGGATGCTAGTTCCATAGAAATCTCCCATATGATTTTCTATCTCCTTATTTCACTCCTCACAGGGCACAAAACAAAAAGATGAGGGGCACCAAAGGCACATTTTGCCCGATTCCTGCTTTCCCCTTTTTCTTCTCTCAGGCATCCAGTGATTCATGCTCTTTAGATGAGGGATGATTGGAGTTGGAGTTAGGAGTCCTGGGCCTGTTTCTTGGTTTTTATCATCTTCTAGCACCCCAGGCCAGGCATGTAATCTTGACCATCTTAGTTACTTCATCTACAAAATGAAGCATTGGCTATGGTGGTCTCTAAGCTTCTTCTAATTCCCTAAATTGTAGAATACCAAATACAGTCTGAAATTGATTCACAGTAAATAGCCAATGACTGATTTTTGGGGTTACCCATTCTAGGGGGTCTTTCATTTTAGCACGTGTGAAAGCCACATCCTGGCTTGGCTTGTTTTGCTGGGGAGTTAGAACAGTCTTGGTCCTGACTCTACTGAATTCCATTCCTTTTTCACTTTAAATTCTACTGCAGATTGATGCTGGTCCTGAAGATTAGTTTGGGGCCTTGATGTCCCAGGGGATCTGCAGCAAGGCAACATTCTAGGATGCACTTAATCTGTGTGAGAGTGCACAGCAGGCCTGTTTACTTATGTCCTCCAGAAAATAGGATTGAGCATTCAAGGAAAGTTCCCATGAATGGAACTTTTCTGCTTAACATCTTCTACTAAAATAACATTTTCTTTTCTGGTCTTAAAGAAATCCTCCTAAGAACAAATAAAACGTTCACACCAAGGAAGAACACTTTATAATCATAATTATGTTACTCTAAAAAGCTATAATAAACTTTAAGCAAGTGCTTCCTATTTTATTTCACTGCAAACAATTTATAAGCAGAACTGTCCTCTTGACATGATAATGAAGGAGCAGTCACACATGTCAGCTGGGGCAATTATGTTCTTCAGATGTCTGCCGTGAGTATTATATGATTCCTTCCTGCTGACACCTTATCAACTGTGACATGCATATTAAAAAGAACACCCAAGAGAGCTAACTTTAAACGCTTGAGTACTTTCAAGAAGTTCCATCTGTAGGAAAAAGCCTTGTATCGCCTCTTCCAAGACAGTCTTCTCTTTGCTACCTGTTTTTCCTTGGGCCTCAAATGGAAAAAAATAGAAAAATCTACACAGAAACATATTTTGATAATAAACATTAGCCTAGTGATTCAGGGCCTTAAAAATATATGTGACTCATTATCTCAGTAAATAAAAAATCTGGAGTCAGACAGATATGGGTTGAATTTCAGCTCTTTCATTTCTTAGCTTTTTGACTTTGGTCAAGGGACAAACTCTGAGCTTCACATATGGAAAAGTAGAGAAATAGATTATATTGTTCAGATTGCAGGGAGAACTGAATGAGAGAACAAAGACTGGGGCACTAAGCTTAGGCTCTGTCACACGAACACTGAAATGTTAGCTCCCCTCCTTCTCACACGTTTTTAGCAGGACCCAGGGGATGCCTGGTCTGTGTGTGCTTTGGACATTACCCTAAGCTCCACGGCCTTTCTTTTGAGGAGGAGGAATGGGGGTTGACAGGGGCTAGGGAGCATCTTGCACCTCAGTCCAGCTTCAAAATTCTCGGTCTGCAGGTTAAACATTTTCCCTCTGCTCTTCCTTTCCCATCTCTCTTTTCTCAAGACCCAAGCCATCTGGCCCAGCTCCTCAGAGCTTTCATCAGCCATCGTCAGTGTCAACTGCCCGTAGGCCTTGCAAGGAGTGAGTTTCCCCATTAGTCACTGTTTTCTGCCAGGGAGCACCTCTGACTCTTCAGTGTTGCTCTCTTCTGGCGCCTGCCTCCTCAGACGCCCAGGACACTGAGCGACCCGGCACCCCTCTGCTCCTCTCCTCTCCCAGCGCAGCCTTCTTGTGTGTCTTTTAAGCAAGTACAAACACTTCCAGGTTGAAGATGATTCCAGCACTCCTCCAAAGGCCTTTCCAGAGCATTATTATCTGGATGCTCAAGACTCTTTTTTGAGTGAATAACCTAAATCTCTTTTTGATATCTCAAATCTTGTCCCTCTCATTCTGTTCATTTTGGGCACCAAATTCCATCAGGTCCTCAAACCGTCCCTTTTCTAGCCTTGATTCATTTAATAGGAAGGAAAGGAGATCCTACATGAAAAGATTAATCATCTTTGTTTCTCTATTCTGAATTCTCTCCAGCTCAACCACCTCTTTTTTAATGTTTGGGGAACAAAACCCACAATCTTCTAAGAATGTTTTGCTGTATAAAGAAAAAATCACATCTGGGCCCTTGGTCATCATACTGCTTTTGTTACACCCTGGAATCTGTAACCTTATTTTTCTTCCAAAGCACTGAATTTCTAACAGGTATTCAAAATCTCATGCCGTAACTGGTCAATTTCTGCTAGTCTTACTGGTAACTGTTCACTTTTATATCTGTTCATTACTAATAACAATTTATTTTTATTTGTGAGATGTTTGTGTACACGTGTGTGTGTGAGAGAGCGAAAGGAAGAAAGTGAGAGAAAGAGAAATTTTGAACTGTTTCTCATTCAGTCACTCATTTATTCGTTCATTTACTCTAGAGCACTTTCTTGTCCCTTAAGTGTCCCTTAGGTGATAGTGAGGGCTATCCTGTGTGATCTTAGGCAAGTAGAGACTTACCCTCTTTGGGTCTTAGAATCTCCACCTGTAAAATGGAAGGGTAGGACTAGATCTATAAAGCACTTTCTAATGTTAGTATTCCAAGGGCCTATTCTGTTTTATATTTTATATGTGCCTTTCTTTAAATTAACTGATGCTACTATACCAGGGTCATCTATAGGGTATGATAAATAGGGGTGATTATGTCAGATTTCAAACTTCTGTGTGTATGTGTACAAGTGTGTGTGGGTGCATCCTGCTGTTGAGAAAGATAAGTTCACCAGCTAGACAGTCAGTGGAGGACCAGGAAGTGATGCATCAATTGACAGGCCTCTACCCACAAATTAGGATATAAGCTTTCCAGAATCCTATTCTTCCTTCCTCCCACCATCATCCAGAAATTAGGGTTGAGTGCCTGGTAACAATATTTTCCTTTTTGCATAGACTGCACAGTTCTTCTTTAAATGCCTTCCTTCTTTAAGATTGTCCTCGACTATCATATTAATGCAATTTCTGTAGCCTGAGGCATGAGAAGAAGAAGTGAATTATTTTTATTCACCTTTCCTGGGAAGGAGCTGGTGATTACTTGTTATAAGTTGTGTTTTTGATAATTCATATTGGCCCGGATTCTGGAGATGCAGACTTGGGTGTGAGCCTTGGCTCTACCACTTACTAGGTATATGGCTTTGGACAAATCATTTCATCCCTCTCAGATTTGTGTTTCCCCATTTGACAGGTGAAGAAAATAACTACTTTGCAGTGTTGTTGAAGAATTGGGGAAGGAGGAAGATTATAGATAATATACGTGTAATTCCCACACATAGTAGCTACTCTATTACTCTTGTTCTTGTGTTCAACTGTATCAATAAAGGATGCAAGTAGGCTCTAGGTCTTTTTCTGGAAACAATAACCCAAGTAAGTCACTTTGAGTTAAGGACAAGCAACCCCCCGAGAGTTCTGGGATCCAGACTGAGTTCTCCTCGCTTGCCTCCCCAAGTCTCCGAGGTTCAGACTCTGAAGCTGCACTGACTCAGGAGGGACTTATCTCTGGCTTTCCCATTCCTGCTGCTCCTGTTTGGATAAGCTGCCCTTCTGTCAAATTAATGCAGGGTGATTTGTGGTTTCCAAAGCTATTTGATTGCACTAGTTAGTGTTTAATTTTCTGAGCGATTATAAATTGATCATTTGATGATTTGTTCCAGCATCACCCAGGGTATGTGACGTTAAGCTGACTTATCTATCATTTTCAGGGTCATTCTTCGTTTCTCCTTTCTACGTTGATCCTGACATTTGCTTTTTTCCAAAACATGGGCACTTCTCTAATGGAATTTATTAAAAAATGCTAAATAGCAGCTTGACAGTGATGTCCACCCATTCATTTAAATGTCCCATCACCACCAGCCCTTGTCCTGGAGGGAACTGGAATGTAAGAAGAGCCCTCTTCTTGTCAATTTGGAGGTCTGTGGCAGGAGGTCTTTAATTTAACCCTTATTCTCACTGTTTTCTGCCTTTGCTTTCAGACTTTCAAGGCACATGTACATGCCTTGTACAAGACAGTGTAAACCCTTACTTATTTTAATTGAGAAGACTCAATTAACTTCACCCGAGGGGGCCTGCAGTTACTAAGGTGACTTTCCTGTCCTGCCACCTAAAAGGAAGGGCAGCTGCTGCTCTGCTGGAATAATTTGATGTGGCAGCTGCTTTGTTGCAATGAATAGTCATTGAGATCAAGCTGGGGAGAAACTCAAACATCTCTTGTTAATGCAATAACGCCTAACATTTATTGAGTACTTCCTATAGTCCAGGCACTGGGCTAAGTACTTTATATGGATTATCTCATTTAGCGCTGAAAACATCCTTATGAATTAGATTCTATTATTATCCTTATTTTACTCATGAGCCTGGTTTCAGCTCCGGGCTCTATGTCACATTGGGGTGAACTTGGCCAAGTACCGAGTTCAGCTCCCAGACTTCACCTTGACTATATGGCCTTTCTGTAATACCACCAGGTGTTACAAACCTCAGAAATGGTCTGAAAAATCATGGCTAGAATTAGAGAATCTACCTCTGAGCAACTAAAGTCACCTCTAGAGATCACTTATCTAGCCCCTCGTTTAAGGCAAGTTTTCACGTCACCGGCCTATTCCAAGCTTCCAGATCCCCCATTGTTAGTCATTGATAAAGGCAGGACCTGCAGGACAGCAAGAAGAAAAGATGGCATGTTTTTGAGTCTTGCATAGGCTCCTTTCACTGATGAAAAACATCTACTAGAGATTGCCTTGTGCCCATCCTGTGCTGACTCTCTATAAAATCCATGGTGTATGGTGAGCACATGGGTTGGCACATGTATGGACATAAAAAGTGTCTGAACAGGGTGCAGGGTAGAAGGAGCGGAGTATGCAGACCTAGTCAACATGTGAATCTAAAATATACATTTAAATCTAGAGAAATGGAAGAGTGCATAGGGCTAATTTGGCGAAAAAACTCTTTCTCAGCATTTTCTAATCAGAATAGTTGTTCAGAATGTTTATTTTTTTAAAAACAGATGTCAGTCACCAGTATAATAAACATCTGCAGTATACTGATAACACATAATACCCAAATATAGCAAATGTGTAAAAATAAACATTTTTAATCCCCCTACATATTAAGAGGACTGATATCTTATTAGATGCTTTTCCTAAGTCAACACACGACTCCTTCCCTTTCTCTTGGAATAGGGGTGAGGCCATTCTTTTTTGACATTCTAAATGGTAAGTCCAATGGTTTCTTGTTCCTGAAATTTCTCCAGCTGTATAATATCAGAAACTAATAAATACTAACTCTATTCCGTTTCCCGTAACACCATTCTGGTTTTGGGTATGAAGGATGGGGAAGGTTTGATGTTATAGGAATTGAATATAATTAATTCAACAGAAACTCTCCTTTTAATTTTTAAGCCACGTAAACTTAACAATTCTTTCTAACAGTAAAGGAAGCAGGTATGTGGATGATAAGGAGACAGAAGCCAGTACTGGAAGCTTTTATAGGTAATATTTTTTTATGAGGCAATATAAGTAGTATGTTAATAAATTAGTTTAACTAATTTACATCTAATTCTCACAGGTTAAGTTGAAAATTAAATTATCTAATTAATGGAGAATGATGGTGAAATTCTAGAACCCAGAACCCAGTGAGTTTAGAACCTGGAACTCTTGTATTTTAAACAAAAGAGCACTAGGAAGTATATCAATATTTGGATTTAAAAGATCAGTGTTTCTCCCCCTGACTCAGGAAAGACTTTAGAATCTGAGAACAGCTGGTGGAGGTGAATAGGAGACTTGAGATAATCCTGGAGTTTCTACGCGAGTTAGAGATACAGTCTGTTTGTACAGATACAACCGTTTCTCTAAAATGTCTAAAATTAATGAGATTATTTAGATTCATTGACAGAATTTGAATCCATTGTGTCTACCAAACAAGCTTTTTTGTGGCTTTATATTCTCATGTGTACTTGGACCCAAACCCATGTCTTTGACCAGCAATGAGAGGCAAGACAAAGGAAGGCTAGGGATGCGGGTAAGAAATCTCGTTTGTAACAAATCTCAAATATACCCCTTCCTTTCTGTTCCCTTTACCACAACTCCAGTTCAGGATCTTATGTCATACCCAGTGTTGCCTATTAATGTTAATGAAGATGATAGCAATAGAGCTAACATTTATTAAGTGCTTACTATGTGTTGTGTAACAAGTGCTTTGCACACATTAACTCACTTAATCCTCACAACCAATTTCTGAAATAGGTAACATTTCTATGCTCACTTTACAGATGTGGAAATGGGCTTGAGGTGGTTGAGTAACCTGCCTACATTCACGCAGTAAGTGTCAGAGCAGCAATCCCATATCAGGCAGTTGGGCTCCAGAGCCCAAGTCTGTAATCACTAACGCTCATTGTCTTCCAACTGAATGTCTTGCCTCTTGGCTAGCCTTGTGCTGCTGTCAGATTTAATGTTCTCAAATACTTCTTTGAACATTTTATTCCTGCGCTCGAAAGACTTCTTGGCTTCTTCCCAAACACAGAGTAAAGTCCCAACTCTTCAGCCGGGCACTCTACTGTCTGGTTCCAGCCTAGCCCGCCAGCACCACCTCCTCTAGTGCTCTCAGTGACCCCCGCCTCCTGGCTGGCAGGCCCATTCACTGACTCTCTCACCCCCACTCTTCTCTGCCCTGAGCTTACCAGGTGCTTTTCATTGCTCTGAATCTTTGGTTATGCCATGTCCTCTGCCAAGTATTTTCTCCCCCTCTTCTCTTTTCCAGCGATTCAAACTCAGTGCAAGACTTGCACTCAGCAGAGAGTGACCAGGAGGTGATGGGATTCTGAGCCATGACCAGAGACATGGGAATGTTTAGCCTGGAGGAGAGAAAAGCCATAAGGACAAAACCAGCCATCTTTAATTAAAAGGCTGCCATGTGGAACAGGTTTAGAGTAGTTTTGTCCAGCCTGAGGCTGCGACAGCTAAGACTTGTGGTTAGAAAGAAGTAAATGGAAGACAGCATGTTTTTTCAACTTTGGGGAGTTCTGGTTTTTAACTTAAGATCTGATTTTAAATTTAAATTTTAGTTCTGATTTTAAACTTAAGATTGCTAAGGAATAGGTGATCTTTACAAAAGTGATCAAACTATATTCTGTGGCCCACTGCTGGTCCACAAAGGTCTTCCTGATGGGTCAAAAACAGATCCAAATTCAAATTCTTTCTTTACATGGCATCCACCCAGAGGATACAATTCAGTGGATTTTATTTTGTTAGCAACAGAAGGTGTCTGAATTAAGGCTTATTAAATTTCACTATTCCTAAACTAAAATATGTGCACTTAGCAGCTTACTGAGGAGTAGTAATTAACAAATGGCGTTCAGCAATTGATGGCCTGGCAAAACTATTGTGCATACTTAGAGATAGAAGTTAAGAACTTGCAGGAAAATCCCAGACACATCGGTTCATAATTAATTGCTGCCTTTCTTTTTAAACTATGATAACTTGATGAGCTTTACAACAAAGTTTGTTTGAATTAAAAATTATTAGTTTAGCATCATTATTATCTATTTAGTTAATTGTGTGAATTGTTACATTAACACTATAGTATATAGTGGGTATATTTGCTTTAAGAGCATTTTGCACTTATAGTTTTCCATTAACTAGACTTTAAAACCATATATTTAGCTCAAATATGAGTTATCCTTACCTCTATTGCCATATCTCTATCTCTAGGTGCATATAAAGCCACCCCCCTTCCATTTCCAAATTGCTTTGCTTATTCAATGGTTTCATTATCACAATCACCACCCCATTCCCACAAGAAGGCGATGGACCCCAAGGTCTTTTGCATCTCCTGAGGATACTTTTGACAAAAATGTCTACTTGATGGTATCTTTTGTAGAAAGGATTCAAAAACCAGAAGGATGATTCACTGAAATGGTCTTTGTGCTTTCTTCTGATTTTGTTATTTTATGCTTTTCAGACTTAATTCTGCAGTGAAACTTGGTGACCATTCACTGTTTTGAACTCAAAGGCCCCATGACATATTTTAACATTCACACAGTTTTCTTTCCACCAATAGAAGTTACAGCGTGACTGGAAGTGCACCGGGCAGGGTTTCCGACTCCCACTTTGCTAGAAAGGGCTTCCCTTGGATCCAAAGCTTTGGAAATATGAGGAGAGAAGGAAAGGAGATGTGTACCTTCTTCAATACAAATCAATTTAATTTCTGTTGTTATTGAACAATTCTCTTTTATAAACAGGCCTTTAATTTTTAAGATCAGCTAGTGCTTTGACAGAGTAGTTTAAAAAAGGAGTGATTATTCATGCAGATAGCACCAAGGTATTCCAAGAGAACTTCATTTTATACTATTATAGGCTTTCCCTAAAAGAAACAGTAATCTTTGTGTTGAGCGTGGGGAACAAACTATTTCTTCAATACAAATCTAATTTATACTGGCCAGCTGATTGGTGCTTGGAGTCAGATCATTGAACATGATGTTAATTATTCACTGAGGTACTTGGAAGGACAGAATTTGCATTCTCCTGCAGTCAAGATTGATGGGGTTTTGCATTTGTACTATAGGAATAGCTTCCAACTCAATGCTAAAACTCAATATCATCTTAATAAAAATTTTGATAAAAGCACCAATAATTTGAACTTTCTCATATCCACAGAACATTTGTTTTATTGGACCCTTATGTTCCATTAAAAGTGTGTTGAAAATATTCTTTTTTATATCTAATCATATGGATATGGCTTTAAAAAAGTCTCAAGAACATTTCAAATAAAAGGTCATAATCACTGTAATAGAGCTTAAAAAACTTGTGATTTGGAGAAGAAAATTGCGACTCGTATCTTTGTAAAAGACATTTACTGTGGCACATCTTTAGCATTTTGGTTCTCAGATAAGAAAATATTGGGACTGTAACCATCTTTAGTAGAAATGAAAGTAATATTCCCATAGATAAGAAATGCCAAGCACAAAACAGACTTGTCTTAAATCAGGAATATGTTTGGAGATACGGTATAAAGCCAGGCTCTTTGCTCTCCTATAACAGACTTAGTCTGAGATTCTGACTTGTGTCTACAGCCACAAACAGACCTATGGAGGGCAGGCCACCGCCACTGCCACTCCATTTATCTCGCACTCTCAGGGGCATGTGGAATGCTGTTCCAACACCTGCTGGAGGGGAGCCAGGGCAGGCATGTCTGACATTTTGTGCTTCCCTCAGGAGGGAGAAATGGCCAATGGTACTGACTGATGTTTTTCTGTATCATGTTTTGAAAAGGTTGTGCATGTTTTGGAAGGAGATACTTCTAGGAGAAGGTATGTGTGTGTGTGTGCGTGTGTTGGGGGGTTGTATTGGTTAGGATGCCTCTGGTCACAAGTAACAGACAGCCTAAAGTCCTGCAGATGTAAACAATAAGGAGACATATCTCACATAACTGGGAGCCCAGAGGCAAAGCAGGCTCCAGGTATGGTGATAGAGGTTCAGTGATCATCAAGGACCCTGGTTCTTTCCATTTCTCTGCTACCTTCTAGGGATGTTTCCCCTGTGTTTGCAAAATGATCACTAGTGGTGGTCAGGGTACATACTTCCTTATTTACAACCAGTGGCAGGAGAAAGAGTGAACAGAGCCTCTCCCTCAACCATGGGATGAGCATTCTTTCTTTTGGTAGGATTGGCTCATCCTAGGTCACATGCCCATATCAGGGCAGTAATCACTGTCAGGAAAATGCTGTGTGCAGGTTGGCTTACATTTACCAGGATTTTAGGAAATGGGGTAGATGCCTGGACAACTCTGGGGTTCTGTTAGAAATGATAAAAAGGAGAGATGGATGCTGGGCAAGAAACCAAAGTGTCTTCTACAAAGAAGAGGAGTTTTCTTCTTTATTTAGGGAAAGCCTGTATCTGGAGAACCATTCACTCAGAGTCTTACCTTAGTAGCTTGCCTTCCTATCTCCATTCCTCCTTTCTGTCTCTTGAACTTTAATAAATTCTATAGGATACACTGGTATTGCTATGATGGCTTGATAATGATTGGTTTTTGTGTGTTCTATATGTTACAAATCTCTTCAGGTATGTTTATCTCCTCCAAGTTTGAGGTAATGGAGAAAACGCTTGTGATACATCTTGCCCCATGTTCCTCTAGAAAAATTGTATTTGTACTATCTCCATGTGAGTGTCAGATTTTCCATTCCTTGGGTCGCATCAAATTAGAAAATAGGTTAAGAAATAATAGTATGTTTTAATTTGAATTTAATTTTGCTTATGATGTTTTCACTTGTAGAAGTTTAAGAGGTTTATAGAACCAAATCTGTTTCTTCCCTTTGTGATTTCTTCCATTGTTTTAACATGTAGAAAATCCTTATTCACTGAGAAATCAAATAAATATGTGCATATATTTTTCTCTTATTTGGTGGTTTCAATTTTACATCTAATTTTTATGTATATTTGGGTCATTTGGTTATATGGTATGATCTAAGGATCTAGAAATTTTTTCCAAAAATGAATTTTCCAACTACTATTGAAAAAATCCTTTTCCAATTTGATTAATGAAACCATCTCTATATATTTGGCTCTTAAATGTATATCAACATTTACTTTTAGAAAATATTATTTTAACAGTATTTTAGGTATTTTAGTTTTATAATGTATTCCAATATTTGTAAGGATTGGACATCCCCCATTTGTGAAAATAGCAGAAACAAAGTTTAAAAAAAGACTGTATTTACAAACAAATTTTAGAACCACTTTGGCAATCTCTTAATTCTGTTGCAATTTTGATGGGCATTTTATTAAATCTATAAATTAATTTGGAAAGACCCATTATTTTTACAATAGTTAACCACCCCATGCACAATCATGCCAAATTTTACAAGTTAAGTCATTTATATGTTTAACATTTAAAATATTTTCTTCAATTTTTTTCAGCTGTTATTGTTACTGGGTTTCCTCCCTTATTTCTGGCGTAACGTGAAGTTAGATTTTTCTTTTTGTGTATTTGTGATAAATTAAGCTATATTTTCAGAATTATTCATTTGAATAGTCAGTGGATTTCATCATTTAATTTGAAAGGAAACTACTTTCTTCCTTGGAGTAAGTAAGGTGGGCACAGGTGGAATCACCCCAGGGAACTCAGCTGCCCTTCCTTCTGAGGAACAGTAGTGAAGGGTTAGAGTGGTGGACAGCTTTCATCCCAGATACCAGACGAGCAGAAATGGCCCGCATAATGGTAGGTGAGAGTACAGGGGCTCCTTCTCTTCCACCTGTTGGTGGTAGCACAGGACTCATGTTGTCTTCATCTCTGGGGACACAGGACAGGGGATTGTGCCCCTGTAGCATTTTCTGAGAACCATAGAACTCATAATTATGATGATGTAATTCCTAGTTTGCCCAGGACCGCTCTGTTTTAGAGCTGACTATGGCTACTGTCCTAGTACAATTGTCAATTGTTAATAGTTTCCTCTTTCACTTTCAGAAGTTTTCTGGTCTGGATGATGGATCACACAGTCCCCCTACTCACACTGCAGCGTGAAGCAGAGGCTGCAGTGACAATGACCACTGTACCCTTAGACTGAGAATTGAGATGAGGAGAACAGGAGCTTAACACTTAATGGAGCCTTTGCTGCCGCAAGTGCAAGATTCGGACTGCAAATTAGGAGTGGTAAAGGTCACCTGTGTGAGCATAAGCCCCCTACTCCTGTTTACAGGGCTGCATGTTTGTTGGAGACAGAAGTGGCAGAGGAGCAGGCTTTTATCAGCCTTTGGACCAATCCCTGCATCAAGAAGCAAAGCCTTCTTTTCAGGGCCCTGAGCTGTTACATTTACTTACTTGGAATGGAACGGTGTTTGGTGCATCCTGGAGCAGGAACTAGGTGAATCACCTCAAACCCAAGCAACAAGTAAGGTTGATGCTGAGAAGGCGTTGGGAGAGGGGATTTTGGAGAGTAACTCTGGGGGAACCCATGCCCTTCCCGCTATTGATGGGGCTGAGCAGCAGCATCAGATGCCAGATGTCGTTGCCATGCAGGACTTGACGACCTCACACTAGACGTCATCACCTCTCCCAATGCCTTCTCCTCAGACATCACAGACAGAAGTGCAGACTCTTGGAAACACGGCTCATGAAGGAGGTCTTGAATTAGGCTTGGCCATGCCCGACCACTTAAGCTGTTGGCGTTTTGTTTTGTAGGGCACGGGGACATAGAGGGAGCATATTAGGCTCCTGGGATTTAGTCTCATCATTTCCCTTAAACAGCATCTCCCCAAGTGTGTTCTGCAGAACTCCAGTTCTGAGGGGTGATAAGAGCTGGACTAAGAAAAAGGGGGTGGATTCGGGAAACAGAATTATGTCATGTTAGCCTGCATCTGTGTTCTCTCACTTCAGCTTGAGGGTCTTACTGACATTCTCACAGGAGTTGGGGCATGAATGGGGCTTTGAAGGATTATGTCAAAGAGTCAGGAAAACAATTTTTGAGAAAGTGAGTAGAACTTGGAGAGGTGAGAGGGCTTATATTGTGGAGATTTGAGTGACATGATAAAGTGGACTAGAAGATGAATTCAGGTTTTGTTGTTGTTGTTGTTGTTGGAAAGGAAAGGTGAGCAGCTAGAGGCAGGAAAAGGGGACCATTCTGGACACTGTTATAGTTAGTATAGGTATGCTATGGTAAGGGCCTGAAACAGGGTGGTAGTAATGGGGATAGAAAAGAGAAATTAGATGTAAGAAAGACGTAGAACTATGCAAGCTATGCCCATGGGATAGTGACCATGGTGCGGACAACAATCAGCAGCAGCAGTGCTGTGTTAGCAGCTAAAATCTGAGACCTCACCATGTGCCATGCTCTGTGCTGAGTGGACACAATCCACGGAATATCTCATTTACTCCTCTCAAGGATGGTAGGAGGTAATGTTTATATTTTACTGATTAAGAAATGGAGATTGATGGAGATGAAATTGTTTAAATAACTTAGAGTTAGGAAGCAGTGCTTCTCACTTTGAATCTCCAGAGATGCTGTGGGATCCAGGAGTGAGACTCCAGCTGCCCAGAGAGATTGTGCAGAGGAGATGATGACCAGAAGCAGCAGGCAGTGCCTCTCTTAGGAATCTTATGTGCTCTGAGGCAGCTGATGAAGCTAATTTCACCAAAGAGGAGGTGGGTGTAGTCCTCTTGTCACTTTGGAGGTGGTTGGTGGGGGCAGTTGAGAAAAAGGGTGGTCTGGCTGATCTGAAAGGCAGCCTGAATGTGACAAGTCTGACTATGGAGAGTCACCAACCGGATGTTCTCGGGGGTTTGAATAGGTCCAGTGCTTATAATATTAATTTCAATCTAACATTTTACTCAAAGAAAACAAGTGATAAAATCACTTTCCCCCATCACTTGAAATGGGTGTAAAAAATCCTATGAAACATCTGAGGATGACTAAAGGCTCTGCACTGGGGAGGAAAAGCAGTTTCTAGCTTTTGTAAAATAACTATCAAACATCTCAAATATTTACTTCCTGTTGCAGTTATAATGGTACTTCAATATCTCCTGTGGTTGGTTTGGGAGGGAGGGGGGAGAGGCATTTGTATAATTTAAAAAATAAATTATAATGCCAAATATTCTTCACAACAATTTTGAGTCAGTTTCTGAGCAGGTCTACAGAGGCTGTTAAAATGTGAGATTATAGCAGAAAACCAATTTCAGTATAAGCCTATGGAGATCCCATCACAATATAAAAATGAAATGTTGCCAATGTATATTATACACTACACCCAGAAATAGATAGAAAGCAATACAAAACCCTCATGCCTATATAATATTCTGGTTCAGACATTCATCCATCGAGCAGCATTCTCTAAAAGGAAGCTGACACGGAGTCCTTATCTCAAACTGTAATTGTTATCATACCACAGACAATGTTTTATTTAAATGGATTATGCTTTAAGTCACCTGGGAAAATTGCAAAGAAACGGAATTCGAAGTCTTGGGCCATAATTAGACAACTCAAGGATATTAACTGAAAAATTCAGGCAATCAGCATGTTTGGTACACGAGTGATTCTCAAGCCTGGCTGTATATTACAATCACCTGGGAACCTTTAAAAAATACCTATGCCTGGGTTCTACACCTAGAAAGTCTAATTTAATTAGTTTGCTGGTGGTGTGCAGGCATCAGTATTCTAATGTGCAACACAGATTTACATAAACCCAAAAAGCTGGATTCAGCAGAGTCTGCTGTGTGTGCCACCCAAAAAATTGAAGAAGGAGCTCTGTCCATCAGGAGCAGAAATTGCGTGCAAATGGGTACAATAGCTTATGCCAATTTTTCTCTCTCTCTAACTGGTGTATCACTTTGGAAGTTTGATGGAGGAAATATTGAGGAATGTTGGGGTAGAGGTGGGAGCATTTAAGGTCTACCCAGGGCAGCTTGGATTTTTGGCTGCTTGCACACTGATTTAAACTATTCCTGAGGCAGACACTTAGTAGTTAAGCTACATCCACTACCTAACTTTAAATTATAGGTGGATAACAGCACTCTGGATCTATTTAAGTATCTATCCCATCTCCAGCTTTAAAGGACCAGTGAGCATAAGATCTAAGTTTGCCAAATTGGAAAGGATTTATATATCTTCCCTGCCTCCCACAACCAATGTTAACAAGCAAACAGACAACTTCCAGTAGCAATCAATGCTATCTTAAACCTTTTCCTATCTTGAAAAGGAGATCAGACTTAGGAGGAAGTTATACCTACGAAGGCAGAGTGGAGAGATGGAAAGAACCTGGGTCTTTGATGTCGTCACTGAGTTGCTGACCATGGGTACCTGGAAGTTATTCTGTTTCTGGACGTGTTAGATAATATAGTTCCTCATCATTTAAGCCACTTTAAGTAAATGATGCATAATTAGTGAATTATTTCAGATGGACAGAAAGAAGAGAGCATTCTAGTTGGAATTATGAATCCCATTCTGACATGAACTCAGAGATCTTAGACCAAGGAAAATCTCTCTGAACCTCAGTTTCCTCCTTTTTTAAAGTTTGGGATCTGAACATGTGAGATCCAAGCGTATGCTTAAGAATTGTATCACTGAGTTACATTTGCTACTCAGTGCTTTCTGATGAAACAACATTATTTTCTAACATACTTAATATAGCTCCTATTTGCAAAATAGCAATTTCAAACTTTGGTAGATAGTTAATCTCATGTGAAATTTCAATACATCTTCATTGGCATTTCACTTTTGGTTTGTCAGTTTTGGAGGATCAGGGCCAATCTAGTCTTGGTTCCTATTTTATCTTTACTTTTTTGTCTTGGTCTTGGTTTCTTCCCATAGTGGACTTCTGTCTGGCTACTGCTTCTTGAAATGACCTTAGACAAGTAGACCAGATCATACATGCTCACATTGGGCCCTGGGCTCATGCTCAGAAAAAATTATCTAATGGGAGCAGTGGAGGTGTAGGCAGAGCACTGGGAGTTTTGCTCACTTTCGGCCCTAGAACCTTGGATCTAATAGCCTTGCAATGTCTATCTAGGTATATAACAATACTCAAAGAGTTTTATTAACTGGGCTTTATGAAAACTTTTGTCACTTTCTGAAAATCCTTTTGAGCTTACTTTCTCAAATGAAATGGTGTATAATTTACTATATGTACACATTTACAGAATAAAATTTGAAGGTATACAGTGATGTGTTGCTTAACGATGGGGATATGTTCTGAGAAATTTGTTGTTAGGCGATTTTGTTGTTGTGTGAACATCATAGAGTGGACTTACACAAACCTAGATGGTACAGCCTACTACACAGCTGGGCTATGTGGTACTAATCTTAGGGGACTCCCGTTGTATATGCGTTGACTGAAACGTCGTTATGCGGCTCATGACTGGACTGTGCGTCTTGATGTCAGTCTTCTATTTTCTCTTATTAAGATTGAGGTTCCATAGCCAATGTGCTGATGGCAAAAATCTCACAGCTCAGCTGATCTGTACCTTTTTCTGAGTTTCCCACATTGCTCTCATCCTGAGGAATCAATTCCTGCTTCTTTCCTTATCTTTTCTTTTTCTCTTTTCCTCTCTCTCTTTGAACAGTTAATGAACATCTGTTGTGTCCCAGGCACTGTGCTAGGTAGTGGATATGCAACACTGCTCCCTGTCTGGTGGGGGAAACAAACATAAAAAACAAATGATTAAAAAGAGTTTAATAATTTCCATATAAAAGGAGGGGGAAAAGTGCCTCTTGGGTAAGATACAATCTGGCAAGAGATGACGTTGTAATGACTTTGAACAGAATAAGGTGGAGAAATTTATACTATGTTTTTTAGCACACACAAGGCATGATCTAGTGTGTAAGTGTGTGGTAAAAACTGAAACAGTAGTTACGAGATTCATGGTAATATACCTCCTCTAGTGCCGTCTTCCACTTCATCCACAGCGATGCGAAAGTTTGCAGGGTGGCTGTATGAGGTCTGAAAGCATGACTCAAGTCACCACCAAGGCAGTGCAAAGGCGACTTGGTTTGTGCTTCCCTGTGATAACTGCACTTTAGCCTCAATGTATTTCTTGCTTAATAAGGTCTTTAGGAAGAACTCCCCTTCCAAGATTCTCAGCTTGCCTCTCCCCCACTGTCTACAAACACCTCCCAAACCACCAACCAAGCGGTCAAGCAAAATCTACAATCTTACTCCAGTCTAGGAAAAAACAAAAAAATTTTTATAGACGATTTCTCTCAGAGTGGATTCTTCTGCAGAGCAGTTGATGGCTGTTATATTGACAACTCTTATTCACTTGTAGCATATGGTCTTTATGGTCGGGCTGCCCAGTTATTGAAATATTGCCGAACACGGAGTCTAATCATGTAACAGATGCACAGATGGTGCTGGAATAAACACACTGGTGGACCCTGGAGTTAACTTCCCTAATTCTATGTTGCATTTTAATTTGTTTTGTGACTTATTGACAATGGATTTGATTAGAGTAGAAATCTGCTAGGTAGTTTCTAGGTTTTGTGAGCTATGTGTCTGGTAACCTCATGTGAGTGTGTGTGTTGTCTGGTTAGTTTTAGGTTTTAAAATTGTGTCTTTGAGTAACACCTTAGAAAATATGAAACTCTCCCATGCCAGATAATTGAATAAAATAATAGCCAATGCTGTATCAAGAGACTTAGGCAATGAGCACATAGACTTTTGTGCCTTAATAGACGAATACAGCAAAGTAGAAATAAGTACACGTATTATTCTCCCCAAAGAATATTGTCTCTAGAAATTTGGTATTTGTATTGTGGCTCTGGATTTTAATAATTAGTTGTGTGGGCAAACTCAGCTAATCTGTCTGGCCTCATGTTCTTCATCTGTAAAATGAGTTGCACAAAATCAGAGATCTTTTCTGCCAAAAAGTTTGAAAGCATTCTTTAAATAAAATTGCAGGGGGAAATAACTTATATAAAAGATATACAACTGAAATTGTGGTGGAAGCAGGAATGTCCAAAAATCTGGAACCCAGAAATGCAGATGTTGAAAGCTTACTGAGAAACACTATCGCGGCTTCCAGTGAGTGAGGGGAATAGAGCCCATGGTCCCTTCCCTGTACCGATGACACAATCTGCAATATAAAATAATGTGATGTGCAGGATTGTAAAGCTCCTCGTCTAGCATGGCAAATCAGGGACTTTTGCATACAGGTGTGCTGCCTGTGCAGTGACAGCAAAATAAATCTGTGCTTGTTCCAAACTGAATTTTCAGGTGAGTCATTTAGTCTTTAGCATTCTGGCACCTTCAAACTATGATATTCTGAATCTCTAATCCTCCCAACTATAGGAAGACATCCCAGGAGAACACACCATCCTCTGAGATAATCATCTGTTCCTCAAAGGGTGACACTCTTGGAAAAAAATCTCTTGTGGTCAGAAGCCAGGATATAGTGGCTTTAAGCAGAGCCCTCAAAGTAATCCCATTTTTGGGTGATTTCATGAACCGCTTGTAGTGTCTTTCCCAATTTGGAGATGATTTTCTACCAGACTGGGAAGTACTCATTCCTTCGGCATTTATTTAACGTCTGCCATATGCCAGGCATATGCTCAGTGCTTGAGATAAAAAACAAAAAACTCTTCATCTTCAAGGAGGTGAAGATGTAGAGTGGGAAACTGCCAGACAAACCAACAATCCCAATGCGTTGTGGTGAGTCTCACTGAGGTCTGAACAAGGTGCTCTTGGGAGGATGGACAAGTAAACCAACACAGCCTCGTGGGGGAAGGCTTTGCAGAGGAGATGATGCCAGAATAAGCTGAGAAGGAGGCTAAGAGGAGGAAGGAAAGTGTTCTAGGCAGAGGAAACAGCATGGGGGGGAAGCATTGAGGCAAGAAACAGTAAACAGAGTTGAGGATCTCCAAGTACTTCCCAGTGGCTAGAGAATCAACCACGTGTGAATATATAGGCTGGAAACAAAGCTAGAGGGGCGGGCAGAGCCTCCCTCACATGCGACCATCATGGGGCTGAACTTTATTCTGAAGGCTGTGGAGAATCTCTGATGGTGTTTAAATAGGGAAACAACAAAATATAGATTTATGTGTTAGGAGGCTCACTCTGTCAACAATATAGAGGAGCCACTGTGGTGGGATGATGGGGAGAGAGTGAGGAGGAATGAACCTAGAGGGGAGGGGATAGTTATGAGACTGGTCCAGGGGGGAAGTGAACAATTTCAGATGGAAGGCCAGGCCTTTAATTACTCTTGAACCACCTTTTCATTTCTCAATCAACCCTATTTGGTCATGGTGCATTTTTTTAGTGTTCTGTTGGATTCTGTTTGCTAATGCTACATTAGAGATTTTTGTACTGATGTTAATTAGCAAGATAATCTTTATTCCTTATTCTTATCTCTCTTCTATGCTTTGAAAAGAGTGGAAAAAATGTCACATTATTTGTTCATTGAAGATTTGAAAAAAATGCACTTGTGAATCTTTTTCGACCTAGTTTTCTTGGGGTGGGAATGTGGGCAGTAGTCGTTCTTTGACCCTAGAAGAGAAGGAGATAAACAAATCTATAGTCACGAAAGAATTGACAAATACTCTCAATTTTGATAATTTATAACTTCTTAGAAACTATCCACTTCATCTAGGAATTTAATGTTATTTTATAGAGTTTTTACAAAGTACTCATAATTCTTTTTAATATCTTGGGTATATGAGACTTCTTTCCCTCCTTAGTCTCATTGTTATTTGTTTGTGTTTTCTCCTTTTTATTTTTTGTTTAGACTAACTGCTTATTTGTCTCTATCACATTTCCCCCTAAGAATTACCTTTTATTTTGCCAAATTCCACTTTCTTTCTTCTGTTTTATAATGTATCAATTTCTGCTTTTTATCTTAAATTTGTTTCTTTGCTTTCCTTAGGTTTTATTCTTGTTAAATTATTGAGCTTAACTCTTATTTAGTAATGTAAGTGTATAGAACTTTATATTTTCTCCTGTGCACAGCTTCAGCTGTTTACATTGGGTTTTCTTAATGTAGTGTTTTCAATATTATTATTTGCCAGATATTCTGCAACTTTGGAGTCAATAAAGAAATCACGACCAGACTTGCTAAAGAATGAGTTATAACATTTCAGGTGGTGGGTTTTATTACTTGCTAATTTATTTTTTAAAAATTATATTATTGAGGTCACATTGGTTTATAACATTGTATAAATTTCAGGTGTACATTATTATATTTCAGTTTCTATATAGACTGCATTGTATTCACGGAGAAGGTCTAGCTTCCATTCATCATGATACATATGTACCCCTTTACCGCTTTTCCCTTCCTCCCACCCTCTTCTACTCTGGTAACCACCAATCTGTTCTCCTCATCTACGTGTTTGTTTCTTTGTTTATCTTCCATATGTAAGTGAAATCATATGGTATTTGTCTTTCCCTGTTTGATTTATTTTGCTTAGCATAATACCTCAAGGCCCACCCATGTTGTTGCAAATGGCATGATTTTGTCTTTTTTATGGCTAAGTAGTATTCCAATGTGTGTTTGTGTGTGTATATATCTATATATACACACACATCACATCTTCTTTATCCATTCTTCTGTTAATGGGCACTTGGGCTGCTTCCAAGTCTCGGTTATTGTGAATAATGTTGCAGCGAACATAGGGCTGCATATATCTTTTCAAATTAGTGTTTTCATGTTCTTCAGATAAATTCCCAGTAGTGGGATAGGTGGGCCATATGGCATTTGTATTTTTAATTTTTTTGAGAAGTCTCCCTACTGTTTTCCATAGTGGCCATACCAGTTTGCATTCTTACTGGCAATGTATGAGGGTTTTCTTTTCTCCATATGCTGCAGCACTTGTGATTTCTTGTCTTTTTAATAATAGCCATTCTGATGGGTGTGAGGTGATATCTCATTATAGTTTTGATTTGCATTTCCCTAATAATTAGTGATGTTGGACATCTTTTCATGTGCCTCTTGGCCATCTGTATATTTTCTTTGGAAAAATGTCTGTTCATATCCTCTGCCCATTTTTTGATCAGGTTGTTTATTTTTTGTTGTTGAATTGCATGAGTTCTTTATATATTTTGGAAATTAACCCCTTGTCAGATACATGATGTGCAAATATTTTCTCCCAGTTGGTGGGTTCTCTTTTCATCTTGTTCCTGGTTTCCTTTGCCTTGCAGAAGTTCTTTAGTCTGATGAATTCCCATTTGTTTATTTTTTGTTTCCCTTGCCTGAGGAGACATGTATTCAAAAAGATGCTGCTAAGACTGATGTCAAAGAGTGTACTACCTATGTTTTCTTCTGAGAGTTTTATGGTTTCAGGTCTTACATTCAAGTCTTTAATTTGTTTTGAGTTGACTGCTGTGCATCATGTAAGATAATTGTCTACTGTCATTCTTTTGCATGTGGCTGTTCTGTTTTCCCAACACCATTTATTGAAGAGACTCCTTTCTCCATTGTATATTCTTGGCTTCTTTGTCGAAGATTAGCTGTCCATAGATGTGCAGTTTTATTTCTGTTCCATTGATCTGTGTTTCTGTTTTTGTGTCAGTGCCATGCTGTTTTGATTATTATAGCTTTGTTGTATATTTTTAATTTGGGGATTGTGATGCCTCCAGCTTTGTTCTTTTTTCTCAGGATTGCTTTGGCTATTCAGGGTCTTTTGTTCCACACAAATTTCAGGATTCTTTGTTTCTGTGAAAAATGTCATTGGGATTGCATTGAATCTGTAGATTGCTTTAGGTAACATGGACATTTTAATCATGTTTATTCTTCTAACCAAGAGAGTGGAATATCTTTCCATTTCCTTATGTGTTCTTCAATTTCTTTCAATAATGTCTTGTAGTTTTCAGTGTATAGGTCTTTTGCCTCCTTGGTTAAATTTATTCCTAAGTATTTTATTCTTTTTGTTGTGATTGTAAATGGGATTTTTTTCAGATTTCTCTTTCTGCTAGTTACTGATTTCTACTTTAATTGCATTATAACCAGAGAGCACTTGTCATTACTATTATCACTATTTGTTTTTGATGCCTTTTTTTTGTGCCTAATATATGGTCAAGTTTTGTAAATGTTTTTACAAGTATTTGAAAACAGTTCTATTCTCTGTTTTCAGGGTTGGAGTTATAAAAATGTCAATCTAATGGATTAGATTCCAGATTCCTTAAATCCTCACTCATTTTGAGTATTTGTCTTCTTTGTGGCTAAGAGAAATAAAATAGAATCCTCATCCATTTGGAGGAATCTCCTTAAATTTCCTGCATTTTAAGCTTTATGTGTCCTTAAGTCATAATAATTGGTATATAAAATATAACAGTAGTTATATCTTCATTGTAGACTGCATGTTTCTGTAATGATAAACTACTCTTTTATCTTGTTTAATGCTTTTTGCCTTAAAGTCTGTCTGGCAAAGACGTGACAGATAAATGCGTAAAAAAGAAAAATCAGGGGCCGCCCTGTGGCCGAGTGGTTAAGTTCTTGCTCTTCGGTTTGGAGGCCCAGGGTTTCACCGGTTTGGATCCTGGGTGCGGACGTGGCACCGCTCATCAGGTCACGCTGAGGCGGAGTCCCACGTGCCACAACTAGAAGGACCCACAACTAAAAAATATACAACTATATACTGGGGGGATCTGGGGAGTAAAAAAGCAGGATAAAAACAAAGGATTGGCAACCGTTGTTAGCTCAGGTGCCAATCTTTATAAAAAAAAGGAAAAATCAGAATCATGTATATCAATCCTTTTACTTTTAACATTTCTAAGTTACTGAGTAATAGAAGGCATGTAGTTTTTGTTCACTAAATCCAATTTGAGACTCAGAAGAATTCATTGTATTTCATATACATATGTAACATGCATATTAAATATATAACATATGTTTCACTCCTGTTACCTTATATTTTCTCTTTCTAATGCTTCTGTTGTTTTTCAGCTTTTGCTATATGGTTATATCTTCTTCATTTTGGTTCTGTTACTCTCCTAACTATTGATGTTTTGAGAGATTTATAATCTGGTTTTTCGTTCCTCTAGTGGCTACCTTTATGACTGTAAATATTTTTTAAAGCTAGCTCTATTGACGCTTGCTATGAAATATGGGGAAATTCATGCCCTTGTCCATCCTTACACCACCCCTATATCACCTCCTTGCTTTTCAGTTCCTTTATTTTCATGACGTTAAAGTTTACAATACATGTGTTAAATGTTATAAACTTCCTGTGGCTTCAGCATTCACCACCAGTGCTTAAATACCATAGCTTCCCTGTTTCTAGCTCTTTATTTGGTTCAGGTTTTGGCTGCCTGGGGTTCACTCTCTATTAGCTTTTCAACCATAAGGGCTTTTAGTTGTTATATTCTGACTCTTTGTGTGGTTCCAATGCATGGCTAATGCTATATTCATGGTTGATAATTGGTTGGCTTGAAATTCTTGAGGGCGTAGCTACTTCTCTCTAGGACTCTAAATACTGTCCTGACATTGACTATTTTGTGGATGTGCTATGCTAACCCAGTGCTTCTCTTTTCATTATTATTGTATTTACATATACATATACAATATTGTATATATATAACACATGTTCTATTTGCATTATTGCATCCTTTCTCAAAGAGTATCTTTAATACTACAGATATATTCTATCTTTGTTTTTGTACTGTAGCCTATTATATAAACTACTATAATATCTAGATTTTTCCCCCCTTTCTGAAGAACCAATTTTTGTCTCCTTGGGGGTGACATCATCCCTGTTGAGCAGACATGTGCTAACCTGACGCCCCATATCCTCTTGTAAGTCATTTTATTTTGTCAGTGAGGATAGTGTTTTTTCCTTCAAATTTTTTTGGGACACAGTAATCTTTGCTACTGCAGATTTAGGGCTTTAGTTTTTCTTTGCCAACTTTTCTCATACTTTTGAAAAAAACATTTGGGCTCATTTGTTCCATTCCCTTCTTGAGAAATATCAATTATGTGTGTATTAGGTACTTGCTTCCATCTTCCATATCTCTGATCTTCTTTTTAGCTTCTTATTTTGCCCTCTTTTTCCATTTTATTGCATAGTTGTCTCAAAAATTCCATGTCATTGCATTTTGGACAGAAAACAGTATCTGTTTTCTTTTTTGCTGCTTTTAATGTTTTTCATTTTTGTAGTGGTTTTTTAATATTCTCTTTCAGACTTCACCTCCTTAATTTTTCTTAATATGTCTATTCTTCATCTTTCTTTTGTCTCTTTTACTCCTTTTGGTATTTCATAGCATCTGTGCTACCATAATACCTCAGATTTGGGGCTAATCTGCCCCTTCTCCCCGACTCCTGGTAAGCAGATCGCCAGCCAGGAGATCTGTGTGAATTCACAGCATAGCTCCTTGGCTCCTAGGTCTTTTGTTTGGTGATTTTGTACTTATTTATCTTGCTTAGTTGGGTGTACTAAGCAGGTGCAAATCTTGCTGCTATTTCTGATCTCTCTTCTACCTTGCCTCACTTCTGGCTGGTTTTAGCACAGGAGTCCTAACTGGAGAAAATGAAGATAGAAACAATACTTCTTCAAACCTTGTTCTCTTTCTGTTCCTCAATATGTAACAAGCACCCAGGATTATCTCTGTATGGCCTAGGCATGTCCTCGTACTCATCCCTCCAGGTAAAGGTAGGCCCCTCATGTCCCTCTTTCTTATTTTCAGAGGAATTTGTATTCATATCAAGACCCAAGGAGGTATGAATGGTTTTCACTACCTCTAGTTTGGGTCTAAATTTTGCTATATTTTGACAATGTCTTTCACTGTCTGTGATTAGGGGTTGTATCCATCTCCTGTTTTCATTTTAGATGGAATTTTCTTCTTTAGTTTTTATTCTTTTTATATCTATGGCTTTCTGAGAAGGGAGAAGAGTAGATACACCCTTAGCTCCCATCCTTGACTGGAAATTCTAGGCTCATGGTTAAGCATCCCCCCAAATATATATAGTTTATATCCCCCGCCCATAGTTGTGGCTGGGATCAGGAACTAGGCCACTAGATATAAAATATGTCATGCACGCTTACTAATGGATTTGAGATAGCTAAAACAAAAATGTTACACTACAAATAAAAAATAGAGTTTGAAATGGAAGGGTGACAAATAAGGTTAAAAAGGGACAGAGAAAAGAGAGAAGCAAAATTCTGCCAGGTTTCTGTGACAAGGTGGTTGTTGAAGATCAATATTGAAATTCACTCCAAGCTTCCCGGAATCTAAGGCTGGGGAGGAAATCACAATGGCTGGCTCAGTTTTAATAGCTTGATGAAAGGAAGCATGGTGATTAACCATTTTTTTGGATCTAAATAATTCATAAGAAGGATCTGATGAATGAATATCTATTATATCACTACATGTTCTTTGTATGTTTTCAACAGCACAAAGGTAGATTATCCTCCTGTTTGGAGGAGAGGGGATGGGGAGGCTGGCATTCAAGCAATGACCAACACTGAGGGTGGAAATTGTCTCTGTTCTATGGGTGAAGTTGTTAGTGCTGGTTCTGGGTCTTCCTACTGTACTTACACCTAGACCTGAATTCTTGCCAGTCTTGATTCCTGGGCCTTGTTAATACTCCTGACTTTGTTTCTCCCAAACCTTCTACTTGCTCCAGATAACAAGAACCTTCTAGACTTACCTCTGCCTGGTCTTTCCTGGGCCCTTAGCTTGAGCGTCTTGCTTCAAATTCTGTGTTGGATGCCACAGTATGGTAATGACTTTCCTTACACAGAAGAGCAAAGGGCAGGTCAGTCACTGAGTAAATGGTGGATATAATTATGGTGGCTTAATGGCTTCCTTTTTTTTTTGAGGAAGATCAGCCCTGAGCTAACATCTGCCACCAATCCTCCTCCCCTTGCTGAGGAAGACCAGCCCTGAGGCAACATCTGTGCCCATCTTCCTCTATTTTATATGTGGGATGCTTACCACAGCATGGCTTGCCAAGCGGTGCCATGTCCACATCTGGGATCTGAACCGGTGAACCCTGCGCCCCCGAAGCAGAACGTGCGAACTTAACTGCTGCGCCACCAGGCTCGCCCTGGGTTAATAATTAGCTTCTTAATGGCTTCTGGGGAAAAGTTTTGAGATGTGCCTGTCAGATCCCGTATCAGAAATGATACTACAGTAGATACAGTAGTAGATACAGCTACTGAGAGTGCTGATGGAAGAAAGACCTCCGCTGTTATCTTCCTATCACCTTGGCTGAAGGTGATGCCCCTTTTGAGGGCTGCCTGCATTCAGCGACTGATCTTTGTGGGGATGTGAAGCTTGGTCCCTTTGTCCCTACAAGATTCAGAACTCCCTATAGGGTTGGCAGAGGCCTTTACTGAAACTATATTGCAGCCAAACTTCTCCCTCCACCAATCTGGCTTTTCCCTTTCCTTCCCCAAGGACACTCACTAACAACCTTCCTGGCCACTAATCCCTATCGAGGAGTCTACTTCCTGTGGAATCCAACAGGAAACAGCTTCTTAAAGCCAGCTCAAGCTGATCCACTGCGTCATCATGGTCAGAACATCATGCAATTGGCCCAAATGCCACAGTGTTAACTAATATGAACTTGTAGGGCCAGGAAAGAAACACAGGGAACTAGAAAAGGGTTGGAATTCCAGAATAGAAGGGGATGAATTAGGAGAGTGGGAAAGAAGAAAAGAGGGAGATCAAGCATATTTGTGTACCTACATCTGTCTTCAAGATACAAGTGTTAGGGACTGGACATTGAAGGAGCATCTGAAAACAATCCTCCACATTCTACCGACGCTTGTACCTCCTGAACAAGGACACACCTGAAGCCTCTCTAAGATTCCTAATCCCACACCCTTTAAAATGCGTCTACATACCTTCCCATTGATTCTTATGAGAGTATCTGCCTGCAGTGGTGCCACCTTCATCTCATGGAAGGGGAGAAGTGCTCAGAGAGTTTTGGCGACTTGTCCAAGGCCATCCAGCAGAGCCCAGCACTGCAAGGCCCAAGGCTAGTGTTTCTCCCGCTCCAAGGCAGTTTCCTCTGAATGGAGGGGCTCAAGACAGCCAACACTGGCACTTGCCCGTTTTAAGTAAGCTCTTTAAAGTTAGAGTTTCCCATTTCCTGGGGTTATTTACCCAGCTTGAGCAAAACACTCTGGGGTCTCTGGCCTGAGTGAAGGCACTGCAAGAATAGTGGGAAGCAAGTTAGAGTCAGAGAGAAAAACTCTGAACTTCTCAGGTGCCACCTTCCACTCTCTCCACAGGTGTAAATACTACTCAACAAACCCCTTTAGTGCCTGGAGTTAGAGGCCTATTTATTTTTGCAGTTGGAAAGAAAGACTTTCTGAAATCTTGCTTGGGGTCTCAGAGCTTCCTGCCCTGCCACTGTGCACCTGCAGGGTTGGCATGTAAATGTGTGGAGCTTGTGCCCTGAGGTTTCCACGGGGTGTACATGAGCTTTATTTTCCTTATGCGAGTCTTAGCATCACTAATCATATAATAGAGATCATATAATAGAGAGCTGTGGCTTTGCTGGCAAGGGATGCTCTGCTGTGAGTCTTGCTACTGAATATTTTAAAACAGAACTAGATCAAGGAACTAGAGAAAAATCTCCCTCTTTCTTTGCCCCAACTCCTGATTCTTGCTTATTTGGGTGTGTCCAACACACCATTGTTGTCTGCATTTGACGTTGCTCTGGATGGTGGTAGGCTCCCAGGATTAGGGAACAGTGTATGTTCTCTCTGTCTCTTCCCTGAACTCTATGATTGAATTTTTTTCGTGTGTAAGTAAAACAAGAAAATCTGTAAGAATACCAACAGGAGAAAAAATAGGAGTGTTTCTCTCCCAGCTCCCTCTTGAATGGCTCAGCACAGGCCCCCTGCCCACGCACCAGATGGGCAGGGGGCCACACGTCTCCCTCTATGCCTGATTCAGCAGAGTTTTTATAAAGCTATCCTGTCACCTGAGAAGTTCTCTTAAAACAAAGCAGTAATAGATTATCTTATCTTTCTTTCTTTTTTATATTTGTTTTCTTTCTTTCTGATGAGAGTTATATGAGGCATCCATTCTGGACTTTATTTTGTGGAAGAATGCTCTGGGTTATGGGAATGCTTCCTGGAAGGCAACAGGTGAAGAGGATTAAATATGATTCATCAATGCTGACATTTATTTCACTGTGGGGAATTATTTTTTAAGTATTACTATCACAAAATGGGGTTGTGGGTGATGGTTGGGGGAAATCAGTCAAGAGCTATGTAAATAGAAAGTGACTTCATTTAACGTCCTCTCTAGTAGAACAGAAAAAAATTTTATGTGTGTATTTTATAATTATGAAGCGGACAAAATACTCTTCTATCCAACTGAATAATTCTAGTTAGTTACTATTTTAAAGAGAAAGTGGGGTTGGGATGGCAGAGTGTTGGAGGAGACACACGCAGGGTGGTAAATCGTGTAGTTTAGAGACTCTGGTTAGGGCCGGCCGGACTTGCTGCAGAGCACTAGATAAGGGATTAACCTGCAGCTAGACCTCTTGGTACTGGCTCTGGAGGCCAGAACAAAATTGAGCGAAGATCAGCCCAAGGTCACTCTCTAATCATTCTCACCCTGTTCTCTGTATGTCATTTAAGTCTCAGTTACGACCAAAGACTAAGTTCCGAATGTCAGCTGGTTTGCTCTAGCTAGCACTGATAAATTTTATTGAGGACTATTTCCTCTCTCTGGGAAGGTCATCTTTTTGCTCAAGCTTGCACTATTAGGAGGGGGGCCTGAAGAGCCATGAAGCAGCAACCAGCATCTTTCTAAGCAATCAGATCAACTGAATCAACCTTCATAGTCAAAGGAGTGATAGATGTCTCTTCTAGGTCCTTCCTTCCTGCATAGCCACAAAGCTTAACTTCCATAGAACAATGTGTGCAATCTTTTTACAGCATGCAGTTTCCATTGGCGCACTGTGTAGGGTTTTGCAGCACAGTGTGTGCATGTGAATGTGTGTGTTGATTTTCTGAGTTTGATGGGAATGGTTTGAAAAAAGATCTCAGAGTTAAGATAACCTGGGAGAAAAGCAGCAAAATCTTCAAAAAATATCTTCAGAAGGTAGGAAGGAAAAATGTGGTGGACACAGATTCGTGATGCTGTATTGAAGGATGTCTGCTCAGTTATGGGCTATGGGGAGTGTGGTCAGCAAGAAAGCTTCCAGCTGTCAGCTGCTTTGGGATCTGCCTCAGCTACAGAGAGCTGCTCGATCAGGTTGCTGCCCTTCCTGGGACAGCCTGTATTCAGTGAATGAGTGAGGTGGACGGACAAAGCCCCGTTGTGTCAGTCCACCAGATAGCTCAGCTTGGCGATACATATTCCTGAAGTACCTACCAGCTTCCTGGAGACCTGACTGGGTCTGCATTGCAGTCCAACTGCTTCCTTCTTTCCTACCCTTCCTTTCACAAGTGTTGACTCTTAACAAATATCCTTCATACCAAACTCCATCTAGATGCCTGCTTCTGGAGAACCCAACCTGTTGCCTGGTTCTGAGAAAGCCAACATTAGGATTGGGGTTTGGAGATGGTTTGCTGGTCCCGACTGGCACTGAGCACCCATCGCTAGTAGAAGGCAAAGCATAATCAGCTCCTGGTACCAGGTGGCAGTTCGATTGTGAAAACTTTTAGCAGTGGTGAATTGGGAGGATGAACTGATGAAAGGGAATGCACTGGTGAGTGTGATGTTTCAGGTCTGGAGATCTATGGAGGAATCAGTGGCTCTAAGGACAGTAGGACTGGATGGCTATGGCTAATTGCCATCAATACTACAGAAAGATAACTAACGCCTGAGAACAAATAAAAGCATAGCTTGGTTCTCATCTCCTGCAGAGGGAGGGCCAAGAAATCCAAGGACCAAGCCCAGGATTTAGAAATCAGAGTGGTTGAACTTCAAAGAAACTTAAACACTCAAACAAGGCAGGCATCTTATGCTAAAGTCAAGAAGACATGAGGCTGACACACTAGATAGAGACTTCTCTGTGGATTTACTTAAAGATTTTGTCTCCCCAGACCCCTCCAAACATTCCCTAGTAAGAACTACCATTACCCCCACCCTTTGCATGCTGAAAGAGAGAACAGAGACCTCTCCTCCAAAAGACAGCTTGTGCCCCTCTCTGGATCTGCCCCACCTCCCCTCCTGGTCATGAGGCCTATAGGTAGGGTTAAGACGCAGCATAATCCAGCCAGGGACAGCAGCCCAATGCTGCTACCTCACCTTCCTCTCAAAGGTGTTGATTCCAAACTCCTCATCACCATCTGCTTCTGGAGAATGCATCCATGAAAGGAGGGGTAGTTTAAGTCACAAAAGCATTTTTAAATATCAGTTTGAGAAACTGGGAGTGCAGCACAGGAGAGCACATGGGTTACATTTTGACGAGACGGAACCCCAGGAGAACCATTTCTGGGCAAAACTGTGAAGTAGGCAGAATTTATCTTCAGGGTACCTCCCATTGCCTTATCTGCCCCCAACCCCACTCAGCTGCCAAGTGTTGTCTTCCCAAACATGTAAGTTCTTCTTGCTGTTCTGGCTGTCCTCTGCCATCCTGTGGTTCCCTAGGCACCAGGCTTTCTTGCTCTGGTCTCCCCCATATCAAAATTTATCTCTAATATGTAATACATGAGGGTATTAACCACGTGTAGTATCTTAATATGTTTTTCCCACAAGTGTTTACCCTTTAATAGCTACAGTCAATCATCATTCTTAAACACCCACCACGTGCTGTGAAGAATGCAGAAGGATTTGCTTTCTGTCCAACAGCTCCCTTGTTAGTATCCACCTGCTTTCAGCCTTGTCCTTTGTAAATGTCGTTGCTGCACTGACCCCTGAACAGCCTTTCTGAAACGTAAATTGATCATGTTGTTTGCCTTCTTGGAATACCTCCGTTACTCTCATGACCCTCAGATTGAAATAACAACAATGATAATACTAGGTATCTGTTACCAAGTGCTTTGTATATGCCAGGCACTGTACTTAGCATTCTCTATGGGTTAGCTCAGTAGCTCCTCAGTACATCCCTATAAGGCAGGTAAATTGTTGTTTCCATTTTATAGCCCTGATTCAGGTGCAAGCCCGGGATGTCATATGCTGCCCTCCTAACCTGTATATCACATTGCCCAAATCCTTTCTGTGGCTTGTAGAGGCCCTCTCCAATGTGGCCCCCACTTATCTCTCCAGCCTCACTCAGTCTCTCACCACTCCCCAGCCTGAACTCATTTGGCTCTGATATGCTTCCAGACCTCTCTCCCTGCTGTTTTCTAGAACTCCCCCAAATGCACACCATACCCCTGCTGCTCTCTCCTCACTTAGCCTCTGTTCACCCTTCCAGTATCCATTTAGACATCACTTCCTGTGTCAGCTCCCTCACCATTCTCCAAAAAAGTTGAGGAGGATGGTCCTCCATGAGTCTACCCTTATATGTTTGTCTGTCATCCCTATTGGCCTGCAAGTTCCTTGAGGGAGGGAACATCTTGCTTACTGATACATCTATCCTCAGCACTGATAGCATTGTCACAGAGTAGACACTCAAAAACAGTACTTGTAGTATAAATGAATGAATGAACCCCAAGAGAATACATGAGATGAGAATTTCATTGTGGTGGTGGAAGTATGGAGGTATGTGATGGTTATTTGTATGTATCAACTTGACTGGGTTAAGTGAGCCTAGATAGCTGTTAAAACTATCTCTGGGTGTGTCTGTGAGGATGTTTCTGGTAAAGACAAGCATTTGGATCAGTAGACTGAGTAAAGAAAATAGCCCTCACCAATGCCAGTGGGCATCTTCCAATCTGTAGAGGGCCTAAATAGAACAAAAATTTAGAGGAAGTGTGAACTTGCTGTCTGCTTCAGCTGGGACATCCCTCCTCTCCTGCCCTTGGGCATCAGCACTTCTGGTTCTTGGGCCTTCGCACTTGCACTGGGACTTACATCATCACCCTCTACCCCTCCCTCGCTTCTCCAGCTTGCAGACTGCAGGACATGGGAATTTTTGGCCTCCAAATTTACTTGAACCAATTCCTAGAATAAATCTCTCTATCTTTCTCTCTATATATATTTATATTTTCTGGGCATGCAGCACTGTCTTTCTCTTTGGATAGCCTTGTGAAAAGGAGACATATTAGTGAAAAAAGAAATATAGGGGTCTGTGCACTGAGCTCCAGCCATCTTGCCTCACAATTTTATCTACAGATTCTTTGGTGATTGGGACTTAATTTTGGATCCAAGTCAGGTCCAGAGTCTGTTATGCTGTTTTGTGTCTGACCACGTGTGCCACCCAGGAGGATTTGGGCTGGCAATGTTCCAAGCCAGAAGAAGAAAGAAAATTGTTACCAGCTCTCTAGATATTTGCAGTCTGACAAATGAACTGTCTTCCTCAAAGAGTTTAGACACACGTAACTAAACACTGAATACCCAGATGGCCCATCACAAATGAAAAGGTGGTAAATAGGAAAAGCCCAGCGTAATCAATGTTGCTATCTTCTCAACTACATGGATAAAAATCCCAATCAATATGTGGGATAGTCAGTTCTTTTAAAACTAGGGAATGCTGAGATTGAAAGACTAGTCTACACCTTGAAAATGATTTGAGGAAACCCTTATTCTAATTCAAAATGTTTACATGTTTGCAATTTATGAGAGCAAAGAGGAAAACTATTGTATATAAAATTTAGCAGCTCTGGACAAAATTGAGTAAATGCTGGAAAAAATTTTGCAGTGGTTTTTGCTGACAAAACAATAAAGGAAAATAATAGCTAAAAGCAAGAAATAAGCAAGCCCTGGTTTGGAGGAATTTTTTTGGAAATGCTTTTTTTAAAAAATTAAAAAGAAATTGCCTCAATTAATTATTTTTAGAAATAAGGCATAATGATAATCTAACAACAAGCTTTCTGGAAAGTATAGACATTTATATTAAGCCAATTTGGTTAAAAGAAATTTAACTTGCTATACAGTTCGCTGACTGAATGTTTACAATACAAAAAATCAGAGACTATTTTCCTCATGATCTCTTATTTTTTCCCTTAGAAAAGGAGATTGTTTCTTTCCTGGCTGGGCTTCAGTGACTTTGACTATCAGTCAAATATTGATTGAGTGCCAATGACTTGACCCAGGCTGGTCCACTGTTTAGACCTTACTTCTAACCATGGCTCTGCTGTTTTCTTGTGTGGAAAGTGGTTTATTCTGATTGTGAATAAGCTAAAAGGACATTTTCCCCATGGATCTCAGGCATCCTGGCTGTATCTATTTTAACACTGACTTTCTCTCAATGCCTGGAGTGCTCCATACCCTTAGGCTTCCTGACCCCACTCCCCACACTGTCCTCCTTCCCCAACCTCAACCCCCCACACCTCTGTACCCATCTGACCAGGCTGAATGGAAACTCAGGGTACAAGTCAGAGGAACCACCCTCATTGTCCTTTCCTTCTTTCAAACACTTAAGCACTTACTTTGTGCTGGGCGCTGTTCTAGGTGTTGGAGGGATAGACAGTAATGTATAAGCAAATACATGACCAAGATGATTTCAGGGATGGTGAGTGCTGAGAAGTGAGGGACCAGCTTTACTTTTGATTGGGAGGGTGATTTGACTCTCAACAGAGACCCCTTCGCCAAGATCTAGGGGCAGGGAACTTGAGGCAGAGAGATAAGTAACTGTGAAGATGGTAAGGTGAAAACAAACAGAAAGCCGTCTGACTGGACCACGTGAGCAGGGAGGGTCCCTGCCTGAGGGAGTTGGAGAGGAAGTTATGGAGAGAAAGGGGAGGCCAACCATTTACCACTATTTAGCAGATGTCTTCCATTTGCCCCTCTAGACTCACTCTTCACCCTTCTCTGTGTCCTGGGGACAGCTTTCCCTCACCCTCTGCCTTCTGTGTGGGTCCAGCCCAAGAAGAATGCCAGCAGGTGGGAGAAGGGAGGGGCCTGGGTATTTAATTGCACATCTCGGCTCCACCTAGCCTTTCTTTCTTCAGGTAACTAGCCTTCCTTTCAGGCCTGTAGTGCTAACTGTGCCCTGTTGTTCCTAGCTCTGAGGACCCCACGCTACCTCTAGCTTCACAACAGCCTGTCCACACTTTTGCAGACAGTTCAACACAGTGTTTATCACTTTTTCCTAATTTGAATGTGTCATCTGTTTCCTGTGAGACCCTGACTCATATAGTCATAACAGCTGCTGCAAAGAGTGTGTATTTTATCTTACGTACAGTGGAAAGCCATTGGAGATTATAATTTTTTATTGTCAGGTTTATTGAGGTATGATTTGTATACAGTAAAATTCACCCCTTTTAGGTGAGTTTTGACAAAGGCTTACGGTCATATGATCCCCACCACAATCAAGGTGTAGAACATTTCCAACCATTTGAGGGTTTTAAATGGAGGGGTTGGGAGAGTGTTGGGGTGGGGGTGTTATGTGACCTTTTTTCAATTTTTAAAATCTTATTCAAACTTGAAGAAAGGTCCTAGGAAGGAAAGAGTAGCTGCTGAGAAGCTAGTTAGGAGGCTACTGTAGTGGTTTAGACACTGTGCTGGACAGTCAGTGTGTAATAGTGAATGATCCTCTGCTCTTAAAAAGATTATAGACTAGCGAGAGAAATCAACAAGGAAACAGAACATTATAATTCAGTGTGATATGCTGAAATATGGGGTGTTATGGGAGTACCTGGGAAGAACAAATGGGAGATTAATAAGGTGGAAATTCTGCCTTCCCGTGACCTCTCTGGACTTACCAGTCCCTTCGGCCTGGGCTGGGAGTCCCCATAAGAGGTGTGATTCCATCAGCACTAGCACTTGTGGGCAGAGGGGAGCAGAGTTTTTGAATTCTCTAAATCCCATTAGTTCAAGGTATAAATGTCACTCCTTTGAAGCATACGGCAGACACAGAAAAAGATTAACACATCAATATCGGATAACATGTATCAGTGCCTCCTGATATTTTCCACATCATAGTCCACATAGCACACTGGGATGAAGACTAGAGGCTGCTCACTACTGAGGGTGGACCAACCAGGTCATCTTGACACACAGTTCCCACCCAGCCTCCTTGAGGGCTGAGGAGGGTCCAGATTTTGGCCACTTGTAAGCTATTAATTGAGAAGCGCTAACATAGTCTCTCTCTCTCAAGTGAAAGGTGTCACAGGAGAGTGAAAAGAACCATGGAATTTAGAGTCATGGAATCTAGTTTAAGTCACAACACCGTTTAGGTCATCTTTGCCAAGGCACGATGTCTCTGAGCCTCAGACACCTCACGTAGAAAATGAGAGTATCTTCCTATTTTATAGACTATTGAGCGCTGTCTTAAACATCAATTACTCCATTGTAAAAACCTCAGTGACTGGGAGTGTACAGAGTCCTCAGGATTGATCACAATGCTCCACTTGATGTGAATACCTGGGAAAATGCTGCTGTTGCCGTTGACTGCCCTGGAAGAACAGCTCAGGGGAGGGCAGTGAAGATGAGCTGAGACCTTGATGACTGCTCACCCTTAGCCACCTGCTGTCACTACCCACCTGAGTCACCTCCACTCACCTCTGTCAGCAACCCTTTTTAAGTCTGTTACTTAGCGACCTAAAATCAACCCAGATGGTACTTCCAGCCACATTTTCTCACCTTTTTTTCTAGTCTCTGCTCCCCAGGGGCTTGCTGGAGGAGGTGATTAGAGCTGTGAGGAGGTACATTACTGGATTCAATTTGCCACTATTTTGTTAACAATATTTGTATCTGTGTTTATAATTTTTCATTTTCATTTGTGCATTTATTTCTTATGATATCCTTATCTGGTTTTGTGTTAGGGTGATGCTGACCACATAAAAGGACTTGGAAAACAGTTTTCCTCTATTTCTTGAAGAAGTTTGGGAAGGATTGGTATTATTTCTTCTTTAAATGTTTGGTAGAATTCAGCAGTGAAGCCATCTGGCTAGCATTTTACTCGTGAGATAGTTTTCATCTAGGAATTCAATTTCTTTAATAGATATAGAACTACTCAGATTCTTTCTTTCTTCCGGAGTGAGCTTTGGTATTTTATGACTTTTAGGTCACAAATATCCATTTCATTTGTCAAATGTATTGGCATAAAGTTGCTTCTAATATTCCATGATTATCCTTTAAAAGCCTATAGGATCTGTAGTGACGACCCCTCTTTCACTCCTGATACTGGTAATTTTTGTCTTCTCTCCTGTTTTCTTAATCAGTATAACTAGCTAGAGGTTCATAATTTTTTTTTAAAATTGATCTTAAGAAAGGACCTGTTTCATTGGATTTCTCCTTTGTTTTTCTGTTTTCTATTTCACTGATTTCTGCTCTTTATTATTTACTTTTCTCTTATTATTTGGGTTAAATTTACTCTTCTTTTTCTAGTGTATTCAGGTGGAGATTTAGATAACTTATCTGAGACGTTTCTTCTTTTCTAATGTACACATTCATTGCTATAAAATTTCTTCGAAGCTGTTTTCATTTTTACTCAGTTAAAAATATTTTTAAATGTCTCTGTGATTTCTTCTTCAACTCATGCAGTCATTTAGAAGAGTGTTGGTTAATTTAAAAATATTGAGATTTTTTAAGAAATATTTTTGCTTTTATTTCTAGTTTAATTCTGTTTTGGTCATAAAACATGCTTTGATCATTTAGGTTCTCTTAAATTGGTTGAAACTAGTTTCACGGTCCAGGATGTGGTCAATTTTGGTGAACACCCATGTGTAGCTGAAAAGGAAGTGTATTTTGTAGTGTTGATGGACTGTGCAATAACTGTCAATTTAGTTTAGTTGATTGATAATGATGTTCAAGCATTCTGTATTTTTATTGACATTTCTCTCTGTTTGTTCTGTTAATTACTGAGGAAGGAGTGTGGAAATGGCTGACTATCATTGTGGATTTGTCAATTTCCTTTCAGTTTTATGAGTTTTTGCCATGTATTTTGAAGCACTGTTATTGGGTACATATACATTTAGGATTGTTGTGTACTGTTATGAACTGACTTATTTTTCCTCCAAATTCATATGTTGAAGTCCTAACCTCCAGTACCTCAGAATGTTACTATATTTGGAGATACGGTTTTTAAAGAGAACTAAATTTATTCTGTTAGATTGGGCTCTAATTTCATATGATTGGTGTCGTTATAAGAAGAAGATATTAGGACACAGACATGCTCAGAGGGAAGACCATGTGAAGACACAGGGAAAAGATAGCCATCTACAAGCCAAGGATCGAGGCCTCAGAAGAAACAAACCAATCCTGCTGACACCTAGATCTGAGACTTCTAGCCTCCAGAAATATGAGAAAATAAATTTCGGTTGCTTAAGCCACCCAGTCTGTGGAACTTTGTTATGGCAGCCTTAGCAAAATAATGCATGTAATTTTGATGACCAAGTCCTTTGTTATTATAAAATGTCCTTTTTTATCTGTGGCAATATTTCTCATTCTAAAATCTAATTTGCCCTAGCATAGCTACTTCTTCTTTCTTTTTATTAATGTTTTTATTGTAGATATTTTTATATTGTTACTTTTCAACTTACTTACCTCTTTTAAAATCATCTTTCACCTCTTTCTTCATAGTGCTCCTATTTTCCTCTATTTTTTGGATCATGTAGAGTATATTTATAATAGCCCTTTTTTATACACTTGTGTGCTAGTTCCATTGTCTCAGTCATTTCTTGGTCTATTTATATTCATTTTATATTTTGTTTTGGCTGGTAATAGGTCAGAATTTTCTGTTGCTTTGCATGCCATATAATTTTTTTTTTTAAGAAATTTTTTTTTCAAAGATTTTTTTTCTCCCCAAAGCCCCCCCAGTACATAGTTGTATATTGTTCGTTGTGGGTCCTTCTAGTTGTGGTATGTGGGACGCTGTCTCAGCGTGGTTTGATGAGCAGTGCCATGTCCGCGCCCCGGATTCGAACAAACGAAACACTGGGCCGCCTGCAGTGGAGCACGCGAACTTAACCACTCGGCCACGGGGCCAGCCCCATGCCATATAATTTTTGATTGCGTGTCTGACATTGTGATTTTACACTGTTTATATTGTTGGCTGCTGGATTTTGTTCTTTTGATTTAAATAGAGCTGGATTTTATTTTAATGTGCAGTTAAGTCACTTGGAATCAGTTGGATCTTTTTGAGTTTTGCTTTTAAACATTGTTAGGTTGGATCCAGACCATCCTTTATTCGAGCATCAATTTAGCTCCACTATGGTGGTGATGCTCTTCTACATGATGCACCTGCTGTTATGATATCTTTATACTCTGGCTGGTGGGAATGTCAACTCTTCCTATTCTAAGTGGGCTTCTGGATTTGTTCTTCCTACTCTTTTCTGCTGATTCTTTCCCTTTTACACATGCGCTTCTGCACTTAGCCAAAGACTCCAGGGGATCCTTCTGCAGAATTCTGCAGCTCTCCCTCTTGCGTATCCCTCCTATTTGGTTTTTCTGCCCACAGACTCTAGCTGCTTGGCCTTATGAACTCCAATCTCTGTCTTCTCAACTCAAGGAGAAATGCCGGCTGTTTGAATTCTCCTTCCCTGCACTGAGGCCTGAAAACTTCCTCTAAACAGTAAATTTTAAAGTTGTACAGCTCATCTTATTTGTTTCCCTTCTCTCAGGGATCTCTGTACTGCTATCTTGTCATTCAACATCTGAAAACCGTGGTTTCATATATTTTGTCCAGGTTTTCAGTTGTTGGGTTGGAAAGATAAATCCAGTTCCTGTTACTCCACTTGACACTCTGATTTAATTAAAAATTATCTTTCTTTTTGAAGTCAGTCCCTTTGACTTAGAATAAAGGTCTAACAAAAATACACATAGTTCTTTCCCTCTTTTTGTATTCTTGTTTGGCTCGGTCTCAGCTCTGTGGTATCTTTCTGGTGTCTGATTGGTGTCTGGGTCTTTTCTCCAGCAGGTGCAGCCTGGAGTATTTCCCAGAGGAAATGGCACTGCTTCTTTTGCACCTCCAGAGATTACCTTAATCTCGTCTCCCCTATTTCCAAAGTTCCGAGGAACTGCCATGACACAGATCTACTGAACTAAATATTTGCAGTCTAAGTACAAACTGCTTTACGCACATGTATTTCCCAAGCAACCCAGTGTTTCTAGTACCAAACACATATCCGAGAATCTAATCCCAATTTGCTGTTGTCAGCCAGAGACCACCAGAGAGATTCAGCATATTTGGGGGATCATTTAAACAGAAAAAAGATTAGGAAAAGAGAGAGAGAATGAGAAATGCTTTTCGTTTTTCTGTATGGCAAGGCTAATTGTCAAGTCTACTACCTTTGAATTTAAAAGTCAAATGGAGTAGTTCTTTGACAAAGGACTCTTACGATGTAAATCGTCATGTTTGGTGGGGAGAGGGAAGGGGAGAGGAAAATATGCACAACTCTGAAACATTTCTTTCTTTTAATAAAATCTCTAAGTTTGAGATGGTAAGATCTCTTTCTCCAGGTCTCTGTAAGACCTTTTTCTTCCATTTAGTGTTCAAATCATACACTCTGAGTTCCCGAAAAAGGGAAACCAAGATGCTGTCTCTTTTTGTCCCTGAGTTCTTGGTACTTCTCTCCCACCCTCAAATAAGTTCAGGAGTATACCTGGTAGAAGATGCTGTGGGTGCCCAGCCGTATGCCCTTGGGCCTTACTTTTGTGGTATACTCCCTGCTTTACTTCCAATTGCTAGCATGTGCATCTCTTTGCTGGAGGGCTTGCTAAGATAGCTGGAACCCACTGCCTGTGCCCAAGGTAGGCTAGAAATGTCACAGAATTAATGTCCCGTAATCAGCCCTTAATCAATGACTTGGGTGGGATGTCTCTGAATTGCTTGTTCTACATGGATTCCTGGAGTTTCCCAGCAGGATGATGCTCCGGTTGCTAACGGTGGTAGCTGGCTTGATACCCTTCCTTTCCCATCTCATTTCCCACTCCCCCACAACTGTTTTGTTCAATCATCTCCCAAATAAACTACTTGCACTCAATTTCTTGTCCCAGAGTCTGTTTCCGGGAGAATCCAAAGAAGGTATTCCTATTTTCTGGCAAGGAAACTACTCCCCATAGATAAGAGGAGACTGTAGAAGTAAAATTCACAGCTTTGCATTCCCAGCAATGCTAGTTTCCCATCCTCACTGAATATAGGGGAAAGAAGGAAAATAGACGTAGCATACCTCCCCTACTATTTCTTCATACTCTCAGGCCCAAAGTGCAATTCCCTATCTGAACTGGGCCTGCCCCAATCTGGAATTTCTACTCCCAACTAAGACCAAGTCCTGTTGCTCCAGGTAGAATTGGATACATAATTTTTGTTATAATTTGTACTTCAGGAGTGAACCTGCCTTAGCCCTTAAGATGAATTCTTATCCCCACTGAGATGACTTCTAGAACGAATGGTGGAGAACATCTCCGAATGCCAGAGACTTTTTCCTCTCCACGTGGGCCTTTTCCCACGAGAAGGAAAGTTGCTCTTGCAGTTTGATGTTTCTGAGTGAACCTGTCTTCCATATCCTACACTCTTCTGTGTATGGTCACCTCCATCCCAGTGATTCTAGGAGAATATCTAAGTGGGATTCTGAATCCTCAGATCTTTGTTCAGCTGCCTATCATGACTGTCATTCCAGGTAGATCCCCGGGGGTATGTGCCTTGGGTCTTTTCTAATGAAAACAACTACCTTATTAATAGCCAGAGCTTGGGCCCACACTCTTGAGTGATGTCTTACTTCAGTGAATCGGTCATAACTAAGAGTGAACTGTGAAAGCTACAAATATAGAGGTTTCTGCTGAACTTTTGTGCCTTCTTGCCACTGAGATCCCCATCCTGGAAGAATGCCTCCTGCCAAGTGGCAAGAGATTTTAGACAATTATTTTCAGAAAAACTACATGAAAAAATGGGTTCAAGAGAATGAAACAATCTTAAAAAGGGAAGATAAAAGAACCCTCTACATGAAAAGCAGATTTATCTCTGCTGCACAGAAAACTCCACCTCCTGTGTCTGATTGCCTTTCTGAGTATTGATTACATGATGTCCTTAGATGCTCCTTGAGGAGGGCGTGAGGTTAGATTGGGCTACCAGACTGGTTGAAAATCAATATTTTTTCTTGTTCCAAATACAACAGATAAAACATGAACCAGTGTTCGTAGTATCAAAGAAATGCCTAAACTGAAGAAAGGCAAACAGAAAACCTGGAGTCTTGTAGGCATTGGAAGAAGCACAGAATTTACTAGTTAGTGGGTACAATATTTTTGCTTTATTCTAGAAGACCAGCCTGAAAAGACTGAGTTTTAGGATATATGGACATGCTGATGAACCAGAAATAAGTGAAGAACTAGCAGAGAGATGTGATGGCAAAACAAAGCAGAAATCATTGAAAGAGAGAATAATGGGAATTTTGTTAAGCAACTGTGTGTGGTACTTCAAATAGCGCTGCATTTCAAAGGTCAAAGAAGAGGATAAGTTGAGGACTAGAAGGGAAAGGAAGATGACTGGGAGGGATTTCAGAAAAGGGAGAGAGTAGGAAGGAGAGCAATGGGGAGTTAATAGGTGCAATTACATGCCATTACATGTGAGAGAGATCAGAAATGAGTAGTCAAGGAAATAAGTCAGGAAGTAGAGAGGAAAGAGATGGACTAGAGCAGGTGTCAGTGGCCTGCATGTCACATCTGGCCTGCTGCCTGTTTTTGTAAATAAAGTTTTATTGGAACACAGTCAGGCTCATTCATTTACATATTGTCTATGGCTGCTTTCTTGCTGTAACAGCAGAGTTGTGACATAGATGCCATGTGGTCTGCAAAGCCTAAAATATTTATTTTTACAAAATGATTGCTGATGCCCAGACTAGAGGGGAAGGAAGGTGAAGTAGAAAAAATCAATTGGTTAAGGAAACAGCCATAGCTGACCAGTTGCCAAGGAGAATGCCTTTAGTGGATGGCGGTGGTGCTCCATCCAGATGCCCCACCTATTGTGTATGTTGATAACCACCACAGGTGTCCCCTTTTGAGAACTGACCTTGGCTAATGACTGCAGCAGGTGTGTGCAAAGGTCGGCCCTCCTCCCTCAAGGTGAGACTAACTGTGTGGTGTAATCCATACCACAGAGCTTTCCCGGGGGTCCGATGGAGCTGGTCTCCAGCTGCCAGCACGTTCTTGCTTCCCTTTGTTCCTCTGTCCTGTCCTGCTTCCCTCATGGCCCTGCTCCTGAAAGTTCTCCCCCAATAAATCACTTGAACAAGAATCCCCCTCTCAGGGCGTGCTTCTGTGGAAGCTGACAGCACTGTTTAATGCCTAAATAAGCACTTAGCCAACTTTTTCATAGAAATAAATGCAAAGCACAAAAGCCTACATTGAATTTATATTTTCTACAGAAAAAAATGATCATTTAAATTTTTCAGAATAAAATTAAATGACAGATTATGGTCAGAGAAGCATACTAAAGCAATTTACCACACCGTATTCTTCCTCGTCACCAGCACTGGATTTTTTTTTGTCATCCATGGAGGAGCTGCTGTGGGCAAGGGCCTCTGATTAGGCAGAGAGCCTTTCTAACTGGCTACTGAGTTTAGGTCATTCAGAACTTTCTCTGTGGCATGGAAACCCTGAAACCATTTATGTTCTGACCCAACCAAAAAAATGCCTTGGGTTCTGAAGCAGCAAAGGAGCGTCTGTCCTGTCATCAATCTATTGAATGTCTGCCATTCCTTTTTGTCATCCTGAGAATGTTGGGAGACGTAATACACTATATATCCTGTTCATGGCTGTTTCTGCTTATGGAAGTCCAGAAAAATTAGAAAGGGACTCGTAGACCCCAGCAGTGTGTTTCCAGCTCTGCAGAGTTTCTTTTTCTCTCACTGGTATGTCCTGGGATAACACCACTAATACACACAGCCAAGATGCAGAAGAGCAGAGAGTTAATATAGGCCGAGATTTTAGTAATGTTGGTAAAGTAGCCGTGGGATCTTGGGAGGAAGCAGCAGGAACTAAAGTCAAAAACATTCTCTCCAGGGCTGCTCAGCCTGAAATCTTTTCTTTTTTACTATTAACTTGCTTTCAAAATTCTATTAATCCTTCAAGGCTAAGTTCTAAGGGGCTCTTTTCTCACATTTGCGAAGTTAGCCTTACTTACATGTGTATTCATCTACTATAGCTATTTCCCCAGCTACAATTGTCAACACGTATCAAGGACTATGTCTAAAAGCAAACAATCACATGCACAAACCAAGTACTGAACCTCATTTACAGATTTAACTACACACCTTTAACTAATGATGAGTGACCCTAATGGCCCATGTCACAGTTTGGAAAATGCTGAGGCAAGAGCTGAAATAGATCATACTGCGAGGCTAGCATGTAGCAGCAAGCCACATAGCCTGCTGGTCAACCTCACTGCGTCCCGGTGGGATCTGGCTGTCCTCTATGTATTAGCCCTTAGGTAGGAATTCTGCTAAAGTGAAAAAAACCACAGCGAACACTTTAGTTCTTTGTGAAAAATATCACCCCAAGTAAGGCCACCTGATTGTACTGGTGAAGACAAGAGAAGTTAGAAGTAGCCCTAAAACCAGAGAGTCCCCAGGTTAAGGTCAGCAAAAATGGCTTTTGTCCCACCACTCTTCTCTCTCAAGCCCATGGCAGGCATTGCAAGTTGATCACTTAATCTTTCCTGCTGAATTTAGCCCCTGCCTCACAATTCTTTTAAGCCTACCTCTCTAGGCAGTCCCTATCGATAACGTCAGAGAAGGCACTTAAAATACTTGTTAATCATCCTCGCCTTAGTCCCGAGTAATTTTTCTCAAATCACCTTTTATGTTTTTTGGCATGACTCAGTACAGATTTTCCGGCCTTACCATGTTCTTTCCCTTATTGGTAGCTGTATTTTGATGGCTCATACTTTTCAATTGATTTACGTTTTTTATAAAACACCACAGCAACACTTAGCTTAGTTACTAAATTCTGATAGTTTGTGTATACGGACTCCTCTGGGTATGTGACCACTTGTGCTCAGGTGTTACAGCATCCTTCTTGGTTGAACTCCTGTGGTCCAAGTCAGGTTTGGCTGCCAAAGTGTAGCTTTGAATACCCACTCTCATGGTAGAGTCTATAAATATCTGAACAATCTTCAGCTATAAATGGCAGTCTCAAAACATGTTTCCATTTAAAAGTAGCTACAAATATATGATAACTGATATTGTATGGTTTGTTCAAATTACACTTAGATAAATGAACTAGGATCTTGTTCATATATAAACCATTATTATAGTTTAGTCTGAAGCTCACAGTGTATCATGATTCTTGCACCTGTGAGGCCCTGGGTGGATATCTCTTCATCTTAAGGTGTCTGTGACTCTAGACAGGGTCAAAGACATGGTTCTTAGTTGAATTCAACGCTCCATATTTAATTTATCCCAAATGGCTTCTAGCTATTATTCTGTCCTTGACCAGGGAAAGTTTACTATATGTGCTCTATGGAATAAGAAAAGCGATTCATAAAATTTCAATGTGTGCTTTGGTTAGATCTAACATAGTTCAACTAAGAGACAAAATTTGGGTGAATGCTGAACCAGCAGCTATCTCAGTGGTTGAGGATATGCCTAGGAAACTCATGATTGAGTCTCTCTGCAAATGCGACTTAAAGTTAGGAGGCTGGACAGTCATTTCATTGAAGCACTGGGAGTCAAAGGCTTATCTGTCATTGTTGAAACACACTTTTGTGGAATAAATATTATGCTATAGGGTTGTTCATATATTGAGAGACTAGCCAAAGTCTCCAGATAGAGCCCTTGTGAACGGCAAAACTCCGCTATGTTGAGTATTAAGCACTATGTTAGTTCTTTAACACATGAAATGAAATATGAAAATCTTCTGTCCCTTTCAGCATGTTTGAATAATCACTCTGTGTCGGGCATTAGTGAATGAAGTAAAATGAATGATATTTTTACAGGACATATGATTAAGATGTGATATTTTGGGGGAAGTCTCTTCTGCTCAAATACACTCCATTCCAGAGAGATTTATTGAATATGTCATATGTACCAAGCATTGTGTTAAGTGCTGGTGTTATAATATGTTCAGGAAAAAAATAAAAGAGATTTTATGGTTGTTTGATCATAGATGCTTGGAAGGAAAGGAAACAGTGCTATAAATGAGTAACAGCAGGACATGGCCAGGTCTCAGTAATTCCCGAAAGCCTTGAGTTGACATCCAAATGAGGATGAGTAGGAGTTAACTAGCTGAATAGGGGGAGCACTTTGAGGAGAATAAGCAGCTAGGGCTAAAGCTAGTGTAGGAAATCATATGGAACCAAAGAAGGTTGTTGAGGAAACCACCGCAGGTCATTGTGACCGAGTGCAGGGAGCATAGAGGAGAGTGGGGTGAGAAGAGACTGGGAGGTGGGCAGGTCCCAGGCCATTCAGGGCCATAGGGGCCATACCAAATACTTTACTATTGGTTTGAAGAGCTGGAGGGTCCTTAAAGCCTTCAAAGCAAGCCACGAGAATTTCATTTTGACAAGATCACTCAGGCTTTGTTGTTGAAAGGAGGTTAGAAGTGGGCAAGCATACATGGAAGGAGAGCAGTTGGGAGGCAAGTGGGGAAAACCAGGGCAGAAGTGATGCCAACTTTGACTGGAGTGATTCCAAGTATCTGAAATGACTGCCAATCTCTCCTTGAGTTAAGGAAAAATGAAGTCCCTGTACGACTGTTATCTGGGAGGCAGATGGTCATTTAGCTCTCACTGGTACCAGACTCAGAAAGGTTTGACAGACTAGCTCTGGCAAAAAGGAAGGCCCCAGAGAATGGGTCCTAAGTTAGCAAATAGTAGAATCCAGGATACTTATTTGAAGGTGTGGTCTGGACAGGTGTGGTAGGTGAATCTAAGCAGCTTGGGATTAGCTGAGGCTCCTCAGACCTCATACCTGTTAGTGCTAATCATCAGAACAACAGAAAAGACACAGAGAGGCTCAGCGAGCCAGCCGTATCTCTTCTCTGTGTTGCTTAGTGTATGCTCTGCCATGTGTCTCATGAATTCATGGAGACACTTTTTAAATCATCATTTTAGAGTGTAGAGCTGGACGGGATGTGAGAGATCATCTAGTGTAGTGGTTCTCAAAATGTGGTCCAGAGACTTCCGTGTCTAGGAAGATGGAGTAGATGCACTTATCCCACTTTTCGCTATTTCTTCTGGTAAGTAAAGCTGAATACCCTGTTCATTTTATATAAAGTAAACATAAGACTCAGAAGGATGGAAAGAGAAGGCAGATTGGCTAGGGTTGTCAGGACCCAAGAAATGACACAGTGATGAGTTCCTGGCAGACTTATAGCTAAAGACACTGGCAACCCAGAAACACCAACAGCCATAGACACACAAAAAAAACAAAACTAAAACAAAAAAAAATCCAACAACTTCAGAAAAAGCCTGCTCTTGGACCTGGAAAGGAGCAACCTGGCAAGACAGAAACTTTTAGACAATAATCATTATACTCTAGTCAAAGCGTGGCCCCTCGACCAGCACCGTCAGCATCACCTGGGAGCTTGCTACAAATGCAAATTCCTGAGCCCCACACCGGAGCCACCAAATCAGAAACTTGGGGGTGGAACTCAGCAATCTGTGTTTTAACAAGTCCTGCAGGTGATTCTAATGGAGACTAAAATTGAGAACTGCTGATGTGGTCCAGCTTGCCTTTCTGCAGATGAAGAAACTCGAGGCTAGAGGCTGGTTGATTTGCCCCAGGCAACAGCTTGTGTGGCATCTAGCTCTTGTTCTACATTTGCCCAGAAGGCCTCATCTAGTGCTCAAATCTAAGGAGAAGAGAGGAAATTTTAAGGACACATTTGAATTAAGTGTTAACAAGTCTTAACATGTATATTAAGTGCTTGGCACATAGTAGGTCCTAAATAAATATTTGTTGGATATTGAACGAATTTTTAGTCTTGATTCTGCTACAGCTTTGGAGAGGATGCTGAAAAAAAAGGATCTTTTGGAAAACCTCAACCTAGCATCTGCAAAAGCATCTGCAGCATCTGTAAAGCTGGTCCAGTGAAGATGGCTGCTGTAGGTAAAGGGATTACATGATGTTCTTTCGTATTCCTGGGCTCTTTTTTTCCCACCTATACGAGGCTTTATAAATACCTGACCTCATATGGTGCCAGCATTTCTCAACTCTGAATTACCTTCTCCTGAGCGGGCAGTGAGGAAAGTCTAGATTCCTGTAGTATAAGCAGTAAGCCTATTCTCCAGGTTAGTTAGAATATGGGTTGTCAACAATAGAGGAGTTTTCAATTGTTCCTCCCTTGAGTCTTAGCCCCAGGCCACTGAATGAGTACTTTTACATTATTAAAACTTTGATTTAATTGGACTAGAGGAAAACTTAAATGTCCGCTCCTTGGAAAATAAAAATTTTTGTATTTTCTTAATGTTTATTTCAACTGGTGCTTATAGTTGCCTGGAGACTAAATAGGGTTTTAAAATTTATTTTAAAAGTCATGGCTGCTAGGATGGGCTGATGGAGGCCAAGCTTGAAGCCATAGTGTATTTTTACAAGTGGTATTTTAATAACTCTGTGCAACCCCTAATGTGTGAGAAGAACTCAAGGGTGACTGTAATTATGGTAGTGAAATTAGGCATTTTCTTTTTTGAGGAAGGTTAGCCCTGAGCTAACATCCGCTGCCAATCCTCCTCCTTTTTGCTGAGGAAGATTGTCCCTGAGCTAACATCTGTGCCCATCTTCCTCTTTTATATGTGGGACACCTTCCACAGCATGGCTTGATAAGTGGCACATGGGTCTGTGCCTGGGATCCGAACTGGTGAACCCTGGACCACCCAAGTGGAGCGAGCAAACTTATCCACTATGCCAGAGGGCTGGCCTTGCAGACACACAGGGGACCTAAGGCTACTAGTCTGGCTGCTCCTGTGATCTCCCATTTTATATTGTAAAGCTAGTTGGAAACAGCACTAAAGCTTTGTTTGAAAGATTTTTCAAGCCGCTGGGTTTGACAGATGAAGAGGCGTGATAACTGCGTGACTGTCTGAAAAGTTGACAGAAACGTCCTATTCTAATTCTCATCACCAAAGCCAGGATATACAAAATCTGGCAGGAAAAGTGGAAACAGTGGGTACAGGCTCAAGGTGAGACATTTTCTGAGGGGAACAAATATATACAACTCTAGCATCTGCCATATGGTAGCCCTTTAACGCCATTTGCAAGCTCCTTGTGACATTCCATTCAGCTCATAAATCCAGAGGAACTGGATGTTGGTTTGGAGCAGTGGTTCTCAAAGTGTGGTGCCTGGACCAGCAGCCTCAGCATCGCTTAGGAATGTGTTGGAAATGCAAATTCTTGGGCCCCATTCGAGACCTACTCAGATACTGTGGGGTTGGGGCCCAGCAATCTGTGTTTTCATAAGTCCCGCAGCTGATTCTGACATACTCTAGACTTTGAGAAGTGCTGGAGAGAGTGATTTAAAAGAGGATGTGTCTTTTCAAAGGGACGCATCATCTCCACTGATGATGTAGAAAATCAGTTCAAAAACTGATTAGGAAACCAGATTAACTATGTTAAAGGCAAGAAAAAAGTCTTTCAAGAACCAGAGAGACAAAGCCAACAGTTGTCCTGATGGATTTAAGAGGAGTGAGAAACTTCAAGAGAATCAAGGAGGTTACACATCTTAAAAAACTAGGCATAAAATAAATATAAAAATTAAATATAAGTTAATAATATAAATATAAAATTTAAATAAAATAAATGTTATAAATATAAAATTAATTCGTCTAGTATAAATATAAAATTAAAGTATAATTAAATATATACAAATTATATGTATAAATATAAAATGTAAGTATAAAATTCATTTAGTCACTCATATTCTCTGCCTTCAACTTTATATTATTTGCAGTTAGCAAATTTTGTACATCTCATTAGTGAACTTGACGGCAAAAAGTGATAGGCACCTCCAGCTCTTTAAACATTTCTCTTTGTTGTGAGTGGGGGATGGTAGGTACAGATTGTGCATAAGTTGTGTCTAGACACCTGGGCGTAACTGGGAAGCACGCCCACTCTAACTGATTACATGAGTGACACAGGAGCCTTCTGGGAAGGATCTTCATCTTAAAGCAAGAGGGAATTGGACAAACAAGCTTGACTCAGAAACCAACATTGAGTCACAAGTGGGCTCCTTCCCTGGCAACCACTCAGATTTGCCTCTTGACCACTAGTTCTGTGGAAGAAAGGTGGGTTGCAGGGAAAAGTGGAAAGCCGTTTCACATCAACAGCTCAGAGGTCTTGGGGCATAAGCTGCACCGCTTTGGTCCCTGTGAGGAAGAGTACAACACAGTTGGAGAGAGAATCCATCTTCGCTCTTCTGTAAGACAAACTGCTTTTGTTTTAGGGTATTCACATTCCAGAAGATGCAATCTGAGTGTTGTCTGATCCTCAGCAGCATGAGAGTCAGCTGAGGCTCTTCAGACCGATGGTGGTGCTAATCTTTGGTGCCTCCTGGATGACCTTGGCAGTAGCCCAAGGACACCAGCATCATTGAGAAGAGTACAATGTTGTGGAGGGTTTGCATTTCCCTCTGCATTCCCATGGCTGTATTCTCTTGTTACTTTCAATTGTGTTTATAGTTGACGGGGAGGGTTTGAGTGAGGTACAGGACAAATTTATATCTTTATTTCTTTCGTCTCACACTGTAATATCAAGGCCACAACTCAGTATATATAACAGGTGTTCAACTAATTATGCTGATTGAGACCTGTGAAAACAAACCTTTTAAGAATGCTTTGATGCTTAGCAAAAATGTGGCATGCCTGTGAATTATAAACAAGCTGTGAGTCCATTCACTTAGCCAAATACATTCAACCAACCAGAAACCTTGTATTCCATTCTCAGTGCTGGGAAACTAGGAGGAAAAGACTCAGGAAGTGTTAAAGTTAGGGGGAGCAATGAGGTACAAATTTGTTCGACTGGGCGCTGCCTGTTTCCCACTTAGGATTTCTGCTTGAAAATCCTGCAAAGACCCAGGCCTTGTTGTGAAGGCCAGCGGGTGGCTGAGCTCCTTAACTCAGCTGCCTTCTCCCACCACCTTCCTCAGCCCTTCTCCCCCTGCACTCTGCTCGCACCACCTCCACCGGTCACTTCCCTCCTACTGGTGTGGGTCCTGTGCTTTGGTGGCTCTCTCAGAAGCAGCTACTGCCTTCCTGATGGCAAGTATGGTCTGATGTTTATGTTTCCTGGTGTTCCCGGTGTTGGCAAAGAACTTGGGGACCAACAATTGCCTGCTTCTCTGCTGTATTTGCTTTGTCCTTGTGGCCACTTGGCTCCCCTCATCCAAGTTCACTTAAGTCTGATTTAGCATCCGTGTCAGTCCCACTCTGCTCCCTGGTGAGCACGTTTCTTGCCCTTCCCTGCTACTTCACTTTAGGAAATAAGTCCAAAAGTGTGCATATATTGAATATGCTACATAGTCTGAGGGCACTGTATTTCAACCCAAACTGCAGTATTTTTAAGTGTGGTCTGTGGACCACCTGCATCAGAATCATCTGGGAGCAAGTTAACACGGCAAATTCCTGGGCCCTACTGCCAACTACCAGGTTTTGATTTTGTAGGTCTAAGATGCAGTTAAAAAAAAATTCAAACAGTTTGAGAGTTCACTGCTTTGTATCTGGCTCTGAATCTTGGCTGGAAGTCTCAGGGTCAAGGGGAGAAGTGGGGAGTTCTTTTAAATATTACAACCCTCTTGTGGGCCCCACCACAGCAATTAAATGAGAATTTCTGAATGTAGGGAGTAGGCATCGGTGTTTTAAAAAAGCCTCCGAAGTGAATCTAGAGTGCAGCCGGGTTTGAAAAGGGCTGCTTTAGTCTAGATGATTCGATATATGCAATTTCAAAAGTCTGTAAGGAGAAAACTGCTTTAATAAAGTTCTTTCCTTTTAATCATGTCGCCTAAAACCTTCCTGTCTGTAGGTCAGGCCAATAAATGTATTCCCTTCATGTTTTGCTAGGAAATCATCTTGCTTTTTTTCTGTTTTTTTTTTTTTTTTCTGATTAAGTGAATAATAGGAAAAAGACGTAAAGCTGTCTTTGCAAGCTGGCGGTCCACAGCTGAAATTGGCCTAGCAGGTGTGTTTTATTGTATCTACACAGTGTTTTTAAAATCATTTAAGCCAATAGTTAAAAGTTGAGTTATTTTCACACAAAAATTCAGACTTACCACAATGAGAGAAAAACCAGAAGTTTCATCAACATGGGAGCCACCTTCCCCAGCCGGTCAGGCCCTCTCTGACCCACCTGTGCCTGGCCCTTCAGGCATTTGTTTGTGAACTTTATGATAAAGAACTGGATTTAATCAGTCAATATTTGAGCACTTACTAAGCGTCAGGCTCTCTTGGGTAAATATTTTTCTTTTTCTCGCACAAACCTATGACATACGCGTTGCTCCCTTTATAGGGAACTCAGGTTGGGCTGGGCGGAGGGACTAGGTCCGGATTCCAGTCCGAGTCTGTCTGCTGCTAAACTTCCCCAGATCCTCATGCCTGTAGGAACCGCAGGAATTTTGGCTTGGTTCCACACCTCTGAGATTAGAGAGACGGAACTTTTTGGGGACACCTGTGAAGTATTTTGCATTCGATTAAGGCTTCATCACCTGGATTAAGGGAATTTAGAAATCAGTCAGTAAATTTGGGGAGGGCTTTAGTCTAATTAGCTGCAAGTGTAAAGGCAGAAGCTTTTTGGGCAATTTAAGACAGATTTGCAATCCTATCAAGTGGATGCAATCATGTATGTAACCCGAACATTTCAAGGAGAGTTAATAATGACTTCTCAGGCACCTCAGGGAGCTGAACGGGAAGAACATTTGTTCAATGCAGTTAGTTATCTGAGCAATTTTTTTGTAACACAGATCCTTGAGTGTACCTCTGGTGAAGTGAGGCCTCGTGCTCACAACTCAATAGCAGTCTCTTCAGCTTCTGGTTGTCGAGAGCACCACCTTTTTAGTATAGTTATCAACTGATGTTATAAATATTTTATCAGAGTTAGTTCATTAAATAGCATTTTATGTTCTTTGTGTGATTTTCAATGACATCTTGGGGCCAGGATTATTCCTTTAGAAATGGATCTCAAGTTATGAGGCATTAGAGGAAAAATTCTACTTCTATGTACATTTTCAGTAACACATCTCTTGCATAAGCAAAGCATGCAATTGTTCTCTTTTGAGAGCACTTCAGGATCACTGAGAATGAGTTGAAAAGAAGGCAGTAGTGAGCCGTTCTATGTCTAGAAACTTTCCATTTCTAAGAATGTGTGGACTGGCAAGTTAGAGGAAGGTAGAAATGGTAAAAAGGAACTGAAAGACATTTAAAAAAAATTAAAGTTAATAGTTATCAGGATGGGAAAACATTTCTTGCTATTTAATGAGATCAGGTTCAATGAGTTTTTGCCTTTGTATTCCAGCAGTTTCTGCCGTGGGGTGTGTAGGTGGCTGTGTCTATTAATATTTTGTCCTCTTCAGTCCTCATTGGCTCAGAGTCCACCTGAGCCTAATACTGAGGTCTGAGGGTACCCAGTCTTCAGCATCTGTAGCTGACATAACTGGAATAGACCGGATAGATACTTCCCCTCTCCTACCACTGGGAGAGGTACCAGGACACCCGAGACTGAAGAGCACCTTGTACTTTTTTGGCGAGAGTCTATTCCTTCACTCCCACTCTGACCAGCACATTGCAGGGACTACCAAAGTCAGACCCAAGATGAAGGAAGAATCGGCTATCCTAATTCCCAGGGTGCTGCCCTGGACCATTGAAAGGAAGGGAAGCTAAGTGGGTCATGTGTGAGCATAGGGGCTCATTTGCTCAGCTGGTCTGCTCCTAGTTTTCTGGGTCAGCCTTTTTCCCCATTGGTATGGATAGACTCTGCAATGCTGGGAATCTTCTCTCTTACAGTGGGTATAGAGGCTATAGATTCTGTCCCAGAGCTTGTCACATTGGGTCAGAGAGATTGGCATCCTCAGGCCCTCAAATGCGGGATTTTGATTCTTGCAGTCTCTGGAAAGAAAGGCCCTGGACTGGAGACAGTGCTTCCTGGAATTCATCCACAGAGGTGTCCACAGGTCTGCCTTGGCTACAGGCTGACTTGCTTCACAGCTAAGGATAGTTTCTTTCTTTCACCTTGGTTGAGGTTGGCACAGCAACCGACAGCTCTCAATCAAGCAACCGTCTTGTGATCCATCAGCTAGGAGGTAAGACAGCATAGTGATAATGAGTTCAAGAATTGGCATCATTCAGACCCGCATCCAAATCCTCACTTACCAGTTACTAGCTGTGTGTTCTGGAGCACAGAGCTCTGAGCCTCAATTTCTTCATCTGTTAAATGAGAATATCGAACTCAGTGTGGAGATGTTAGAGGATTAATTGAGAATGTATATCAAGGGCTATCGCAAAGCCTGACACGTAAGTGCTCAATGACTAGACATTGTTTTTAATGAAGAAATATTCCTAAAGGTAGCCTCAACTTTTCATTCATCATGTGTCAAAAGGGTCCCTGTATTTTCAGAAGAATCCCGTCCACAAATCACCATCAACAAGAGTCAAGATATTGTCTGCTTCGGGAGTATGCTTAGCATCCTGCATCCACCATTTATCAGGGGCTGAGTGCTTGCCCTAGCTCAGAGGAAGACCACACTCTCAGCAGTTCTCCATCAGCAGCGTCACAAGGGAGTCAGCACCTTGTAGACCACTATTTTATGGAATCCAAAGTGAGGCCACATTCAAGAAAGAGCACCCTTCTTTAGAGTGTACTTCCTTCAGTAGGAGTGAATTAGACACCCCATTAGGTCCCAATATTCCATTAGGAATATTTCTGCTCCTGGAAAGACTCCCTCACCTCTCCTTCCTCTCAACATTCACAGCATCACTATCTGCCTTGGGACTAACAGCAAAAACCTTATCACGCCCTTTATCCCTGTTCATCACAAGAAGTTCAGGACTTCATCGCTCATCTCCCCCTTCTTTAATTCCATCACCTTCTCTGGCCCATCTCCTATGCCTCACCATCTCTTGAAACTTTCGCTTTGTCTCTGGAAACATAAAGTCAATCACTATCAAAATGCCCTTTACTCAGATCTTCTTCTGTGGATGTTCTCTTCACTTGCTCTGATCTGCTCTTCTCTTCACAACTCCTCCGCAGTCCTCCACGTGGGGGTGTTTTCTGTCTTTTACATCCATCCTAACAAGGAGTCTGGAGGTCAGGAAGGTGTCCTACTTTGTTTTCACATCCCTTTCCATACCTACCTCTTTGTCCTGCATAAAAACACTCTGCTTTGAACCTCATGTAATCAGACTCTATCTCCCGTGAGCCCTCTTTGTGCAGTCATGTGCTGCCTCCTATCCCCTGTCTGCTCTCTCTCGTTTCTTGATTATTTTAGCTTCTCTTTAACTCTTCAGTGCTACTCCTGTTATAATTCCTTGTGATTTAATACACATTGATGATCTTTCCAATACCCTGGCTTCCCAGACTGATCCTATTAAAATATAAGTCAGATTGTGTCACTCCTTGTTCAGAATCCTCCAATGACTTCCCACTTAGTTCAAGGAGCCTGATCACACAGGGCCTTGCAAATCACAGCGAAGGCTCTGATTTTTGTTGTTATTGTTCCTTCCAACTGGCCACACTAACCTCCTTGCTATTCTTTGTGCACGCCATGAACACTCCCTGCCTTAGGGCTTTTGCACTTGCTGTTCCCTTTGCCTGGAGAGAAATCTGTATGGTTAAATCCCTCAATTTATTCAGATCTTGAATAAAAAGCCATCTTATTGAGCTTTTCTCTGACCATCCTTTCTAAAATGTCAACACCCCATTGAGATTTCATATCTGAGTCAGTCCTTATTTTTCCTTTTTGGCATTTATCATTATGTAATATGATATTTTTATTTATTCTCTTATTTATTGTTTATCTTCTGGTAACTCCTGCCTTCATGTTGTAAGCTTCAAGAGGGCAGGAGTTTTTGTCTGTTTCAAATCCTCAGTGCCTAGGGAAGTACCTGGTACTTGATAGTTAATAAATGTTTGATTACTATTGACAGAAGATCAGGCTCCTTGAATGAAATGGGAAGTCATTGGAGGATTTTGAGCAAGGAGGGCATGATCTGACTTACGTTTTAATAGGATCAGTCTGGGAAGCCAGGGTATTGTCACTGGCAAGATCCTTCTCCATTATACCCATTATTCATCCATTCATCAGTAGCCAGTTTAATTTAAGAATACAAATCCTCCAACTGGAATGGAACAGATCGTCTCCTATGGAACGCACACACACACACACACACACACACACCCCTCTTTTCTATTCATTCCAAAGCAAGAATCAAGTGGATGACTACCTCATGGCTTTTTCCAAATGCAGGCAGTCATAAGCTAGGTCTATATTCAAAACCAGCTTTACTGTATTCAATGTGAGCAAGCACAATCCTGGGCAATGCAGGCATAGTTTGGCACAATGAGATGATCAAGTGCTAAAGCCCATATACATTTATCAAGTGAGAGAAGCTTGGTTTGGGTCTTGTATGACTTCTCCAAGCAGCACTCCTGCTACTGTCTCAGGGTCCCCATCTTCTTCCGATGCTTCTCCCTCAGGACCCTCTGGAGCCCTATCTTGGCAGAGAACAGCATACAGTCAACTTGTGTCATGAACAGAGCTTAGTATAATAAAATTAAACATGAAAATTAAAAACTTAAAGCTTGTTTGGTGAAGACTTAAGGAGAAACCTCGGGTAGGGTTATTGTAGTTTTAAGTGGGAATCATGAAGGCTGACTCTTTGCCCAGGTTGTAGAGAAGATGACGAGAGAAAATTCATAGCCTCCGATTATCCATGTTCTTGATCACATTTCTAATCTAGGAAGGGAAGGGATAATGACCACTTGGATCAGTACTTCTGAAAGTCTGCCGACCTCTGGTTGGTACAATGCTACATAATAAGTATGCCCTACATACTAGTCAGGTGAAAGATGCAGGCAAAGCACAGACACTTATGGAAATAGAGACAGTTGAATGCAGTAACAGAAAGGTTTAAAATGACCAGTAACTCATCTTTATTGGTGAATTTAACATAATTTATTTTCTAATAATGCATTTAAGAGTTTTAGACATTATCTGGCCTAGTTCTACACTCTGTCAAGAACTTCAGTCCTCTTCTCCACTTTTCTCGTCTTTTTGCAAAAAACTGGAGGGGAAGCAGGGAGAAAGGAGGCCTCAGGAGGGAAGATGATTTAAAATTTTTGCTTTCAAGTCTGATTTATTGGTTTGTGTGTCTTGTATAGATAAGCTGGAGACATGAAAGCACACACAGAACACAAAGTATTATTTTGTCCCATAAAAATATTCTGGATTAATATTAGCAATTACAGTTGATTACTGGAGATTTATGTTGGTCACTCATCTGTTCTTAAGACAGGTAAGGAATGTAGAGACAAGGAATGAACAGCCTGTTCATTACATTTCTCTTTGTAAAACATCTTCGATCTTCTGTGATTGATTTATAGACCTTTTCTTTTAAGTGATGTGAAGTAGAACTAACATGAACTCTGTGTCAGTACACACAAATTGCCTTCACCATTAGCTAAAACTTCTATGAAATTTATCCTTAAGAAGTTTCTGGAAATAGCTTTGAAAAGTTTCTCAGAATTATATGAAGAACAGTTTTATAATGCAAATGGTTTTTATAATTGACAAAGATATTTACATTATTTTCAATAAAGTGTGTTTCAGCACCTTGACAAATTATTGTCTAATATTATACAAATATGGCATTAAGGAAGAAAGTGAAAAAATAAACATCATCAGCTTAACTATCAAAATCATCAATACTCATTTTAAATTAATGTGATTAAATACAATATGATGTGTGAACAGATTGTTCCCTTTGACTTGCTGCTTTAAATTTTAGACAGCTGACAATACTGCAGAGTTGTTTACTTGGGAAATTCACTGCATGTGATGTGTCTAACATAATATGAGCATTTTCTAAATGGAATATTCACAGTTGGGAATTAAATCTTGATGTAGGCAAATTACATTTTTAGGCCTATTGGCTTAATATGATGAAAATACAAACTTGTGATATTTCTAATGTTCCTTTATTTTAGAATGCATCTCTTAAAAATAAATTTCTACAGATTAGAAAGGGTTGAGTGAAGTGAGGAGAAATAGATGTATTGGGGGATTGAAAATCCAAGGTGACTTTTATAAAAAATTGAATTGCCCTACTTTGGTTCAAATACTACAGGTTTTGCACTTCCCAGACCTTGCTTTGCAGATGGCAACACAGAACAGTTCTGGTTCAGTTGGTCCCCTGCTGGAGTAAATTATGAGAGGTCTAGGCATGATTTAGTGAGTTGGAGCTGCTGCTTTGAGTTCTGAAAATGGTGAATGTAGTCAGGAAACATCAGAAATAATCACAAAAAATGACCCCATAAATCTTAAACACTTCACTGAAAAAAATTGTCCAGAAAATAATGCTTACTGCATATTAGTGTTTCATGTTGAGAAAGCAAAGATTTCTTGGGTTACTCGATTGAGCCAATTTCTTAAGCTCGACTGGCAAATAATCCATGGCCAATTGTACTTCGTCTAAAATTACAGACACTAGGATAACATGGATAAATGGGATGACATCCTTAATTATAGTTTTAGTATTTGATGATGATGGCCATAGTTGACTTTATAATAGTGATAGTTCTGGGGGAAAGGTGTTAGAATTTGAAAGAATTAGTACTAGAGAAATGTGCCTGACATTTTGTGTGAGCTGAGTGCTTAGATTTACAGCATGACCTTGTGTTAAAAAGCATCCCATACAGAGTTCACTGGCATGCACAGGGGTTAAAATAATTTTCTTGATTGATTTTCAAGTTAACCAACCTAGAGACCCTCATGTTCACAGTTATTTTTAAATGAACAATTTAGAATTAACAGAAAGTTCTTCTCTTCTATAATTTGTAATTTCTTAAAAAAGTCTAATAAGATGGTTTCCACAGAAGCTAACAACTTCAATTATTGCTTCCTCAAAAGCCTTTCCTGACTTACCTGCTAGGACTCTTTCCTTCATTATATATTTCATAATGTTACCACCCAAGGGGGCTGGTCTGCTTGCCATAAAACATGCCAATAGTCAGGAGGCAAGGTGGTAGGAGAGAAAGGATTTCTTTATTACAGGTTGCTAGCAAGAGGGAAGATGGCTGACTAATATCCAAAAGAACCATCTTACAGAACAAAGACTACAGGCCAGTTTTATATGAGGCTGGTCTTCAGGTGGGGGAGGTGGTTGGTCTCTAGGTGGGGAAGACATCTGATCCCAGTTCCTGTTAGTCCTTTGTTTTACTGGATAGGCATCGCATCAGGGAATGGAGCAACACCATACAGCCTGATCTTTCAGTTGTCACTGATGATGGCTATCAGATGCATAGACTCTCTGCCCAGGGGTCATCACATTCCTAAGGAACTCAAAAGAAGAAAGTTATCATCTTAAAGCAGCTGAGAGGGGCCAAAAAATCTACAGAGCATGTCTGGGCTAGTTAATCAGAGGTCATTCAAGCCACAATGTGGTTTCTTTTCTACAATATGGCTTCTCTTATGTCAACTTTATGTTGAGCCAGTATCGATAGTACCATGTCTATTCATACATTTTCTTATATGATTATTTTATCGATTTTTGTCTTATCTATTTGTGTGTGAGATGCATGAGGTCAGGGATCTTGACTGCTTTTGTTTGCTGTTGTATTTTTAGTGTCTTTATAGGACATACTCAATGAATATTTGTTGACTGAAAAAAATAAATGAATGAGTCTGGTCCATTGTCCTGAGGGCCCTTATAGACTACATGAATAGAGAGAACACATGAATTAAAATGACCCTGTAATGTTATGTTACAGGGTGACATAAACATGTGCACAGAGTACACTGGAGAAACAAAGGACCTCAAGTTCTGAGAAGGCTTATTTCAAGGAGAAATCAGGTGACAAAGGAAAATGGAATGACACTATCTCCTCTTCACTTAGCTGGTCATTTTAGTACATCATTTTGATGCAATGGTAGACACATTTTCCTTTTAATTATTAGGACTTTTTCATGTGCAAGTGACAGAAAATCTAGTTCAAGTTGGCTTTTCACGAAAGGGAATAGAATTCCATTATTGATAATGTGAATAGTTAGGTATTTGAACTGACCTTTCCTCTTAAATAAAAATGCCGTATTAAGTGAAAGCTATTCTAAAAAGTTTTGAACAGATGCTAAGGCAGTGAGAAATTGTAAGGCAAATAGTAAAGAAGGTGGGAACCCAGAGAGGTGAATTTATCATTAAAGCTTGTTTTTGTTTAAAGAACGTTTACCAAACCTTTTGTTGCTGTTGTTGTTTTGGCAGATTTTGGGGAACAGGCCCTAGAAGCTAAAGCACAGCTTTTCCCCAAGATGGGGCACCTAATGGGAGAACATCCCTCCATAAAGCTGGGACTCAAAAGGCCATTCTTCAGAGCAAGGGTGATCCAGAATTAAGTCTGCTCTAGAGCTCCACCCCCAGGGGCCTGGTGGAAAATTTGACTTTGTGCTGAGCAGAGCAGGGAGGTAAAAGGCCCTGAGAAGTTTGAACAATAGGTTGGCCCTCAGTGAATATTTAGCTTAAATTTGTATCACTTTGGTGGTCAGACAAGTAGTACAGAATTGGGAGAAGCAAATCCAAATCTTTGGATAAATGTACCTTTATTCTAGGTCCTGAAAGAATTTCAGTAAAAAACTTTCTAAGTTAAATGGTAAGCTCACAGAATAAAAAGCTTAGGGGGTGGGCAACTAAGCACAGAAGAAAACGAGGAGCTCTATCCCAATTTTGCTTCTCATTGTAGCAGACTCCAAGACAAAGATTTGAGGGCACGTAGTTTATCTGGGAAGTGAAGGTGACACTAGCTGGGAAGTGAAGATGTGATATAGGGCAGGCAGCCAGAAAAGCCCAAAGTGGGCGATTAGAACTTAAACTCATAAAGAAGCTAGGAAATAGTACAAAACACTCCTCAGAATAAACCCATCTGAGAGGTGAGGGAACTCTGGTTGCCATATGCCATTTCTGGTTGATCAATCATTGATTGATAGCTGCTCTGGGTGGGAGTTGATACTGTGAAGTCCTTGCACTTCTAGCCAGCCACACACAAGGGTAGCACATCTGCCATGGTTCTGGGGAAGAGAGCCGTCAGGTATGGAGTACAGAGTGCAGATGCTGGCAGGTGGGACTCTGCCAGAGCACACTGAAAGGTCCCAGGGATATGGGCAGGCACTGACAGCATCTGCTACAAGAGAAACAGCAGAAACAGATCCACAAAGACTAAAGATAATGGAATTATTACACATTGATTATACAGCAATCAAATAAAAAGACTAATCTGAAGAATCTAAGGATGGAGCAGGAAATTACAAAAAAGTGACAGAGAAGCTTTGTAAACAAACCAAGTAGAACTTCAGGAAATAAAAATTACAATAACCTAAGTTAAAAACTCAATGGTTGGTAAATTATACCTCAATAAATTTTATTAGAAAACCCCACCTCAGTGAATGGGCCTAATAGCAGATGAGATGCAGGTGAATAGAGCATTAGTGAATTGGAGGAAAGATAGGTGGAAAGAAATTATCCATAGTGCAACACAGACAAAAAGATGGAAAATGCACATAAGAACAACAGAGACTTACTATATATAGTGAAAAGGTCTAACATCCTGATCAGAGTTCCTTAAGGAGAGGAGAGAGGGAGTGAAGAAGAGGTGATATTTAAAGAGACAGAAGTTGATAGTTTTCTAGAACTGATGAAAGATTCCAATCCAAAGACCCAAATAACCCAAAGAATCCAAAGCAGGATAAGTAAAAAGAAACTCAGGTCTAGACACGCAGTGAACCTGCAGAGAACTGAAGACCAAGTCTTGAAAGCAGGCATAAAAAGGATTACTTCCAAGGAGTGGCAGGAGGCTGATAGCCGTCTTCTCAATGACAACAATGAAAGCCAGCATTCAACAGAATATGATCCTTAATAAGTTGAAAAATATATCTGCCAAAGAAAATGCTACACCTTGAAAAAATATCCTTCAAGAATGAAGGTGAAATAAAGATATCTTCAGACAAAATCCAGACAGTTCATTACTAGCAGGCCCTGACTAAAGAAAGTTTTGAAAGTCAGATGAAAGAAAAATTGATCCCATGTTGAGAGTTTGATGTGCAAGATGTAATTAAAAAGAAAAAAGTGGTAGATAGATTGGTATATTCAAATGAATATTGACTATATAAAACAATAATAATGTCTAATGGGGTAAAATTTAGAATCAAAGTACATGACAATAATAACATAAAAATGGAGATGGGGTTAAATGGAGTAGAAGTCTTCAAGGAAGGTGGGAGAAGGTGCAGATTAAACATTATACTATCATAAAACACGTTGTAATTTTTAGGTTACCACTACAAGAATGTAAACTGAAAGGAATATACACTAGTTGAAGAAAAAAATGGAGAAATAAAACATGATCAACTCAAAAGAAGGTAAGAAAAGAGGAACAAAAGAGATATAGGAAAGGCAGGACAAATAGAGTATATAAAAATGGTGAGAGTGTATCATGAACCAAGGTTTATAATTAACACAATTCTGTGCACCAGAAGTCCAAGAAAAGTGAAAAAGATAAAAATAAAATAGCAAAGCCAATCTAAAAAATTGGAAAGGAGGAAATAAAAAGGTTAAGGGTAGAAATTACTGAACTAGAAAACAAATACAATAGAGAACATAAAAAAATCCATAATTTCTTTCTATTTCATAACTGATCTTGCCAGAGTTATTTCCAAAGGATGAAAGCAAGTTCTTGAAAGAAAGTACTTAAAACGTTAATGAGAAAAAAGTATGAACAACTTTATGCCAATATCTTTGAAAATTTAGAAAAATGGAAACATTTCTGTTTCAAAATTAACTTACTAAAACAGACAAGTAGAAAACATGAATAGTCATATAATGATTAAAGGATCTGAAGTCATAATTAAAGCCAAAGAAAATTCCAAATCATATAGCTTCACCATTGAGTTCTATCTGCCATTCGAGAAGAAATAGTTTAAATCTAAAACTCTTTTAGAGATTTGGAAAAAGTGATACTGTCCCCAATTAACTTTATAATGTCAGAATACCCTTGCTGCCACCTATTAAGATGTGAAAAAAATTTCACTCTTGAAGAGAAATGCAATATCATGAACAAAAATATTAGTAAAGAGATTCAGAAATGTATAAAAAGATAAATACATAATGACAAGATTGAGTTTAAGCTGCTGTTGATTTAGTATTTTTATTAGACATATTTTTGCATTACTTCTTGGTCCTAGCTTTTACTCCAACCATTGTTAGGGAGGCCAGTACCACATAGGCTTTAAGCATCTTTGCATAGCTATATCCTGACAGCATTTCACCTCAGCCGTGGACACTTTCTCTTGCTTCATGCCTGATTTTTTTTTTTTTTTTTTTTTGCTGAGGAATATTCACCCTGAGCTAATGTCTGTTGCCAATCTTCCTCTTTTTGTATGTGGGCCACTGCCACAGCATGGCCGCTGACAAGTGGTGTAGGTCTGCACCCAGGAACTGAACCGGGGCTGCTGAACTTAACCACTACTCCACCAGGGCTGGCCTTCCTACCTGATTTTTTGACATCTCAACATGAGGTGCATATGGGAACCTACTGGCACTCAAGCATGAACAACATGAAAATGTACAGGAGTTATTTTGTACACCATTTTGACCAATGGGAAACTGATAGACAAATGTTTCCCCCTTTCACCCATTGTGTGGACAATTTTGAACTGCAAATTCATAAGGTTCCTCAGAATGTCCAATGTGATTGAGCATCAGTTACTCTTAAGGATGGCCAACTTGATAATACATCCTTGTATAAGCTTTTCCTCCTTCTCTATTTCATTCCTCTATCCCTCACTCCTACTTTCTGGCATTACTTCTCAAACTACCTGCACATATTTTGTTTTAGACTCTGCTTTTGGGGAGGATCAAATTGAGGAAACAGAATATTAATTTGCCACAGTAACAGATTAAAGGAGAAAAAATCATGGTAATATTCGTAGATTAGAAAAATACTTTCACAGAATTCAGCATCTGTCCATGATAAAAATTTTTAAAGACTTATGAATAGAAGAAAATTTCTTACCATGATTAACAAAGATATTTGGTGATGAAATAGTCAAAGGTTTCCCTTTGACTGATACTGTGGTTAGCTTTTTATTGCTCTTAATCTCATAGTCCAGTCAGGAAAAAACCCCCAACATTCTAAGTATTTCAATAGAAGGAATTAAATACAGGGAAATGATTATACAGGTGATGGAATTGTTGAGAAACCAAAGAGGGATGGTGGATCTTACCAGAGATTAGAAACAGCAGGAACTCCTTGGGTTGGAGGGACACAGAGAGGGGGAGTATTACCAGAGCCCAGAAGCTGGGGTCCTTGGATAGAGGATAAAACAGTGATGTCATGGGGACCGCAAAGGGAAGGGCTATGCCTGGAAGGAGCTTCAAACAAAGAAGAGACATAGCTGCTGCCAGACATTGCCCTAGAGTGGGTAACAAAGAAATTCCCTGGTTTCTCTTATCCTCGTACATTCTGATCTTTTTCCAATATCTCCTTTTGGTCACACTCAACTGAAAACCAGAGGATGAGAGAATCTGCTGATGTAATACATAAATTTCTTTCTCTTGGGGCGTAGAGCAAGGTGAAGGATGGACAATAGATCTGGAAGGCAAACAGAAACTGTGAAGTACAGAGGAGAAATAATTATCACCAAAGTCAGGCAAGTAGTTACCTCTGGGGGCTGGGAGAAGTATACAGGTACCTTCTGAGGTGCTGGCAATATTCTATTCAATCTTGCTTTGATTGGTGGTTACATTGGTGTTTGCTGTATAATTATCTTTAAACCTCACATATATTTTAGGTTCTTTGTTGTGTATGTGATATATCTGATAAAAAGTACAAAAAATGGGCTGGCCCAGTGGCATAGTGGTTAGGTTCTCATGCTCCACTTCGGTGGCCTGGGGTTTGCAGATTCAGATCCTGGGCGCAGACCTATATACCACTCATCAAGCCATGCTGTGGCAGCATCCCATACAAAACAGAGGAAGATTGCCACAGATGTTAGCTCAGTGACAGTCTTCCTCAAGTAAAAAGAGGAAGACTGGCAACAGATGTTAGCTCAGGAACAATTTTCCTCAGCAAAAAAAAAAAAAAAAAAAAATGCAAAAGTCTATAGATTCACATAACTGAAAAATTCACAGTTAGAACTAACTTTGTTTTTTATCCAGAGGTTCAAACGTTGCCAGCAAGGCTCTTCTCTGGCATCTCACCTCATACTCAGGGTGGCTGCAACAATCTTACCTTTCACCACACTGATTCTTTCTCTTTCTTTGCAAGAAACTTCAGTAAATATTTCATTGGCTCTTTCTACGGCACTTGCCCATTCCTGAGCCCATCGATGTGGCCAAAGGGAGAGAGAAATCACTCCCATGCAAATTTCATTAGCTGAGAGACTGGAGGACGGGTGAATCTTCCAAAGGAAATAGTTCCAGTAGATGGGGGCAATGGAGGAGGCACATCCCAAGTGATCATTCTGCTTCATTCAGTTCTTATCCACCCAGCTCCTCAGTGGATGGTCTCTCATGTCTGGTGTAACACCTACTAGGAACTGGAAAGAGACAGAAAATGAGTGAGATAGAAACTGAGCTCTCTATGGATTTGTGTTTCTGTTCTGAGTCCTGACAAGTTATCCTTAAGTAATACTTACTAGTTGATTTCAGGAAATATCAAATAATTGCTTAAGTCACAGGTAAGTTTAAGCTCTTTCCCCCTCCTTCACCCCAGCCACCTTAAGGGGTCACTACATCCGACTCTGAAAGGGATGAGATATAAGCTAACTCAGAGCGAGGCTCACTGCATAAATAACATTAGCTATTTTGTGTAGCATAGATAGCATAGACCCTACATTTGGTTTACTGCATATGTGAATAACAATTTCAGATATTTTAAACACCCTTACTTAATCATTTCTTTTGAATGAAAAAGGCATATGTGTCTTTTATGTCTATATCTTAACATTTATTGACTAACCTTTGCTTTGAAACATAATATTTAATAAACTTAACTGTAAATTTAATTGCTGAATACATTTAATTAACCTCATAGGTTTGGTGAACACAGAAAGACACTGCTCAGATTCCACTTCAAGGAAGGATTCACTGCCCCAGCTGCTGGGAATGCTATTAGCAGACTGTATTCAGCTGTCAGCCCCTTCAGAGAGCCATCCTTCTCAAGATCATGCCTTTCTGGGGTGGTGTGATGGTTAAATGTATATGTCAACTTGGCTAAACCATTATAATCAGATATTTGGTCAAGCTTCATTCTAGATGTTTCTGTGAAGGTATTTTTTAGACGAGATTAGCATTTAAATAAGTAGACTTTGAGTATCAAAGCAGATTGTCTTCCCTCAGGTGGGGAGGTCTAACTCAATCATTTGAATGACTTGATAGAAAAAGGCTGACCTCCGGAGAAGAGAGCATTCTGCCAGCAAACAGCCTTTGGATTTGAACCGCAATTCTTTCTTGGGTCTCCATCCTGCAGTCTACCCTGCAGACTTCGACTTACCAGGCCCCCACAGTTGCATGAGCCAATTCCTTAAAATCAATCAATCAATCTCTCTCTCTGCCTCCTGTTGGTTCTATTTCTGTGGAGAACTCTGACTATATAGGTGCTCTACATTCAACGACTAATCAAGGTGGGAAAATAAAGTTTCAACGATTTTAACCCAACATGAGAAAACTCTGTTGGGTCTGTCCTGCTTCTGAGCTCCTTCCAGAACTCTAGTTGGCTGAGGCTGTCAGGCTTGTGTTGTAGCTTGACTTCTTCTGCCCATTCCAGCTTCCTTCCCCTTCCTTCTACCTGTGTTGATTCCAAGGGTATTCCGTAATAAACATACTGAATACTAAACTCCATCAGAGTCTGCTTCTTGGACAACCTTGCTTACAACAAAAGGAAAGTGGAATGTATAAGAAAATGTAATAATTCCCATTCTCCCTGGAAAACATATTCCAAATTCTAGGATGAGGATGTTAGAGACAAAACAATTGAGGTCTGGGCTGAAAAGCAAGTCAACTCTGAAGGGAGTTCTCTAGTTTAGAAGTAGAAAGGAAAGGGATGGGAAAACTTATTATCAAGGTGCTAATCTTTTTCATTGGAGTAGAAGACTGTGTTCTCACTAGCCAGATACCTCTGAGGTTTAAAGAAAGAGAATGACTTGGACAGAGAGTTAGAGAGAAAGAAACACAGAGAAGCATTGAACTATCCCAGTGAGATACCAAAACACCTCTGTGTTAGCAGGTGGGATGAGGGGTGTCTTAAGTATTTAGGGAAGAAAATGAGAAATACTAAGTATACTTATGTCCTCCTCCCCCCTCCTTTCCCTGCTCTCCCTCCTTCTCTGATACACTGGGAATTGATTATAGTTATATGTTCATACTCTAGTGCATTACCTTTTGTTACCTATGGCCTGTGCTTTTAAAGGTTAAGCTTTCTTTGTCCTGTGATTACACCACTAACTCTAGTCAATTATTCAGAAGATAAGCTTAAAGTCAGGGCAATTTCGTTTACCTTATGTGGTGGTGTTTGAGTCCTCACCCAGCCTTCAGACTCCGCTAAATGTTGACATATTTATTTCTTTTACAAAGCTCAGGTTTCTCTTTTGGATTTTCTTGATCAATTGTTTATTTCTGTGGATGTATTTCTCTTTGTCCATGTCATGCAGAACTGAAATATAATAGAGCAAGATAATTTGATCGTTTGATGCAATAGGGTCACCATCTAAGAATTGAACTTAGGTTGTGTTTCTTGCTGCTGTAGACTCAGAAAGAAGGAATGAAAGCTTTTCCTAGCTCCCCGTTCCTAGGAGGATATCCAAGTCTTCATTCCCCAGCCCTATCTTTCCCCTTCCTCTCAACCCACCCGCAACAATGGTAAGGAGAGCCCAGATCTTAGGGACAATTTTTTTGGACTTGATTTCTCTTTAAAAGAGGCATTGATATTTAGATCAGGGATAAAATTCAGAAGGGTATTATCTTCAGTGTATGGGAGTTGTGCTTTTGACTGGAAATAAGGGAACTTTCTGGCATGATGGAAATGTTCTGTATTTTGATCTGGGTGATAGCTACATGAGAGCATGTGGATGTAAATGTCATTGAGCTATATACAGAAGATTTGTGCACTTTATGTAAATTCTCTCTCTCTATATATACATATATACATGTGTGTATATATTTAGAGAGAGATGCACTAGATGACAATGTCACTCTTCCCAAAATAGCTACAAGCCTGACTATCCAGAGGCTGGAACTTAGACTTATCTCCTTCCCACTAGTCCACCCTTATGGACATTTACTCTATAAAAGAATGTCAGAGGACGCACCTTAGAAGTTACAATCATCAGAAAATATTTGTCTGGTAACAAAGTTAAAAGGAAGATTATTATCAATCCTTCAATATGTGGAAAAAGGAGGAAACAAAAATCGAGTAGCGTTTCTCTCCTTCCTTCTTTCCAGGTTTTCTTCCTACAGTCTGATACTTCCATTGTCAGCTGGTTATGTGAAGAGACAGACATTGTTCTTAGCGTCTAGGAAAGACAAGTCAAAAATCAATCCAACAAACTGATTGGAACTCTGCTCTGTTTTGTCTTTGAATTTGTTCCAAGGAGATTTCCATTTTTTCTATTCTGTGGCATGGGGCCATTTAGAACAGCTAGTCCACCTTCATATTCATCAGTGACTTTTGGCTTTTCACTGATACTGTGGCCAGTCCCTCTGGTCAGCTGCTATTCATAGTGGCTCCACTGGCCAATTTCTTGGACATCCCTAAGTTGTTTTATTTTTATTTTTGCTGAGTTAGTAAGCTTTCTCAAACTAGCCCAAGCCTTTCTGGGGCCTTTTTGAATGACACCAGTACTGGACTCTACTTCCTTGGCCCTAGCAGGAGTGGTTATGAGTGCAGTTTACTAAAACTTACCTGGGATGCATGACTTTGGCATTTAGAAATCTTCCATTTTGTGTGTCAAGAATAGAAAGAAGTTACAGATAAGAAGTGGATAATCCCAGAAGAGGGCTTTGTTGGACAGCTTAACAGGTAGCATGCTGTGGGAATCAGATTCTGAGACTGATATTTTGTGCAGAAGGTTTTTTGGGCAATGCTCTTGCACTTGTGAAGGAGGAAGCAGGATTTTCAGAGGGAGAAGTTGGACTGTAACGCAGTTGCAACACCAGTCTCAATCAATAACACAAGGAGCCCTGCAGCTTAGATGGCCTTTCGGAGAAGTTCCCAACAATGACAAAGAGACTAGGCCTTTGTACCCCTGCATGGATCAGTTGGGGAGGGAGCATAATCTTGGTTGAAGCTGATGCCTTCAGCTGAGGGCAATTCCCCAAGCAGGACACAATTGTGAGTCTAGAGTAGCAGATGCATTTGTTTCCAGTGGGGCTGAGGTAGTAGAGCTGTTTGCAGTAGTCATTTATGATCCTTTGTGTTTCTGTGGTATCTGTTGTGGCTTCTCTTTCATTTCTGATTTTATTTATTTGAGCCTTCTCTTTTTCTTCTTGGAGAATCTAGCTAAAGGTTTGTCACTTTTATCTTTTTAAAGAACCAATTCTTAGTTTTATTGACTTTTTATACTGTCTTTTGAATCTCTATTTCACTGATTTCTGCTCTGATTTTTATTATGTCATTCCTTTTATTGACTTTGGGCTTTGTTATTCTTTTTCTTATTCCTTTAGGTGTAATGTTAGATTGTTTATTTGCGATTTTTCTTGTTTTTTGAGGTAGGCTTGTATTGCTATAACCTTCCTTCTTAGTACTGCTTTTGCTTAACCCCATAGATTTTGGTATGTTGTATTTTCATTTTCATTTGACTCCATGTATTTTTTGATTTCTCCTTTGATTTCTTTGACTCAATACTTGTTCAGTAGCATGTTGTTTAATATCCCCATTTTTGTGATTTTTCCAGTTTTCTTCTTATATTTGATTTCTGGATTCATACCATTGTGGTTAGAAAAAAATACTTGATATAATTTCAATCTTTTTAAACTGATTTAGGCATTTTGTGTCCCAACATATGGTCTATCGTTAAGACTGTTCCATGAGCACTTGATAAAAATATGTATTCTGCTGGTTTTGGATGGAATGTGCGGTATATGTCTACTAAGTCCATGTGGTCTAATGTGTCATTAAAGGTCAATGTTTCCTTGTTGACTTTCTGTCTGGATAATCTATCCATTGATGTAACTGGGCATTAAAGTACCCTATCATTATTGTATTGCTATCAATTTCTCACTTTAGGTCTGTTAATAGTGGCTTTATATATTTTGGTGCATATATATATTAATAAATGTTGCATCTTCTTGATGGATTGTTCCCATTATCATTATACAATGTCTATCTTCGTCTCTTGTGATCTTTTTCAGCTTGAAGTCTATTTTGGCATAAGTATGATTACATCCACTTCCTTTGGCTACCATTTGCTTGGAGTATCATCTTCCACTCCTTCACTTGGAGCCTATGTTTGTCTATAGAGCTGAGATGAGTCTCCTGAAGGCAGCATAGAGTTGGGTCTTGCTTTTTAATCCATCCAGCCACTCTGTGCCTTTTGATTGGTGAGTTTAGTCCATTTACATTTCAGGTGATTATTGATATATGAGGACCTTCTTCTGCCATTTTATCTTTTTTTTTCTGTTTGTTCTATATATCATTGTTCCTTTTCCCTTGTGTTTCTGTCTGCTATCTTTTGGTTTCTTATGTCTGCCATCATTAGTTTGTTGTCTTTCTGTGATGACTTTCTGTTTCCTCTTTTTTTATATTTCATGTCTCTGCTCTAGAATTTGTTTTTTGGTTACCATGAGGTTGTATACAACATTTCATAGGTAAAATAGTTCATTTTCCTGTTAGTAGTATATTATCTTCATTTGCCTATGCAGGTTCCATCCTTTTCCTCCTCCCCTTTTATGTCTTTGTTGTCACAAATTATCACTTTTTGTGTTGTGAGCTCATTACCATATTGAATCAGCTTTAGTTACTTTTAATGCTTTTTCCCCCTTTAATCTTTATGCTATAATTAAGTGTTTAGCACTCTATTCTGTAATAGCTTTGCAAGTTTATGGTTCTATTTACCACCTTACTCAAAGTTCTGTGTGCTTTTGCCTTTATGTATCTTTAGAAAAGCTCTTTTCAACATTTCTTGTAAGGAAAGTCTAGTGGTGGAGAACTCCCTCAGCTTTTGTTTGTCTGGAAAAACTTTTATTTCTCCTTCCTATTTGAGGGACAACTTTGCTGGACAGAGTATTCTTGGCTGGAAGTTTTAATCTTTCAATATTTTGAATATGTCATTTCACTCTGTCCTTTATTTAGTTTCTGCTGAGAAATCTGCTGGTAGCCAAATGGGTGTTTCTTTGTAGATTATTGCCTTTTTTCCCCTGGCTACCTTTACATTTCTTTCTTTGTCATTGACTTTTGACAGTTTTAATATAATGTGTCTTGGAGAAAGTCTTTTTGCATTGAGATAATTAGGTGTTATTTTAGTTTCATGAACTTGTATATCCAGTTTCTTACGTAGGTTTGGGAAGTTCTCAGCTATTATTTCTTTAAATAAGCTTTCTGTTCCCTTCTTCCTCTCTTCTCCTTCTGGGATACCCATTATCCTTATATTGCTTTTTCTAATGGAATAAGATATTTCTTTTAGAGTGTCTTCATTTTTAAAAAAACTTAGTTTACCTGAATCATTTCTAGATTTCTATCCTCAAGCTCACTAATTCTCTCTTCCATATGGTCTGCTCTATTTCCAGTAATTCCTCTCTTGTATTCTTCATCTTATTTATTGAATTCTTCAGCTCCAGAATTTCTGTTTGTTTTTTTTCTAGAGTTTCAATCTGTTTGGTAAAGTACTCCTTCTATTCATTAATTTTATTCCTGAGCTCATTGAACTATCTTTCTGAGTTTTCTTGCAGCTCGTTGAGTTTCTTCAACATGATAGCTATTTTGAATTCTCTATCAGTTAGATCATAATCTTCCATGAATTCAATTTTGATGTTTGGAGAATTGTCATTTTCTTTTCATGATGCCCCATTACTTTAATTTTTCACGGTTCTTGATGAGTTGTTCCTCTGATGGCACATTTGTGGTGGTGAAAAATTTCTTGCTTGGGTAGGACTTTGTTTACTTTGATTCTGAGCTGCCCCAGGTTATCTTTGAGAGCCAGTGCTTTCCACCCTTTACTGCCTTTGGCAGAGGTGTCATCAGTGCCCTCATTGTTGCTGCTTGTGCCTCTGAGGTTGCTGGTGCCTTGCTGCTGCTGGTGTTACTGTGGTCACAGGTGTTGCTACCATAATTACCAGGCTGGCAAGTGCCTCTACTGCTTCCAAGGTTGCCTGGGCTCCACCACTACAGTGGGGGAAGGGGAGGGGTGGAGTAGGAATTGGGGTTGTGGGTGCCTCCACTACCTCTGGGGTTGCCAGGTTCGCAGGCACTGCTGCTGCAGGTGGGAGGGCCAGGGTTGTATGTGCTGCTGTAGTTGGGGGATCCAGGGTTGTGGGCTCCACCACCACTGCTGCTGCCTTTGGCCATGGAAACTTTTGTGGCTAGGAGGCCAAAATTGTATGTGCCACCTCTGCTACTGCTACCAGGTTTTCTTGGGGTGCTGGCATCACTGCTGACAGGGGCACTGGGTTCAAAGCTGTTGCCACTGGGAGGACTGGGGTCATGGGCACAGCCACCACTGCTGTGGAGGGTGGGGGAAGTACCTGGTCGCAGGTCCTACCACTGTTCCTGGAGTCTCAGGTCATGAGTACTGCTGCCGCTACCACTAGGTGCACTGGGGCCTTGGATCTAGCCCCTGTTGCAGGGAGGGCCAGGGTTGCAAGGGCCATGGCTGCTGCTGGGGGCAGGTGGTGGTGGTGCTTGGTTGCAAGTGCTGCTGGGGCTCCTGGAGCCTCCAACTGCAGGTGCCACTGCAGTTCCTGGAGCCTCTGGTCTTGGACACTGCTGCAGTTCCTGGAACCTCAGGTTGCAGGTGCTACTACTACTGCTGGGGGAAACAGAGTCTTGGATGCAGACCCCACTGCTGGGAGGGCTGGGGTCACTGGCACCACTTCTGGGGGAGGCAGGGCTGGGTCACGGGTGCTGCAGCAGTTCCTGAGACACAGTGGTTCCTGGACGATCCAGTCTTGGCAGCCACCACTGCCACTGTTCCCCTGGTTGCACCACTTCCACAAGGTACAGTTCACCTACCTTCAGATGTACAAATGTATGGATCTCTGCAATCCTGGTGTGCTGTGCAGAAGACCCCTTTTGGTCTATGGATATCCTACTGCTTGTAACTTAGAGGGAAGAGACAAAGGGAATGACTCATGCTGCCATGGTGCTGATGTCACTCTCCCACCATTTTAAATATGCTTTTATGTGAGATGCTGTGCTAAGTATGTTACATAATGTGTAGGCAATAGTGACAAGATGGATAGTCTCATCTGCAAAATGAGGCTTTGAAGACCAAACTCAGAGGTTTGTCAAAATGGAAAGTTAAATGAGAATGCATGTGGAGTGCATGGCTTAGTGTCTGGCACAGAGGAAATAAGAATAAATGATATCTAATATGCAATCTAATGTAATACTTCCACCAAATGAGATAAATTTTTAGCTTCAGTTTTCCCGTGGAAAAAGAGCTAGAGAAAATTGACCAAGGTCAATGTATCGGGATAAAAACCTTTTATGTGCTATCAGTGTCTCCTGATTTCCTCTTTTCTCTCTCTTATTTGGTGCCCCAGCAACATCTGGCCATCCTTCCTGTTTTAGAATTGAATTGTGGAAGGCAGAATTTTAAGATGACTCAAAGATTCTGCCCCTGATATACATGGTCTGTATTATATCCTCCTCTTGAGAGTGGGCAGAACCTGTGGCTATTCTGTGTGGGCTTGACCTAATCAAGGGAGTCTTTCAAGAGAAGGTAGGGCATCAGAGATGCTTCTCTTGCTGGCCTTGAAGGAGCAGACTGTCATGCTGTGAGGACGGTGACATGGGAGAGACCCAAGAGAGGCCTCTAAGAACTGAGGTGGTCCCCCACCAATAGCTAGCAAGGAAACAGACCTCAGTCATATGGCCACAAAGAAATGAACTCTGTCAAAAGGCCAAGGGAGCGTAGAAGTAGATCTGGAAAGGTCTACTAGTCAAGTCTTGAGATAAGGATGCAACTGGCTGACACCTTGATTTCAGTCTTATGACACCTGAGCGAAGGAACCACAGAAACTATGAGTTAATTACTTTGACTCACAGAAACTGAGATAATAAGTGTGTTGTTTTAAGAAACTAAGTGTGGTAAATTTGTCATGCAGCAATGGAAAACTAATATAAGGTGAAACAAATACCATGGGACATGGGATCTGCCTCCTGAGTGACTGCTGGAGTCGGATGAGATGGCCTAGAAGTGTAGAAGAGTTAATTCCCCATGGGATAAATATTGACCAATGGAAAATAAAAGATGGGAGGAAGATGAGCATAAATTCCAAAATATCCCCCCTTCTCCCCACCTTCAGTGAACTACTTTAATTTTTATTTTTAGTCAGTAACCTTTCTAGAGGGCCTACATGCCAAGGGCATGCATCTCTTGCTTTACTTTCTTTGTCTTTTCACAGCTTGTTGTGGGTAGTTGCCGGCTTGGTAACATATCACATCATGCTTTGCCCATTCTTTTCTCTTCATTCTCACCAACATGGTAGTGTGTCTCCCAAATAACCTGTTGGCACTTTAATCCTTCCCCCGTTCCTTCTTTCTGAAGGACCTGGGCTAAGTCAGTCACCTAACAATTAAGTGGCAGATCCAGAATTTCAGCCCAAGTCTGACTCCAAAGCAGAAGTTAATTTCAGGATACCTTATTTCATTTTAAGGAAATTAAATTTAAAAATGAGAAATATATACATGTTAGAGGCAGCACACAATTTCTATGCTAATAGCCACTCAGGAAGACATGGAATAGGGGTTTCAGATTGTCTTGTTATTTAAAGTAGAGTTGATCTGTTAGAAGGAACAATTTCTCGCTCTTTCATTATGTTCAATTTAACATACATGCATTTGGGAATGAAGAACTCTATGGCATAAATGATACTAGATTCCAGTAATATTCATTACTAGTACATCTTGGGGCAATAGTATGATAAAAGAAGCTCTTGCTCTTTCCACCGTGGAGACAGAATTTCAGGCATATGCTTTCTTCTCAGTTTGTTTTTAGAGTTTTCAATACATTTTCTAAGGTTGAAATTTTGCCTTGAAATATTTCTGAGATGCTCTTTTCATTGAGCAGTGTTCAATGAGCCTGAGGCAGAGTTTGAGGCAAATAAACAGAAACGGTACCCAAGTGCATTTTTAACACTGAGTTCTGTTGGTAAATGAAAATGTTCCTTTTAGATTGGTTAATCTGTTCAGTGCATTAGGGCCTAATAGGCTGGGCATCACACTTTGTTGCCTTAATGATAGGGCCCAGAGCGTAGGTAAGCCCTTATTTTCAGTTTTATTTTCCCTTATGAACTCCTGGTAAGTTGGTCACCATGACTACAAGTTGAGCAGGTTGCTTTCATGTGTCCTTAAGATTCAGTTGCAGATTCCTTGGAGATGTCTGTGTTGCCCTGGGTCTTTGAAATTTTTACTGATAATGTGGGTTGAGTCATTTGGCAGTGACATTCATACCCCCAGCCACCCCCTAGTCACATGTGGTTGAATGAGAAGTAAATGCCTTACTGAAGCTTGTCCGAACATTCTCTGTTAGGAATTTGAGTTGAGGTGGAGACCACCAAGAGATAGGGCTGAAATTCTGACCAGATGATACAGAAACCTGGGAGCTACATAGTTGGCCATCTTCTCTCTGGATGTGGGTGGAGAAGCCAAAAAGCCAATCTGATTTTTTTTCTATGTGGATTCTTCATTCTCCCCCATTTTTGTAGAAGTGTGGTATGAAGAGAATGCCAGCGGGGATGATTTTCATTTTTCCCTTCTGGATCCACTCTTCACCTTTCTCCTCCCTGCTTTGTTTCCCAGGAGGCTGATCTCCATCTGATTCAACTGTGATTCTCTTGCCCTTTGGTTTCCAGGTGGGTTTGGCCAATGGGAAGTATCACTAGGAGATCAAAAAGCAGGAAGAGAGGTTGTAGTATTTATTTCCAAGGTGATTAGGGAGCTTCACCTTGCCTGGTTAGTTTCCCTTAACTCTGTCCTTAACCCTCTATAAATAGTCCAATTATGCCTTTTGAGAGTGCCCTCCATTTCCTGCTGGGATCATGACTAACTGATATATGAGCTATGCTCCTGAGGTTCTAATCCCTTTCTGGTTCCTGACTGTGAAACAAACCTATTATCTTTTAATACATTTCTGTTTTGCTTTAGCTAGTTAAATATGTCTTAAAACCAAATAGCCCTAACATATGAAGCTTCCTTGAATTACATATACTTATATAGTGCATACATAGACTGAAATAATATTTCAAAACAGGATAAGAAGTACATCAAAAAATAAATGGGCTATTACTACGCACATAGTAATATGACATATAGTGTATTTTTTTCAGTTTTATTGAGATATAACTGACATATGCTATTATTTTTAGATGTACATGATTTGATATATATATATATATATACACACACTACAAAATGATTACAATAAATCTAGTTAATATCTTTCACCTCACATAGTTACAATGTTTTTTCTTGTGGTGAAAACTTTTAAAATTTATTCCCTTAGCAACTTTCAAATGTACGATATATTATTGTTAACTTCGGTCACCATGCTGTACATTTCATTCCTAGAACTTATTTATCTTCTAAATGGCAGTTGTACCTTTTTTTTTTTTTTTTTTTTGCTAAGGAAGATTCACCCTGAGCTAACATCCATTGCCAATCTTCCTCTCTTTTTTGCTTGAGGAAGATTAGCCCTGAGCTAACGTCTGTGTCAGTCTTCCTCTATTTTATATGTGGGTTGCCACCAAAGCATAGCTGATGAGTGGTGTAGGTCTGTGCCCAGGATCTGAACCCACAAACCTGGGCCACCAAAGCAGAGTGTGCCAAACTTAACCACTAGGTCACAGGGCTGGCCCTGGCAGTTTGTAGCTTTTGACCACCTTCACCCATTTCATCCACCACCCCATCCTTTACCTTGGGCAACCACCAATCTGTTCTCTTTTATCTATGAGTTCAGTTTTTTTAGATTACACATGTAATTGAGATCAAACAATATTTGTCTTTCTCTGTCTGACTCATTTCACTTAGCATAATACCCTCAAGGTCTGTCCATCTTATTGCAAATGACAGGATTTCCGTCTTTCACATGACTAAATAATATTCCATTGTGTGTATGTGTGTGTGTATGTGTATATGTATGTATGTGTGTATATATTACATTTTCTTTATCCACTCATCCGTCAAAGAACACTCATATTGCTTCCATGTCTTTGCTATTGTAAATAATGCTGCTATGAACATGGACATGTAGATATTTCTTTGAGATAATGATTTAATTTCCTTTGGATATATACCCAGAGGTGGAATTGCTGGATCATGTAGTAGTTCTATTTTTAATTTTTTGAGGAGCTGCCATACTGTTTTCCATAGTGGCTGCAACAATTTACATTTCCACCCACAGTGCAAAAGGCTTCCTTTTTCTGTACATCCTCGCCAACACTTGTTAGTTTTTTTCTTTTTGATAATAGCCATTCTTAAAGGTGTAAGGTGATAAATTATTGTGATTTTGATTTGCAGTTGCCTGATGATTAGTGATATTGAGCATCTGTTGGCCATTTGTATGTTTTCTTTGGAAAAATGTCTAGTCAGATCCTCTGCCCATATTTTAATTGAACCATTTGTTTTTTTGCTGTTGAGTTGTATGGGTCCTTTATATATTTTGGATATTAACCTCTTATCAGATATATTATTTGTAAATATTTTCTCTCATTCAGTAGGTTGCCTTTTCATTTTGTTGATTTTTTTGCAGTGTAGAAGCTTTTTAGTTTGATGTTGTCCTATTTTTTCTTTTTTGCTTTTGGGGGTCAAATTCAAAAAATTGTTTGTTCCCCATTGTATATCCCTGTCTCTTTTGTGGTAAATTGACAATATAAATGTGAGTTTATTTATGGGCTTTCTATTCTGTTCCATCAATCTATCTGTCTGTTTTTATGTTTTAACAATACCACACTGTTTTGATTACTTTAGTTTTGTAATATAGTTTGATATCAGGAAGCATGATGCCTCCAGTTTGGTTCTTCTTTCTCAAGATTGCTTGGGCTATTCAGGGTTTTTTTGGTTCTATACAAATTTTAGGATTGTTCTGTTTCAGTCATTGAAATACAATTGGAATGTTGATATGGATTGCGTTGAGTCTGTAGTTTGCTTTGGGTAGTATGGACATTTTAACCTAAGAATTCTTCCAATCTATGAGCATGGAATGCCTTTTCACTTATTTATGTCTTCTTCAATTTCTTTCATCAATGTCTTGTTGTTTTCAGTGTATAGATCTTTCACCTCCTCGGTTAAATTTATTCCTAGGTATTTTATTCTTTTTGATGTAATTGTAAATGAGATTGTTTTCTCAATTTCTCTTTCTAATAGTTCATTATTAGTGTGTAGAAATGCAATTGATATTTGTATATTGATTTTCTATCCTGTAACTTTACTGAATTTGTTTTAGTTCTCACAGCTTTTTGTGGAGTCTTTATGATTTACTATATAAAATATCATGTCATCTGCAAATAGAGACAGTTGTACCTTTTCCTTTCCAATTTAGATGCCTTTTATTTCTTTTTCTTGCCTAATTACTTAGGCAAGGACTTCCAGTACTATGTTTAATAAAAGTGGTAAGAATAGGCGTCCTTGTCTTGTTCCTGATCCTAGAGGGAAAACTTTTAGCTTTTTACCATTGAGGAGGCTGTTAGCTGTGGGCTTGTCATGCATGGCCCATATTATGTTGAGGTACAGTTCCTCTATATCCAGTTTATTCAGAGTTTTATCATGAATCAGTGTTGAAATTTTTTAAATGTTTTCTCTGCATCTATTGAGATGATCATATGATATTTATCCTTAGTATTGTTATTGTGGTGTATTACATTGATTTATGGATGTTGAACCATCCTTGTCTCTCTATAATAAATCCCACTTGATCATAGTGTTTGATCCTTTTAGTGTACTTTTGAATTCAGTTTTCTGATATTTTATTGAGGATTTTTGCATCTATGTTCTTCAGGGATATTGGTCTTGGTTTTCTTTCCTTGTAGTGTTCTTATCTGGCTTTGGTATCAGGGTAATGCTGGCTTTATAAAATGAGTTTGGAAGTGTTTCCTTATCTATGTTTTGGAAGAGTTTGAGAGGGATTGATGTTAATTCTTTAAACGTTTGGTAGAATTCACCAGTGATCCATCTTGTTCTGGGGTTTTCTGTGTTGGGAGGTTTTGACTGCTGATTTGATTTCCTTGCTCATATTGGTCTGTTTAGATTTTCTATTTTTTCATGATTCAATCTTGCTATGTTGTATGTTTTTAAGAATTGAACCATTACTAGTAGGTTGTCAAATTTATTGGTATATAATTATTCATTGTAGTCTCTTATGATCCTTTGTATTTCTGTGGTATCAGTTGGCATTTATCACTATGAACTTACTTCTTGGAACTGTTTTTGCTGCATCTTATAAGTTTTGGTATGTTGTATTTCCATTTTAATTTTTCTCAAGGTATTTTTTTACTTTTCTTTTGATCCTTCTTCGTTGACTCATGGTTGTTCAGTTGCATGTTGTTTGATATCCACATATTTGTGAATTTCCTAGCTTTTCTTGTAATTGACTTGTAGTTTTATTCCATTGTGATTGGAAAAGATGCGTGATGTGATTTAGGTCTTCAAAAATTTATTAAGATTTGTTTTGTGGCCTAAGAGATCTATCCTGGAGAATGGTCCATGTGCTTGAGAGGAATGTGTATTCTGCTGTTGGATGGAATGTTGTGAATGTCTATTAAGTCCATTTGCTCTAACATGTCATTTAAGTCCAGTGTTTCCTTATTGATTTTCTGTCTGAATGATCTACCCATTGATGAAAGTAGGATATTGAAGTCCCCTAGTATAATTGTATTGCTATTTCTCTCTTCAGTTCTGTTAATAATTGCTTTATATATTTAGGTTCCCCTATGTTGAGTACATAAATATTTACAAATGTTATATTCTCTTGTTGGATTGATCCCTTTATCATTATATAATTCAATGTCCCAAAAGAGAGAATCTTAGTCAGTGCCTAGATTCAGGCTGATTGGAAGCCAGACCCTTAGGCAGCAGTTTTTAAAGTGTTCAAATAGACCTCTGTCAGGGAGGACTGGGAGGTGAGTGATTCTGTTCTTTGCCTCTGTGTTGAGCCCCAGAAGGACAGCCAGCCAAAAACTGTCTCTTTGTTTGCTGCAGTGCTGCTGAACCTATGAACACAAAGCCTGCTAGCCACCAGAGCCAGGCTATCAAGGGGTGTTTCCTCTGAGCAGAAGACACAAAAGGTGGGTTGTCAGACATGTGCCCAAGCTCCCTTAAAGTGGACACTGGAAACCTGGAGTGGGGCAGAAGGAGAGCGTGAAGATGGCGTCTGTTGACTTCCCCAGTTTCTGGAGAGGATTGCAGTTGGCCCCTAGAAATGTGTCAAACTAAAAGCCTGATCCTCAGGCTGCAGCCCCTGAGACATGGAAATAGGCCACCCTCAGGGAAAGACCAAGAGTTTCATGTCTCATACTACTGCCTCTGTGCTGAGCCCCAGAGGGATAGCCAGTCAAAAACTGTTTCCTTGTTTTCTACAGTCCAGTAAGATCCATGAACACAAGCTTCACTGGCCACCAGAGCCAGGCACCCAAGAGATGTGTTCCTCAAGGGGTAGACACAAAAGCTCTGGTGCCAGACATGTGCATAAGCTCCCTCCAGAGAGACACTGGCAACGCAGAGCAGGGCAGAAGGAAAGCACGAAGATGGTACCCGCTGGCCTCCCTGGTCTCTGGAGAGGATTGCGGTCTACCCCTAGACCTGTGTTAAATTAGAAGCCTGACTCTCAGGCTACAGCTTTTAAGATATCTAAACAGGCTTCTTTCAGAGAAAAACTGGGCATTTTAGTCTGCTGCCTCTGTGCTGATCCCTGGGGGGATAGCCACAGTGACTGCTTCGATCCCATCGAGAACTATTTCTTTGTTTACTATAGTCTTGTGGGTCTCACAGATGCAAGCCCTGTTGACTTTCAGAGGTGGGTATTTGTCGGCCCATCTCTCACATAAAAGTCTTAAAAGTTGAGGTGCCAGGTGTTGGGTCCAAACCCTTCACTCCTCAGGAAGAAGCTGGGAGTTGTGAGTTCCTCACAATTTTATGTTTCTGTGCCAGGGGCGGAGTTTATGGTGAGATTGTGTCCCAGTCTCTCCTACCCGTTTGATGTGGGAGTTTTCTTGTTTGCTTGGTGTGTAAGAGTCACTCAGCTAGTCTCTGAGTTTCTTTCAGATGGAATTCTTCCATTTTTAGATGTAGATTTGGCACATCCATGAGAAGAGATGAATTCAGGAGATTCCTATGTCTTCATCTTGAACTGGATTCCACATGTGGTTTTAAATTTGAATTAGACATGTTCTTTATCCACAATTAGGCATGGAGGTACAAGTAAGTAGGCTGTAAAGAGAAAGATGAACAGATGGTTATAATACAAGGGAGAGTATGAGGAGAATCAGAAAAAGTAAAACAAAGCAATGAAGGTTCAAAGGAGAAAGATAACTCATTGGGGTTGGGGTGATATGGAGGGAGAGTAGGTACATCTTCATAGAAGCAATATCATTTGAGCTACGCCTTGTAGAAAGGGTAGATTTGCAAGAGTCATGGTGATAAGCAGATGAAGATACTCCAAGAGGAAAAGTATGAGCAAATGCACACAACTGAGATGATGCTGGGTGTGCCAAGGAAAGAAGGCAGTCAATTTGGCAAGAGTGGAAAAACAATAAATGGAATAATGTTGGGGCCATACTATAGGTGAATGAATAACCTCATGGAAATATGTTTTGCTTGCTAGGCTAGAGAAATATATTTCTCTTTTTAGGCAATGGGAAATCAGTGAAGAATTTTGAGTAGGACTGTGAAAATGTTTTTTTTTTTTTTTGAGGAAGATTAACTGTGAGCTAACTGCTGCCAATCCTCCTCTTTTTGCTGAGGAAGACTGGCCCTGAGCTAACATCTGTGCCCATCTTCCTCTACTTTATATGTGGGACTTCTACCACAGCATGGCTTTTGCCAAGTGGTGCCATGTCCACGCCTCGGATCTGAACCGGCGAACCCTGGGCCGCCAAGAAGCGGAAAGTGTAAACTCAACCACTGTGCCACCAGGCCAGCCCCCTGAAAATGAGTTTTATTTGAAGCTAGATGTATCTACTCTGTTTGCTGGATGGTCCAGGTGCCTTCTTCAGGTAGATTGAGAATAAATACCTCAGAATAAAAGGTGACAAGGTCTCCAGCTCATATGTGGTCTCCTAGGTGACTAAAACCCGGACCTGGATGTTTCTCTTACCAGCAAGGCTGTTTTCTCTTACTGTGTGAGTTCAAGTCCTTCTAACTCCCATTATTAGATGGCAATTTGTGTGCTCCTGCTCCCTCTCTCTCTGCTGCTCTTTAAATAAATAGGACTAGGGAGGGCAGTGCCTTTCCTCTGGAGCCCAACTCATGGTATGTCCAGCTACACTTGGCCCAAGTACTCCTCTCTGTGGGATGGTGAGAAATTGGTATCAAATGCATTCTTTTAATAATTCTCTAACTTTAGGTACCCATAAGTGACCTGCTGTATATCTGCATGATGTGTCATTTGTCTCTGTCCCAGACTTCATAATTTTTGTGCTCTGGGATAAATAGTTGGGACTTCTCACTGCTATTTAATAAGAGTGGAAGTGAGACAGACCAATTAGAAACTGATTATAAGGGTGGCTAGGCAAGTGGTGATAAAGCCCCAGTGAGAATCTTGGAAAGAGATGGAGACCTATATTAAGGTAGAAGCTACAGGATTTGGTAGCCGGATGTGAGAAGATACATAGAAAATGCCAAGATTTTGAACCTAGATTACTAGGAGAAGGGTAGTGTCATTCAAAGAACTGGAAATTGGGTTACAGAGGATGCATGGCAGCTAGTATGCATTTGGAAGGTCAGGTTTGGAATATGTCCAAACTTGCTGGAGAAACTAATGGTAAAACTGAGAAAATGTCTTGGAGGCAGCTGTAAATATGATTTGGCAAAGGGGCCTCGATTATACATGAAGTTCATACTTTAAAGAAGGATTTTATTTCAAGATTTTAACAAGGAAGCTGAAATATGCTTAGCAGTGTAACTAGCTGAAACAAATAATTATAAAAAAAAAAAAGTATGTTCCATGCATGGGACAAAAGAAATGAAGGTTGGGGGAAGGAGTGCTTTCGGATTTTGTGTTCTCTGCTCTTTATTTTGCCAAGGGAGTGAAAAAGCAACCACCTGATAGAAATGCCCCCAACTTGGATTTTCGTGTCCATTCAGAATGAACATATTCCTCATTATTTTTCCCATGACCTTCTCTTCTCTCTCATACAGTCTGGTGAATGGTCCTCAGGAGAGATGAAGTCATTAAAATATGCGGGTTCATAACGAGATAGTAAATAATGCAGCAATCTTACTCCAGCTAAAGATACTCACTATCTCTGTTGACTTTGGCATTTACTTAAAAATCTTCAGAGAAGAACCCTTTGTGTATTGTTTTGGCAAGATTTAGCAGATTTCTTTCCTACTTGAGGTGCATTTAAAGTGAAAACGACAAGCAGTTGTTCTACATTGATTGGTTTTTCTTAGAGGTATTTCAAGGACATTTCAGCAAACAGTGATAACCAGTTTATCTGGGGGCACTAAGCACGTCAGTGGAATTCTCCTTATCTCTCAGTAGAAAACAACGGAGCCTGTCAAATACTCTCAGCTCTGTTTCTTGAAGCTTATGTGAACATCTGTTTCCTCATCTATGAAGTGGAGGAGTTAACTACCTTTTCCAGGTCTTTTCCTGCTTTAGGTTTCCAGTGACAAATCCAAAGTCACACAGTAAGTGACAGCAGCAGACATTTCCTTACCGAGCCTGAGGAGGAAGGAAGCCTGACTATAACAGAAAAGGTTTGGAATCAGAGGGACCGGGTTTGAATAGTGATCCTAGCACCAGGTACTAGTTGTGGATAAGACATGAAACTTTTGATTCTGTTTTTACAGATGATCAAAGTAAATCTAAATGCCATTGTACAAGGCTGTTTCAGGGACCTGTATACAATAGGTGCCTGGTCAGTCCTCTTCCCACTATACTAGGACACCTCTTTTAGGACAATTTTATGACAATTTTTCTTATGTTGAAACCAAGCTTTGAGTCACCACACTTTAGTTTATAAGCAGGGTAGGCCCTCCAAGCTCCTTTAGAAATTAAATGTCAGTGAACATTGAGACCAAGTTCTAGCTTTATTTTTTCCTGTCACTAATAATTTTCTGATTCAGCTCCACAGTTTTGAAATTTATATACTGGGGATAATATTTACTATGCCAATAACTAAAAAAAAAAAAAAAAAAACCAAACCAAAAACAAAACAAGAAACAAAGGCAAAGGGCTCTTGAAACTCTCTGAAATACTGTGAGATTTAAGTGTAGGGTCCCTGTCAAAACCATACCTTATCTCCTACAGCTTTTTCTCTCCTCCCTACCATCAAATGAGTTTTTGCAAATTCAAATCAAACATGAATTCTCTTATCACAGCTTCTCAATTAGATGGTAACCTTCTCCGTGGGAGACAATGCTTTAGTCATTCTTGTATTGTCTGCATATAGCACAGTGACTAGCACTTCATATCAAGATGGTAAATGTTAATTGAATGAATTTTGAATGTAACTCCAATTCCTTCTCCCTTTTCTTCTTAGAGACAGAACCTGAACAGCCCCCATCTCAAAGTTCTTAACTTTTCTTCATTCATACATTTCCCATGGTGCTGATATTTTTTATTTTAATAATGTATTTCATATATGTCTCATAAATTATCTTAATTTTTGTGTGAGCCAAGATAAGCATAATAAAACAAGGAGAAATGCTGTGTACTCATGGTGAAGAGGCAAATTGGTTTAAGTAAGCCTTTCAATGGAGGGCAGCTACTTCATTGTATTGGGATGAGAATGTAGGGGAGGAAGACATTTCCTCAACCCACTCTAGGTCCTTCTGGCTGGACAACAAATTAAATTCACATGAGACAGAATAACAGGAGAAAATTAAACAAAGCTTTATAACATGTATACATGGGAGAGGCTCAGGCAAACTGAGCAACTCCCCAAAATGGCTGAAGCCACCACCTTAAATATCATCTTCAGCTAAAGACAAAGGAGGATGTTAGGGGTGGGGAGAGTCAGTTATGGGAGATTACCAGAAAAGCACAGTAAACAAGGGTATGATTATTATGCAGATTTAAGTCCTTGCCTTCTTCATTGATAAGAGTTTCTAGAGATAAGGTCATACCCTCTTCTTCCTGGAACAGAGAAGGAGACACCTTTACAGATGGAGATTTCCTTTACAAATGTAAATGTCTCTTAACAAAGGGTAAGTTCTTGTCTCTTAACAAAGGGTAAGTTCTACTCTCCAGAGTTTCTTTCCTATCTGCAGTTTTTTAAAAAGCAACCAGCCTAAAACAATCCTCATGCCAAAGAGACATAACTTTGGGTGGCCAATTCCAGTCCCCCACAAGAGCAATAGGTAGGTGAGGGCTGTAGTTTTCCTCCCCTACAGACTTACTACTACAGGTTATGTTGTACTTAAAATCAGTCTCTGGTGTGTGGTTTCTTGATGATACCATTATGCCACAGGCTCCCACAGGCAAATGTGGGAAAGTCCCATCATGCCATTTTGCTGGGTGTACTGATAATCTCTTTACACAGAAGGTTCACTTAAAGCTGATCAGATAGTTTTCTAGCAAGATTCAGCTAACTTTCTTATTGAAATGAAATGACTGTACAGTTTAAAATGGACTCCTGGTTTTAGTGTATACTTTCCTTAGTCACCTAGAAAGCAGAGTAAGGCCAGGTGTTTATACTGGCGGTCCAAAACTAGAAAGATAAGGCGGAGGAAGAAAAGGGCAAATGACTTGAAGAAAGACACAAAGCAGTGTGACATAATATGCTACTAGCCACCTTTACACAATGAGCCAAAGGGACTTGTCAGTTGTTCACTTGGCAAAGGAACGCAATATCTTGTGGGTTGTTCTGGGCATTAAGTATGTTAAGTTACATAAAATGCTAGAATACTGCACATCATTAAGAACTGTTCAAGTTTCAACTTGCTGTTAATATTTGAGAAACAAAATGGTCCTTGCTTCAGGGATGCATGACATAGTTCTGGTAAACTCATAAATTACAACTAGCTTGGATTATATTCTATTTCCAAAATAAAGTTCTCATTGAATCATTCAGTAAGCTTTATTAACAAATTACTATACTTGAGGAACAAAGAAGAAGATACTGTCTTAGCTTGGGGCCAGAAATCAGAGCCTGAGACAGGGATTGAGGTGCTACCACTGAGAAATATAAAACCAAGGCAGTAAGTGTGAGGGAAGAAGGGAAGTGAGTCAAGGAGAGATGTGAAGCAATTCAAGTGTTACTCTAATGCCTATTGCTACGTAGTAGACTATTGAATATTGAAGTCATGGCTGAGCAGTGTGTTTACTCACCACATAGGGCTTCCCCAGGAAAGAGCCACACCTCAGATGTTCACAGGGCAGGGAAAGGAGAGACCTTTATCTGCCTGCCTTTTCTTGTCTTATGTTTCCTGTTGGTCCTCAAGGGGAGCTAACTCCCCTGTATCACTAGTCTATCAACAGCTCTTCAGGGAGTCAGATCCATGCCCTGCACTGTGGCATTTCATTTAAACCCATTTAGCCCATGGGTAGGAGGCTAAGAGAGAAAAAGAAGGGAGCTTCTTTGTCCACAGGTTGAACAGAAGTACTTCCAATTCGATATTCTTCCCCAGTGACTCCTGGATGGATTGGTATGCACCTTGTATCTCACTCTGGTTCAAAAAACCAGCAAACAACCTAGTGCCTTGAAGGTGTCTGCTTGATTAAGACTGTCACGCACTTTCCCCTAGTCCTCTCTATACCTTCTTTTGGGCTCTTCGAGCTCTTTGAAGGAAGAAACGGAATTATTTTTATGAATGGCATACTCAGAATTTCCTCTGAGCTTAGGTGTATCCTTCAGTACAAGAATATACAAAACCTCTTATCTGCTCTGTTAAATTCTAAAACCCTCGAGGATAGGAACCATGCATTATAGTCTCTGGATTTCTCAAAGCGCTCAGCAGCTAGGTGTCATGGATGAATAAATAAGTATTGGTCATAGTAGTCGACCCTTAGACCCTGTCTGCCACATCTGATATGATTTCTTTCTCATTTCTACCTTATGCTTCAGAGACTGGTTCAGTTGTCACTTTAACCAAAAATGATAAAAATTTTCCTGAGAGATCTTGTTGTGTGAGATATCCCCCATTAAATTTCCCCTGGCAATTTGTTTGAAAATATGAATGCATCCTGTGATATTTTGCATTGCAATCTAGCTAAATGCAAATTTTCTTATCTCAGTTTTGCATAATTTATTCAGTAAATTTTGAAAACCTATGTCTAGGACTAGGGGTTCCGTAAACGAGAAGACTTGGTCCTTGCCTTCAAGGAACTTCTGATTCAGGATAGAGGGACTCAAGAAACATTATCTCCATCACAGTCATCATCATATGTCATGCTCAAGTGGCAATGTGAGCAGAAAGAAAACAGAGAGGCTTTAGGGCAGTTTACACAGAAGAAATCATGTTAGAGTTTAAAAGTGGTAGTGAATGAATTTAGGGCAAAAGGAGGCTGGAGGGTAACAGATGTTGGGCAGTTGGCGGGGTGGTTCTTGCATGTGCTGCTGGGGTGCACCGATGAAAGAGAGCAGGTGTATTCTGTAAGGCTGAGGCACAGGACTTATAGGGGAGAACTGGAGTGATCAGGCTGTCTAGGAAAGCTGGGGCTGGAGCATGATGGACATAGACTGTGCACAGACATTATCTTAGAGGCAAAAGGGAGTCACTGCAGTGCTATAAATAGAAGGGAGAATGCAAGCTCTCGGGGGCCAGGGGCTACACCTTAGACACGTTTGTTTCCTTCATGATGCCCAGCAGAGCTTCTTATATGTAGCAGTAACTCAGCGAATTTTGGTTAAGTGATGAAGCTCCCATAGTTCTGGGACATCACATGACAGGTACAGATCTTAGAAGAATTCACAGCAAGACAGTAAATGTTTAGAATTCTTTGCTCCTGGGGACAAACTTCTGAAGTACGACCTTATATTTCATACAACTTTGTTCCTCAAAAATTGCTCCTGTATAATACTTTTAGTCAATTAGTTGGAATTGCATTTGGTTAATGGCATATGTAATTAGCCATCTTATCTTGCTCCGAAGGGCACCTAACAAGAGGTAAAATGAGCTATTTTCAGTGGTTGTAAAACTACTGAGCCATAGAAACAGAGGTTGAGACCTTTTAAGGACTCAGAGGAAATGGAGCTGAAACTAAAAAAAATACCATCACAAATGGAAACTATTCCATAAAAGGAGAGAATTCAGGTCTGAATTTTTGGGATTACGCTGCCATATATCTTAAATTCTCAGGAATCAGTTAACCTTATCTACCACACACCCAAGCCCCATTTTTCCTTTTTCCATGATGATAAATATTGAACCAGAGGAGATAATTGCTTAGAGTTTCATAAATCTATTGTTTATCTTATCAAACTACAGAAAAAATAAGCAGGTTAGTAATTAAAATTTAACAGGCAACTCCATAAAATAAGAGTACTAATAGAAAAAGCTAACATTTATTTTGTGCTTAGCATGGGCCAGGTATTGTTGGAAGTCCTCTACATGTGTTTTCATTTAATCCTCATAACAACTCTGTGAATAACAAAATGAAATAACTGCTTGATTACACATTAATAAGAAAATAATCATTCTCTCCACTCATCTTTGTGTCTCTAGAGCTGTGCTGTCCAGTACAGTAGCCACTAGCCACGTGTGGCTATTTAAATTTAAATTAATTAAAATAAAAAATTCAATTCCTCAGTCACACATCCCCATTCCAACTACTCAGGAGCCGCAGGTGGCTAGCAGTTACCATGTTGGATAGCACACACAAAGAACATTTCCATCATCAGAGAAATTTCCTGTTGGAGATTGCTATTCTACAGATGAATACTGTCACAGAGCTCAGAACATTTAGAATTAGAAGAGAACTAAGAGGTCAACTGGTCCACTATCTTTATTTCCAGGTGAAAAACTGTTTGCCAAAACACTTAAGGGACTTGCTTGAGATCACCCAGTTTATAACTGAGAGAGGCAGGACATAAACCTACGCATCTTTATCCATGGCATGCACAACTCTATCCTACTTGCTTCTGCTAATGCACAGCAGGAAGAGGGCAGTGAGGACACAATAATAACCACAGCCTTGGCCATAAATGCCTCTGTTAATAGTAATCTCAGGGAGGGGTATGACTACGAGAGGATTCACTCCAAAGGGTGCAGGCTAGAGTTCATGACTCTCCTTTTGGACGCCCAAATGCTAACTCAAGTGAAAGAGGACACGAAGGAACTGCAGGATGCCCTGTCTTATGGGACAGACTGAGAGGTGGTGGATGCAGGATTGAACTTCCATTCCTTCCTCCAAAGTCCAGGGACATCCGAAAGCTTCAATGACCTCTGCTTTTTCTCCTGTGATACCCTGTGGCATTTTAATCACGACCTTCATTCACCTCTGAGGGATGGCTTGTGCCAAAAACCTGGCTGGGGCCTGGAGCAAAATTTTCTGATTACTATTTTCATTGTGACTTTTTTTTTATTTAAAAAATTAAATAAAAAACTTCAAACATTATAAAACCATAATTAACATTGTATAATAAGTCTTTCATACATTTGTTACAAGTATTATGTTCATGTTCTAGCATAAACTTTTTCATTTGTATCTAATATTTTAAGCACCTTTTAAAAAATAGGTGCTTAAAATATTAGAATTTGTTTGTTGTCCCTGCTCCACCTTTATTTAAACAGTTGAGGCTTCTGTCCTTACAGCAGTGCAGCTGGTGCTCTAGCGCCCAGGTCACTCTGCGTTGGCCCTTGTGATTCTCAGACACACTGAAGGCTTCTTACTTTAAGCACATGGGACTCACTGCTCCAGGGCTTCCTTTGGGTGCAGGAGCACACTTGTTTGCCCAATGTGGAGTAGGTCAGAAATACTAGGGACGTAATGACTCTAAGAGCATCATCAACCAATGATAGCTGGGGATTGGTAGTAAATACCCCATCTCCTCGCTCTGCTAGTGAGACAACTCTTGAGTTATGTTTTTGCCTCTAAGGGAATCCACAGTGAATGACACCCTTGGATGATGTCCTTCACTTGCATGTGGGCTGAGACTTGATTGAGACTGAGACGTGATTCTACCCAACAAATATAGCACATGAGATGGGATAGTCCTTAGGAGACTATAGTTAGAGACCTTCTTGCCCACCTTCGGGAAGTAAGCTGCTGTGTTGTGAGAGCACTGCGTGGCATGGAACTCCAAGTCATCTTTAGGATCTGGGGGCCTCAGTCCTATAGCCACAAGGAACTCAATTCTGCTGTCAACGATGTGATATTGGTGAGGACTCCAAGCTCCAGAAAGAAATGCAGCTTGGTTGACATCTTGTTTGAAGTCTTGTGAGACCCTGAATAATGGATCCAGGTAAGCTGTGCCCAGACTCATGACCCATGGAAAGCTATGAGATAATAAATGTATGTTGTTTCATTCTGCTATGTTTTTAGTAGTTTGTTACACAGCAATAGAAAACCAATACAAGATCCTTACACAGCCTCCCGGAGGTGCCCAGTGGGACTGAGCCTCAACTGCTCTCGGTGGTAACTTGCTCATTATTGTACCCTGTACAGGTTTCCTTCTATTTTCTTCCCACTTCCCTATTCTCCTAATGCCACTTCTTGGAATCACTTTCTAAATAAAGTACTTGTGCTCAAATCATTTTTTTAGAATCTGCTTCTGGGAGAACTCAACCTAAGACTAGCATTTTGGTGGTTTTTTTTTTTAAAGTTCCCTTTTCAAAATTGCTTTATGAAGATATAATTCACATATCATATAATTCACCCATTTAAAATGCATAACTCAATTTTTTTATATACACAGAGTCACGCAACCATCACCACAATCAATTTTAGAACATTTATATCACCCTAAAAAGAAACTCAAACACTTTAGCAGTCACTCCTCATTCCCTTCTACCCCAGCCCCCTCCCAGTCCAAGGCAACCCTCATCTACTTTGTCTGTATAGATTTGCCTATTCTGGATATGTCATAAAAATGGAATCATAAAATATGTGATCATATGTGACTGGTCCCTTTCACTTAGCATAATATTTTCAAGGTTCATGTATATTGCAGCATGTATCAGTACTTTGTTTTTATTGCCTAGTATTCCGTTATATGGATATACCACATTTTATTTATCTGTTCACCCATTGATGGGCATTTGGCTTGTTTCCATATTTTGGCTATTATGAATAATGGTGCTATGAATATTTGTGTATGAGTGTGTGTGGGGGTATATTTTCATTTTTCTTGGATATATACCTAGGGGTGGAATTGCTGGGTCATATGGTAACTCTATGTTTGACGTTTTAAGGAAATGCCAAACTGTTTCCCAAAGCAATTGCATCATTTTACATTGCCACCAGCAATGAGTAAGGGTTATAATTTCTCCACACACTTGTCAACACTTGTTATCTGTTTTTTTGTTATAGCCATCCTAGCATGTGTGAAGTGGTATCTCATTGTGGTTTTGATTTTCATTTTCATAATGACTAATGATGTTAAACATGTTTTCATGTGTTTATTGGCTATTTGTATATATTCTTTAGAGAAATGTTTATTCACATTCCTTGCCCATTTTTAAGTTTAATTGTCACTTTGTTGTTGAGTTGTAAGTGTTCTTTGTATATTCTGGATATAAATCCCTTGTCAAGTATATAATTTGCAAATACTTCCATTTTGTGAGTTATTTTTGCACTCTCTTTTTTTAAATTTTATTTTTATTGAGATATGATTGACATAACATTGTGTAACTTTAAGATGTAGAATGTATTGATTTGAAATATTCATATATTGCAATATGATTACCACTATAGCATTAGGTAGCCCTTCTATCATATCACATAATTATGATTTCCTCTTTGTGGTGGGAACAATTAAGATCTAGCCTCTTAGCAACTTTGGAGTTTGTAATACAAATTGGTTGTTTATAATCACTAGACTGTGCATGAGATCTCCAGGACTTATTCATCTACTAGTTGCAAGTTTGTCCCTTTAAACAACATCTCCCCAATTCCCCCAACCGCAGCTCCTGGTAACTACCATTCTACTCTGTTTTTATAATTTTGGCTTTTTTAGGTTCTCCATATAAGTGATATTGTACAGTATTTATCTTTCTCTGTCTGACTTATCTCATTTAGGATAATGCCTTCAAGGTCCATCCATGTTGTTACAAATAGCAAGATTTCCTTCTTTCACATGGCTGAATAATATTCCATTGTATATACCACATCTTCTTCTTCTTTTTTTTTCCTGAGGAAGATTCACCCTGAGCTAACATCCGTTGCCAATCCTCCTCTTTTTTGCTTGAGGAAGATTCGCCCTAAGCTAGCATCTGTTGCAAATCTTCCTCTATTTAGTATGTGGGTAGCTGCCATAGCACGACTACTGACTGGTGATGTAGGTCTGCACCTGGCAACCAAACTCAGGCTGCCAAAACAGAGTGTGCCAAACTTAACCCTAGGCCACCAGTGCTGGCCCTATACCACATCTTCTCTATCCATACATATGTTGATGGACACTTAGGTTGTTTCCACATTTTGGCTATTATGAATAATGCCACAATAAACATGGGAGTGCATATATCTCTTCAATATCCTTTTTTCATTTCTTTTGGATATATACCTAGGAGTAGAATTGTTGGATTATATGGTAGTTCTATGTTACATTTTTTGGGGAACCTCCATACTGTTTTCCATAGTGGCTGAACCAATTTTCAATTCCTCCAATGGTGTATGAGGGTTCTTTTTTCCTCCACATCCTCAACAACACTTGTTATTGCTCGTCTTCCTGATGATAGTCATTCTAGCAGGTATGAGGTGATATCTCATGAAAGTTTTGATTTGCATTTCCCTGATGATCAGTGACGTTGAGCACCATTTCATGTACTTCTTGGCCATTTGGATGTCTTCTTTGGAAAAATGTCTATTTAGTTTCTCTGTCCGGTTTTTAATTGGATTGTTTTTGTTGTTGTTGTTGTTGTTATTGAGTTGTATGAATTCTTTATATATTTTGGATATTAACCCATGTCAGATATATGATTTGAAAATATTTTCCCCCATTCTGTAGGTTGCCTTTTCATTTTTTTCATTGTTTCTTTTGCTGTGCAGAAGCTTTTCAGTTTAATGTAGTTCTACTTGTTGATTTTTGCTTTTGTTGCTTGTGCTTTTGATGTCATATTTAAAAAATCATTGCGAAGACCAACGTGAAGGAACGTCTTTCCTATGTTTTCTTCTAGGAGTTTTATGATATTAGGTCTTACGTTTAAGTCTTTAATCCATTTTGAGTTAATTTTTGTGATGGTATAAGACATGGGTTTGATTTCATTCTTCTGCATTGGTTGCCAGTTTTCCCAACACTATTTGTTGAAGAGACTATCTTTCCCCATTTGAGGATTCTTGGCTCTTTTGTCAAATATTAGTTGACCATAAATACGGGAGTTTATTTCTGGGCTCTCTATTTTCTTCCATTCATCTATGGGTCTATTTTTATGTCAGTATCATACTGTGTTAGTTACTATAGCTTTCCAGTTTGAATTCAGGAAATGCGATGCCTCAGCTTTGTTCTTCTTTCTCATGATTGCTTTGGCTATTCAGAGTCTTTTGTGGTGCCATGCAAATTTTAGAACTGATTTTTCTATTTTTGAAAAAAATGCTATTGTAATTTTGGTGGGAATTGTGTTGAATAAATAGATGGCTTACAGTAATATGGACATTTTAACAATATTAATTCTTCTGGTCCATGAGCATGGGATATCTTTCCATTATTTTGTGTCGTCTTCAATTTCTTTCTTCAAGGTCTTGTGGTTTTCATTGTGTAGACCTTTCACTTCCTTGGTTAAATTTATTCCTAAGCATGTTATTGTTTTTTATCCTATTATGAATGGGATGGTTTTCATTATTTTTTCCAGATGTTTTGTTGTTAGTGTATAGGAACACAACTGATTCCCACATGTTGATTTCATATCCTGCAACTTTACTGAACTCGTTGGTTAGTTCTAACAGTCTTTTGGTGGAGTCTTCAGAGTTTTCTATACATAAGAACAGATCATCTGCAAATTACAGCAACTTTATTTCTCCCTTTTTTATTTGGATTTCTTTTATTTCTTTGGCTTGCCTAATTGCTCTACCTAGGACTTCCAGTACTATGTCGAATAAGAGTGGTGAGTGTGGGCACCCTTGTCTTATTCCTAATCTAAGAGGAAAAGCTTTTGATTTTTCACCACTGACTATGATGTTACTTTTGGTTTTTTATATATGGCCTTTATTATGTTGAGGTATGTTCCTTCTATACCCAATTTGTTGAGTTTTTTTTAAAAAAGATTTTATTTTTCCTTTTTCTCCCCAAAGCACCCCAGTACATAGTTGTATATTTTTAATTGTGGGTCCTTCTAGTTGTGGCACATGGGATGCCACCTCAGCATGGCCTAAAGAGCAGTGCCATGTCCGCACCCAGGATCCAAACTGGTGAAACCCTGGGCCGCCAAAGCGGAGTGCACGAACTTAACCACTCGACCACGGGGTCAGCCCCTGTTGAGAGTTTTTATCATGAAAGGATGTTGTATTTTTATGAACCTGTTGATGATGATAGGAGTTTTATCTATCATTCTATTAATGTGGTGTACACTACTTACTGATTTGTGTATGTTGAACCATCCTTGCATCCCAGATAAATCCCATATGGTCAGGTTATATAATCCTTTTAATGTGTTGTTGAATTCAGTTTGCTAATAGTTTGCTGAGAATTTTTGCATCTATTTCATCATGGATGTCAGTCTATAGTTTTCTCGTAGTGTCCTTGTCTTGCTTTGGTATTAGGGTAATGCTAGACTCATAAAATGAGTTAGGAAGTGATCCCCACCCCCTTCTTTATTTTTGCAAGAGTTTGAGAAGGATTGGCATTAATTCTTCTTTAAATGTCTCAAACAATTTGCTAGTGAAGCTGTCTGGTCCTCGGTTTTCTGTGTTGGAATGTGTTTGATTACTGGTTCAATCTCCTTCCTAGTTCTTGGTCTGTTCAGATTTTCTATTTCTTCCTGATTCAGTCTTGGTGGATTGTATGTTTCTTGGAATTTATTTACTTATTCTAGGTTATCTAATTTGTTGGCACATATTTGTTCATACTAGTCTATTATGATCCTTTGTATTTCTATGGTATCAGTCATAATGTCTCCTCTTTCGTTTCTGATTTTATTTGTCTGCCCTTTTTTTTCTTAGTCTAGCTAAAGGTTTGTCAATTTTGTTTATCTTTTTTAAAAAAGCCCTCAATTTTGATTTTTGTCTATTGCTTTTCTGGTCTTACTTTATTTATTTCTGCTCTGCTCTTTATTTCCTTTTTTCTGCTAAGTTTGGGCTTAGTTTCTTTTTCTAATTCATTGAGGAGTAAAGTTAGGTTGTTTTTGAGATCTTTTTAGTTTCTAAATTATGCATTTATCACTATAAACTTCCCTCTCAGAATTATTTTGCAGCATCCCATAGGTTTCGGTATGCTGTTTTTCCATTTTCATTTGTTTTGAGATTTTTTAAAATTTCCCTTTTGATTTTTTTTGACCCATTGGTTGTTCAGAGGTATGTTGTTTGATTTCCATATATTTGTAAATTTTCTAGTTTTCCTATCATTGTTGATTTTTGGTTTCATACCATTGTGGTTGGAAAAGGCACTTGGTATAATTTCAATCTCTTAAACTTGCTAAGATATGTTTTACATCCTATCATATGGTCTACCCTGGAGAATGTTCCATGTGCATTTGAGAAGAATGTGTATTCTGCTTTTATTGCATGGGATGCTCCATGAAAATTCTCTTAGGTCCATTTTGTCTAATGTATGATTCAAGTCCAATGTTTCCTTGTTGATTTTTGTCTATCTGAATGAACTATCTATTGCTAATAGTGGGGTATTGAAGTCCCATGCTATTGTTGTATTGTTTATTTCTCCCTTTGGCTCTGTTAGTATTTTTTTAATATATTTAGGTGACCTGATAGTCAGTGTGTATATGTTTATGATTGTTATGTCTTCTTGATGAATTCACCACTTTATCATTATATATTGACCTTCTTTGACTCTTGTTACTGTTTTTGGCTTAAAGTCCATTTTGTCTGATAATAGGCAAAAGGTATGTAAATATAGCTACGCTCACTTTCCTTTGGTTTCTACTTGCATGGAATATCTTTTCCCAACCCTTCACTTTGAGCCTGTGTGTATCCTTAAAGCTGAAGTGAGTCTGTTGTAGGCGGCATATAGTTGGTTCTTCTTTTTTTATCCAACCACTCTGTGCATTTGCTTGACTAATTCAATCCATTTGCATTTAGAATTATTATTGATATGTTAGGACTGACTAATGCCACCTTTTAAAATTGTTTTTTGGTTGTTTTTTTATTTCCTTTGTTTCTTTTTCCCCTCTTTCTGCCTACCTTTGTAAATTGATGATTTTCCATGATGGTATGCCCTTCCTCTTTTCTTTATCTTTTGTGCGTCTACTCTAGGTTTTTGCTTTGTGGTTTCCATGAGGCTTACATAAGACATCGTCTCACACATAAAAGTCTATTTTAAGCTGATAGCAACTTAACTTCAATTGTCTACAAGAGCTTCACCCTTTTACTCTCCCCTTTTATATTTTTGATGTCATTGTTTGCCTCTTTTTACATTGTGTATTCATTAACAAATCGTCGTAGATATAATTATTTTAATACTCTTTTCCTTTGACCTTTATACTATAATTAAGTGGTTATCACATTACCCTGTTACAGAATTAGAGTTGTCTAAGTCTGCCTGTACGTATACCTTTACTAGCGTGTCATATATTTTTGTATGTTTTTATGTCACTGATTAGTGTCTTTTAATTTCAGCTTAAAGAACTCCTTTCAGCATTTCTTGCAAGGCAGATCTAGTGGTGATGAAATGCTCAGCTTTTTTTTGTCTAGGAAAGTCTTTATTCTCCTTCATATTTGAAGGGTAAGTTTGCTGGATAGAGTATTCTTGGCTGGCAATTTTTCTTTCAAGTTTAAATGTTATTCCACTCTCTCCTGGCCTGTAGGATTTCTGCTGAGAAATCCACTGATAGCCTAGTGGGGGTTCCTTTGTAGGTTATAATCTTTCTTTATCCCCCTTGGATGCTTTAGAATTCTTTGATTTCTGACGGTTTCATTACAGTGTGTCTTGGAGAAGGTCTTTTTGATTTGGGATAATAGGGTGATCTATTAGCTTTGTGAGCTTAGCTGTCCATTTTTTCCCTGGTTTTGGGAAATTCTGGGCTATTATATGTTCAAATAAAGTTTCTGCTCACTTCTCTTTCTCTTCTCCTAATGGAATCGCAATTATTCTAACATTTGTTCATCTGATGCTATCCTATAGATCATGTAGGCTTTCTTTGCTCTTTTCCATCTTTTCTTTTGTTCTCTCTGAGTTATTTCACAGTTTCTATCCTCCAACGCACTTATTCTGTGTTCCATTTTCTACTTCACTGCAGATGCTGTCTATTACATTTTTAATTTCATTTATTGACTTCTTCAGTTCCAGAATTTCTGCTTGGTTTATTACTATTCTTTTAATGATTTCTATATCTTTGATAAATTCTCATTTGGACCTGTATTTTTTTCATGATTTCATTGAATTGTCTGTCTGAATTTTCTTGTAGCTCATTGAGTTTCTTCAAAATAGCTAATTTGAATTCTTTATCACCTTGATTGGAAAATCACGTGCATTTGAGCTCAATTATTGGAGGATTATTATCTTTTTGTAATGACATATTTCCTTGATTTTTCATGTTCCCTGAAGTTTTGCATTGCTGCTTTCACATTTGAAGTACCAGGCACCTCCTTAAATCTTTGCTACTGGCTTTCAGATAGGCTAATCTGCTCATTGGTGCTGTTATTATCTGGGTTTTTCTCTGCTTTTGCGTAAGTACACCTCTTTTACTCTTCTTCCCCCATTGTTGCATAATTAGTAAGCTTTTATGTCTTCTCTGGTTCTTACAACTCGCCAGGCTGGCTACTGGAAACCTCTCTTTTGTTTTCCAGTAGATGGCACTATAGATCAAGTTTGTGGTTTCTTTTTTTGTCCACAGCCTCTGGCCTGTTTTCTGAGCACCCTCTCTATTTACTGGATCTTGCTCTTGCCCCCTAACTCCAGAGCACACACAAGGCGCCAGCCTCAGAGTTAGGGGAGGTGTGGGTTTAACACTTGGAGTGTTGGGGTGCCCACAGACCTGATAGAGTGATCTCCAGGTGTGGCTCTCCCAGAGGCTAATGAGCTGACTTTTTTGCTGAGCACAATCAATGAGAATTAGGTCCCTATAATGCCCTTTGATATTCTTATCTGTCTCTTTCCCCATCTTCACCCAGTCGTGGATGTCCTGCCTCAGTACTCTAGGTGCTGCTGGAGAGAAATGGGTTTTTCCAGCTGCATCCTGCACTACTGGGATAGCTGAGCACTCACTCACCACTCTCCTTTTCTCGTACAAGAGAGGCTACCACCGCCTGATAGTTCAGCCCTGTGACTTGTGACATTGACTTGGTTATTGTGGTGCTGGTTCTTCTTTCTTCCTACTTTCTGCACTGAGTCCAAGCTCATTTTTCCCCCTTCCAAACACATACTGGAATCCAATCCTTGACAAGGCTAGATTTCTACAATTTCTTTTTCTTCTGTGGTTATCTGTACAGGATAGTGCTCTCCACTATTTCCCCAACTGCGAGAGGGGTTGGGGCAGGGTTGCTGCTCTGCTGGTTCCCTAGCCTAAACCAACGTCGGTCTGGCTATTACTGGATGCACACATGGGAAAAACTCCTACCAGGTCCTTTGGCATTTGGTGCTGGATCCCACAGCTCCCACAGCTCCCACAAAGGCATTTTTGTCCATGGATGGATGTAAAAGTCTTTGTTGAAAAGGGGGAACAAAAGGGAGGAGCTTTTTACGCTGCCATGATGCCCTTTTTCACTTTCTTAATGGTGTCTTTTTGAAGCATAAACATTTTTAATTTTGATGAAGTCCACTTCATCCTTTCATTTGTTGCTTATGCTTTTGGTGTCATATCTAAGAAACCATATCTAATCCAAAGTTGCGGAGATTTATTCTTATGTTTTCTTCTAAGAATTTGTAGTTTTAGCTCTTGTATGTAGATCTATGATCTGTTTTGACTTACATTTGTGTATGGTGTAGGGATGGTTCCAACTTCACTTATTTTTGCATGTGGCTTCTGGTTGTACTAGCGCCATTTGTTGAAAAGACTATACTTTCTCCCTTGAGTTGTCATAGAACCCTTGTAGAGAATCAATTGACCATAAACCTAAGGGTTTAATTCTGGCCTCCCAATTCAGTTCCATTTTTCTCTATGTCTAATCTCAGGTCAGTAAAGATATCAAGAGACACTGTCTTGATTACTATAACTTTGCAGTGAGTTTTGAAATTGGGAAGCATGAATCCTCCAACTTGGTTATTCTTTTTCATGATTGTCTTGGTTCTTTTATGTCCCTCGTATTTTCATATGAATTTCAGGATGAGCTTGTCAATTTCTGTAAAAAAATAAAAAGGCACCTGTAATTTTGATAAGGATTGTGTGGATTCTGATGACTGACTTAGGGAATGTTGCTATCTCAGCAATATTAAGTCTTTCAATCAATGAACATGGATGTCTTTGCAAGTATTTATATCTTTGATTTCTTTCAATGAAGTTTTATAGTTTTCAGTGTACAAGTATTTCATTCTTTTGTTAATTTTTTCTAGATAATTTATTCTTTTTGATGCTATCATAAATGGAATTGATTCCTTGATTTTCTTTTTAGGTTATTCAATGCTAGTGTATAGAAATACAATTGATTTTGTGTTTCGACCTTGTGTCCTACAACTTTTCTGAACTCATTTATTCATTGTAATAGTGCTTTGATGAATTCCTAAGATTTCTTTATACACAAAATCATGTCATCAGCAAATGTAGTTCACCTGTTCTTTTTCAAATCTGAGTGTCTTTTATTTCTGTTTCTTGTCTTATCGCCCTGGTTAGAAACTTGGGTACAAATATAAGTTAAAGTGGCTGGAACAGACATTCTTGTCTTGTTCCTGATTGTAGGGGGTAAGCATTCACTCTTTCACTACTAAGTATAATTTTTTTTAATAGATATCCTTTGTCATGGATTAGGTTGTGTCTTCCAAAAAGGTATGTTGAAGTCCTAACCCCCGGTGATTGTGAATGTGATCTCATTTTTAAACTGGGTCTTTGCAGATGTAGTAAAGTTAAGGTGAAGTTATTAGGGTGAAACCGAATCCAATATGACTGGTGTTCTTATAAGAAGAGAAGAGACAGACACACACACAGAGGGAAGATGGTCTTATATGACAGAGGCAGAGATTGGAGCCATGCTGCCACAAGCAAGAGAAAGACTGGTGCTACAAGGAGCTGAAACAGGTAAGGAAGAATCTCCCCAGAGGCTTCAGAGAGAGCCTGGCCCTGCCAACAGGTTTGGTTTCCGACTTCCAGTCTCCTCAACTGTGAGAGACTGAAGTTTTGTTGTTTTAAGACACCCAGTTTGTGGTATTTTGTTACAGCAGACTTAGAGAACTAACAGCCTTTTTATCAGGTGAGGAAGTTCTCTTCCTTACCTGTTATAGGTTTTTCAGATTTTGTATTTCTTCTTGAGTCAGTTTTGATAGTTGGAGACTGTCAAGGAAATTGTCTATTTCATCTAAATTATATAATTTGTTGGCATAGAGTTATTCATAATATTCTCCTATAATTCCTTTTTATCTCTGTAAGTTTCAGAGTCCTGTCCCCTCTTTATTTATGATTTTATTAATTTGAGTCTTTTTTCTTTGTTTTGTTTTCTTGGTAAGTCTAGAAAATTTTGTCAATTTATTGATCTTTTCAAAGAACTAACTTTTGGTCTTGATTTTTCTCCATTCTTTTTCTGTTCTCCATTTCAATAATTTCCTCTGTCATCTTTTTTTTTTTTTTTACCTTCTTTCTGTTTGATTTAGGTTTAGTTTGCTCTTCTTTTTCCAGTGTCTTATGGTGGAAGGTGAGGCTATTGAATTGAAATATTTCTTCTTTTGTAATATAGATGTTTGTAACTTAAATGTCCCCTCTAAGCATTGCTGTAGCTAACTCCCATATGTTTTTTATATTGTATTTTCATCTCAAATTCTGATTAAATCTACCATTACAATAAATGCAAAATAGTTTACTGACCTACAAATCCTCTGTTCATCTTTCTTCTCTTAACTTTCCCTGGCAACCACTGTATTTTTACTGTCTCTGTAATTTTGCCTTTTTCAGAACGTCATATAGTTGGACTCATACAATGTGTAACTTTTTCATACTGCCTTCTCTTACTTAGCAATATGCATTTAAGGTTCCTCCTTCTCTTTTCATCCTTGAAAGCTCATTTCTTTTTATCACTGAGTAATATTCCATTGCACGAATATCCAGTTTGTTTATCAACTGATTTATTGAAGGACCTCTTTGTTGCTGTCTGTATATCTTCATTGGTCAAGTGTCTGTTAAGTTCTAGTGGCCACTTTTTAATTGGATTATTTTCTTTCTTTCTTTCTTTTTTTTGCTGAGGAAGATTCACCCTGAGCTAATATCTGTCCCAATCTTCCTCTGGTTTGTATGTGGGTTGTTGCCTCAGCATGGCCAACAACTCCTGGTGAAAGTCCACCCCTGGGAACTGAACCTGGGCCGCCGAAGTGAAGTGTGCCAAACTTAACTGCTATGCCACTGGGCTGGCCCAAGAAATTTTTAATTTTAATGAAGTCCAACTTAACATTTTTTCTTTCATGGTTTGTGCTTTTGGTATTATATTTAAAAACTCATTGCAAACCCAAGCTCACCTAGATTTTTTTTTTATTTTATCTTCTAGAAGTATTATAGCTTTGTGTTTTATGTTTAGATCTACCATCATTATTGAGCTAATATTTGTCAAAGGTGTAGGGTCAGTATCTAGATTCAATTTTCTTTTTGCATGTGAATGTCCAGTCATTCCAGTACTCCTTTCTCCTTTGGATTGCCTTTGCTTCTTTCTCAAAGATTAGTTTACTATATTTGTGTGGGTCTATTTCTAGGCCCTCCATTATGTTACATTGATCTATTTTGTCTATTCTTTCATTAATAGTCTTGATTACTATGGTCTTATAGTAAGTCTTGACCTTGGGTAGTATTAATCCTCTGACTCTGTTTTTTTATTATCATGTTCAATATTCTGGGTCTTTTGCTTTTCCATAGACTTTAGAATCAGTTTGTTGATATCCACAAAGTACCTTGCTGAGATATTGATTGAGTTTGCATTGAATCTATAGATCAAGTTGGCAAGAACTGATATCTTAACAATACTGAGTTTTCCTGTGCATGAGAATGAGATATTTTTTCATTTATTTTAGAAATTGATTTCTATTATCAGACTTTTGTAGTTTTACTTATATAGATCTTGTATATATTTTGTTAGATTTATAACTAAGTGTTTCATTTTTGGGCAGTCTAATGTAAATGATAATATGTTTTAAATTTCAAATTCTACTAGTTTATTGCTAGTATATAGGAAAGAAATTGACTTTTTAATATTAACCTTGTATCCTTCAATTTTGCTGTATTCATTTATTATTTCCAGGAATTTTTGTCAGTTCTTTGGAATTTTCTACATAGACAGTAATTTCATCTGCAAACAAGGATGTTTTATTTCTTCCTGCACAGTCTGTGTACCTTTTCTTTTCTTTTCTTTTCTTATTGCATTAGCTAGGACATCCACTAAAATATTGAACAAGAGTGGTGAGAAGGGGTACCTGCATTTTTGAAGGATAATGTTGCTGGACATAGAATTCCTGGTTGACACATATTTTCCCCCCAACACTTTGACTATATCATCCCATTGCTTCTGGTCTCTATTTTTTTTCTAAGTCTGCTATTAATTTTATTGTGGTTCCCTTGTATGCAACAAATCCTTTTTCTCTTGCTCCTCTCAAAATTTTCTCTTTGCCTTTCAACATTTTGATTCTGATCTGTCTATTAATGGATCTCCTTGCATTTATCTGACTTGAATTTTGTTGAGCTTTTGCTACGTGTAATGTTTTTAATCAAATATTTCTACAGCTATTATTTCTTAGATTTTTTTTTGTTCTTCTTCACCCCAAAGCCCCACAGTACATAGTTGTAGATTCTAGTTGTGAGTGCCTCCGGTTGGCTGTGTGGGACACTGCCTCAGCATGGCCTGATGAGTGGTGCCATGTCTGCACCCAGGATCTGAACCAGTGAAACCCTGGGCTGCTGAAGTGGAGTGTGTGAACTTAACCACTTGGCCATGGGGCTGGCCCCATTTCTTAGATTTTTTTGTGCTCATTTTTCTCACTCCTCCTCCCTGTGGTATTCACATTGCATATATGTTGATGCACTTGATAATGTCCTACATTTTTCTGGGATTTGTTCATTTTTGTTTATTATTCTTTCTTTCTGTTCTTCAGACTATATAATCCTAATTGATCTATCTTATGTTCTTAAAGTTCACTGATTCTTTATTCTGCTAGCTCAAATCTACAGTTGTTCCCTATAGCAGATTTTTCATTTCAGTTATTGTATGTTTCAACTAAATAATTTCCATTTGATTCTTTTTAAAATATAATTTCTCCTTATTGATATTCTCTATGATGGAACATTGTTATCGCATATTCTTTTACTTCTTTAAGCATTACTTCCTTTAGTTCTTTGAACATATTTCTAATAGCTGCTTTCAAATCTTTGTCTGCTAAATCTGACATCTGGTCCCTCTCAAATGCCATTTCTGTTGCCTTCTTTTTTCGTGCATGTAATTCACACTTTCTTGTTGGTTTTCATATTTCATAATTTTTGATTGAAAACTGGACATTTTAGATAATATTTTGTAGCAACTCTGGATACTTATTTTCCCACTACCACCCTCCTGGAGCTTATTGTTCTTTGATTTTTTGCTTCTTTAATTTGTGTAGTGACTTAATTTCAGTAAAGTTTGTTTCCCCCTCAATGTGCAGCCTCTAATGTTGCTTCTTAGAAAATACAACCTTGGACATGTGCACAGTCACTCTGACCTCCTCACCTCCTATGCCAGGGATGACAATGGTTTTAGCCAGTTTCTTTAAAGGTCTCTTTCCCTGATCTCCTTGTTACCTGCTTTTCCCTGGTTTGTCTCTGTTGGTATAATAACCAGCTGCTAGCCTCCAATAACTGCTATTTTTCTATTGTTTTCAACAAAACCCCATGGCATAAATTGTTCCACAGTCTGATCAAATGGAGTCTAGGACATTTTGCAAGTGTAGTCTTTGAGGCTTACTCTAACCCTGTGAGGGTTCTTCTTAGCTGTCTCTTTCCTGGATTCACTCTGTTAAGCTGGTTGATCTACCGTTTTGCTTGTTGTTACCATGGAGCTATTACCATTTGGTTAATTTCTCACTGCCAAAATCTTCATTGTTTTTGACATCACTCTTGGCTTGGACTTCCCTGCTTTGTTCCAAATAAAGTCAGTTCTCATAAGGAAAGCTTTGGATCTTCTGTTATTGTTGCCTGCCTTTTACCAGGGCAGAAATTCTGTGCCATAACTCCTGCAGGCAGGGACTGCAGACTGTTTCTCTCAGAGTGACAGCCTTTCTCTGCAAGCAGGTCAGTGGGTGGTGGTGGTAGCCCCTGGTCTTCTTGGCTTGCCTCTTCCTTGCACAGATCTCTCACCCTATGAGTAATATGGTGCAAGGCTGAATAAGAGCTCAGTGTTCTTTTCCTCCCATATTTGGAGTAGAGCTTCTACCCTATGAGTGAGAGCTGCATGGAAGAAAGGAGCCCTAGATCTTAGCTACATTTTCTAGGAAAGAGCTTCTGCAACAGAAACCTATGAGGAATGAGAAATGCTGGTGGCTTGTCTCTCTCAGAGAGAAAACATAGCCTGAGACTGGGAACCAGGGCAGAGGAATCCCCTTAATCTTGGCTTGCATAGACCACAGTAGAGCTTTCATAACATAGAGCTGAGGGCAGAGAGAGGGGTGAGGGAGCATTTCATGGTTCGAATGCTATAGACTCTTACCTTTTTATAAATATTTAATAGATTTTCTTGAATAGATGTTTCTATATTTGCTTTATTCCTTTAGAACAATTTCTAGAAACTTTAAACGATTCTTTTATATGTATGTGTATATATATATATATATATATATATATATATATATATATATATAATTTTCACCAGTTATGGTTGTTTCTCTCAGAGAAGGTCTAATGAACTCCTCACACTGCCATTGAAGAAGTCTTGCCAAGTTCACTTTTCCCCCTCCCCCTTGTTTATTTTACAGTCTCATTTTTTTTCTCCTTAACATAGTCTTGTGATTCTCTTCTTATGAAGCAGAAAACAGTATGTGCCTACATTGGACCTACCTTATGATTCCGACACTTCTGAAACATCTAGAGAGCTGTGTGAGTGCAGGCATCCTGGGATTGCATTTGTCAGAGAGAATGAGGGAGTCCCCTGAGGAAGGCTCGCTGGAGGGAGGATTAAATATGTATGCTTCAGTCTTGGGGCAGGTGGAGGGTGTCTGTGACTCAGATTTGAGAGTGTGAAGCAAATTTGGGGAAAAGAGAGTCTCCTTGTGGATGCTAGAAGGTGAAACAGTGTGTTCATCAGTTTGGGAAAGACCTTTCACTGTAGGCAATGGGCTTTCTGTGTGGTCCACAGGTAGGAGGCAGAGATGTGCTGCTTAAGAATGTCAAGGCGCCATTTCTGTCCCTCCCTCCTCCAGATGCAGATATGGACTTACTAGCATAGAATTTAGTTTAAGAACTAGTAGATCTTGATGCTGGGCAGCATTCTATTAAGTGGAAGCATCAAGATCACTAGTCGTTTTGTTTCTAAAACATCTCTGATTTAGTACGCTAAGTTTTCTGATCTGGTAAGACATGCCTCATATGCACACTGCTGCTTTGCATCTGTGAGCCAGTTTGTGTTGAATGTGGACAACTGTATGGAACCCTGTGAGCCTAGGAGATGGAGATTCTATTGGAAGAGGCTTCCAGTCAGAGTTCCCACATATTTATGGTATCTGAGTTGGATGGAAAGGGAAAACTGGTGCTTTATTTGGTTGTCTTTGCTCTAGCCATTGCCACTCCATGATGTGAGGATATGGAAGCCATACTTACTTCTTGGCACAGTGAAACTAAGGTGCCACCAGCATGAGGAATTAATAGTGGAGGTGGCTTTGGCATCTTGAGAACTTTAGTGTTTATTTGTCTCCCTAGTGGGAAGACTGCCAATGGTTGGTGGTGTTTTCTCGCAAGTTCCGAAGGCAAAAGTGAGGCACCATGTGGCCTTTCATAGCCCTTTACAGATAAATAATAGTAATAGGATAGTAATATAAAATAGTAATAGTAATAGTAATAGTAATAAAAATAGTAATAGTTATAGGAGTAGCTTAAAAAAGACTTTATTTTTTTAGAGCGGTTAAATTCATTGCAAAATTGAGAGGAGAGTTTGGAGATTTCCCATATACCTCCTACCCCCACACATGCATAGCCTCCCCCATTCTCAATACTCCCTACCAGAGTGGTACATTTGCTACACTTGATGAACCTGTATTGACACATCATAATCACCCAAAGTCGATAGCTTACCTTAGGGTCCACTCTTGGTATTTTACATTTTTTGGATTTGGACAAATGTACAATGGCATGTATCCATCATTATAGTATCTTAGAGAGTATTTTCACTGTCCTATACTCTGTGCTCTGCCAAATTTATCCCTCAACACACCCCTTCCCTGCCATAATGATAGCTTTTTAAAGGCTTGATATGTGCCAGTAAATACTTTGCAGTACTACTGAGAAGCAAGTATTTTCATGAACTTCATTTTACAGGTGAGAAAACTGAGACAGAGAAGTTGAGCCTTGCACATGTCTTGATCAGGTCTAGCAAGTGCAGAAAGAGGGAATCTAACTCTCAAGTCAGCTAATACCCTTTACTTCCTCTGCAGAGGCTCTTAGAAGGAAGTGTGGATGACCCTGGTAGGTAGGAAGAGGAAAAGTACCAGCGAAAACTGCTTTACCACTTAGAGTGATCTCAGTTCTTTTCTACACCCCAGAATAGGGTGTCCTTGAGAAACACTGTTCACATTTCTTAGTGTTTTTGTGTTATTTTTTTCATCCCGTAGAATATAGGATTTAATAGACAAACATTTCACATTTTTGTTTCAAATTGCTATACTTGTCATGAGTATTAGAAACCATATTTTCTTTAATCACATATTTATAGATGTTATCTAATATGAAAATGAAATTTACAGAAAAATTGGGTAATTTCTTTTGCTATGATTCTTATATACACCAGAAGAAACATTTATCCCTACTCTATATGTTTATGTTCTTTATAACATTTCTACTGTTTCTTATTCACCTTTGAAACAAAGCAATTAAGTTATATTTTGCTACATTTTGTTGTCAACAGATAATCTATAACCTGCTGTATAGTGTTATAATGACTTTATTTGCACCTTTTCTGAGCAGTGTGAGTTACCATTATTTACAATAGAGTAATCACACTTGAAGTGTTTCAGAAAGAAATTTTTGTTTGATACCCTCTGCCAAATTTCCTTATTAACACTCCTTCGAACTGGTAACTCTCCAAATATGTTGCCAGCACAGATTTTTCTTCTGTGCACTAAACCTTTACATCAATTACCCACTAGACACTTCTGATTTTAATACCTCCTGTGGTGGATACTGTGATATGTCGCCCAGATCCCTGTTTAGGAATAAAATCTCTCTTGCTCTAGCTATGGGAGTGTTCTCAGCTGTCAGCCCTCTTCAGGGACTGATTGTCCTGACTGGAGAGAGGCGCCTCACTCAATCACATGCCCCTTTGCTGGGCCAGCTTCCTCCCAATGATTGATCAATACAGGGGTGTAAATGCCTGGCCCTCTTACTCAAAGGGGAAAACTCTGAGGATTATTCCATCTTCAAAACTCCCATTGGGATTGCCTGGGGCTTCCATTGAGGCTGCGTTGCTACCCAGCTTTTCCCTTTGCCCAATCCTACTCTCTTCCCTTCATCATGAGAGGATTCCAAGGGCATTCTCTAATAAAATTCCTGCATGCTAATCTCCAACTCAGAGTCAACTTCCCAGGAAACTCACCTTGAGAAACTGACAGATATCTCAAATACGGTATGTCTAAAACTTAACACGGATTTGGGGAAGAAGACGGGGGCTTTTACTGTATTTCCCAAACCAGTTAACAGTACCGTCATCCACTCTAACAGCCAAGCTACAGATCTGGCTATTGCTCTGGACTCTTTTTCTTCATTGCTATTATTTCTGTGGTTACCAGTCCTAATGACTCTTTCAAATTCATTTCCAAATCCTCCCTTGTCTCTCCACCCCTACTGCTGCTGCTATGGCTCAAGCCCCCGTCATTTCTTGACTGCCTAGAGCAACAGCCTGATAACTTACCAGTTTGTAGCAGATGCTGTCAGCGCTCAGCTACATCCCTTGACACTCACTGTTTCCAGACTTGCCAAAGGCTTGTTACAGCAGCACCTGCAACTCTCTGCCTGAAGACTTCCTCTGGTCTCTGGGGACTGCTGAGTTTGTGCCATAGGCAGACAGGAAGTGCTGGGGAGTTAACACTCCCAGGAGCAGCCCTCAACCATTGACGGATGGGAGCTGGAGGACCAATAATCTGAGGCATGTACTACGTGGTCACCCAGAGGTCACCTGGGATTTGAACTTTAGTTGCCCATAGTTGCAAGCTTCTCAATAATGTAATCTTCAGTGACACCCTTCTCTTCCCTCTGTTACTTCTTCACTCCCGTATCCCTTTTTTCCTAGTATCACCTCCCTAGGAACTGGCTGTGAGAAGGATCTTACCTTAGGCTAGGTTACCTCAGAAGCAGACCCCAGGATAAGACTCTAAGGGCAGGAAGAGTTATCTGAATAAAACACAAATGTGATCATTTCATTGTCTTATTTAAAAATTCAGGCTGCCAAATATAAAGTCCAAAGTCTTTCGCAGGCCATCCAAGGCCCTTTGTGACTTAGAGCAGGGTCTTTGCTGATCCATTGAGCTAGCAGATCAGAATCATGGCTCTACAGAATAATCCACAGCCATCTCTCACCTGGATAGAAGGTAAGGCCTCAAGCTCTCAAGCCTACCTGGTTCAGGCTAGATGTAGGATACATCTGTTAGCTCCAAGAATAGTTCAAACAAGACTTCATCGAGCCAAAAAATAAAGTAACCTCTATTCTAGACACACAAAAATGTGGGCTTCTCAATCGCACTTCAGTGATCAGTTTTCCCAGCTTCCCCCTATTTTAATGGGATTTGCATTAACATCTTGCATTAGTTTTCCACAGTTGAGCATTTCTTCTAATGAAGATTGATGAAATTTTAGAGCTCACAGGAAAGCTAGGGTGGGCAAACAGGCAATCTTTCTTATTTGTGCTTTTAACTTGGCCACTAGGTTCCAAATGGAAATAAAATCCAAAGCTAAATTTATCAGATTTGAAAACAGGGCAAGGTGGTACTATTAAAAGAACATTCATGGAACACCTACTGTATAATATGATGGAGAAATGCAGGAGAGGTATTGGGGCCAGGTAAGAAGGTAAGAAGAAGAGAAGGGAGACTAAGTTTGAATAGATGATAAATAAACTTAAAAATTGTGAGTCTCTGTCCAAAACCTTCTGTTCAACTGTTGCTTCATCCTGTGCACACTGTAAGCATCTCTACTTTACACATAAGGCACTGACCTGAAATTGAATAACTAGTCCACAGTCACAAACTTAAACACCATTTCCCCGAGGATGACTTTCTGACCCCGTAATCTGTTTTCCACAGTGTCTTAGAGCTTTTCTTCACAGACATTACAATGTATAATTGCTCATTTAAGTTCCATATCCATCACTGGACTACAAGTTCCAGGAGGGTGGGGGCTACATACATATTGTTTATCATCACATTCTTAGTACCTACTGCCTGACACATGGTGGGGGCTCAATAAATGTTTGTTGAAGAAATGAATACCCAAGTGTGCCAGGACAAGGAATTGATCTCAGATTTGGCTTCCCATCCTCACGTTCTTTACAATGCATACTTTTGGCAGATTAAGAGGCAAAGATAGTACAGCACATATCTGTAAAATTGGTGCTTAATTACATATTGATTGCAATGTTAAAGTGAGCAAACTCCGAACAAACACTGAGCACTCTGACCAAACCTGTAGGCCTTTGTGTAATTTTTAAAAAATGTCTTTCATGCTTCATGGCCTGTGGAGGCAGAGGAGATTCTGAGTTAGGAATCCAGCCATGTGGAAAATTCAGGACGTGGGCTTCTCAATGATGGACTTTACACACAAACTAAATTAAGTTTATGGACTTGTGTCTAAAACTGTTCACCCAACCCTTCATTCATTTATCCCTGGCTTAGCCCATGAGAAAATTTTATTATTTCTCATGACACTTGTTAGCAACATGGCTTGGTCTTTAGGCTGTAGCCTTCAGGGGTACAAGATGGCTGCCACAATTCCAGATAGTGGATATAGACAGCATCTGGCAAAAAAAAAAAAAAAAAAAAAAATAGCACATTTTTTTTTTCCTGTAGGTTCTTTAATTTTTAATTAGGAAGAAAACTTTCCCAGAATTCCCCTCAGGGAGATTTGTCCTGTGTTGCATCACATGCCCATGTTTTAGTGGAAAGAGGGCTGGCAAAAATGCAGTTCTGGCATTTTTGACTTCTTCACCCACATTCTTTTCTTGTGGGTCTGTCTTCTGTTAGAGGATAGCTAGAGCATAGACAGCCAAAGGCGTCTCACACAGGAGATCCTCCTCAGTGGAATGGACCAACTTAAGTTTTTATTAAAGGTTTGATTTTATAGTTGGTTTTCATATGAGTTGAAGGGAGATTTGATAAGTCAAATAATTTACTGGCTAAAATACCTCCCCAAACCAAAAACTTGCCCCTAAAAGTGTCTCTCTCTAGTATGCCCTACAATTTTTCTAAAAATTAGTTGTGTTGATTCTATTTCTCTCCCTTTCAGCAGATGGAGAACCAAAAGATGCTGTTTTCTGTACGAAAAAATGCTGGAAAGTCAGCTAGGGGTTAAATTGTAGGCCTTCAGTAAAATGCTATTTTCCCTCACTTTCCCACCCTCCATATACTTGGATTCCTGAAATTTCCTGAACACACCATGTTCTTCTTACCTCGTGCCTTTGCTCCCCTCAGCCCATTTAAATCTTATGAATCCTTCATAGGAGATAGCCATCAGAACTGGGTCTTGCAATCTTTCATGATGCCCCCTCCCCTCATCATACTTCTCTCTTAGCACTTATCACCATGTGACCTGCATCATTATAGCTGTGTTCCTAATTTCTTCACAATCTATGACCTCAAGATTCCAAAATATAATGTCTATTTATCTTGGTAGTTTTATGACCAAGTATACAGTTGATGCTTGAAGTAGATTCTCCCTCTTCCCTGTAGCTGTACCCTTTGCAGTATTACTTACAGATTCTACTTATCAATGGGAGGAATTAAAATTTCCCCACCCCTTGAAACAGGCTTGACTTGTGGCCTGACACAGTCATTGGCCAAAACAAGAGTGACAATACGTTAATTCTGAATCTAGGCTTCAAGAGGCCTCGTATGCTTCTGCTCTCATTTTCTATCATGTTAGCCTGGGCTTATTTTAACAGCATAGCAGAAGAGAAGGGGGTTGGGAAGGGGGACCGAGACCATGTGGAGAGGAACTCGGACTTTCCTAGTCAACGTGACAGCTGGTTGACCCCAAAAACGAGATGGAGAGCCAAGCTAAGATTAGCAGAGCTGCCTACTCAAATCAAAGATGACCTTACATACATCTATGAGTCCTCCAGAAACCAGAAAAAATACTTGTCTAACCTGTAAATACATGAACATAAAATATTATGCTTTTAAACTGCTACGTTTTTGGGTGGTTTGTTACACCCAGCAATGGCCTACTGATAACAAGGTCAAGAATTTATCGCACTCAAACCACTTTATATAATTGAATAAGAATTTCCATCCTTGGCAAAGAAGGGTCTAATGAGTACTGACCCAAATTCTTTATGGTAAAGTTACCATAGATAGTCAACAATCTAACACAAAAGGAGGAACAAGTCAATAAGAACCTAAGCTTTAAAAAGTAAGTGCAAATGTTATCTTTAAAGTATACTAGCTATGAATACAAGATGAAAAGTCCAAGTATAAAATCATTTAATACCAAGTACTTTTTATTCTTGAATAAAAGATTTTGATGTGCCTAGAGATAGGGTAGTAATAACATTCAAAAGTCAAATTTATTCAAAATGCCTTTCCAGCACTCCTTTATTGTTATGCTAATTAAACTTAATTCATAAATAAAATATCAAGTTGAGATGTATTTGGCAAATGTGGTCTATTATGGAACACTTAGTTCATGACTCCTCCTAGTTGGCTGAGTTCTTGATACTGCATGGTTCTCTGCCAGGCCACAGGGCTTATTCTCATGTTAAAGTAAAAGGCATTTGCCAAGAATCCTGATTTAACTATGTCTTCATACAACTATTAACAAATCGTCATGAAGTCTCAGCACTCTGGATATAGAGAAGGATCATCAGTAGCCTAGAGCTCCCTAACTCAGAATTGCAAATGTTGACTGGGGTCAGAGTGCTAATCTGAACTAGGAATGCAGAAGATATTTTTAGACTCCAACATTTGATACCAGCTAAGGAAGAAAATGTTATTCTACTTTAATCAGAATCTGAACAGATGTAATAGATTGCACTGTATATGCTCTTCTGTGCCTGGCAAAATCAGCTTTGCGTAGCTATAATTAAGATGAGCCAAAGAGAAACTCAGAAAAGGGACATATGTTTTCATTTCTCTTGGGTATGTGCCTAGGAATGAAATTGCTGGGTCATATGGTAACTCTATATTTATCATTTTAAGGAACTGCCAAACTATTTTCTGAATTGCTGCACCATTTTACATTACCATTAGCAATGAATGAGGGTTCCAATTTCTCCACATCCTCATCAATACTTGTCATTGTCTGTCTTTTTGATTTTAGCCATCCTAGCACATGTGAAGTCATAGCTCATTGTGGTTTTGATTTGCATTTCCCTAATAACCAATTATGTTGAACATCTTTTCAAGTGCATATTGCCTATTTGTATATCTTCTTTGGAGAAATGTCTTTTCAAATCCCTTGCTCGTCTCTAAATTGGCTTATTTATCTTATTATTATTGAGTTGTAAATTATTTTTAATATATTCTGGATACAAGTTTCTTATCAGATATGACTGTCAAATGTCTTCTCCCATTGTGTGGATTGTCTTTTCACTTTTTTTTTTTAAAGATTGGCACCTGAGCTAACATCTGTTGCCAATCTTTTTTTCTTTTTTTCCTTCTTCTCCCCAAGTCCCCCCAATAGATAGTTGTAGAGTCTAGTTGTAGGCCCTTCTGTTTGTGCTGTGTGGGACACCGCCTCAGCATGGCTTGATGAGCAGTGCTGGGTCTGCTCCCAGGATCCGAACCACGGAAACCGTGGGTCACGGAAGCAGAGTACATGAACTTAACCACTTGGCCACAGGGTGGCCCCATCTTTTCACTTTCTTGATGGTATTGTCTACAGCACAAAAGTTTTACTTTTTGATAAAGTCCAGTTTATATCTTTTAAATTTTGTTGCTTGTGCTTATAGTATCATATCTAACTTCTTAGTACCATATCTAATGTTGCCTAATCAGGGCCACACAGATTTGCTCCTATGTTTTCCTCTAGGAGTCTTACAGCTTTAGCTCTTACATTTAGGTTGCTGATGCATTTTGAGTTAATTTTTGTGTGTGATATGACATAGGGGTCCAAATTCATTTTCTGCATGTCGTTATCTATTTGTTCCAGCACTATTTGTTGAAAAGACTATACTTTCCCTCATCAAATTGTCTTGCTACCCTTATAGAAAATTAATTGACCATAGATACAAAGGTTTATTTTTGGCCTTTCAATTTTGTTTCATTGATCTATGTCTATTCTTATGCCAGTACCACACTGACTTGATTACTGTAGATTTGTAGTAAGTTTTGAAATCAGAAAATGTGACCCCTCCAATTTTGTTCCTTTTTCAAGATTATTTGGCTATTCTAGATCCCTTGCATTGCATATGAATTTTAGGGCCAGCTTGCCAATTTTTTTAAAAAATGCCAAGTTGGGATTTCGATAAGGATGTATTGAAACTGTAGATCAGTTTGAGGAATACTGCCATCTTAACAATACTATATTTCTGATCCATCTTTTTGTATTTCTTTAGATTTTCCTTAATATCTTTCAATGTTTTATAGTTTTCTTGTATTGGTCTCCTTTTGAAGACCTACTATACTTCTTTTTGAGGATTTACTATATGCTATCTGGTCTAGGGGGTAGAAGGACAAAACACTGTTTAATGCTGGGCGTTCCTCCAGTCTATAAGAAGCTCCGGCAGCTGTCTCATGTCTCATGTCTCCCGTCTCCCTCTACCCACCTCACTGTGAGTGTGCCATAGCTAGTCATGCCTCTGTCTCTCTCACAAACTCATGAAGGCCTTAATCTCCTAGACTTTATAGGATATGGTCAGCTTTCAGAATTTTAGTTTATAACTCACAGTTTTGTAATTAATATATTGTCAGGTGCAATTTATATACATTCAAAGAAGCCTCATAGCCTTGCCATTAGTTGATGGTTCATCACTCTTCTTCAGGAAAGTTACACTTCCCTCATTTCATTTTTACATCTGTTGCTACCTAGACCATTTTTCTAGATTGAGATTCTCTTAAGTCACTGGGGCTAAGAGATATAATTGGCATTTGAATAGTGTTTAGGAATGGGATGAAATGCCTACATTGGAACAAGTAGTCATGCAGGAACATACACTTTTCAAAAACCAAATCTATTTCAAGGTAGGATTCCTCCAAGGGAAGCTCTGCCTAACACACACAAGTGAGGAGAGATGATGGCAGAAAGTGAGTGAGCTCTGATGTGGTTGGATTTTTGGAAAGCAGAACAAGTTGACAAAATGATATGGAGGCTTTCCTGCTATGACATTTCAGGATACTGGTGAGAGAGCCATTTGAAACATGGGAGGCAGCATGGTTTTGTAGAATGTGCAAAGTTTTTAGTGTTATGGGATCAAATCCTGACTCTGAGAACGAACATGGCCTTGGGCAATGTTACTTCTCTCCATTGGAGCTTCAGCTTCCTTAAGTCAACACCACATTTCAGCATGATATGTCCAACTTGTGCCCCAAAATGAATGCTGGTGTGCTTACCAAGATGTTCTCCGTGGTCACGTTGTTGTAGTGAGGATTACGTTGGGGTCCTCAGGAAAAAAGGCAGTAGATTTTCCAGTTGCTTATCATACTGTAGGAGGAGAGAGATGAGTTTTGGGGAAGGTAGAAGGGGAAGTCAACCACCAGAAAACTCAAGGATTGGTGAGAAAGTGCGAAGTTTTAGAGCAAGCACTTCTGGAGGTGGTGGTGAATTGATTGCTGTACGTGATAAAAGGAGAATGAACTACTATTTTTTCTTCATTTTTAGGCTATTGCTGGGTGTCTGAGTTTCTGTTCCAGTTGTCATGTGAAAGTAACCAGAACTGGACTCCTGGACATGAATGATTGTGGTGACACCCCAGTGATGTGGGGACAGCAGATAAGAGTGACAGCATTTCAGATTGGCCAGGAGCAAAGACAATAGGATTCCTCTGCTTAGGAATCACTAGTAAGATTCCAACATATTTTGAAGAATTCAGCATCCAATAGCACTTGTGGAGTCCTTCAACCTCCAGGAGGCACACTGAGATTCTGGTTCCGGTGGTGAGGACAGGCAGTCAGAACTGGTCCTTTTTACTGATGTTTGTGAGGATGGAGACTATATATATATATATATATATATATAATCTCACACACACACATACATGTATATTGGAGGTATGTGTGTATGTGTGTAGTGTGGCAAATGTAATGACATTTAATTTGATCGAGTAAAATGTAACTTTTTGTACACTACGTTGGGAATTAGGGCATATATATGTTCAGAATATCTGACGTGGTAGATACTCAATAAGTTATGGTTGTTGTTATGGATTTCCTGAAATTGAGATGTGTTCTCATTTTTTTCTCTAAAATTGGATTTAATGTGTAGTAAAATCTAACCAAATTTGTATTAATCAAACAGGCTTACTTACCTCTGATGGGATTTCAGATTGGTAAAAATTTTTGACAGCCATTCCTGGACTCTGGGGAAGTCCAACATTCCTTTGTTGTAGGAGGAAGCAATAGAGGGCTCATATGTACAAAAATATAGCCCTAGACATGACTCAGGACAAAGTAACAATGGTCAATGGAATTTGATTGATTATTATATTAACCCACACTTTGTTCATAGACGAATGATCAGTGCTAAAGAATGTGAGATTGTTTACCAGGGTCCGTCTGGGTGTAGTTCTGATGGGCTTGGAAGGACTGTTCCTGATGACATATCCATTATGCTCCAAGAAGTTCCATTTCTAGGGTCTTTTATAGATCTAAGCAAACTCTTTTGATTGCATATTTCTGTATTTTACATGAAAATTAGAAATTTTTATTGTAGTTTGCCTCCTTTCCAATATTTCAATCATGAAAAATTTCACCCATAATCCTACTCTTTAAATACGAACACTGTTAATTTGATATGCAGAAGATCATCTTAAAAATTTTTAGAACACTCCCAGATCAAACTACCATTCAGTTTTTACAATAGTGTTTATTAGGATGAATTGTTTACTATTCTATATAGAGTTTACCGTCTTTGTGGAAAATGACAAGTCAATGGTGCCACAGGAGCTCAATATTTACTACACAAAATGGCTCAGCTCATAATGTATATTACTAGTGAGATCACTGTGATGTTGCCAGGATTTTTGGAACTATGATTGTTAAAATAAGAACCGTTATTTCAATGTATTAAATTGCATTAGGGAAAGTATATATTGCTTCAAATAATTCATATGTCAAAAGGAAAAACCCAAGAGAATGCATCTGGATATTGGGGCTTGTGTCAATTTGGGTCCTGGTGTGTATACAAGATTTATTGGGGAAGACACCTGTGAAGAATAAAGAGGCGAGGAAGCAGGAGTAGGAAAGAATGCCATCAGACTATGATGCAGGTCAGACACCTATGAAACCAGAGAGGGAAGGAAAGAGACTTGTGCGGGGAAGAGTCTCAGACTGAATTGCAGCTCTGAGAAATCCTTGGCCAGTCTGCGGCAGAGCTTAAGATGTGCTGCAAGCTCTTTGGGTTAAAATATATGACCTTTGATTTCTTGAGGAACCTCCATACTGTTTTCCTTGGTGGCCGTGACAATTTACATTCCCACCAACAGTGTAAGATGGTTCTCTTTTCTCCACATCCTTGCCAACACTTGTTACTTTTTGTCTTTTTGATAGTAGCCATTCTGACAGGTATTAGGTGGTATCTCACTGTGGTTTTGATTTGCATGACCCTGATGATTAGTGACATTGAGCATCTTTTCATGAGCCATATGATCCAGCAAGTCCACTTCAAGATATTTGTCCAAAGAAAATGAAAACACTAGTTTGAAGAGAGATGTACACCCCTATGTTCATTGCAGCATTATTTGCAATAGCCAATACATGGAAACAATATAAGTGTCCACCGATAGATGAGTGGACAAAGAAAATGTAGTGCACATACACACATACACACACACACTGGAATATTACTCAGCCTGAAAAAAAGGATGAAATCTTGCCATTTGTGACAACGAGGATGGACCTTGAGGGCATTATGCTAAGTGAAATAAGGTAGAGTAAAACAAGTACTGTATGATTTCACTTATATGTGGAATCTAAGAAAACATACAAAATGAAACAAAGACAGACTCATAGATACAAGGAAACAACTTATTGGATACTAGAGAAAGGAGGGCTTGGGGGCTGGGCGAAATAGGTAAAGGGGATTAAGAGGTACAAACTTCTGGTTATAAAATAAATAAGTCATGGTGATATAATATACAGCATAGGGAACATAGTTAATGATTGTCATAACTTTGGTGACAGATGGTAACTAGACTTATTGTGGTGATCATTTCACAATGTATATAAATATTGAATCACTATAATTTACACCTGAAACTAATAGAATATTGTGTGTCAATAAAAAACATATATGAACTTTGAAAATATTGCTAATCTGGAAAAGTCAGCTTTAAATGTTCTAGATAAACAGTCTTTCACTGTGTTTCTTAAATCTGAAATATTTTACATATAATACACATTTAAGAACAGAAACAAAACAACTGGGATAATTCAATATGTGAGCCAGACAAAAGTAAGAATATAAGCATAGAGGTAAGCGTATTCCCATGCCACTAAGGGTGTGTGTGTGCATGCTTCCGTTGAGCACCTCTTGTGCATAATTTGCTGACTTTTTGGCTTCTTATATTATCCCAGCCACTACTGAAATGCCTAGTTCCGCACGAGTCAGCTTTGTGCAGATGCTCTTGTTTCCTATCCTGGGACTCCTGACGCCACCATATAGGATGCCTATGGACACCTGTTTGGCACTTCCAAAAGTGCACACCTGCAAGCACAACCTAGAAGTGCAGGAGAGTTAATGTCTGTGGTCTTATTTTGAACAATGGAGGAAGGGACTTGATGGATAAATGCAGCCCCTTCTGTCCACTGGGTGGATAGTTTTGAAACTCACATGAGTGCAAGCACCCGTTGTCCGTTGTGGTGACCAACCAGATAACGTATCCTTGTATTGCCTTTCCCCACTTCCTTGATTCGTTCTTCTGTCCCCAAATCCTGCTCCCTGGGATCATATTCCCTAATGAATGTCCTGCACTTGGACTCTGCTTTCAGGACCACCCAGGCCAAGTGTTGAGGCAAAAAAAAAGCCTCATTTAATGGCAGAATAACATAATTTTTATGACTATGACTATGCTGTTATTGATGCAATCTTTATGAAAACAGTTGGATATTTAGAAAAATAGAAACATGTCAACTTAAACATATTGGGAAAAACTTCTTCATAAAAATATTTCTCCTTTGACTGATTTACTCAACGTTTTGTAAATGGTCTGTCTTCCTTTCCGGAACTTGGTAGGATTGTATGTCTCTGTGATCTTTGAAATTAGGCATGGCCATGTGGTTTACTTTAGTCAATGAAATGTAGGTGGAGGTGAGAAGGATCAGGCACAAGTTTCATGGGCCAAGGCATGATCTTCTGTATTTCTGCCCTCTTCCCATGGGGATAAGGAAATCTTGAGAATAGTTTTTCATCAGCATGGATCTCAGCGTGACAATGATGAGCCGATCCTACCTGTTGATCTGCATCGAACATGTCACATTAATAAGAAATACACTTCGTCACATTAAACCATTGAGGTTTTTCAGTTGTTTGCTGTGGTTTACACGTCAGAATGGACTAGGATATTATGCAGTGTCACAACACATACATGCGCGCGCGCACACACACACACACATACACACTTGCACGATGTACCAACCATTACTATAAGGATGAAAACAAAACAAAACAGTAAAGACAACAATCATGTAGCAGCCAATGAAGTGAGCTTTCCAGCTGTAGAAGAGGGATCATAAGTGTCTAAGGTGAAGACATGTACCCTGCTGAAGACCACCCAGCCAGCAAGTGGGAAAGCCACGATTCATGCTTCAGATTCCTATTTCTAACATCTAGAGCAGAGTTTCCTGGAATGGAGCTAGATGGTTGGTGATCCTTGACGACCTGTCAAGTCCGCAGGAGAGTCCTGTATTTTTAATTGCTTCTCTCATATATCTCACAAATATTACATTTAAGATTATCAATCATAAACAGTTATATAAATTATATAAAATGGATCCTGTTAACAGACTTAGCTTTATTAACTAAGAAATTACACATGTGCTAAGATGGACTGTATTTAAGAACACAATTATGAAGAGCATTAGATATCTGTGAAAATAAATGCTAATTTCTCTTTACTATTGTTATATCTATAATTTACTAAAGTTTCCAATCCCAAATAATGCAAAAGTAGTTCGTAAAGAAATGGAAGCATATGAAGTAGTGGTAAAATAAAAACAATTATCGCAACTCAAAATAATGCCCAATGTGTAAATACGGCCTAGTACTACAGGGAATATAAAAAGTGAATACGTACTGAAAAAGTGATTTGGCTAGTGTCACGATTTTCCATAAGCAACCAAGAAAAGATGAGGAAGAATCTGAATATGGATTTTATTGGAGAGAACCACAGTCCAATCTTATGAAATTGTCATGAAACCTTTAAAGCTTTTGTGTGGTTTTCTAAGCAAAGCACGATGATCACTCTAGCAAAACAATTTTATTTTTTCAGGAAAAGCATAAAATAATTCTTTGTAATACAAAATTGATTAATTGTTGCCATGACAAAAAAGAGACCAAAACAGTAGAAGCAACATTCAAAGTTATGATACTTACAGAAAATGCAAATACAATAGCCAGTCTTGCTAAGAAGCTTGTGAAACCACCCATAAACTTGAAAAATCAAGCTCACACACAAAGGACAAATTATAGGCACAATTTATTTATTAAAAAGACATTCTGGGCATTGGCTTATATCAATGGCATACAATGTGGAAAGCAATTACTGTCACTTATGTGCTGTCAGATAATTTGCTTTTATTGTTGTACAAAACCAATTCAAGAAGATGTGTAGCATATGAGGAAGAAATGCCAGGCTTCGCTCTTTGTCTCATTTATTACTAAAAACTTATTTTGTGGGCTGTTTTATCAAGGAGAAATCTTTTCAGTAATAACTAAGTGAAAAAAGGTGCCTTGGGATCAGTGTTGTCAGAACACCAGTTATGAGCACAACAAAGAAGAGCATTGCTACATGGACGAATTGCACTTGAATCAGATCCGCACACTTCTTTATTCACAGATAACAGTTGTGGGTCAATACAATGCATGAAAGGTATTCTCTATTTGCTTCATCAAAACAATGCTCTCCTTTTTTGAGTCAGAGTCCCAATAAAAACCAGATGGTAGACTCAAAATAGGATAATTCAAGGAAGATTTATTTACAAAGGAAGTTTTTTCAAAGAAGTGGTAGGAAACCACAAGGGAAACTGCACCAAGCGAAGGCTTAGTAGGAGCCATTAGTTGTTACAATGTCTTTACTCCTTTGTGTAGGTCCAACAGATTTTGTACAATGACTACACAAATATTGTTGACACAGAGCTAATATTGAGAGGGTTCCTGTATCAGACTCCTCTTGAGCAAAGTCTCACGTCATCTCTGCCTCACTTGATTCCAGCAACATCTATAGCCATGAATTTCACACTGACTCTGTTCTGCTTTTCACCGACATCACCTCTTCCCAAGTTCGCATTGTGAGTTTCTTGCTTCCTGCCTTGGTCTTCTGATGTCATTCATGTGAGACCCTGTGAGAGCCCATTGGACATTCACACACTCAACTCAGAAGTGTGGGGGAGTTAATGCTTAAGGAGCCATCGTCACCCAAGTGGAGCATGGAAGTCAATGGATGAATGCTTTTCATCCCTTGGAGAAGCAGTTCTGAGATGTACTTCACATGCTCCTCAGAAGGTTCCGACAACATTTAACATCAGCCACCTAGAGCAGTAAGTCCACTCAATAATGCATCCTTGTGCTGGCTTTCCCTCCTTCTCTATTCCAATGTAGACAATACCTAGAGGGAGATCAGCAACTTCCTTCAAGAAAGGAACACAATTCCTGACTCCCATGCCATTAGGGCCCTAATTTCAGGAAATGCCATCTGTGGGAGAGAGGGACATATTAGGACTTTTGGAGGCACCATTTTCCCTCTGTAGGTCCAGACTTCCACACATAAAGTTGGAAAGGTCCTGCACATAGGGTGAGGGGCTCCAAGCCCAGGGGAGGTGGTCTCAGCATGTATCCAGGTTAAGTTGTGTAATTTAATGTGTAATGTGACTGCAAGTTACGACAGTCCACTTAAGTCTCATTTATCCTCCACAGTCCACAAAATCTTCATTTATCATCCTCAGATTCTCCAGGACAGTAGCACCTGATTAAAAAACGTTCCTGAACTCAGTGCCACAAAATCGAAATAGGAGTTCGTGTCCTAATATTTCTTAGACTTGTGTTAACAAGCTCTAAAGTCCACCCGGTAGGAGATGACCTGTTTTTCTTCTTTTCTAGCAGCTTGTCGAATCTCAGGTTTATCCTTAAACATTGATGTTTCAATGCCAATGATTTTCCCATCAAGGCCTTCATTTGTGGAAAAATCTTTTCTAATGTTTTTGAAAACTTCCTCCTCCTTTGCCCGTCTTTTTCTGAACAGCCTCTTATCTAGAGGAATAATCCTAAAGATTCAAGGCCCATGTCTCATCTTATCTTATGTTTTCCGTGGTTTAGTTGTAGATAATGGGAGATTTTTAAAATTCAATTTTAAAAGATAGTATCTTTAAACTAGCTTTCTTTGGGGTGGATATTTTAGGTGGGAAGTAAAAGGACTTTAAAAGATCAGATATTTGGTTCATTTTAGGTATATCTTATTTGAAGCATAACTGTTTGTCTTGTTTATTTGTTTGCTTGCTTTTCATCTGGTAGTCTTAATAGGTGATTTTAATCCATTCATTTTTGTGATAATTACTGGCATATTTAGACATTTCTAACAGCTTATTTTGTATTGTCTTTTTATTTTCTTTTCTCCTCATTGCCTTCTCTTGGCTTTATACAATTCTATTCCTTCCCCTTCACTGATTTAAATTTTAAACAGATAGTTTAAAATTATATTTTATAATAAAGTCTATAGTTACACAGTATATAATTTATGTGCTGGTGTTTTCTCCTTGGGAGGAAACCAAAGATAATCAAAGTCACCCTTTCTGTCTTTTCTAGTAATGTTTATAGACTTAGTTCTACCTTTCAAATAATATTTCAGTTATTAGTTACATTTACCAATATTTTACTTAGTGTTTTGTTTACCATTTGTTCTGCATTCCATTCCTTCCTGTCTTCTTGCTGTAGCAACTATTTATTAGATCTTACCATCCATGGATCGCTGTTGAAAGAAAGCTTAGTCCTTTTGCATTTGAAAATGCCAATTGTTCTCTTACTCTTGAGTAGTAATTTGGCTGGTTTAAGAAACCTGTACACTGGGGCCAGCCTGGTGGTGTAGTGGTTAAGTTTGCGCACTCCACTTTGGAGGCCTGGGGTTCGCAGTTTCAGATCCCAGGCGCGGACTTACACACCACTCATCAAGCTGTGCTGTGGTGGCATCCCACATAAAATAGAGGAAGATTGGTACAGATGTTAGCCAGTGACAATCTTCCTCAAGCAAAAAGAGGAAGATTGGCAACAGATGTTTGCTCAGGGCCAATCTTTTTCACCAAAAAACCCCAAAACTATATACTTTATATTTTCGCCAGAATTTTGAGAATTTTAGTCTATTTTCTCCTGTAATATGGCAATTAGATTAATATAATCTACAGACTATAATAAAGTCTATGCTTTTTCTAGATGTGGATTTATTTTAATTAATTCTACTTAGATCTTGGTTAAAATTTTTCTGGAAATGGAGAAAAACATAAGTCTTCAGATTGAAAGTTTATAGCGTTATTTTTGAGTATTGCTTCAATTCTCACCTCCTGGAATTTCTGTTAGACATATGTTGGGATTTCTTTAATGTTCCCACTTCTCTTTCACATATTTTCTACTCACTTCTGGGCTGCTCTCTCAGTGCATTTCTCAGGATTAAATTTTTGTTCAACTGTCCTACATCTGGAGTTTATCCCATGTATGTGTGACTTTGAGATAGACTCAGAACTGTCAAGGCCATTTCTCAGGCAAAACAACAAATTAATAAAAAACTCACTTCCCATCATACACACAAAATCCCCCAGTGTAAGTTGAATTATGCCAGTAAGAAGTAGATATGATCACTATTTACTTTAAATAATATTTTCCTACAGTGGTAATTTTAAAACTTGCTAAAATAGCTCTAAGTCATAGTATTTTAATTTTACCTAGAATTTGGTGAACACTTTCGATCCCATATGCGGGTTTTCATCTCAGGAGAGTTTTATTCATTTGTGTTATTTTGCTGCTGCTCTTATTATTTCATTGTTATTCCTGAAGATCTGTAATTATGGAAATGAGGAAAAAATGGATATCTACTCTTTCGCCTCATCTTGATATTTACTTGGACCCATTTCCCCCACATTTAAGAACTTATCAAGTGTGCCTTCTATATTGCTGATTCTATTATTTGCAGTTTGAATACTATTTGGTTCCCTTCGAAGGCAGATTCAAATTATTCTACTACATTTTTAGTTTTTTTTTCCTTGATTCTTTTTTCTCATCTCACCTCTTGAATTTCTTGTAACTTTTTGTTTCTTTAGGGACCACATTTTCATGCATTTTAGTGAGGATGACCAGTCATTTTTCCTAAAACAATTTTATGAGTTTTATAGAAAGTAATTTTTAGGAACTTTTCTCCTCTTGAGTTTATAATGATACATCTTTTTTGCAGTATGCTCTTCACTGGTGAGACAGAAGAAAACCAACATGAGAACTTTCTGGACTAAAGATGTGTTTACATTTATGTGTTGTGTGGATTGCATTCAGCCCTACTTAAATCCCCTTGTCAGATCTACAGTTGGAAGGGAAGCAGTCTTGCATAGTTCCCTACCCACTTATGGGGGTTTCAGGACTTTTGTCTTTACCTCAGTTCAGTAGTGATGGAAGTGTCTTACTCTTCCCTCACTGCATGGTTCTAGGATATTCTATATTCAGAGGAATATCATCTCTATTAGAACACTGTGTGCAAGAGAAGTGAAGAATCCAGTGGTGGCAAATGCTGGGATTATAGTTATATAATTGGTTCCAATGCTTCCATTTTCTTTTCGATTATTTTCTTGTAGTTACGGTTTTTTTCTCTCTAAAGATTGGCACCTGAGCTAATAACTATTGCCAGCCTTCTTCTTCTTCTTTTTTATTCTTCTCCCCAAAGCCCCCCAGTACATAGTTGGAGATTCCAGTTGTGAGTGCCTCTGGTTGTGCCATGTGGGACGCTGCCCCAGTGTGGCCTGACGAGCCGTGCCATGTCAGCGCCCGGGATCCGAAGTGACGAAACCCTGGGCTGCTGAAGCAGAGCGTGAGAACTTAACCACTGGGCCACGGGGCTGGCTCCACAGGTTTTGAAAATTTATAGAAAGATGTGCTGATGGGGTCCAGGAGGGACTCTACTTGTAGGGAATGATTTTTTTTTTTAGAGATTGACACGTGAGCTAACATTTGTTGTCAGTGTTTTCCCCTTCCCTCCTCTCCCCCTCCCCACCCCAGTAGATAGTTGTATTTTCTAGTTGCAGGTCCTGCTAGTTCTGCTATGTGGGACGCCACTTCAGCATGGCCTGACTACAGGTGCTAGGTCCGTGCCCAGGATCCGAACCAGTGAAACCCTGGACCACTGAAGAGGAGCATGCAAACTTAACCACTCGGCCACGGGGCCAGCCCCACTTGTAGGGAATGATTTTTGAGGTAAGGAGTCAGCTGCTAAATAATCTTGTTATGTAAACTTTTATCTGTAGTCTAGGGGCAGTCTGTGGGGGAGGGCTGTAGCATATATCTACTTCCATGCTGGTGAATTCCCTCTCTAAGGACACTTTATACCTTTATAGATTTTTTATGGGAAGTTGAGAAGAACTGCCCCAGAGACTGTCAGAAATCACCATAAGTCCCTTATTACTGCTTTAAAAATCTGCTTGTTCTTTGTTCTTCTCACTCCCTCTATGGAACTTTTCCATTATTGCTCAAATTAATCTCTCTAAAGTGATCATCACTTCTCTTTTCAAAGCCTCCAGTGATTCTATTTCTGTAGCAAATGGGTAAACTCCTTATCCTTGTTTTCAATGACTTATACAAGAGTGGAAGGGTAGGCTAAGGGAATTTATTATTATTTTTTTTTTGCTGAGGAAGATTCACCCTGTGCTAACATCTGTTGCTAATCTTACTCTTTTTGTATGTGAGCTGCCCTGACAGCATGGACACTGACAAGTGGTGTAGGTCTGCACTGGCGAACAAAACACAGGCCACTGAAGTGGAGCATGCTGAGCTTAACCACTAGGCCACCAGGGCTGGCCCAGGAATCTTTTCATAGCACTTTTATATTGGAGCTTAAGTTCTGGTCCAGTTTGCCTCAATTCACTTGAAAGTGTCAGGTGTTTTTAGAGTATTCCTTCTTTTGGTCTGTGCAGAATGCCTTCTACTTTCTCATCTGATAACTTCTTGTTCATCCTTCAATCCTCATTTGAGATATCATCTTTACTGTGACATATCTGAACTTCACACAGCTGGCTGTCAGACCCCTCATGGCCCTTTGCATTTCTTTTATGGTATTTATACCATCAGTTAACTTTTTGAACAGGAAGTGAATCTTTAACTTTATCAGTATGTCTGCATAATGCTTAGTTGGCAGTGTCTTATACTCTATAGGCTTCGTAAATTCTATTCAGTACTCTTGGTCTTTGGGTCCAATTATACATTGAGAAGTCCTAGAATTTTCACTTGTGGTTGTAACCACATTAACCCAAAGTCTTGCATTCTGTGGCTAAAGTGTCTTTTTTCACCTTAAATGGATTTCCCCTCCAGAATTATACGGAAGTTAATTTGTCTCTCTTTTGTAAGTTAGCAAAGTACATTACCCAATTATTTTTTCAGCAACTGTAAACCTGTCTGATCCTGTAGACCCTGGAAGGGCCCAGAAAGTAAGATCCAATAAGTCTGGATCTCTACGCAAATATCCAATGCCCTTCTGGATTACAGCTAAGACACAGATTTAATTGCCTCATTACACACCACTATGAGCAAAAGAACAGATATATATGTAACTTGTCCAATACAAGATTGAGGATCCTAAAGCTCTTAGTGAGCAAGAGACAGTAAGTGACACATAGTTAACTCTCAAAATTAAGTAACATTCTGATATCAGATACTTAACGTATTGTTCATGACTTTGTGAAACATCCCAGGACTTGGTGGATTGGGGAGAATAGTTTATCTGAATCGACCTCACAGAATAGCCTCCAAATACTTCACAGAGTTAGTGCTTATTTACTTGTAGCAAGAACAAAAATTTGTTTTGCCAAGCAAGATATGTCTGAATTAGATTTAGAAAGATCACTTTGCTGGCAACGTGGAGGCAGGGCTGAAAAGGGAGAGTGGAGCCAATAGACCCGTCTGAAGACTGCTGATATAGTCCAAATGACTGCAGCCTAAACTAAACGCAGCACCATGAGAATGGAGGTTGGAGAATGTATTGGAAAGATGAGGTAGGCTAAAACAATGCTTTCCTTCTCTGTCTCACCTCTTTATTTGCCATTTTCAAAGGTGGTGGCCTGCAGGCTTTCTAGTTTGAGAAGTTAAGGCACCAATGTTGTTAACTGAAAAACAAAACAAAACAAAAACCCACAAGAAAAGTAGGCTGCTATCCTGGTTTGTTTCTGCAGAAGCACTAGGAGATGCCCTTCTCCCCACCTGGGGCTGTTAGAAAATCACTAGAAGGGTGAGACAAACAAAGAGAAGAAAGATTGGGAGCCTGACATTATGTAAGTTTGGGCTAGGAAAGCAGTGCAATTTAGACCTAGGAGTTTTGGAGTTATTTGATTCTCAGCATAGTATACCTCTTGATTATAGGAAAACTACTGCCCCTGGAGTTGGAACAAATTAAGTTTGGGGCCACAGGCAGTTTCATAATTGTACTACAAAGCAATGGTTGTGGATGGAAAGATCGTTCTTGGTTTGGAGGCATACTGATGAACTATGGAAATGATGAGACTGAATACACACTCTAGGCTGCGTGGAGTTCTTGCCAAGATGTGCAGAGAACATCAATACAGGTTTGCTAGGGATTTTGGAGGAAAGTGATTATTCTGCAAATATGAGATTAGTTTAGGAAAGGATGGCAATCTAAAAAGTGTTCTCTCAGTCCCTTACCTTAAAATTTTACAATAAGGTGGATGAAGAGTAAAAGATGTGGCTAATTTATCTCAGGAAGAGGCTCACAAGCCTTAGCTATGAAAGCACAGCTCCAAACCTGAGCATATCTTCAGAGACATGGGCCCAAATATTGGGTCAGCCAACAGGGACGGCATTCCTATTATTGGAAAAAATCATGAAGTATCCAAAAAGTAGACTTCTGAGTTTTACTAAGCCCAAGGAAATAACCCTTTACCTCTGGCCAAGTGAGGATGATAACTTCAAATAACGAATATTTAAGACCCATCACTATCAATCTCTACCTTTCCACTTCAGTTTATAAGTATCTCCGTGTTGTGAAAAAGAAGAACATTTCAGAATTTTGGCCTAATTAATCTAAAGCATTTTGTAACTGTTACAAACATTTACGAATGTCTGCATGTACTCCTAAGGTTTTCGACTATATATTAAAGGGCTGAAAAGATCTCACCTTATAAAATAACCTCTAGCATAAATAAAGAGATGTATGAATGGGTGATAGATAGGAGATAAATTGGTTCATTTTGAACAAGTGATAGATGGGGCTACATATATGAGGTTTTAGCTGAAGGTCCTATTACCAAATTTAGGAGCGACACTGGGGCCTGACCAGTGGCGCAGCAGTTAAGTGTGCACGTTCAGCTTCGGCAGCCCAGGGTTCGCCAGTTCGGATCCCGGGTGTGGATACGGCACCGCTTGGCAAGCCCTGCTGTGGTAGGCGTCCCACATATAAAGTAGAGGAAGATGGGCATGGATGTTAGCTCAGGGCCAGTCTTCCTCTGTGAAAAGAGGAGGATTGGCAGGAGTTAGCTCAGGGTTAATCTTCCTCAAAAAAACAAAAAACAAAAAACAAAGTCTTTAAAAATAAAAAAAAAAAAGGAGAGACAATAATGACTTCCTAATTAAGCAAACCAAAACAAGGAAGTAGGATGCTGCTTCTCAGAGCAGAGATAATAAGAAAGCGACTGAGAAAACTGCAATTTCCAAGACACTCAATAGTGCTCTGGTGACCAGGGCAGATGAAGTGACTCAGTAGTATATAAGCCCCAACCACACATGGAGGAATTCAGGAGGGGCTGGCAGAAAAGCATAAGTGCAGGATTCTGAGAAAATATGGGCAGGTGGAGGCAAGGCAGAACCCCTTGGTTTGTTAATTGTTGTGGAGAAGATAAAACGATGTAAATTATGTAGTAAAGGAAAAACTGTTTAGGATTCAAAGGGTTAAAAGCCACTCAGTGAAAGTTAGGAGACTAAAAGTCCAGGGAGGCCTGCTGTCTTTGGCCCTCTCAAGGGCACATCCAGGCTTGCTGGCCTGAGGGTTACTTTTGCGATGATAGGTGGGCCCTGGAGGGCATGATCAACCAAGGGCAAAAGGAACTGTGTGATCAATGGAACTGGATAATGAATTGGAATTGTCTGTAACTTAAGCCACTCTACAAATGTGTCAGTTGGGTCCTTCAGACAGCAGAGGCAGGGAAGAGGTTAGGAATGAAAAAGATGTATTGGGAAGTCATATCCATGAAAGGAAAATGGAGGAGACAGGATTGGGCAGAGGGAGACATCAGACCATGAGGCATCTCTGACAAAGTCTCTGCCAGCCCAGTGGTGAGCTCCTGAGCAGAGGTTGTCCACTAGAGGGGTCCTCTGTTGGGTAGAGTTGGTAAGGCTCTTGTACCACATTCTTGCTCAGTCATTGGCTGGAACCACTCCCCTAGAAGAGCAGGATCTCAGCTCAAAATGTGAGGCAGATGTGAAGGAAGCCATCAGCCAGTCACACCCCTCACATCTGGGCAGTCATTTCCTGGAGGGAGCTCTGAATAGCACAACCACTGTTCACCTCTTGTGCCACAGAGTTACTTCTCCATATCTGTTTGGGAGCAGCAGCTAATCCAGGATTCCAGTGAACCACTTACACTGAGGGGTAACTTAGAAGGAGGTTGGTGGGACATATTTGAACTCCTGTGCTGCAGTTGGTCTCAGGGCTGCAACTGATACTTCCTCTTCCACCAACCATCCTAAATTTTCTTTACCTTTAGCTATCATCTCTGCTGGGGGTGGTGGTTTAATTCCTGATGTGATTAAAATTTCATTCCTTAGTGGCCTATGTCCTTGGTAATCTTATTCTTCTTAGGCTAGGGTTGCTGCATTCATCCATTCACTGTCACAATTAGGCAAGTGTTATAGACTGAATGTGTCCCCCCCCAAATCCATTTGTTGAAGCTGTAACCCTCATAGTGGTGGTATTTAGAGGTGGAGTCTTTGGGAGGTGATGAGGTCATGAGGACAGGCCTTATAAGTATCGCTATAAGAAGAGATACCAGAGAGCTTGGTCTCTCTCCACCATGTGAGGACACAGCAAGAAGGAGGCCATCGGAGAGCCAGGAAGAGGGAGCTCACTGGGAACTAAGGACCACCTGAGTTCCATATATATATATCCCTGCCTCGTTGGGTAAAAACAACCTTACCTCATTCTGCTGATCAGGATCCATTACTCCTGCTGATATGGTGACTCCTCTTCTTGCCTGATCATCTGTGGGCATGTCCAAAGTGCTCAGGTGTTTGCTGTATCTTGTAGCGCAATGGCATTCATGCTGAGTTCCCTGGCAAGCGTGCATCTTCCTGGATGAACAGAAACTCTAACCCTGCAAAGCTTAGAATTATGGGGATGAAAATCACAAAGTTCCTCAGTGGGTCATGGGAATCATTATAAGTAGAGCCATTCCTGCTTTCACCTTTTGCCTCCAGGGCCTATTTATTTTTCCAATTGAGGACACAACCAAAAAGGGGCATTGCATCCTCTCCAAGAATTGCCCCTGAGCTGGTACTTCACCTGCACCTCTGGCAGACCCGTGCAATGTGTTATCAGGCCAGCAGATTTGGGGTGGCGCAGGATGTGATATGATCAATGGATTCCATGGACATGGGCCCATACTTCTTCTGCTGTGAAGTATCCCCATTGGCCAGGGGCTATGTTGTGTGGGATTACATGGATCACTATGGATCAGATATTCTGTAAATCCCTGGAGACTGGTGCTGGCTGTGAGCTGGAAGGGCAAATTCACCTGAAGTAAACATCTATTCTTGGAGAGGGATCAATAACTTTTCCAGGATGGCAGTGGCCCACTTTAGTCAACTTGTTACCAAGTGTCCAATTGGTCTTCTCAAGGAATAGAGGCATATCGGGGCCTCAGCTTTGTTTTCTGTTACTGGCAGGTTAGATATCAGAGCTGGCAGAGGTGAGATGACCTCTGATAAATGGAAAGCTATGCTAATGGAACCAAGTGTAACTTCTTTCTCTGCCACTATAGTCTCTTATTCACATTCCTGCCAGGCCAGCATTGGGTGGCTGCTGACAAAAGCTAACTACTATCAATTGGCTGAATTATGTAGTCTATCTGATTGTTTAGTGCCTCTTCTAGGGTGAATGCTTTCTGGTGGGCATAAATATGTTACATGAAAATTTTAAGCGTTGTGCCTATTCCTATATGCTCTTCCACATTCCTCTATTCTAGACCTCTTTTTCTTTGACCTTCCAATCTTTTTCCTACATATAATCTAATCTTGATCCACTTCACCTTCCACATAAAACAGATGCCAAATGTACTCTTCAAAGCTCTGCCCATTGAGAGAATTTTCTATTTCCACTGCCTGTCTAGGCCATTCCTGAGTGAGATATCTATATATGTTTTTGGCTTGCATCTACATGCTGAGCTAACCTATCCATAAGTTAAACTCATAATTTTCACTCATTCTTTAAGCTTGTTATACAGGATAACCTTGAAACTATCAGTTTGAGCTGCAGAAGGAGTGCTGGTACGACAATGGTGGGTGACATGAGAGTCTGGGCTATCTGCTCATTGTGCTTGCATGAGCCCATGGTTCTGCATGTGCTTGGTCCAAAATGTACCATTTCTACATCACTATGTATTATTACTGAGACTACCAGTTTTTATGACTTTGAGGGTCCTGGTAGGATCCAGCTCATTATGAACATTTCTGGATGCATGGGCACTTGGTTTCCCATGGTCGAGCACTCATTGCTATAAAATCCCAGGAACATGCCAAGTGATATTTGTCAAAAGATGGGTAATTCTCTGCTGCAGATGGCTTATCCTTACTCTAGAAACCCCAAGGCCTCTGTTGTGGATGTATATGGTTGTTTATTCCATGTGAATGCCAACTGTGTTTGGCTTTCTTAATTGGGGTAGAAAATAACCCATCTCTAAATCAGTAGCTGAATACTATGTAACTGCTGTACAGGGACACCATGACCAGCATGGAAATTATGATTGGGGCTACCACTTGACTGAACTTACAGTTAGTCTGTGGTCATTCTCTAGGATCCATCTCTGTCCATTGGTGTCTACAGGAGACCTATAAGGAAATAAAAGGGACATGTGGTAGGAACCACCACTCTTGCATCCTTTACATTTTTAATTGACACTAACCTTTACGACTCCCCATCCCCCATGAAATGTGATATTGTTTTTGATTTACTATATTGGCCAGGGAGTCGGGAGGAGTTTCAGGAGCTTCCGCTTGGCTTGTGGGGAACAGCTATAATTGTGGGAAGGACCAAAGGCCAATGTGAGGGTTACTTCAACTGTCACTTATATCAATTTCAATTATACCATAGGTAGCTGGGTAAATGACTATCAAGTGGGTCTGTGGATCTGGTAAACTCACCATAAGCTGAACGTTGGCTATGATTCCACTTATTACCTGTCTTCTTTATGCCCCCATTCTAATTGGGAACTATGAGAGTGCTTCAGGTCTTTGGGTGTCAAAGACATTTTGAAGGCCATAGGTCACAGGTCTGAGTTGTCAGAGCATTCTCTTTTCCCAAGTGTGTAGTTACCTAACTAAATAACATTGGTCTCTTTGCGAAGAGACAAGGGAAATCATTTCAGTAAATACTTGCTGTGATGTTTCAGGGTCTCTGTCCTGGTGACCTGGCCACCATTTTAGTCTTCAGGTTATGGGTATGAAACCTGGATTAAATCTGGGAATTTGGCAAGGGATTTTAAATTTTTACTGGGGTGATCCTTCTTAGCTTCCTAATCATCCATTCTTTCTTTCTTTTGCTTATTTATTTTTCAAGCAGTATCCTCCTTGGCTGCCCATCCATTTTTCCCCTAGAGAACCATGTCCTGTTAATCAACTCCACAACCTTCTATGGGTCAAACCCCCTTGGCGGTCACTATGGGGCTGCTTATTGTTGTGATAATTGAAATCTCCTGGCTTCTGGAAGCTAAGTATGCTGCCAACTAGCCTATATTGCATTGGGGCCCCTTCTTCCCTATTGCTATCTAGCTTTGTGACAACCTCTCCTACTGTCAACCCAGCCTGAACTTCTAAGTGATGCTTGTGTCTCCCCACTAGCACGTTCCTGATGGTCTTGGTGAATAGTATGCTCTGTCTTCTGGTACACCATGAGTCTTCATATGCAATATAATTATCTGGTGGGTCTTTTGGTCTCACATAATATGTTTATTCCAGTAATGTCCACTTTCCTGAGTCTTCTACTTCTTGTTTTTATATATATATATTTTTAAATTGTGGTAAGAACACTTAGCATGAGATCGACCCTCTTAACAAATTTTTAAGTGCACAATACGTTATTGTTAACTATAGGCGTGATGTTGTACAGCAGTTCTGAGCCTTCTACTTTTTTTCTCTACGATCTGCATGGAAACTCAGGCACTGCAACTGCACTCAGCATGGATCATCATTTCCTCTGAACTTCTAGGTGACACTCTAGCAGTGATTTACACCATCCCTTGGGGTTTTTGTCAAGGTGTAAATCTCACATCCAGGGAGAGTGCTTCCTGAGTCAATAAACCATTCCTTATCCAGTCTTATGGTCTAGCTCTTTTGATCAAGCTTTCTTAAAATATAGGCTCACTTTCACTTCCTTGGTTCCTGTCAGTATAATTGGGTTAATTCTTGCAGTTCTTTGAAAATAGTCTTTCCTTTCCTTCCTTATCAGGTCCTGCACATCTCCGGTGGTGTTATTTTACCCTGAGTTATTGATCTGGCAGCCAGGAAAGCTGGTGACAGTAGATTCTGAGAGGGCCACCTGTTGCCTTCTGAGTAACAAATCTCTAGAGTGTCTTCCCACATGAAGGGATTACTAGCTCTTAACAGGGAGAAGGCACACCTCTGCAAGTTCTGGGAGTTCAGAGAAGTCTGGTGAGCCAAGGCTTTCAGGTACATCCACCTAGCTGTCCTTATCCCATGTGTTCCAGGCTTGCCAACAGACCTGCTTCTTGGACAATCATTTAATCTTGAGGCTCTGTGACTTTCACTGTTAAATCCTGAGTTTGTCTTTCTTCTGCTCTCCTACTGTAGAAGATAAGGCCTCTTTGAAATTCAACAGAGTTCCCTCTGCCCTTCAACCTTACATTTCAGTGCCCTCACTTTTCATTAACCTTTTGTAGGGCATCAATGCAACTTAATAATGAGTTGATTCTATTGTCCTAGTATGAAATACTCTCTTTCTTCTTACTTTTTTTCTAAAATTTAGAGAAATTTTGTTATATACTGAAAATATGAAAATTAATTTCACACAAACTAATTTT